>NC_092593.1:1996250-2637500 GCF_047663525.1 Anas platyrhynchos | reverse complement strand
CGGTGGCTGGGATGGAAAGCAGGATGTGCTTTATGTAAAATAGATTTGCGTTATTATTTATTCATGAGTTTTAAAAGGATCATTATTTCTGATGGACAGCTTCTGTCAAAAGATTTATAGAGGGAAGCTCGTGTTTTCCCATAGCAATGATTAATCAATAAACATTTGAAAACAGCGCTTAAAATTCAGCGTTACCAGGATACACGTTCACCTCTAATTAGGAACAGGTTTTCGGCCTGGGAAGCGGATCACTTGCAGATTCCTTTTAATTACAGAGCCACACGGAGGAGCCAGGTGAGGATCCGCAATGCGCCTGCGCGTGGGGCTTTCCCCCGGCCCCGGGGGGGTCGGAATGAGGACTCGGGGCCGCTGCTAATTTCGATGGAGACCCTGCTGTGGGTGGCAAACGGGTGGCTAAAATGCTCTGCAGGTCGCACACGTCCCCGGTGGAGAGGAAACCCAGGCTGTGCTGCAGCAGAGGACAAAGCAGAGTGCTGCTCCTTCCCATTTCCACGAAGGAAATGTCAGGAAGGAAAATAATTAATTATTATTAATATTATTATTTTATTGGCATTCCCCAGGTGTTACCAACAAGCTCATTCTCTGAATAAGCGCAGCACAAACCCACCTCGCAGCCAAGGTCCCAGCCTGGGGCTGCTGCCCCCACCCTGTCCCCATCCCCGTCTCCGTCCCCTGCATTGCGTTTGTGTGCTGCCAGACCCGGCTTTTATTAATGCTCGTCACTCCTGCGGGCGCAGGAGCTCCTCCACGATAAGATGTCGGTCCAGGAATCACAGCAAATCCCTTCCCATTCAGGAGCAAGGAGGTTTTAACGCTGCTTTTCCAGCGTGAAAGCCGGACAAGCCCGAGTACGGCGAGCGTCTCCAGCCAAGCGAGGGATTAGGGAGCGCAGGGGATTTTTTTCCCCCAAAGTCCTGCTAAGCCACAAAGCCAACACGGCTCCGTGACACCGTTCGGGTTGGTATTATCCATGTTCAGGCTCTTCAGAGCCCGGGGGAAGCAGTCAGGTGAAATCAGCCACCAGGATTTGGAGCTCCCCTGCCTGCACAACGCAGCAACGCTGCTGGCCAGGAGGACCCTTCCTCCAAACCAACGCACCCCAAAACCTCCTTTCCTGAGCCTAGATTGGCCTCAAATCAAGCGTTTTCATCATTTTTTCCATTACCACGAGTCCTCTGGGGCACACAACCCTTCAGCCTCCAGCAGTGCCCGCGGCTGCACCCACAGGATTTGGGGACTGACGCTGCCACCGCTGCCCCCACCCCACAAAGGCAGGCAGGGGACGTGGCAGAGGTCTGCTAGCAGGTTAGGGGCTTCTGAGTTAAACGCTGCTGAAATCGTTTGATTTTCAATATACTTACAAGCAGAGCGAATGCCTTTGGTAGTATTTTATGTGGCGTCGCGAGCCCTTTTAACGTAACGGGGTGAAATCGGGCGGTTTTGTGCAAAGAGGGAAATTAGCCCTAAGTGGCAGGAGTCACGTGCGTCTGGAACGGCTGCTGCGCTCTGATCATGAAAGTCCTCACCGAGATATGTAAAAATCCAGAAATTCATTTCAAATTAGCTGACTTGAACATTTTCTAACCTAACAACTGCATAGCAAGAGACTGCTCAAAGGCAGGGAAAGAATTGACCTGAAATGCTCATTAAAATTACACCGAAACGAGGCTGGAAGAAAAGCTGCTCTTTGCTTTTCTCGTAGGCACGATGTGAAACGGTGGCAATGTGAGTGCTGGGCACATTGTCCCCTTCAAACACCTCCCCACCAGCACCCGAAAAGCATTTTCGTGCTGTGCTAGCCCTGCGGATACCCAGCACGGGGCAAGGAGCATCGTTTTTTGTTCCCAGCATGGGGCAAAGATTTAAAGGAGGAGGAGCCCCTGAGCCTACGTAGAGGAGGTGCTGGTTTTTGCCTGCTTTTAGGAGGATTTTACCCATTGGACAAAGTAAATACACGGTGGTTGGCTCATCTGCACACATTTCTGCAGGAAGATTTCGCCCCACGAGTGCGCTGACCCCAAAGCTTTATGTGACACAGAGAGCTGGGAGGCATCTCGCCAAAATAAAGCAATGTGCCCAAAGCTGAATTCATCTGAAGATTTTTGTGGCAGCCACAGCAAGGGTTTGGATGTGCCCCGTGCACCCCTGGGCTGTCTGAGCAGGCTCGGAGGCGTGGGGGCTTTGCTGCTCCAGGCAGCACCATGGGGAACGGGATCCTTGCACAACATCGCTTCCAACCTCGTTGCTCAAAAAAAAACCCCAAAGTAACCAGAAGAAAAGAAAACAAACAAAACTTCAAAGGACACCGCCAAGTTTTCCATCTTCTGCCCAAGCCGTAATCTTAAAAATGAAGCACGGATTCAAAGGCAAATATTGGTTTTGGTGCCTGGTGATTTAAGGGTCCGGGCAGGGTTTGGGGAGCAGCCCGTGCGCTTCATTTCCTTTTCGCTGGGACAGCGCATGGCTGTCAGCGCTCCTTTTATTTGCACATCTGGAACCAGTAACAGCGCACAGCTGGGAAGAGCTTTTAGCCACGAGCCCTGTTTTGCTTTCCCCTGGGGAGCTCAGCAAATGGCCCTGGCACGGGAGTAATTAGGCAGGGCAGTTAATAAAGCCGTGCCGAGAGCAAACGCGAGCCGTGGTGCCACCAGCCCGGGCACACAGTGCTGACGGGGCTGGGTTTCCAGCAGAGGAGATGTTTGTGTGAATAAATCCACCCAGAGGAGGCACCCCATGCTGGGAGCACACAGCCTGTGCCAATTTTTAGCGGCACAACGGGATGCTGAGGCTGCAAAGCCACGCAGCAAAAGGGTGCCCATGAGAAACCACCCCAAACACCTACGGGGGATGCGATTTTCTGCCTAAAGATGCTCTGAAACACATGTGAGCGTGTCAAAGGTTACAGCACATGGTGCATGGGGGTGCTGGGCCCCAGCTTTGAGTTTTCTCACTTATTTGTGCTCCCGTGACACTTTTATACAAGCTGCAGGGCTTGGGGGTAGGCGTCTTAGCCATTATCAAGCCCCAAATCCCTGCAGTACCTGCGCTTTCTGCTGCATTGCATTTGTGGCTGTGCAAAAATCAGCTCAAAAAAAAAGGAAAATTCTCCTCTCACCTCTCAACCTCATGTTAAATTGACTTGGGGACCACCCTGATATTGAAGCCTGGTGCTGTGTGACCCGATGCAGCAGGTGGGATGAAGCAGGGCTCTGGGGATGCTCAGAGCACTGGGTGCCCAGCCTGCCCCCTGCCAAAAACGCTCCCCAAGAGCTGGGGAGTGCAAAATTGCCTCCTGCGTGAGACCCAGCCCCTTCCCAAAGGGGCTCTGAGGGTGTTTCAACCAGCCAGGCTCTGAATCTCGCCCTGGCAATGCAGCAAGGTGGTAAATTCAGACCCGAGGAGCGCTGCCAAATGGGGTCTGAGGGGCAGCTGCTGCCTGGGCGCTGCTGTCTGCGAGCACAGCCCGGGGAACGGCCCAGCCTCGGGTCCTTTGAAAAGCCAGGGGTATAAATACCAGGAGATGCCAAATTCAGGAGGGTTCGGTGGTCTGAGAGCTCGTAAATCCCTGTTTATGCAGGGAAACTTTCCTCAGGGCAGATCCCCAAATGGTAACAGAAATACCTACACGAGCAACGCCCAGGGGAGCTGTGTGAGGATTTGGTTCATTGGGGAAAAAACAAAAAAACAAACAAAAAAACCCACCACAATAAAACACCACAAGGCAAGGAAGCAAAGAAAACTAAAGTTAAAATCTAACATCACAAACCGGTACCTACAAAACAGGAGTGCTGGGAAAGGATTTTTTGGGGTGGATTGGGAAATGTATTTCTACGAGGCAATGCCTGCTCCTAGCACTGCTTTTTATTATTCTTATATTTATTATTATTATTATTTATTTATTTATTTATCTATTCATTTATTCATTCATTCATTCAGTTTATTATTATTATTTTTATATCTGCCCGGTGCAACGCTGGGCAATGAGCTCTGACGAGCAGCTCGCAGCCGTCGGCGGCTGTGCTGCTCCTGCACCACGTCTGGGCTCGGATCTGCAGCGAGAGGCACGGTGCTAGGTTGCCAGCCGAGCACCGAGCCATGAGGGACTAAAGCAGAATTAAGCAATGCAGCTAATTAATTGTAACAGCTGATTTCAGCACGGGCTGGAAGGCTGCGCTGGGCTAACTCCCCGCCTGGAGCATCCTGGAGGCCCGCAGGAGGCTACCAAAAGTGCTCTCCAGGTGGCCAAGCACATCTTAAATCACCAAAATGCAGAAAATTCAGGTCGGGAGCATGGCAGCGAGGACGGCTGTGGTCACCCTGTGCAGATTTTGGGGCCTATCGACCCCGAAAGAGGCAGTGGGAGGAGGCTGGAGGAAAGCGTGGCATTTAAGCACCTCCTGCTCTCGGTGCTGTTGTTGTTGGCGCTCTTCCTGGCACTCTCTGCCTGTGTTTTTCAGCTCTCAGCTTCGGGTGTTATTTTCAGAGCTTCACCCAGGGCTGTGCAGGGTGACGATGGGCTTCAGCTCTTGTCCCCGGCTCAAAGCCATGCTCGAGAGGGCTGGGGAAATGCATCCCAGGAGGACGTTATTGCTCAGCATCCATCAGGAAAGCAGAATTTGCTCCTAAGTCAACAAAAAGATGCTGGAGAGTAACTGGGCATAGCTGCAGTGGGTCAGGGGAGGTGACCCTTTCAGCTGGAGATCCCTTCCCAAAAGGGATCAGCACTCAGGAATTCACAGTGAGTGTCCGTGCGAGGTGGACAGGAGGCTTTTTTGGGGGTGTTTTAAAGGTAGGAGTAACACAGGATGGAAAAAGTATGAAAATAAGTGTGAGAGTGAGCCCAGCACAAGGAGATCTACATGCCCTACTCATATCTGTGTTTTTAAGGGATTTATTAAATTTCTGGCAAATGCAGTGTTTTTACGAAGGACCACATGATATCTCTCACCTTTCATTAGCTGGGAAAGAATGACAAGCACAAACACGGTACCACCCTAAACCCAAATAAACCTACATCCGCCAACACATCTCACATTGCTTTGCTACCCAAAACCCCCCCGGAATTTGGGCTCCAAACTTCTATTAGATAAATCCTGCTGGGGTGAAAATAGCTCTGCGAGAAACCTAAGCAGCTGACTGAGATGCTGTGTGGTGGTGTTTTTTGTAATAAAAGAACAAATTCCTCCTCTCCCGGGTCAGAAACTTCCCTGCGTTACTGTTAGCCTTCAAAGCCATTTCCATCAAAAGGAAAAAATAAAATAAAATGAAATAAAAAAGGAAGGCAGGAAGGAAGGAAAGAAGGAAAGCTCAGATCCTCATGCCAGGGATGCTCATGGCCACGGCAGCCCCCAAATGCCATGGGACATGGGTTGCCCCGTGCACCCTGCCGTGGGGACCCGGCTGCACGTCACCAATATTTGAGTCCAAACTCTGCGATTTGCTTTTTTAGCTCTGCTCGAGCAGCAGGAAGCAGTTTGATGAAGTCTGCAGCGAACTCCCTTGGGGAAAATAAGCAAACAGCCACTTTCCTGAGAAACAGTGGGCTGGACTTTAATAATTTACCTCCGGCGCTTGCCGTTCCTGCGGGTACGCACGAGGCATCAGGACGGGGAAGCTGCTCGCCCGCTCGCTGCCCCGTGGTGAGGCTGCCGGGGCGCCGTGTGTCCAGCAGGTTTGCAAGCCTGGGGGATGCCAGGGGTCCTGTGCCCGTGTCACCTTCGCTCTGCACAAATCCAGGAACAATTCCCCCTGAAGACAATTCCACTTACAGCTTCGTTCACCCACAGGGACTGCAGGATGTTTGCCGCTCGCAGGTTATTTTAACCCCCGCTGCTGTGCGTGCTGTCATTTCCTTTACCTCCACGCTGGCTTTGCCCATTGCCTATTGTCTGCCAGAGCCCCCCAGGTGTGCTGAAACCCCACAGAGCAGCTGCTGGGGCTGAGGACTGCAGGACTGGCACAGGGAACCCCCAAAACCCTCCCCAAGGGCACAGACAGTGCCTTCGGTACCCGATTCAAGCCAGGCAACATTTTGTTCCCTAACTCCAACACGCACACAACAAAAAAAAAAAAAGGGAGAAAGATCTCAGATAAGAACACAAATGTTTTTCTTCCCCCAGCTCTGAGCGAAGAAGTGTTTTATAAATCATTTCGGATAAATAGACACAATCAAATCTTTGTTTCCAGTTCACGCTGGAGATACTGTGCAGGCACTGATAGCTGCGCCCTGCTTCGCGCCGTGCCAATAAATCTGCCATTTGCAGCACGGGGGCTGCCAAGAAAATCCCCGTGGGCCTGGTCTGGTTTCAGCAGAGGATATATGAAAGAGGCTGTATAAATAGCGCAGCTTTAGCCCGCTCCTTCTCTCCCAGCTTTTGCAAACTCCAGCAAGTTTCCTCCCGGCACTCTTTACAGCAGGCACGGGCGGTGGGTGCTGTTTGTCCGTGCAGCCCACGTTCCAGGTGTCCGTGCTGCTACCTCGTTGCTCTCCGGGCACCGCTGGGAGATGGGGAGCGGGGAGGATGGCACAGCACCGCCTCGTAGCTCCTGTGGACCCCCAGCCCTATTACAAACACACCCACGGTGGCCAAGACCCACAGCACAGCCCCTTAATGCTGCTTGGTCGTGTCCTGGCTGTGGATTTGAGGGAGTTATTGCAGTTATCGCACACCCCGTGAAGTTATTGCACATCCCATGCAGTTATTGCACACCCCATGCACTTATTGCACATCCCATGAAGTTATTGCACACCGCATGCACTTATTACACACCCCAAGCACTTATTGCACACCCCGTGGCACCGTGTGCTTGTGCTACAAGTGGCTGCAGCTCGGGCATGGGCCAGAGCCTTGCCAGGATGCAGGGCACAGCAATCTCCCTCCTACCTTTGTATACAACAGTGCAAATGATTTGGTTTTTGGGGGAAGCTGGGGAAATTCTGGCTTTCCCCCTGGTAGCAAGATTTATCTTGGTGATCGGGAGATAACTCAAAATCATGTAAATACAGAGCTAAACGTGCTATTGTATATATAATATTATATATATATATATATACAGGTACATAGGCTGCTGGAAGCCACGGTGCATCCATGCCACACACAGGAGAAGGAAAAAGAGGTTCTTGTCTTGGTGGTTCTGCAGTTTTGCTCTCAGAGAGAGCATCCACCCATCCATCCACCCATCCATCCACCCACCCACCCATCCATCCATCCATCCACCCATCCATCCATCCACCCATCCATCCATCCACCCATCCATCCATCCATCCATCCATCCATCCATCCATCCATCCATCCATCCATCCATCCATCCATCCATCTGTTCATCCATCCATCCGTCCGTCCGTCCATCCATCCATCCATCAATGCCACATCACCCTGGGGAAACCCAACACTCCGGGATGGAGGACTCCTGTCAAATAAAACCCCAAACACCCCTTTACCACGTAACAGAGGCAGAAATAAGGGAAACAACCAGCAGGCTCAGAGCTGAGCTCTGCGTAACACTCCACAAGGCTCAGCACAGGTGGGGAGCCTGTGGGAGCCGCTACCCCCCGCCAGCCCCTGGGACAGGAACAAAACCTATTTTTTTTCCCCTTGAATTTCAGGAAATTGGCCATTTTTTTGCTGCGGCCTTCCTGGAGAAACACCTGCTCTGGGAAACGTGCAGAGCAGCTGCAATCCGGCTCCCCGGGATGCTCCCTTTTCATCGGCGCCGGGTGGGTTTTCGGTGGGAATTGGGGATATTTGGCGCCGGGCTTTGCTGAGCTGCTCCGCTTGGGAATGTGAACCCACGGGGAAGGATGGGCTGAAGTTAGATGAAATGTCTCCATCATTCCCCTGGGAGCAGCAGCCCGTGAGCACCTCCAGCATCTTGCACCATCGTGTTGGTCCTGAAACACTGCTGGGGGGAAAGGCAGGGCTGGGGCCAGCTGGAACAGGGCAGGAAGGCAGGGAGGTCAGCCTCTCCCCCCTTGCAGGCTTTGTTTTCGCTGTGTTTCTGCTTCTGCTGATTGCGCTGGGCTGGTGAAGTCTTCTAGGATTGCGAGGGTAATAAAGTAATTTGTTATGAATTGGAGCCTTCAGTTTTTAGTGTCTCTTTGGAGGGATTTGCAGCTCTGAATTGCAGGGTGCGGGGACAGAAAGGAGCTGGGCAGCATCACCTTTCAGACCCGTATCGGAAAAACGAGCAAAAAAAGCACTTGAGCCTCAAATTCAGATTTTTGTAAGGGATATCCCACATTAAAAAAATAAATAAGGAGACAACACCGGGCAGAGAAGTTGCAGCCCCTCTGGAGCAAGCAGGATCGAGAAGCACAGCACCGCCCCGGGGGGCCAAAGCTGCCGAAACACGTGCGCGACCGAGGTGCAATGTGCCATTATGTGCAATTTCCTTTTCAGGTTTCCTTTCTTAATAATTATTCCTATTATGTAGGTGGACAGTCTCTTAATACAGATAAAGACCTTTGCAGCTGCTCCACCGTCGCCGGCCTGGTGTTTAATATGCGCTCTGTAATTAGCCGGAGGGGGGGAGGCCGGGGAGCGTGGTCGCCCCTTTTTCTCCCCGACCATTTTTAATCTGCGCCGCGCTCGGCTGGGGAGGGCTGATAAGCGTTTCTGCACGTGCCAAACACGGGCTTTCATCTCGCCTTTCGATTTTCCAGTGCCCTCCTTGCACAGCTTCGCCCCTGCAGGACCCCAGCGCGTTACAATTATCCACCCTGGGTGTCGTAGTGGTGCTTTTACGCTGCTCGTCTGGCCGTAAAAGGGGTGTCATCGGCCCAAGTGAAAATTTTAATAAATATACCATTGGTGAAAAACTAACGAGGCATTGTGATGCCAGGTGGTGTTATTTTGGGCGGTTTTATCCATGATGCCAGTGGCACCTGGGTGCTGCTGCCCGGGTAAGTTGGATTTGGTGATGGAAAAGTATACACCAAAAAGTGTGCAAGGTGCAACCGCAATAAAGGTGTCTTGGTGTGCCTGTGAAAGCCTCCCCAAAAAATGCTACTTTAAATAGCGATTTATTTGGTTTCCAGCACAGCAATTTCCACTTTAATACTTACTGGAGAGAAATGGCATGGAAATGTAACAAAAAGGCACTGGCGGGCTCTTGCAAAACGCAAATTTTGTGCAGTTTAATACCGACAGCCTTTAACAGCAAATATCACCGGTGCTTTTCATCTGGAGATCCACGGAGCACCACAAACCACTCACACACCATGCCCGAGAGGGCAGGAGAGCCCAAACATTAACAAATTTGGGCAGTGGGTGCGTACAGCATCCCGGTGGCCTCGCAGCTTGTGGCTCTCCTCCTCAATGACCACAAGTGATGGTTTGCACACCCCCTGCTTTGAGCCACCAGCACAGCACGCTGCTGTAGATAAAAGCCAAGCACGAATGGCCGCGTTGACATCTCCTGCAGGAAAAAAAATATATAAGGATTAGGCTGGGAGTGATATTTTCCCCGGAGACGCCCTTGCTATTCAAGAAACCATATGTTCTGCAGGAACCCTCCGCGCACGGCTTTTGACCCGCTCACCTCTCCGCGGAGATAAAGCCGTCGAGAGGGAATCCACCTCTGTTTGGTTTTAATTTACCAGGAATCAGGGTGCCTGCCCCCGCCGGACCAAGTGCAAATAGAGATGCCTCTGCCATCGCTGGCAGGAGGTTGTGGCCGGTGTGGCTCTCGTTTGCTTTGCAGCCCAAAAAACGAACGTGATCTCACCGAGACTTGCTCAACAGCACAAAGCCTTCAACTCAGAGAGTTTCGAGGAAACAATCCAAGAAAATGTTCCTTGCAAAACTCTTCCTTACGAGTACGGTCAGACAGTTTCTTGAACTCGCAGCCGGCTACAGCAATCATTTAATTCTGCGTTTGCTCAGAAACATTTCTCTCTTCATGCAAAACCGATAAAGGGAGACACTGCGGGGATGCCTTGAGTGGGATGAAACAGCGTGGCGTTATCAGCAGCTCTTGCATAACCTGTTTCAATTTTAATTTTTACCCTTAAAATCCTTTTTCTTGCGTGTTTCCAGGAGCAGCTGGTTTTTAACAGGAAGACGACTGCCGTCCTCTGCTTGCGTTTGTCCTTGAGAAGACATTTAGGGATCACGAGCACTGAAGTGAGGGAAAACAAAAGCTCTTCACCGAGGCTCTCGTGGCCTGGGCAGCATCAGCATCTACGCCGCCACCGTTCGGGCTCTGCTATCCACACACCATTTCTGCATTCCTCAGCCTCCGTCCCAAAACAAGGCATCCCCGGAGAGCTGTTCTCTTCAGCCAGAGGTCACGTCCAAACCAGAGGCTGCGCTGAAATCATGGAAATAATCCCTCGCTTTGGGAAGTCTTGTGACTAACTGATTCAGTCTGTTTTCTGAGCACTTCCAAGCCTCCGGATTTAACACCGCGCGGGGGCAGGAGCCCAAGGGATGCTCCTCCACGGGGAGGGCGCACCGTGCACGTGCAGCGGGACAGCGCAGAGAAAGCAGCGACGCAGAAGATCAACGGGAAATGGAAAATAAACACCTGCATTTGCAAACATTTTGAAGGCCGAAATAAAATAAAAACATCTCACGATTCAACGCAAGCCTGGTTAACAAAAGCAGCGTTAGCTTGCAATTGCCTTGATTGCGGCTTGCGCTATTCTGGGAACAACAGGCACTTGTGAACCAGGAGCTGCCACGGCTCAGCTCAGCAGCCTCCCCGATATTCCCCCAAACTCACCGGAGGTAATGAGCAGGTTGAAACAAGCTGACGAGAGTAATGCCAGCCTTCCCGCAGGGATAATGCGGCACCGCTGCGCCGCGCACGGCTCCCCGCTGCCCGCGGTGAGAAATTTCTGCAGGGGAAAGCTGAATTCATCCCCGAAATTTCTGCAGGGGAAATCCAAATTCATCCCTGAAATTTCTGCAGGGGAAATCCGAATTCATCCCCTTCCTGCAAGGCGTCCCCAAAAGCACCCCGTGGGATGGGTGTAGGTCCTGCTGCCCCGCACCTATTTGCTGCACCCCATTACTTATTCCCCGCGGTCTCTCCGGACCACGATGCACGTGTTTGTTTGCTTTTAAAATCAAATTAAAGTGTCGTAAACCCTTATCCCTGGCTGTTTTCTCGGAGGAAGCTTTGCAAGGCTCTTGCCTCACGGGGAAATGCCACTCAGGTCATCTGGTCGGAGGCAAATTGCTTGCCTTTGACTCTGCCCTTGCTGGAAGATTTCAGTGTCATTAGCGCAGTATTAATGAGGCTGGGCGTGAAGGCAGGTGCTAAGTGCAAGCAGAGCGGCTCTATTAGGCTACAAATTGCCTCGTGCAGAGGGCAGCACGGGGCGGCTCGGTGCCCAGTTAACCTTTGCCCACGTGTGCGGCGTGGCTGGTGAAGCAGCGATGGATAATGGCATTCACCGGGGCGTCTCCAGAGGTGTCGCCGCTGTCCCGAATGTAAATCTTGGTGGGATCATCACCTTCCCCGTGCAGGGACGCGGAGTCGTGGTAAATGAGAGAATCAGAGAATTAAAGTCGTGCAGTGTCAGGCCTTGTGAACACACGAACCCCATCGCCCTGCCTTCGGGGGACACGGTGACTCAGTGCAGTGCAATTTTGCACTGAAGCAATAAGGTGGACGCACAGGAGCTGTAAAATGTGGCCACGAGCTGCAGTGCAGGCACACAAGAGCTGTAGGAACGTGTGAGGTGAGCCTGGGGTGAGAAGCCGGGCAGAAGAGGAGGAGCTGGAAACAAACCCAGGGGCACAAGGGCTGAACCCGAGCGTAAGGATGAGAAGTGATCCCGCTTTCCTCTTTCCTCAGCAGCGGGGTTTCCCCTGGCCCCATTTGTCTCTGCTTTTCCACTTTCTCATGACAACGAGTGGGTTGTTCCCACCACCCTCCCTTCATTTTCACTGCTTTTTCTTTCCTTTTTTTTTTTTTTTTTGGAAATGCTTCCAACGCAGCCGCATCCCAGCAGAGCCACCAGCCCTGCGGAGCTGCCTCCGAACTCAGGTGCAGCTCCGTAAATCCCCCTTATCTCCTCTACTTTTTAAACAGAGCCTTCTTTAGACCAGGATTCAGGAATTCAACGCTCTGCCTGCAGGGAAACGTGCTGCTCCGTTCCTTTTCCATCTGGTGCTAGGGGGAAATAACCCCCCCTTAACCCTGTGCCTGACCCTGGGTGAAAACCTTTGGGTTGGAGAAGGGCAGGGGCCACTTCTAGGGGCCACAGGAGCTGGTGGGAGCAGAGAAACCCCTTCCCCAAGGAGCACTGAGATGCCCAGCCCATAAACTGGGTGGACAGCAGGGTGACGGTGGCAGCACGATGCCTTTGGTGCTATGGAAATCACCAGCTCCCTCTGAGCTCTCTGACAAGGAAATTACCGGAGAAAATACCGCTGATGGAAACACGGTGACAAAGGAGCAGCAACCGAGCCCCGCCGAGGGGGAGCGATCCCCGCAAAGAGCCTCTCCTTTTAAAAAAATGCTTAAATATCGGTGTGGCTGAGCAAAAATAGCTCTCTGGGCACTTTTTTCAATCCTTGGACGAAAATCCTTTGGCAGTGTGGGGCATGCGGAGGCTCCTGGGTGCTGAGAGCTGACATCCAGGGGCTGCAGCATGGGCAGAGCGCAGCCCAGGGAGGATTTAAAATAAATAGCTTAATATATTAAATAGCTTAATATAGCTTAGTGTTTTTGACTAGAAACCCCAGCTATTGGTGATTTGCTCTCAGCTAGCTCACGGAGAGGAGGAGGAGCCCGCGTGTGTTACGTCCTGCAGTAGTGCTCCCCAGCTCCAGTTAAAAGGGACAATTTTCTGTGCCGTGGGGTTCCCTAAAAATGAATTGTTTGCACATTTGTGTGCATGTGTGTGTGTGTGTACACATGTGTGTGTGTGTGCTGGGATGCACAGCCAGGTGGCATGGATGTTCAACGCTGCCCTCCTGCTTGTCGAGGTGCCAAGCGGAGCCTTTCTAGAGACCTTTCCAACCCAAGCCTGCAGTATTGTTCTTTCCCAATCACCAGCCTGTCTTTCTTCCCCTCTGATCTCTGCTTTCGATGTATTCACCACTTGGAAATGCGTCCGGCTTCCCCTCTCTGTCCCTGGGGCAGCCAAGCTCCCCGCTGGATGCAGCTGCACTTTCTGCAGCATTGCTCTGCTTTGAGCCCCTGACCATTGTCATGGAAATGCAGTGCTTCTGCTCCTAGCAAAGAGGATTAGAAAAAAAAAAATCCTGATTTCAATTTGTAAAGCTGCTCTTTTCTTTAGGGTGGGGAGGTTCACTTTTTTTTTTTTTTTTTTTTTTTTTTTTTTTTTTTTTTTTTTTTTTTCCCAGAAAACCAGGAACTTCTGTGGCCAAAGTCCCTCCAGAAACTTCAGCTCCATGGCCTGGCTCCTTTGCGTTCACCCTGCCAGGTGCCTAAGGACAGCTCTGCTCTGCCTCAGAGCTACTCTGGGCAAAATGATGACTGAAATCATAAAACCCATCATGCAACCTTTCCCATCTGGGCCTGAGCAGCAAGGGGAGGCTTTTTTCTTCAGTTAGCCCACCTATTTTCCGGCACCAGCCCCATTCGTCTCACTATAGCTCAGCAGGTGCCTGTGATCTGTGGCCATAAATAATTTCAGCTCCCTGCAGGGCTGAAAATATAAATGTAAAAAAAAAATGTGAATGAAGTGCAACCGTGATAGATATCATCTCCTATACATAGAGATAAAATATGTACCGCCCCTAAAACCAAGGAGGTGTTGCTGCTGAAAAGCAGCAACAAATTTATTCTTTTTTTTTTTTTCTCTTCCATTTCTGTGATTAAATATATTTAGGTAAAATGTAGTGAGGCGGCTTGTAATACCCCCACGTGCTGGAGGTGCGAACGCCTTGAAAACTCCTTGAGAAGACTGGAAGCCATCCAGCACCGGAGCACGAAACTTCCCAATGCAACCCACGGCAAGGATTCCCGAAAGCGACTGCTGGGGGCTGTAGCCATGGTGAACAGCCTGAGAAACTGGAGCGTGCTTGGGTGAAAAAAAACAGGTGGGAGAAGGCAGATAATGAGTCTTTTGGCTCAACCCCCTCCCTGGGGTCTGCTGCCGGACTCGAGGAGAGGTTTGGATGCTGAGGGCTTGGTAGGGGGATGCTGGGGATGCTGCAGTAATTGGGGACGGGTGGGTGGCATGGAGGAGGATGGAGATACTGCGTGACATGGGGCTGGGATGATGTGACCAGCGCAGGAGATGCATCGAGGTGAGCAGTGTCCATCTGCAGGGATGCTCCTCGTCTCCTCCCCGCTGGATATTGGGCAGCAAAGCCCCCAGTGACCGTGGCCACGTCCCCACCTGCCCCAGCTTGCAGGAGGAGCAGCACCAGCAGTCCCCGGGGAGCCGCACGCGGGGAAGCGGCCGTGGGCAGCGCTGCCGACCTTTAGCGCCCAGCCCACGGAGAAATAAAGAAACCAACCCAAACCATTACCAGGACCATTGTAGCATGAAACACAAAACCTTCGTCCCCGAGCAACACAAAGCTGTGTGTAGCACACCAGAGTAATTAATAAAATGAAAGCCCCCTTTCTTGCAGATGGATATGTGGGGAATAAAGGAGCTCCACTGCGCTGGGCTGTCATGCATCGCATGCTACATCTGTTATGGAAATCAGTGGTAGTGGGGCCTTTTGTTCAGGCTAAAGCCCTCCCAACAGGGATTTGGCTGAAGTAGATTTTCTTGTTATTAAACATGATTTCGAGCTAGTTGAGAGCAGATGCTCCCGCAGCATTTGGAACTAATAACCAGCCTTCAAGTGTGCAGCATCCCTTAAAAGTCTGGGATCGCCTGAAAGAGCGATTCCAGCCCGGAGATAATGCGCTGCCCTGGGTCCCTGCTTTGCACATGAATGCTGCTGACACCAGATGAGCCTCCTGGCTCCCTGCAGCCCCCAGCCCCTGCACACACACACACACACACACACACACACACACACACACACACACACACACACACAGACACACACACACACACACACACACACACACACACACACACACACACACACACACACACACACACACACACACAGTGCTCCCACGCTCAGCACACCCCAAAGCCCCCTCCGGCCAGGGAAAGAAGCAGCCCGGCTCTTTGTCCCCACACGTGCCAAAGCCACCGGAATGATGGATACGAGCACACGAGGGAGGGACAAAGAGCACCAGTCCTGGCCAGGACCCCCACGCTTTCAGCTGTGTGCAGAGGAGGATGCATTTCAGCAGTGTCACCCCAAATCTAGATGGAAACGTGTGTCCCCATGTGCTCACGCACCCCTGGGAGGTGATGAGCTCAAGGAGGTGACGAGCTCCAGCTCATGGGGGTGGTTAAATCTTCAAAGATTTCCAAAGGAGAATTTCTGATAGCTGACACCCTGGACATAAATAGGAGCAGCAAAAACCCCACAAAGGGGCAGGCCGCAGGCCCCAGCGCCGTGCTTGTGCCCACTGCCACCCAAGCAGCTGATGAAGGACACTTCCCCAAATTCTGGACATGCTCTGGGATAACTGACTCACTGCCTGGTCCAGGGAAAGCCCTAAATCTAATTTGGAGCAATTATAACCAGGATGCAGTCAGCGGCTCTGCTCTGAGGAGCTGGCGAGCAGCAGAGGGCCCTGCACCTCCAGGTCCCCTCCTGTGGCTGGGGGTGGGGGTCTGATTTCAGCCCCCACTTCAATATATTAAATTGTCCCTCACAGCAAGTAGGAGAGCAGCCTGGCAGGGCTTAGGGTCATTCAGACAAGGTGTAGAAATGGATGTTTTCCCTCACCCAGGCCCACCAGGGGAAGGTTTCCAGGCCACGGCCCAGCAGTGGGGGCTTGGGCAGGCAGGGCCGGCAGCACCCAGCAGGCACAAGTCAATGGTTTCTGCAGTGAATTCGCACCAAATCCATCAGCAATTGGCAGGGGAAAGCGATTTTGGGCTTCGGGAGAGCTCTGCAGAACTCGTGCTGTGTGTAGGGCTGAGGGGCTGGCTCAGTGGTGGTGCAGCGCGCCGATCCGTGGGCCCCAAAATGATTTCCTCTTCGACGGCTGTGGGAGCACTTCCCTTTTCACAGATCCCTTTTAGAATCAGATGAAATCTTTTCTTCTCGGGTTGCTTCTCATTCCTAAGCCTCCCAGCTAATCTAGGGAGGAGAGAGAAGAGCTGCTTGGCAGAGCATTTCTCCTCAACGCTGAGCAGCTCCCGCCTTCGCTGGCTCTCGTGCAAGCCCACGGGGGTGGCATCGGGGCCCTCAACTGCCCCTTTAGGGTTTTGAGGGTCTCAGGGGAACTGCAGGAGCTGGTCCGGCCGTGGGGAGGTACAGGAGATGTTTCAGCCTCCACCACATCGCCAGCCCCTTTGGCACTCAGGGGCTGCAGCTCCAGTGCTGTCCCGGCTCGTCTTCAGCACCAGCACCTCGGTGGCTTTTGGGGAAAGGCTGGCGGTCAGGGGAGATTTGGATGATGGAAAGACGATGGGAAAGGTCAGTGGCTTGTTTTGTAAGGAAGGAGGTTGGTGGGGAGAAGCCCCACGAGCTGGGAATTCGTAATTATTTGCTTTCATGCAACTAATCCCTCCCTTAGGAGGGCCGGCAGTGGTGCGGGAGGATTAGACAACAAAATGCCACACAGCCAACATCAAACTCCTTAATTAGCCGGGTTTTGCTCCTTCCTCACCGCAGAGCAGCTGCAAGGAGCATTCCAGGAGGCGAGGAAGGAGCTCAGGCTGTGCCCGGGGCTCTCCTCCTTCCCAGATGGGGGCCCCCCAAACTGCACCCCCATGCCTGGGGCACAGCACTGCAGGGGTCAGGGCAGGCAGAGGCACCTGCACACCTCCATCAGCACCACTGAGGCATCTTAAACATCTCGGTGAGGAATTTGGGGCGGTTTTGCTGCTATTACTCCCCTCCTTCCCACTGGGAAGGGCCATGCTCTGAAGCTTTGCTCGCCCTGAGGGCTCCAGCAGCACATCTCAGCGAGGTGAAGAGTTTTGGCTCTGTCAGAGCCCTGTCCCCCTTCCCTTCTGCCTCCCAGCTCACCCCACTGAGCTCAGCGTTGCTCTCCTGGCGGTTCTCGGGTTTGTCTGCAGGGGCTGGGTTGTTGCGAGGCACCTCAGTTACCGTAAGCGGTTGCAAAACCTCATTGTGCAATTAAAAAAAAACACACTGAAGTTAAATGGTTGTTGCTTTTTTTTTGGAAGTGGGCTGAGTGATGGCAACCTGCCAGAGTTCTTTTCCAGGGATCAGATGGTGCTTGAGAGAAACAGCTGACCGAACCACAGCCTACACACGAAAGCGCTTCCGATCCAGCACCTCACTGGGCAGGGGTCATGCTGAGGGGGTGACGATCCCCCAGACACCAGCTCCTCCAAAAACAAACCTAGCTGCGCTGTTTCAGCTGAAGATTTCACCTCTGTGTCGGCTTCAGGCACAGCCTCCTGGTTTTGGAGAGGTAAAGCCATCTCCTCTGGCTCCCAGGTTCCAAATGCCACCAGCCAAAGCCAGTCAGGGACGTCTCACAAACAACACAGCAGCAAATCCAACCTAAAGGAAATGGTAAAAACCCACAGCAATCACAGAAAAAACGAGAGTTGGACTCCTTGGTGAGAACTCCTGCTCCGCAGCTGGGAAAAAAAAAAAGAATTATTTCTAATCATGTGATGAAGAAACACTTTCTGTTCCAAAGACACTGGGTTTATGCCCAAGCACTGGCTGAGCAGCTCTGGGATTTACGAACGCTCACTTCCCAGATGTGCTGGAACACAGGCAAGGCTAGCGGCTGCGAGAGAGCTGCCAACAGGCTTGTTTATTTTTGTAATGCTAAAAGGAAAACGTAGATAAATCAGGACACCTCCATCTTCCAGCCATCTAGAGCAAAATGACTGAGTAAGGGGAATTTGCAAAGGGTAACAGGCAACTGGTGGTCAGCTGCTGATCCAAGTGGTTTAACTGGAAGTGGTTTTCTTTCTGGAGGTCTGGTTTAGGATCTGGCTGCAACGTGGGGCAGAGGCATCAAGAGAGGACTTAATGCATGACCGCCAGCACCTACAAAGCATCCTTAAATCCCATCATGAAGAACACATCACTGACACACACACGCTGGGATAGAAAGACGAGAGGCTGAGCGAGATGAACGTAGACCTCAAGGGAGATGTGGCTTTTTAGGCGAGGGTTTCAGCCTGCCAAGGCGAGCTCCAGCCCAGTTCTGCGTTGCCACGAGGGCTGCCCAGCCGCTGAGGGACTGAGAGCCGTGTCCAGGCATTCACGAGCTGCCGAAAGGCCACCTCCCCAGGGGGTGACAACCCCGCAGTGTCCTACCAGCCAGGGATGCCTTCTCGCCCAGTAAATCATCTGCTCAGCTAGAAACCAGGCTGTGCTTGCTGCTAATTCACAGACAGCACTCAGCAACGGTTCCTTGAACAACTTCAAGGTACAAAACCTTTTAAGAAGAACATTTAACGCTTTGGAGGCCAAAGCAAACCGCACTTCACTTGTTTGCTTGCTCTACTTTCCCCTGCCTGCCTGATTTTGGGGGAAAATCAACTCCAATAATCCACACCACCTCCTCAAACAAAACAGAAACGCTCCAGAAAAAAACAAAGGGCTGTTCCAAGTACCAGTAAGACTGATTTCTGCTCAAATCACATTCCAATTCCAAGCTATGGCTGGCCTGCAGCTCAGTACGGTTACGTCCACAACTCATGCACAAGTATTAAAGAACCAACAAACCAAGGCTGCTTCTGCTACAAGTCAATTACTTGTTTTTAATTCAAAGAAAAGAATGGTAATTTAATAAATACTGCAGAAACATTAACCAAACATACAAAGTGACTTCAACAATTAAAAAAAAGGAATGAATGTCCTGTTTTATAACAGTTATAACTTATTTTTTTTCCACAATATTTAAATACAGAAAGCACTTACCAGCTATTTTGTAATACTGCCCTAAGCGCACTGTTGCATCAGTCAAAAGCTTATTATGGTGGTAAGAATGTCATTTTGTGTGGGAAATAATTGGAATGGATTTTTTTTCTCCTTTTATCAGATGAAAAAAAGTGCCAGGAACACACAGAGTTGAGTTTTAATTATGGTAATCCTTTACCTTTGCAGAAGTCAACGTGAACACAGCTTTAACACTTCAAAAATGAAGCATCATCCTTGGAAACAAAATGCTTGTTCTCAACAAGCTATAGCCACACTGGTTAGAGCTTACAGTATCTTCCTTTCGAGAGAAGCTATGAAGTTTAGTCGGTCAGTAAACGGTTGCAAACAATTTTAAAGGCCGATATATTCAACGTAACAATAGGAATCAGCAAGCAAAAAAAAGAACTTAACCAGTTCACTGATGTCATGGTTAATGATTGCTGTCTGGATATGTGTATATTAGTCCTAAAGACTAAACATAGCATCCAGTTTCCACTGGGGACCCCTTAAGGCATCACAGTTCTTCAGACTCCATTTCCTCCCAGCACTCACCACGAGCAAATGAAGTCTGCCGCGAGACACGGCTGCCCCAAGTAACTGTACGGGAGTGTCTAACAGAAGGTAATCTGGCTCTGCTGGCTCATTTGCAGATTCTTGGGTTTTTACACACACAGTTGCAGGGAACCATGTCACGGAGTAGCACTTCTCCATAGCGTTTACAGAGGGCTAGATCTTGGGAACCACCGGGCTCTTAACTCCTGCTAGGAGCAGAGGAGTCCCAGGGCTTCCCCAGATGGGCAGTAAGGCTGAACAAACTAGTATTTATTATTTTTTATAAACTCAGGATCATTTGTCATCATAGCTCTTAGCACCTTTCAGTTGATTTGATAGCTGAACCTACAGTGAAATACCCATACAGTACACCAGAACTTGAGCTCATTTCCACTGCAAATTACAATCACAAAGAGGAATGGAAAGTCAGAGTCCTGTAACAGGCAGGCAGTTTGCCCCCACGCCCCGATGCGATCCATTTTAATTCTGGGCACCTAAGATACTGGGAAACCTCAAGCATTCGTCTTCATGACCAAAGTGATAAAATTTAGCTTGCGTTGCCATCTCAGGAAGGCAAAACTCCAAACTTCTCACATAGTATTTTCCTCTAGGTGACGTATAGGCCTTGGCATACTCTCCATCTCAACGACGAGCTACTGAAAAATTAGATCATATCCTTTGGAAAACCAACTACAAGGTCACAGGGATAGTTCCTTAAAGAGGGCACATTAATAATGTCATCTTTAAAAAAAACATTAAAGTATTATTTTAAAGAAATCAAAGTGGTAGCATCCAGGAGCAGAGCATCAATAAAAGAAACAAGCACTGTCAATGACATCTCTCTTCTTCTCAGTGTTGTTTTTTTTTTCCCATTCACCCTCTCAGCACATTCACATGTTCCATTTTTATTTTTATTTTTTTGGCATTTTCTTCCACGTATCATTTCCTGATGCCACCTCATTTAGAGCTATTTCTTCTCCCTGCTTGGTCTACACGCTCAGTTCCTAAGTACAGTCTCACACGACAGGTGAAGAGTCTCCTGTAAAGCACTGGCATAAGCACCCATTAAATACCATGTGGCTGTATACTTCATCGAGCCTCCACCTCTCCCAAACGCTCTCTTCCTCCCGCTCAAGGAAATCGAGGTCCTTCACATCACCGTGCAACTCTTTGCTTTGTCCTTTCGCAAGTCTGTAGCCACTGTAGAAAGTTCTGGCCTGCCGGGCATGTGTGAAATTCGCTTTGTTGCCCTCTGCGATTTGTTTCGTTTAACATTTTTATTTGTTTTATTCACACACGCCAAGGTGGCAACATGAAAAATGTCTCTGACGCTGTTTTCTGACTGTAAGGCTGAGCATTCAATATACGTAGCTGCTCCAATCTGTTTGGCCATATTTGCACCCTAAGGGAAAAAAGAACATGCAATCAATACCAAGTTCCCAGCGAGCCAAAGCAAACCATACAATTACTTTTCAGCACTGTTTTCCATACACAATGTTCTGTGAAAACCAAAGCTAAAGCTCGAGTATGACAGCCAGCAGCTAATTTTGCAAAATAAACAGAGCTCTGGTTCCAAGCTGCATTCACGCATTCTCTCACACGCAGATAAATACCATCTGAAATAGAGACGATAAGCCCAGTGACCTGCAAATAACCGCAGCGACACAGGAAAGTACCACCAGCACCTATTCAGGCTGCTCCACACGTCCCTGTCCTGGGGCACAGCACAGAGGGGAAAAACCCTCCTTGTGCTTCTGCTAGGGGACAGGCTTATGGGGAGCAGAGCTGGACGTTTCTGGGCTCGTAGCTAGGGAAGAGATGGAAATAAAAGGACTTCAGGGGCTACACAAGCCCTTCTTTTGCAATGTTAAAGTGTGTTAGAAGTCAAAGCTGAGATATTTGTTCTAGCAGCACAAGAAAAACAAGCAGCAAAGCCAGCAGATGACAATACCCCAGGGTCCTACAGGAAGACAATACAATACCGTGTGAAAAAGCAGAGCTGTTTTAATGGAATTTTACTTCGGAGGGACAATCCTCCTAGTAAGTTACTACATCCAAGCACATCCTTGATGATCCTCATGGATCCACGGGCCTGAGGTAGAGGCAAGCAGGACAGGAGCCAGTCCAACCCCTCCTCCTTGCTCCCAGCCTGATGGCACTGATCCATCTGGACCCACATCATTACGCGCTATTTGCCTTGCACTGATGCAGCTGCTTTCTTATCAGTTTAAGTGGGATTGGCTGATAAAAGACTTGCTTCGGCCCAAGCCCTCCCCTCTGTTAAACACCACAACTCCTACTCAGCTCAACCTATCTCAGTTCCTCAAAGCTGTTTGCTCAGGTGTAGCCGACTTGAAATTATCTAGGATACTGGGGACAGGGTGTCAGCATCGGCTGAATTTATCCTCCAAACACTTCCTTATGCAGCTAAGAGGAACGAGGAAAACCCCACTGAGCTCTGATCCCAACTTGACTTAGCAAGGCAGGGAATCTAAAAAGAAGCTGCGTATCTTCGCTCCAGAGGACTGGATTCTTCCCTGAAAATAGCACAGAAGAGCCCTGGGTCTCTTCAGGCCACCGCTGTGCTTTGGCAACCACGAGACACACAGCCACAGCTCAGGCTAGATTTCCTTCTGCGTACAGTGCAGACAAAATCGTGCAAGTTTGTTCAAGTAGGGGCTTCACTGAGTTATGTACAATTTTCTCTTTGGTTGGTAAGTAAAATCTTACGACTTTGCCCTTCCTAAGGAGTTGTGACATCAGGAGAGATGGGAATCTTCAAATCTAGATGACAAACCCATTTGTCAGTAGTTTTTCCAATCTCTAACTCCAAAAAAAGGGTCAAACTTGGTAATTTTATTGAAGAACCACAACAAAACGTAAAACATATGACCTTGGGTATGCCATAAGTGGCAGACTATTCCCTTTCTAGAAAGGCAGAAGAGATGGCATTTAGTTTCCCTTAAAACTGTCTGAAATGGAGAGAGATTCACTGAACCAAACAGAAAAATACCATAACCAGCAAAAGGCATCACAAGAAAACAACCCATGTTGTATTTTAATTAAGATACTCAGTTCACGGCAGCTCATTTTCAAATTTAAACATGCTGTAGGAGGCTGCATTATTAGTAATTGCATATTAGGAGCTGTCGGTTTGGAAAACCTGAGGTTTTGGATAAGACATCAAAAACGGTTTCAGAGTGCAGGATACACAGGCCAGCTAGAACTACCCGTGCAGGTAGCACTTGCACTCTTGCACCCTGCGGGGTGTATATCTGAAACCACCACTGTGACTCAGCTGCAACACACAAGTAGTAAGGGGAAGTTTATCTTAGATCTTAGTTTTCCCCCCACTCCTCTGCCTCCTGTTCTCCCACGGCCTGGTTCCTTTCCCCTTTTTCACCTCAGTGTCTCTATCTCACGATGTCTGGCTCCAACCTTCTCATTTCCCAATGAGAGAACCACTGCCCAGGACTAAGATGCCTTCTGGATTTGCTGCCACCTTCACAGGGAGCTATAAGGTTGTTTCCAAGCAGGGGGACTTTAAAGGAGTCAGATTACACGAAATAATTGTCCTGATGCTTGAGTCAGATGTACGACATTCAACTCAAGTGTGAGGACAACGATTTTATTGCCAGTAAATGAACAGGACAAGCCACACCTCGCAGTTACTGCTCTGGCCTCTGCAGGCACAGAAAAGCAGTAAGTTTATTTTTCAATTCATTTAAAAGGTTCCTCACAACCAATAGGGCCAAAATCTTATGATGCTTAAAGCGTGCTTTGTGGGAATGCATGGTTTTCTGCTGCATCCACTGTATAGGTAGGCTTTTCCTTTAGTCAGTTTCCAAATTCACCTCCACTACTTAACCATGTGTATCCACCACCAAGGAGGGGAGAATTTGTTCATAAAGATGGTTACGGTGACAGAAAGTCTTATCCTCCACCCCAAAGGACAAAGAATGACCCAGCACATACCTGGTCATAGGACACGGGCGTCTGCCTGTGATTGGAAAGTTCTACTAGCGTGCTTACATCCGTGCGCAGATCCGACTTGCAGCCAACCAGAAGCATTTTGGTGTTCGGACAGAACTCCTGGATTTCACCTTTCCACTGTAAAATATTAGGTTGTTGTTATATTGGCACAGTTGAATGCTTAAATTCCAAAAAAATCGATACAAGATAGAGTTTAATGCATCATGACATTTTATGTGGCAATACTCTTACATAATAGTTGTATTTACCTTCAGGCTAATTTCTGAAGGCGTTAGTTCCAGCATTATCTGGTCAAGGATAAAAACTTACAATCTCCTACACTCACTAAGTCCACTGACTTAGTAACCGAGACTGTTTGCCTGCATGAATAAAGCTTTGCAGATCCGTGACTCCTCACAGGCAGCAAGCACCTAGCCACAGCCACGAACAGAGAGGAACCAAAGCCAGCTGCTGTTACCACATCCAGTAGTTCCTCAAGACTGAGCTAGAGGCCCAGACTCTCTGACCACAGAGTACATGTTGCTATGTATTTGCTACATCCAAAAACCATGCAAATCTGTCAAGGGTCCTGTGAGGAAGGCCTTCCAACAGGACATGTATCATGTTATTTTGTTTTCTTGCCCATAACCCATACACAGTTAACTTTGAGAATAAAAGAAAGCCAATAAATTCCGCAGCCCATCTGACCAGATCATACAATCCCTAAAATTCAAGAATATAATTCAGGCTTAAAAATATATTAATAAAAATCTCTTCCCCACCAAGCAATAGTACAGTAACCAACAGGAACACAAAACAAGGCCAGTTCTAGATGCTTGTTGGCATAGGAAGCAGGGAATAGTCTGAAGAACTTTCTGTACATTATTCAGAGCACCACATGCTGCTTTATGCCCCAGTGAAACAAGAACCACTGGCCCCAGCTACATAGCGAAAGGAACTTCACATGGTTACGCCTTAAAGACGACACCACAAAGCTTGAGTCATGCCCAGTGACGGAGGGGAGGGCTGGGACCACCTTGTGAACACAGAGCTCAACTCTTAAACAAAAGAGTTTTCACTTGGGGGAAGTCAGGCTCTGAATCTTGGGTCACCGAGTTTCTGAAAAATCCTGAAGTTTGGGGCAGAATTACGTTTCTATGCTATTGCTAGGCTTTCTGGTGTCTCCCAGAGGCATTTCTTACTGGCTCCTTCTAGCTCAAGACTGAGGAATTATGTAAAGCCATGGCACAAGTCCAAACGCTCTACAGACACTTTTAACTATCTCTGCAACACAGCAAAGTTTCTCAGTCCTGTTTTTTATATGAATGTGACATTAGAGACAGCTTCGTGCTGCACCCAATGCCACCCTAAACAATTCATTGGTGTCTAAGGGCTGAGGAATGATAATTTACTTCACCCCTGAGGTTCCATTACATGGAGTGTTGTTTTTTTTTTCAGTTACAATTAATCACTTCCAAATCAATGATTTCAAATCCTAGCAGTGCAGAGCACAGTCTGGTCTTCTTTCCATTAAAAGGAAAAAAAAAACCAACCACAAAACTGAAGTTTCTAACATAGGAAACAGCACCACTCTTCAGAGATTTAAAGACAAGCTACTTATAAACAGTTCTCTCCTCAAACGTTTCTTAAACACTTGCCTTTTTTAGCACACTGTCAAGAGTTTCTGGCCGACTAATGTCAAAGCAGATCAAGACGGCATCAGAGTCAGGATAAGAAAGCGGACGGACATTGTCATAATAAGGAGAGCCTGCAGGGAAAGAAAACACATTATTATCAGCATGTATTTTTCACTTTAAACAATCAAGCATATCCAGAAAGTTTTGAAAGCTTTTCAAAAAAGCTTTTAAATATCACCTAGCTAACAGCTTTTCCTCAAAACCACTCCATACTCCCAAAAGACAAGATTCTCAATTCCCCTTCCTTTTGCTTCTCACCTACAAAAGCGACAGCTTTCCCAAGTTAAAAGGGACAGCACCCCAGTGCTTCATCTCCCACTGAAAGCTTGTGATGCCCCAGTAACCAGAAAAAGGAAATAGGGTCAGCCCAAGTTTAAGTTCCAGCCATAATCTGCAGGAATGTGACTTTGAGGGGGAAAAAAGGAGTTAAAGCACATCTTCAAAGGAGATTCTCCATAGTTGCATTTTCGTGTAAAAAAAAATCAGTAATTTTGAAATCAGCTTTGGATTTTTAATTTAGAACAAAGTTCCAAGTGCAAAAAGCATCTTTAGTTGTCATGGATATTGGTAATTTTTAGAAAAAACCCTCTTGCTTAGAGTTAAAGCAGTTGTTCCAGTACTTGACCAGGAAAGAATTCCAGCCCTGCAGACAGACACGAGTTATCTGTCACAAAGAGGCCCCGACTTGTAAGCCAATACCCGCCTGTAGTAAACATTTATGTCTAGCCCATAAAACAAATTCTGATCAATGAGATCAAAAGCTAATGCGGTAATCTGAAGGAACATAAAGAGGTCCAATGTTGCATGTTACAACTGTTCTACTTCCAGAGCAATTAAGAGATATGACGAGTTTCTTTAAGACTTCTAACACGCAGTTTCAACTTCACCTGCAGTCAGAAATCTCATTTTTAGCACCTGTTGAACCTGGAAGAACATTTGGGGGAAATCTCCCCTTTTCCATTCACTCGTCCACCACTCGGTTTGGCCTTTAACTCTGCTGAAGCTTCATTTACCAATGCATTTCTGATTCAGAAGGGTACTTAAACAGTTAAGTTGTCCACCAGTATCAGGGCTTGGGCTTTAAAATGCATGCCTGTGACTTAAAATGCACTTCAGCATATATTCTTACTCAGGTATTTGTCTTTCACAAACCTAAACTCCAGCATGGAGCATACACAACAAGAACGCAGCTTTCAAGAGCCAGCAGGCGTGACTTCTGGGGTTATCGGCCAATTACATCTCCGATTTTCAAACTACCTAGAACTAATTGCAAGGTCTCGGAGGCTGAACAGAGACTATTAACTGGATTAGAGAAATTCCTCGAGTTTTTAACTGACAGACAGCTCATGCTGTTGCACAGAGCAGAGCGGGGAATGGTGTGAACGGATCGCAGATGACTTCAGTTGGACAGCTTACACGAGAAGGAAGGAGTCAAGAATCCCAGGAATGTTGTTTTTGAAATGAAGAAGAACACATGGGGAACGAAGCATTACCAAACTAGGTAGCAGAAGGTAATTTGGTGAACAAGACTTTATTTTATTCAAGCGCTCATCTTCATAAACGATGTCAATCTCACGGAGAGGCAGCTGTCAAAAACCTGCTCCTTAAAAAAAAAAAAATCAGCTCGCTGTCTTCGGCAGAAAACGAGACGTCAGGAGGAAATTTAAGCTGAGCTGACCAGAAAAACTAAGCCCTGAGCTCCGAGTTACCCTGGTTGTAGCACTAAGGCCTTTCCTGCTGCCTCCAGCACCGCTACGCAGCTCAGCACCACCTGAGCACCCCCAGGCCGGGCTGCTAGCCCCAGGGCCGAGCTGCTAGCCCTGGGCAAGCAGGCAGCACCCTCAGTAGCCACCCCTGTGGCCCAGCACCTTCAAACAGGCCGCGGAGGCAGCGGCCTGCACGCCTCTGAGTGCGGGCAAGTCGGGGCAAGGCGAGATTTTGGGAGCCTCAGCGCTCGGCCACAGGGCTGCCGGCTGGAAAGGAGGCTCCGAAAGCCTCACCCAGAAACTAATCCCGTAGACACATACCTAACTTCTCACTCAGCAGCCTCCCGGGACACCAGGCACCATATAAGTCCATCGGCGTGTGTTTATGTACACACACACACAGCCACCACCTTCAGCCCAGAGATCGCTCGTACGGTGTCAGCTGCGGCTGGGTTTGTTCAGAGGGTTTTTCTTTTCAGGTTTTCCCTCTCGTATTAACGCTGAGGAACTAGAAGATGGACTTTTATAGGCAATCCTTCCGTGCGGATGCAAGCAGGGAGTGTTTGACAATTTTCTCCTCAGGGCGGCGTGCGGCAGAACAAACTGGGATCGTTTAAAGTCCTCGCGCCAGCAGCACCGACAAAAGAAGTTTCCTGGTCTCGTTCGACAGCAATAACCGAACGTTTATTATTATTTCGCAAATAAAGAGCAGCCCCGGTCCTCAGCGAGGCGAGGCTATTCGATCTGGCTTTTCATCATTTCACCCAGAAACCCTCAGAACCGAGGAATCTCAGGAATGAGGCTCAAGTCTGAGCAGACAACTTGAACGCAGCCCAGCAAGGCTGTTCAGCCTTTTTCAAGTTAAGTCTGCAGAGCTGAAACCATGCCAACCCTGGAAAACAGAAGGAGAATGCAAGGCTACAGCCATGGTATTCGGGAAAAAAATAAGCCTGCCTGTGTTTGCGATCCTGCTCTTACAAAGTAAAACATTTTTGTCGGGGACAACACGAATGATTTATCAGCTTTATCAAGGGATCGCTGATAATGCTGCAGTTCATCTTGTTTTGTGGTGAAAGTATATTCCAGCTGCAATCCCCGATTTTATCTGTTTGGCAGCTTAAATAATCTAAGCCAAAGTAATTCACACGATTTCAGCTCCATGCAAAGCACAGCACAAGTTCAGCTGTTAGAGGGAACTAAACCCCTCCCAAGCAGCCTGCTTGGCTTCAGTCTACAGAAGATGCCAAAGCTCAGGCTTAAGCATTGCTACGTTAATAAACACCAAAATTATTCACATCATTGAAAGTTAAAGCATGCTTTTTTAAATTTTTGGGTGACTTAGTGCTGCCCTAAGCTGCTAGAGCCCGAAGGAGGCTGAGCACCACCGGGCTACTTGCACATCGCCACCGGGCGCTGCCCTTCGGACTCCGGTCAGCTGGAAGAACGACAGCCAAACAGCAGCCTCCTCGCACCCAGTTCCTCAGGCTTGCTGATTATCAGCTAGATAAAAAGCCCAGCAAACACCGCAGGGGCAGCTCCGAGCAGCTGGCTCCTTGCTATGGCCTTCTTCCTTCCCAGCACACCTCAGCATTTCGGGGAAAGCACACAGCTCACAGCAGCGTGCGATTACATTGCTGCACCTCAAACAGAAAGTGGGACCTCTGGTCCACTTACCAATTCTATTTTTTCCCCCTATAGAAGGAAAAATAAACTCTCAGGACTAGTTACTGCTACGCAGTCACGAAAGAAGAAAATCACATGGCTCAACACAGCCAACTTGTAAGTGAACTGGAAGGCAGAAATTAGACATTTCCTTTACACTGCTTACTGCCAGAGAGCTCAGGGAAATAGGAACTTGAACTCCTGTATGTTTCAGATACCTTCTGAAAGACACCTCAGTAAAAAAAAACAAAAAACCACCCTTTATGATTAATATTTTTTTTATGTAGATGCTGAATACGCTGTGCACATTCAAATCACAGTAAAGCTAATTCAATTTAAGGCTCTAAGGCCCTTCTGGATTTAATTATATGCTAGTCCCCAGCAGTGCACAAGTATTTCTGGCCCTGCTGAGAACTACCAGAGTGTCCAGTGCAGTTTCCCCTGTTCCAGCAATACAAAAGAAACTCAGGAGTTGTTGGGGAGGCAGATATGTGTACCTAATGAACAGCATGTGATTCCTGAACAAGGAAAATGCCCGTCAAAGTAGTCACTTTTAATGGAAGAAGGCAAAACCTCAGTAAATGAACCACGTGCACACTGAACAAAGCTGTCTCATACACAAGCATTCTTCGTGGTGTCCACAAGATTACACCACGGAGCTTTAGCCTGAAGAAACTTCTCTCAAACACTGTACCTAGCAAAATGTGCAAACAGCTGCCAAAGAGCGCGAGGCTGCCACACTGTATTACCACAGAACAGAATAATTTACGATGTAGTTATATTGCAACCAGACATTCCTGCTTTGAAAAAAAAAAAGGGGGTTTGGTAGTCCAAAAACCGATTGAAATTCAAGTTGGCAAGTGTTTTCCTTAATGCTGTGGCTAATTTAAATCCTTATAATGACTTGCAGAACTAGACAGTACCAGAAAATATTTGAATAATGAACCTTCCCATTCCACTCTTACTGGTAAGCGTGTTTTGTCCCAAATTTCTATGGGCATACCCAAGATACAACAAACTTCCCAAAACATATACAGCTGGCTTTGAAGGTTCAGCTAGGAGATGCCCTGTATTTTGCACTTAACATGCTTATTACTCTAGGGATCTTATTTTATAAGGGACTATTTCACAAGGTAAACCCAAACCGTGATAGTTGGGCCTGTTTTCACTCTAACATAAGGCTTTTAAGCAATGCCTACAGTTTTGGTTTTCTTTGCATTTTCTCAAAGGGCAAAGAAAAACCCCTCAGAGTGGCTGTACCTTCCTTTCAATGCAGTCAGTGGGAAAACCAGCGTTTAAGTTAAGGTATGGACTAATTTCAGAGGTAGCCTGAGGCATGCTCCCAGCTAGGACACAGCTGGAGAGCAAAAAACGGATATTAAATACAGATAAAGTCATCCTGAAATACATCCAGTATATTGCAATCAAGCCCTGCTAAAGAGCATCCGTTTTCACCCTCCCCCCTCAAGAAATGCAGAAAATCCCCAGGACTTGGGCCATTACCTCCCCAGCCCATGCTGCGATGGACATTATCCTCCATTAGCATTTGGCAGCTACAAATCATATTTTGCAGCTAACTAGATCTCGTCCTGCTTTAAAGTCATTAAGACATTTATTGTAATTCGGCAGAGGACTGGGACAAAGACTTGTAAAGAACTAAATTGCCAGGAATTTGAGATAATGCTAGAACCTTATCTTATCTCCCGATGCCTCTTATCTGGCGATGTGATTTTGCACTGGGTGAACGGGCTCTGGGCAGTTTTCCTCCTGGAAGAGCTGTTTGCAGAGAGCCTTCAGCTGCAGAATCCCACCTCCAGAGGATGTGCTGTTCAGTCTGCTATGACACCGAGCATCCCACCTTTCAAAGGCTTCCTCGTTAGGTGCAGATCGCAGACAAATTAACCACTTGTCCTGAAGCTCCCGGACTCTGCCAGCCTGCCTGTTAGCTCCAGGATGGGCCTGGAAGCCTGGCGTGCACCAGCAAAGGCTGGCAGGTGTTTGCTCCGCTGCTGCCATCTTTTGAAGTGCTACAGGATATTTCATTACCAGGGTGTCGTCAGCCTTTGACATACAGATTCCAGGCCCTCACATGTCAAACAACCCGCGCGGCGCATTTTAATAGCTAAAGATAAAATTTTCCAGAATACCTTTGCTAACCATTAATTTTTAATAAGGCCTTACTCCACAGAGTTTGTTGCAGCCAGCTTAGTAATCAGGATGAAAGCTCAAACCAGACACACTCAAGAAGCCTCCAAGTCTTATTTGGCATGAGATGAAAAAAAAAAATCAGTTTAAAACTATGCTGATACCGATTGTGGGCACGGAGACTGCCTTTTCCCAGTAACTGTGTTGCAAGAGTTTGGAATCATTTCCTGAGCAGCAAGAGGAAAACCAACTCAAAGCCCCAATTCCTTTTGTTGAAAAGGGATTAAAATTTTAGTTTCTGGTAAGTGGAGCAATTTCACATGGAGCCAGATCCGATGGGTCCAAGCACAGCATACACAAAGCCTGCCTCACGAAGGAAGGGCTTGCATACTCTGTCAAGTTTTTCCAGCTCTTTCTTCTCAACCCCTTCTGCAGAATTAATGCTGATCCACATCTGTGTTGATGTTTTACCGTGTCATTCACCCCGACCATTTCTCCCAGCGCCCTCACTTATCCAGCAGAGCCTCGCTGGCTGCCCCGCTCCCCTCCAGCACCAGCAAGCTGAGGGCTGCACCCTAACCATGCTGAACCCGTGGCCATGAGGATGACCTACAGCAGGACCCAGAGGGCTTTCTGGCCTCTTCTATAACCTGAGACAGGCACAAGAACCTCAGCCTCTGAGCTGGTGATTTTGAAATGGCCACTGAAGGCACGCCTGGAAGAGCCGCGGCACGCAGCTGCTGATGCTGGAGGGTAAAAAAGGATGGTTCCTAAAAAAAGGATGGTGCCCCCTGCATCTTCGGGGTGGGGGGGGGGATGATGCCCGACCTCCTAGCCTTTCTTGACTTTAAAGGACCTCTAAAACGTGGGAAAAATACCGCGCTATGTAAAAACGAGACCTGAAGGAGCCTGCAAGGGGCTCAAACACCCCCTGACTCAATTTATCACCAACACTCATCAACACCTCTCCCCTGTCTGGCTGGGTAAGGCAGGGTGTCGTGGCAGCAGAGGTGCAGAGGGCAGCTCTGCCCCTTTTTTGGGAGCTCTCCCCACTCATTATAGGGAAGACACACACCACTAACCCACCTGCCCCTTCTGCAAACCCCTACCAGCACAGCTTTGTCCCTCTCCCTCCAGCCTCAGACGCATCCCCCAGCACCCCAGGGGTACCCCCCAGCAGCTGGGGGTCCCTGGGGGTCCCTCAGTCCCCCCCTTGCCCGTCCCGGGGCTCTCACCGGAGGTGTCCCAGAGGCTGAGCTCGATGCGCTGCGTGTCGATCTCGAAGCTGGCCGTGTAGTTCTCGAAGACGGTGGGCACGTAGCTCTGCGAGGGGCAGGCAGCACAAGGCAGTCAGCCCAAACCTTACCCCCTGGACCCCCCCAATCCCCCAAAACCCCCAAAATCCCAAAAACCCCGTCCCCCCGTACCTCGGGGAAGCAGTCCTTGGCGAAGACGTGGAGCAGCGCGGTCTTGCCGCACTGGCTGTCCCCCACCACCACGATCTTGCACTTGACGTTCTGGTTGGGATCCATCACCGCCGCCTTGCTCGATAACTTCTGGCTCGCTCTTCTTTCCTTCATTGATCTCCGCTTAAATCCCCTCGGCCGGCCACGACGAAAGAAAAAAAAAAAAAAAAAAAAGGAAAAAAAAAAAAAAAACAACACCCGGCTGCCTCTCCTCGCCCACTCCTAAAAATATTAAAAAAAGGATAATAATGATAAAAAAAATCAAAGTAGCCCGAGGAAGCCCAGGTGGAGGTGGCAGAGCCGCGGGCGCCCCGCCGCCCGCCCGCCGGTCCCGCGCAGACTGCTTTGTCCCCCCGCCGCCCGCCCCTATTTATAGGCTCGCCGCCGGCAAGCCCCGCCCACCGCCGGCGAGGCTCCGCCCCCTCGGCCGCGCGCGCGCTGGAGGGGCGGGGCGGAGCGCCCCCTAGGGGAGAGGGAGGGGCCCTGAGGGGAGGGGGGGCTGGGGGGGATGAGGGGGGATTGAGGAGGGGGGGAGGAAAGGATGAGGAGGGGGTGAGGAAGAGTTGAGGAAGGGATGAGAAAGGGATGAGTAAAGGGTGAGGAGGAGGCTGAGGAAGGGATGAGGAGGGGGTGAGGAAGACTTGAGGAAGGGGTGAGGAGGAGGCTGAGGAAGGGGTGAGGAAGGGCTGAGGATGAGGCTGAGGAGGGAACTGAGGAGGAGGCTGAGGAAGGGGTGAGGAAGGGGTGAGGAAAGAATGAGGAAGGGCTGAGGAACGGCTGAGGAGGAGGCTGAGGAGGGGTCTGAGGAGGAGGCTGAGGAGGAGATGAGGAGGAGGCTGAGGAAGAAGTTGAGGGTCTGAGGAGGAGGTTGAGGGGCTGAGGAAGGGCTGAGGAGGCTAAGGAAGGGATGAGGAGGGGGCTGAGGGGAGCCCTGGGGTGCATGCAGCCATCCTGAAGCCAACCTGGTGAGGTCGTGGCCATAGCTCCCCAGTGGGTCACTCAGGCCATAAACTCTCCCTGTGTCATTTCTGAGCACAAACACCATTGGTTAATAAAATCTTGCGACACCCTGACATGGAATTGCTCCGCTACCTGGTGTGTTCACCCATAGGACAGTGCTCCTGACACGGGCAAGACACTAACATTCTGCATTTCGCCCTGATGTGTCACGTTTTTCAGCTGGCCAAATTGCTCATCTTCAAAGAATTTTCCAAAGAATTCGAGATTTCTTGTTGGGTTCACCTCTTTTATTCCAACATGGGTATTCGAACAGGAAATTTAAGAGTATGGGGAAATTCAGCTGTATTTTCATGCCTTCAGAGTGCAGCGAACCCTGTTTCTTCATTCCCCTCCACTCTTTTATTGCATTTTCATGTCCACACCAAGACCCAGCAGCCACACAGGCAGAGGCAGGTGGGACAAAACCACGGCGTTTCAGCCTGGCTCCGTTGTCCCGAACTCTCTGCAAGCCCAATAGCCCAGCTGAGGTGTATCTGGTGTGCCTAAGGGGAGAAGAGGGGGCTGAACGAGCTCTTTGTTGCTCTCGAGTGGGAGCTGGGTGGAAACATCTGCTCCCTGTCAGCTCATCAGTCACCTCCGTGCAGATGGAGGCAAGATGCACCGAACCCTAGTGCTGATCACCGGTCCTCGGTGGTGGTTTGGCTCATCCCTCTGGACACGAGGACGCATCCCGGGCACAGCACACGGGGCCTGGGGGCTGCTCCTGCACGTGGCTCACATGGAAAATTGGCCTGCACCTAGCTATGCTAGGAATGTGGAAACTTCAACACGCTGCCACTTACTCATCCCGCCTTCCAGCAGCACGCCTGGCGCTAACACGAGGAGGGGCGGCTGTTTACGTGCTTTGTTTGCTGCTACGGCCGCTGCCAGGGCCACCCAGCCGAAAACCCCGGCTTTCAGGCTGTCGGAGGAATCCCTGCAGGGCTGTGCACCAAGCCGAGGAGCTTCGAGCCGACAGCCTGAGCTAATATTAGCAGAGCTCGCTTGGTGTTGCCACACAGGCTCCGGGGAGGAGGAAAAGGGCGATGTGTGGCTGTGCGGGGAGCCGCCTGCACGGGCACGGGATTGCTGCGAAGGGAAGCGTGGGACCTCGCAGCTCCGTGCACTTGTGACAATCAATAAACCAGGGGGCTCCGAGACGTGCCTGCCTGCTCTGGAACAGCTTGTTTGTTGTCATTCCTTGGGGAAACTGTTCCAGATATGTTAATCCCTGTAAAACTATTATTCATGTCGTACTATTAAGTTTAATGCCTTTTCGCATCTCTTGATAACCAGGGGGATAACGCAGCGGGGTTAACGTTTCCATTGGTATTTTTCGCACGCAGTCTGATTTTGATTTATAAGGCAGAGTGTCTTGCTTTGCTTAGTTCAAATTCCCCAGTTTTTCTCCAGGTCTGATTCCTTCCTGGACTTTCTCAGTTTCTCTGCTTTCCATCCAGGACAGTATTATACGTATCGTAACACCATATAAATAACCCGGTGTTATCTGCGGTAATGACTGCTGATCGAGTGTAGGATTTTATAGGGATATCAAGATGCATTTTTCTCCTCTCACAAGTAATCAGCTTGAACGCTTTCTGTGCCTATAATAAAACAGTTAAGGAGAATGCTTTTAGTACCGGAATGATTGCTTGATGATTTAAATCCAAAATTGCCAGCGGAATACCTATCTGTAATGCCAGCCCCCAAAGCATCCGTGGAAAGTATTAAACAACATGCATAAAACATGAACCTTACCAGTCCCGTTCCCTCCTTTCTGTGTGTGTAACTCAAAGGGGCGTGCATTAAAAGAGCATTATTAAGGTTTAAGGTCAAGCACTCGTGTATTAGGAAATGCGCAGTTCCTGTGTGTCGGAAGCGTGGGCTCCCGTGCGAGCCTGCAGTGATAGCCATTAATTTCACCAGCACGAATTATGTTTTCCAGAGGACTTCTTCACCCCACAGAGCGATGTCACCTTAATGAGCTGTTCAGAAACACCCCTACCCCTTACAGATCCCTCTGCAATCCATGCTTCATTTAGGGACCTACTCAAACCCTTCTCAATACCGATTTATCACCTCTTTCCTCTTCTCAGGTACTTATCACTGTCATATCTGAGTTCTTAGCAGCTGAAAATGAATTATTTTTCACTGGTACCTCGTGAGATGACGTGATCAGAGCACGGCTGTTCGACAAAAGAGAGGCGGCGAGGTCCCAAATAGCCGCTAATTTTGGCTGAACACCCAGGGCTTGATTCACTCAGGACACCTCACATTATGTGGCACCTCAGATGTTTTGGTACTTACTGTGAGCAGTGGTTCGGACTTAAAATCAGGAAGCCTCGAGCCACGTTGCGTGCGTAGGAAATCAAAAAATTCTCACTTGGTGATGATCTGTGAAAAAATGTGGTCCGAGCAGCTTGACTGCCAGCACGTGCGGGAGTGTTTGCTGGCTGGGGTTCCCAAAACCCGGGGAAAAAAAGGGTTGGGCGCAGTCACCACGGAGGGACTGGGGTTGTGGCTGCCTAAACCAGGGCCACATTTCCTTCTCTTCCCATGGGGGGTTAAAATTGAAGGTGGTAGGGAGAGGATGAGCACCTCAGTCCTGGGTCGTGAGTGTAACAGCTATGTGGGAACAATGGCAACTGTGAAAATATAGATAAAGAGAGAGAAAGGATTAGATAAATTCATTAAAATATTTTTATTTTTTTTAAACCCTTAATAACTGAAGGGAAGGTGTTAAGACAGAGAGCAAGGCATTTTGCCGCGCTGACTGTGCTGTAATTAGGAAGATGCACGTGGGAATCTCGCATCTCACACAGGTTGGCTCAGCCTGGTGCACCTCGGGGGCTGTTTTAGGGCATTTGTTCGCGGAGCACGGCAGGATGCCAGGGGTGCTGCTCCCTCCCGTTTGCAGAGAACACGTGGGAGGCCGTCACCTCTCTCCCAGGTTCGCTGCCTTCCCATCCCACCAGGATGCTTCCTGGGGTTGGGGGGTAAAAAGCTCTTCATATCCACCGGCATCAGAGAGTGCGAGTGCTTATTTGGGGTGACAATATACGATTCCACTTTAACAGGAAGGAATAATTGTTTTGAGATCATTTGTTTCCAAAAAAAAAAAAAAAAAATCCAAATCCAAAGTTGCATTAAATTTATTTGGGTCCGAACTCTGATCCGAACCGCACCAAAGATCCTTTGAAACGTGTGGGGAAAATCCTATTGAATTTGCTGAGCTTTGGCTCAGAGCGAAACGCTTCCTAGCTGTTGTTTGAGAATCCCCTGCAGACTGAAAGTTTTCGTTTTCAGTTCCTGGAGGTTAATTATGGAAATTCGTTATAGTGGATCAGCAGTCCCAGTTGCTGGGGAGACGGTAAAACTGTTTGGTATGAAATTCTAGCCCGGAGCTGGAGAGAAATTTTCTGACAGAATGGTTTTCCATCAGAAATATTGATATGCCGAAAGCAAAATGTTTTGCGAAACTGCTTCGATTTCACCAAAATTTTGTGTTGGGAAGTTTCCGATCTGGAGCTCCCTGATAAGGTCGCCCTGCTCTGGTTTAACCTTTTCTTCCCGAGGCATTCGATTCCAAGGTTTTCTTTCTGACTTTCTTTTTTTTTAAATATGACCTTTTTGATGTAAGCGAAAGGATGGATTTCACCTCTCAGGGAATTCTGAAATCGCCTTTTCATGGCGTTTTGGAGAGGAAGAAGCAAGCACGCTGAGGGTGCAGCTTCCCCAGGCTGGGAACAGGAAAGCAGCCTTGAATTACTACTGGGGAGCAGAAAGGACTCGACACGAGTAAATGCATTTTTGGCTGCAGCACCACCAAGTCGGTTTAATTGTCCTGAGGAAGCCAAAACCGCTTCTCCTCGCCTCCAGGTGCTCCCAAGCCGCACCGAGCCTCAGGCATGCACAGCCACAGCTCCTTTGGCATTCCCCAGCACCCGTCCCACGCTGCAGCCCCAAAATGGGCACAGCTGAGGGGCAGGCACAGGCTGCATCCCCTCTGAGAGAGGCAAACACCAGGCTGGTCGAGCTGGGGAGGCTTCGTGCGCTTCCCATCCCGAGATTTCCACAGGCAGGGAAAGTGAGTGGCTGTAATTAAGTGACTCAGAAAGGAGTAACTGGTCTCCTAACGCATTTCGTGCTTGGTGTTGTAGTAGGGTGCTTCTGAAGGAACAGTTCACATCTACAAATCTCTTCTGCCCTCACTGCCGTTCACTAAATAAAGCAAATCTCAGTGGAAGGCGTTGCATGATTCCCCTTCACCAGCCGTGCAACCAGCAGCAGCCACAGGAGCGAGCCCAGATCACTCCAAACTCTCGCTGCCTGTATCGGGTGCATTAAGAATTAATTACTTAGCTTCGTTAATTCACACTGAAGGCAAGACCGAGCAATAAGAACCCAATCCTGTCCTCGGATAAAACCATGACATCAGCAGGCTCCGTCAGGAGCCTCGAGCTGTGCTTTCCCCCTGCACAAGCCCGTGCTCAGCACATCTCGCCGAGCGGGCGCGCGCGCTCCCGTGGGTATTAAAGCACAGGTCGGGTTTACGCTGGGACATGTACTCGCAAAGTCAAAGGAAAGCCTCATTTTTTCGCCATAAAAGGTAAGGAGCAAAATTCCAGCGCTGAATTTACTTGCCTGGCTGCTCCTGGACGTGGGAAAAGAATGCTGCTTCCTCCTACGGATCTGCTTCCCAGCCCAGGTCTTCCTCCCTCCCAGGCTTGTCCGTGCAAGTCGCACTCCTGGCAGGAGCCCGCAATTAGCTGCAAGGATATAAGAACCTCTCAGGAGGAGAGAGAATCGCAGGAGCTGGGCCTGCTTCCCTCCGTGCCTGCGTAGTTTTCCTCCCAATGCGTTCGCCACGAGGATTGGGGTGACCCCCAGATTGGGGTGACCCCAGTTTGGGTGGGCACACGGCACGGAAACCTCTTCTGCCCCCTGCCCAGCACCTAGCGGGGCCGCGGGGATCATCCAGCAGTGCAGGGTGATGGGGTTCCTCCTGGTGGCTGGGAACCAAGCCTGGAAAATTCCCCATTTCCTCAGCGCGTGCTCGGCAGCAGGCACCACCAGCTTCCTCCGTCCCACACCAGACTTTCGGCTCCGACGGGGAAGGTCCCTGGCACCCAGTGCCATGGTTGCTGCGGGAGCACCGGGGGGATTTTTCCCACCACGGTGCCCGGCAGGGCGGAGGAACCGGCCCTGGTTCTTGTGAAACCCCACTTGAAGGGTTTGCAAAGGTTGCTCCATCCCCGGGGCTCCGACCAAGCGCCCCCTCTGGCCCCTCTGCCCCCAAGTGCCATGGCAGGAGGGGTTCAGTCCCTGCCTTTGGTGATGCGCTCTCCAAAATCAGAGGCGCACACCTTGGGGACCACATTCCCCAGTTTTAAGTCTCCGGGGAGCCCCAGCAGGATGCCAGCAGCAGCAACAGCTCTCCCATTTATTTCAGAGACCCTCATCTCCGAGGCAGGGACAGCGGCTGGGTTGGGGGCCTGGCTGCTCCCCACGGACACTGGGAATCCCCCCCTCGGCCCCAAAACGGGCGTGATGCCATCGATGACATCAGCATCGTCCCCAGGGCGTGCTGCCTGCTTCCCCTGAGTCACCCTCCGGCACACGGGCGCGATAAGGAGGAAAGTGGCGGCGCTCCAAATAGCGCAGATGCCGGCTTATTTGGAGCTGAAGAAGCAAGTTCTGCGTTGCAGGGGGGGGTTAGCAGCACCTCCTCCCTTCAAGAGTCCTTCTAAAACGGGAAAATGGCCCCGGGTCAGTTTGGGGAGTGTTTTGGGGTGTGTAGCACGTGGTGACAGCGTGGCTGTCCCCTGTCCCTCGTTGTTTTCCCGCAGCAATGCACCTCGCTTCAAGAGCCTTCCCTACACACAGCCCTAAAAACAGAGCGGGGCCAAAGCAAATATTTGGATCACAACTGAACGGAGCCGGATCTCCAGAGGGGCAAGAAGAGGTTTTTCTTTTTTTTTTTTTCTTTTTTTTTTTTTTTCTGGAAAAAAACAGCACACGCTGCTTTCCCTCTCGAAAGCGCGTTATGAAAATGAGGCCAATGTGGTTTTCATTTGCAACGCTAATTTGATGAGCTCCGGCGGGGTAATGATGCAGGACTGGCTGCATTTCATTAAAGCAGCCAGAGGCCTCGCCGGGCCCCGTCTCCCTGCAGGTGCCCGGCCCCACAGCCCCCCAGTCCCTTCCCCAGCTGTGGGACCAGGCGTGTGTGTGCCACCTTGTCCCTTGTTTGCCCTGCGAGCCACGGGGCTGGAGCTGGCTGTCACCTGAGCCTAAATAACAGGCTCCGTCCACCCTGGGACAGCATCCCTTTCACCCAAGGATGCTCTCGGAGCTGGGGGGCAGCATTTTGGGGACCACTCCCTTCTGGGTGTCCCTTTTTGAGTGTCCCCTTCTGGGTGTCCCCTTTTGGGTGTCCCCTTCTGGGTGTCCCCTTGCAGGTGGCCCATGCCTGTGCTCGGAGCTGCAGCCTCCTGCTTCCCAGCAGGCTCGGTGTGAAAATTTCCCATGCTTTTCCAGGAAACTCATCCTCTGCCCTTTTTCTTGGAGCGGGCCGCTAGCGCGGGACGGAAATCCACAGGCTCGGAGCCAGGTTGTGAAACTCCCCCGGCAGCAGCGCGGGGACAGCAGTATTACATCAGAAAAACAAACGTTGAGCAAAAAATGATAACCTTTGTGCTCCCGGGTGTACAAACATCGCCTCTCCTCTGCTCTGCACGCTACAAAAATAGCCTGAAGAAACCGCGGGAGCACGGCCAGGCTCCAAGTGCCTTCGTTAGCTAAATATTGGCTGGGGATTGCCGGAGGGGAATCGCTGCCCTGGGGCTTGGGATGTCTCTGGGACGCGCTCCAGCCATCCCCCATGGGCTGGGCTCTCCAAAGGAGTCTGCTGGAAGGGGGAAGGGGAAAAAAATACAAGCTTTGGGAAAATAACGTGGAAGAAATGGCTGTCAGAGGCTGAGCCCGCAGTGACGCCCCGGTGCTTTGGGTCAAGGTGAGGCATGAGGACAAGGCAGCCCTTCAGCTCCACGTAAAGCACCTGCACCTTCATATCTACGTTCAGCGGTGACTAACACGGCAGTCAGTGTTTTTTCCTGGTCACTGCAGCATGAGGCCACTAAAAAATATGTGTCATGTTGGTCTGAGGAGTTCGTGGCCGGTGTGTGTGGCCGGGGAGGAGCAGGGCTGGGTGCGCACCCGGACACGTGCGTGTGTTCTCCGCCTCCCCCTGCCCAAAGGGGTTCCTGCATCTGCTTGTGGGCATGCTGCAGGGCACAGGACCTGAGCTGCCTTCCTCCACGGGCTGGTTTTTCCCAGGCTGGCACGATCCTTCACTCATTTTGGCAGCAAAACGCCTGCTAATGCGAGCGAAATGCCTAGTGGAGCGGTGCGCCCCGTGCTCCTCCTTTAGCTAACCGGCTGCTGGAACGAGGGGCAGAGAAGGGAGATGTTTCCTAATCCTGCCCCGTCCCTTCTGTTTGCAGCCCGGTGTGTATTTTGCAGCCACCGCCGAGTTATTCATGCGTTAGGTATCCTCGCCACGCCAGCTGTATGACGTGCTGATAAAGCACACAGGTTTCTGAGCTCATTGCAGGGTCAGCGCAGCCGGCTGGCACCTCGCCTGGCACCAGGAAGGGGACACTGGGGATGGGAACGTGCCAGGACCACTCGTGTGTCCCCAAACCCCTGGTAGCTGCAGGGATCACCCGGCCAGGAAACAGCCTGGGGGGAAAACGCGAGCAGGAACCGGGAGCTGGCGACCGAAGGCAGGGCTGAGTCATGAAAAGTGCCGGGGAAAACGCTGACAAAGCTCTTTTCGCACAGCAAAGTGGCAGCGGAAATCAAAGCGTTTGGCAAAAAAAAATCAAAGCAAAATGGTGCTGCCTGGAGGCAGGCTCCTCACAAGCAGCCCCAATTCTTGCCAATCCCACCCCAAAACTAGAGGATGCTACCGGATTAAACTGGGAGGCATCGTTCGGTTCCCCTGGTGCTAAGTGGGATTTGGCATTTTACCCTAATCTTACTTTAGGTTTTGCAGTTCCTGACCCTGCTCTAACTCGGCTCCTACCCAAGGCATCAGCTCGCGGGGTCCACGCTGGTGGCTGAGCCCTGCTCCTCGAGAGATCTGCTGGGCACCAGGTGGAAAAAATAAAAAAATAAAAACAAATAACACTTTTTTTTATCCCTCTAAGGATCCAGCTGGTGCCATGGCCATGCCCGCTCCCCCTTCCCTCACCAAGCGGAGCCACGGGCACGAGGCTGCGCTGAGCACGGCTTGGTTTTACTTATGGCTAAAGGTAAAATGTGAACTGAGATCTGCAGAGGTGAAATTCCTTATTTCTGAGTATTTTACGTCTCCCCTGAAGAGGTTTATGAAGCATTTTTCCCTCAGCCACGGGGAAGAAATACGGCATTGTAAAGGGGAACAAAGAAGTTCAATCTGGGAAGATTGACGAGCATATCCAGAACATTATGGGTTTATCCAGGTCACCTTTTTCATTCTCACCCAGTAAGGAAATTAATGAAGCTCCTGAAGTTATTACCTCTAATTCATGACCTATTAACGGCAATAAAGCTTTAAGAAAGCACAAGAAACATTATTCTGAAGGGCAAAGGAAACGCTGGAGCGTGGTCCTTTGTGGTTTATCTTAGTGATTTGGGATCCCCCTGGGGAGGGAGGAACCGCGGGGCTGGGTCCCTGCCCCAAGGACGGCTCCTGCGTTTTATTGGAGACCAGCATATGTGATGGTGACACCTGAGAAAAATGGTGATTGGGTAATTAAAGGCCGACTAATCTGACTTTATTTAAAAAAATGTATGAAGGAAGGAGCCATTACGGCTACGGAGGTAAATGGAAAATGATATAAAACTGGAGCAAAGGTGAAACAAAGGTTAATTGCGCCTGACTTCGCTCTGATAATGGATTTCGGAGACAAAGGGAGCGAAGGAGATTGCATCTGCCTGGACTTCAGGAAGAGGGTTTCAGCGGTGTCCCAGGGAGGAGGTGGGACCGGGGGAGGATTTGGGAGGGAGGCGAGAACCTGGGCGAGGGCAGGGGACAGCCACAGGAGCCATCACCATGTGATGGTGGACACAGCTCGGATCGGGAACACTCAAGAAAAGCCAAGCTGCAGGAGCTGGGTGCATTAAATTCACCAAAATCTCAGCACGGCAAGGCAGGAGACCCTCTGACTGCTGTCTACAAAGACATTTAAGGGCCAGCCAGGCAGAGGCAGGTAATTTTTCAAGCCCTGGACACGACGGGAACTGGAGGAACCCTGCAAGATCTGTTTCTACACAAGGTTTGGGAGCCCAAAACACCGCCTTGGTGGCCGGCTGTGGAGGCAGCGTCGGGCCCCTCTCTGGGGCGGAGAAGGCGGCTATTTGATGTGGTGCCCTCGGGAGCAGAGGACCGGGCGATAAACCTGCGGCTCCTTCAGGTCCGACCAGAAAAACCTGCGATCCTGCCGCCCACCCTCCCGGCTGAGCCGATGGGTGCCTGCGATAAAGGACGTGAGAAGGAGGGGGAGCGCGCGCACCGCCCCCATGCTCTCGGGGATTTTCTTTGTTCCCACGGGCAGCCGGATGGGGACGGGGTCGCCACGGGGCAATGCCAACCCCCGTCTTGCTGAGCATCCCTTAGGGGACTCAGCCTTCCTCCTCCTCCTTCAGCAGCATCGCCAGGTGCTGTGGATATCAAAAATCGCTTATTTTTTTGATTGGGAAGGAATAAAAAAATGTATTGGTGACAGAACAACTAGCGATCACTTGCTCTCTTTCATCAGACATCTTTTTTTCAGACAGCCGCACCAGTAAAACCACGTCTTCCCTCAAATACATCAAAGTGTTTAATGGCTGGGCGTGTGTTTCACCGCAACCCCCTTCCCTCCCCGCGCGGGCTGGAGTGGAAAAATAAACACCAGCCAACGTGGTACAATGCGAAGGCAAATGAAAGCCTCTGCTCCTTCTAGCTCTATTAGGAGCGCCTTCCATTTGGCAAATTAAGACGAGCCAATCAAAACGGCATTTGCAAAACACACATTAACAAATCAGTAACTGTAAAAACAGCCATCAAAATAGCTTTTAATGTTTCCAAATTGACTGCAGTGAATGCAGATCATATGGTGCTCAATTAAGTTTAGGAATGAGCTATAATTTCTGCATATTTATATACCAACAGCTGAATTGCATCTTTCAATTTTTAAGTCTGTGGCTTTCAAGCCACAATAATAATCCCGGAGCTGCAAGCCCTTTGATTCAGCCCGTGACAATGGTGGGCAGAGCATCAGGCGAGCCTTTGGCTCCCGCGGAGAGCGGATTCCCAAGGGCAGGAGGGAGAACAAGGTTTTGCTGCTGGGAAAATCCCTCCCGTGCTCTCCGTGATGCTCCTGCTAAAGGAGCAAAACAAATCTTGAATCTTTTTTCCAAGGCAGGAGGACTTTGCGCTGGCTGTGCAGTGCCCGGGGTGTCCTCATGAGGCCACAGGTGGGGACGGGAGCACGGGGACCCACCAGGGTCTGCAGCCTTCCTGGCTGCAAGGTCACATTTGCACAACCACCGTCTGATCCCACACAGGCAGACACACACATGCCAGAGGAGTGGATTCCTGCGTATATCTTAAGCCTAAAATAAATTGAATAAAACCACCTGGACGCAATGATTCTCCCCAGCAGAAACCTACTCGCTATTCCCCAAAGCGTTATTCATCTTCCTCACGCGGTGCAGCCTGGAATAATAACCATATCAATGATTTTAAATTAAGATACATGCACTGTCACGCTTGATTAACAGAGTGCAGGGAGCGCCCTTTCATTTGGAATAAGGAGCTAACCCCAGCACAGGGATGCCGCAAGCCTCCGTGAGGAAGGGATGCTGAGGAGCAGCCGTGGTGCTGGGCAAAAAATCGCCTGCGCTGCCATGGGCTGCTGCAGGAGCTCATCCTGCAGCGGGATCCAGCAAGGCCCAAGGCTCACAAAGCCAAAAACTGCCCAGGATTTTGTGCTGGAGGTGCCCAGCCCAGCAGGGACATCCCTGCTGCGGGAACGTGGCTGCGGTACAACCAGAGCGCTTCGCCCAGGACCCAGCGTGGATTTTCACATCATTTGCGCCCATCATATCCATTGGCACCTTCTTTATAGCTGGTTCTCCAGCTGCTAGTTTTGCCTGGTGGAAACAAACAAACAAAGAAACTAAAATTGAGCCTCAGGACCTCCCTCAAGGGCAAGGAGCACACCGTGCTCGCGCACCAAGCGATGCGCCGCTCTGCAACCACGTCGGTAGCTGCGTGTGTTGGCTCTCACCCAGGCACAGCCACCAGAAGCTGTCACAGATGGGGACAAAAATGGGATTTTCTGGGATGCACGAGGCACCGCTGGGCCAGGCTTCCAGCACAAGCACCCAGCTGGATTTGCCCAGCTGTAGGCTGCGCTTCCCTCGCAGGGCGCAACTGCGGACCTGGGCACAAGGCCAGGCACTAAAGGAAGCCCCTGGGTAATGAGTGGCTTTGAAGGCACGACCTGCACAGTGCCAAAGGGAAATCAGCCTGTTTCCTTTATGCCTAAGCAAGCTGAAGTTGTAGAGCTTTCTTAAAAGCCCCCTTGAGTATTGTCTGTAGGTTGCATATAAAAACAGAGACTTGAACGCAGCTTGGGTTCGTGGCATTTCACGCTCCATACGTGGGGTGCCCAGGAAGGCACCTGCACCAAAAGAAACCTGGTGTCACCTCTGGCAAAAAAAAAAAATAATCGTGCAGATAATGCAAACAGTGCAGATGTGCACTGCTGTGTGCCCACAGGCACTGCCCCTCCAGCTGTATGCACCACGCGTGTGTCCCCGGCACAAAGCACCACGAGCATCCCGGCACCGCTCGTGCCTCCCGGGGCGGTGCTGGGGGCTGACCCCGGCCGTGCTGGGCTAACTGCATTATTTGGGTGATTTCCAGGCATTTTCAGCATGTTTACCTGTGGATCTGCTATTTTGCAGGGGTGTCTGAGGCACTGCTGCAGAATGGTGTGGGAAGTTTTTTTATATTTTCCCAATACCCGATTTTTGCTTGCATTACCACTTCTCTCCACGGGACTCGAGGTGGTCCTTACAAGTTCACTGAAAGGGTATTTCTCTGCGAACTGCAAATGGAAAGGAGAATAAATTTCTTTAGGCAAGGAGGAATTTCCCCAGACCCTTCAGGGTTGCAGGGCTATGGCCACGGCTGGTTCCTCCTGCCTCCAGCCCCACGCACCCCGATGGGCGCCGCAGACGTAGCCGGGACGGCGTCCAACCTCCAATTGTATGTTTGCTCTCCTCCGCTCCAGCTGATGTAATCGGGGCAAACGGCCCTAAACGAGGTTTGGAGATGTAGGCTATTAGATTAGAGGCTATTAGATTGGATTATTATTGAAATATTATTCCATTATTGACATAGGAAGTGAAAGGTATAATGAAGGCATTAACTGCGCGGTGGGCGGGTGGAGACGTCCTGCCCGTGCCCAGAGCCACAACCGCTCTGGTTAAGGACGAAAAATGTTGGGAAAAAACCTCCCTCCAGGGCTGTGTCAGGAGCCTTGGAAGAAATATCCCTGGGAAGCTCTTGCAGTCCCAGCCCGATGCTCCAGCTCTTGGCGAGAAAATGTTTTTTGCAATGTTAGACTGCAGTGACGCTGTCTTGCAAGTGTGAAAAAAGGAAAAAAAAAAAAGAAAAAAATCCCCTCCGTGCTGTCGCACACATTTGGGAGAGCGTGGTGAGGAGCCAAGTCAAAATATTAGGAGCTTTGCATTATGTGACCTATTCGGGCTGACAGATTGCCGTGAGATGAACGTGACGAGCGGCGTGCCTGGGACTCGTCGGCTAATAGCGAGGCACTCGCGATAAGCCAAGGCACCAGACCCCGGAGCACACGCACACATCGTCCCGTGCCCATGGTGTAGGTGATTCACAAAACATCTGGCAGCCCTCGGTGGCCCACACGAGCCCGTGGTCCTTTGGCTGGAGCCCTCTCTCCGTGCGTGGTCCTTGCCCCGTGTCCCTAAGCCCAGCCGAGATATCTGTAGGACGGGACGTGGCCGGGGGAAGCGAGGCGTGGGGTGGCTTTTCTGCAGGTTTTAATAAAGGAGCCCCTTCGTGCCAGAGAGGTTGTTAATGCTTTTCTTATTACTTCAGGAAACTGCAAATACTTTCCTGGCCGGAGCAAATAGGAATCTTACCCTTCCTGGCTCTTTCCCCTAGAACCTCCCCGTGGCTGCAGATAACCCAACACTGCCTCCTCCGCGTGTGCTTAGAGATCGAAATAAATAATGAGAAACTTTTTATTGTAAGGTTGGGGAAACGAGGAAGAAACAAGCAGAATGAAGCCTGGAGATTTTCCCTGCAGCATAAGAAGCCACACATGGAGTGGGGTGGATGTTTGAGAAGCCGTGCTCACTGGTGAGGGAAGCAGGGCATCCCCAAGCTCTGCTGCCTGGAGCTGGTGGTACCCTACAGCCCACGGAGCCAGGGAGGATGCACTGAAAAAGGGAACCAAAGAAGGAAAACCTCTGCCTGCCCCCATTGCCATCCCAAAGGGCCAGGGTGCTAGCAGGGACGGCAAGGGGACCCTGCATGCGAATGAAGGAGGGTGCCAGAGAGGAGGAAATAATTGCCTCTGGTCACCCAGGCTCCCTGTTACCGGGGAAAAGGCGGGGGATTATGAAAGTATGGGTTTACCGATCAAAAATCCTTTATCCAAATAATAATTGAAGGACGAGAGAAGAGACACACGGAGCTGGGAGCCTGGGGATGGCATCGCAGAGATGGGATGTGGGGAGGAAACACGCCTGTGGCTGGGGAGCAGGCAAGCTCAGGGACCCCAGGTCCTGCCAGGGACTTCATCACACCCCTTGGGCAGCTCACTTTGGGCTGGTTTTGCCCACATTTTGCTGACTTCATGGAGAAGAAGAAAGAGAGAAGGAAAAGCAGAAAGGAAGGAGGTAATGTAATCAGGTCATGCGTCTGGTTATATTATCTCTACGTATTGGCAAAGCTGAGCGTAACTGGTCCGGTTGTGACATTTTTCTGCACAAATATAGCAGCGCTGCCCTTGGCCACGGTGTTAAATATTTGCCTTTCATTAAATGGGAACAAGAGCAGAGCAAAAGCCGACTTTTTGTGGCAAAACAGTCTCCAGCCGGAGAGCTGGTTTAATTTATTGCCAATTAACGCAAGCTTCTCATCACAGCCTCGGGTATCAAGGAAAAGACAGACCGGAGTAATTAAACATCTTGTTGTGAGTCCGAGGTCCAGGTGGGCATCCCTGGGTGCTCAGGGATGGGGAAACAGCCATGGGGCAATGTGTGCCAGCAGGAGGTGTCAGGGTGCCACCCACCACCCGGAGCTCACAGATAAGGGTCAGATAATGCGGCACGCTAACAGTTGTGTTTGCACTTCGTACTCCTTTTGGGGGAAAAACCCTGGAAAATGGAGTGAGGCTGGTGGGACAGAGCAGAAGCATCCTCTGTGCTGAGGCTGGTGGAAAGTGGGTATGAGGGAAAAGCTCTCCCACATGGGACGTGGCCTGGTTGTGCTCTGCCCGAGCACATCAAAGCCACAGATGGGTGCTCCTGCTTTTTTTTTTCTCCCGAAGCAATGCTAAAAGGGTGCCCCGGACATCTCAGGGCTGGGTGCCTGGTGCAGCAGGCGAAGGGAAGCCCCAGCGCATCCGGGAGCGCGCCGTGCTTATTGCCTGCTATTGATCAGAAGCACTCTGACACGGACACCGGCCTTTCAAGCAGATGGCCCGGCCTCATTTCCTGAGCGGTCAGCCCGCAGAGGTCGATGGAAAAGCTTTCATGGCTTTAAATGAGGCTTCGGTCAAGCCCTTGAGTGGAGGGAGCCGGACCTCGGGGAAGGTTTGCATTTCTGCACATCACTTCTTCTGCCATGAGCTAGGAGGTGAGCCCTTGCCTCCCCCAGCAGCAGGCTGTAGCCATCTCCTGTTCCTGCTAATGCCTGGCCTTGGGAAGTGCTGCAAACTGCTGGATTTAGGTCAGTCGGGAGGCTTTCTTTGCAAGTTGTTAACTGAAAAATGCCCCCTTCCTTTTCGCAGAGTTGAGCGACTCAAAATTTCCACGCGAGGTCTCTGAGAAAATGATCGCATGATGACTGCCCTCTAATAGCATACAATAATACATAAAATAATAGACAGGGTATTAAATCCCTGTAATACTTTTGCCAAAGCCAGAGTTCTCTGAGAATTTCAGCTCGGAGAAACCCGAAGCTATTTCCTCGTCTGAATCAGAGCCCCAGGGGAAATTCCTGGCTTTCTGCAGGCTGGGGCTTCTCGCCTCCCACCAGCTCTGCTCAGCCTTATTTCTGCCCTTCGTTAGTTGTGAAACAGCTCATTAAAGGCGTTTGGGGGATATAAAAAAAAAAAAGTCTGCATGATCTTAGGCAGACACCAGGCTTTTGTCGCTGAAGAAGGCAGCCGGGAGCGGCGCAGTGCCAGGCTGGTCCAGGGCCACGTGTGGGGGGTGCTTGGTGGTCCCGCTCCCACCTCTCTCTGCCGGGCAGCCGCGGGCTTTGTGACACTTCAGAGCAAGCTGCCCGGCTAATCTTTCCCATAAATTTCTGCTAGGATAGGGATTAAGGGGTATTTACTCGGGGGTGAGTGAATAATGCTGTCAGAAATACACATTATTCCCGGCTGAATGTCTCCCTGCAGTTGGCATGAGAAATCCGTGCTTTGTCTTGGTTGTCTTGGGCTTTGGGCTTTATTTTAATTCTTCTTCTTCTTCTTTTTTTTTTTTTTTTTTTTCTTATTGCATGGTCTCATGTGTTTTATTTCTTGTAAAAGATGCCCTCAGGCTGTGAGGACAGGAATGTTGCACAACCCAAGGGAAGTGCTGTTTTTTCCATTTTTCCCCCCAAAGAGGGGCAAACCTGACCTCACCAGGATAACACCCTCTGCAAACCTCCTGGCAACTCGCATGCAGTGCCTGAGGGGTAGGAAAAGCTCTGGATGGGGTAAGTCCTCTTCTCCCCCAGTGAAAGCAAAGGACTTCTGCAAAGGACTGGGTGTAAGCAATGCCTTAGGATCGTACATTTAATAATAAAAAGAAAAATACAAACTGATCAGGGAGTAAAAAGATAGAGCCTCAGGGAAATAACAAAGAATAACTTCTGCTTACCGCAGTGGATATCCATGCATAACCTCACCCTCAGGGTGATGCTATCCCTGTCTCTCCCACCCCGACCAACATATCTAATTAACATCTGTCTAATTGACATCAGCTGTTTCTGATGACGGTTCAGTGGAAGCAGGGCTTAGCTCTCGGCTGGATGATTTGGGGAAGGCTGCTGCTTAGCCTCTTCTTGGGCCTGCTTGATGGCTGCGGCCTCTTATCAGCAAGGAGTGCATCGGTGCGCTTCCCAGAGCAGTGGAAACCACACGACAGCTGTTGGATTTCAGCTTCCAAGGCATAAATGAAAGTTAATCACTGAGGATATTTTATAGAATTCACCTTTTAAAGGCCGTAAGGACACTGCTGACATCAGATCCTGTGGATGCCTACAGAGAGCTGGCAAGCGCTTGGGTAGTAGGTGGAGATGCTTAGCTTTCCTAAAGCATGATGTGTTTGATAATATACGGCTTGATGGTACTGATGAGAGGCAGGGGAAACAGATTCAGCCTGCATTAACTTCAGCTGCTCTTTAATTATCCACTACACAGCCTAAATTACGTGTTCTTTTCTCTTTCCAGACTGTGTTACTCTAGATTGAGTGCTGAACATGATGAGTGATTTAATTCATTCATTTCGCAGTATTTTTATAAGGGTGGATGTGTAGTATTTGGAGTTTTTCCAAGAAGGATTCCTGTGTGATGTCAGGACAGGACCATTGAGAGATTTTCCTGTACTTAATAGGCATGGATGCTGAGAAGCAGGAGAGTTAACATCCCATACCCATCGTGCTATTAAGATGATGTAAATCGGCAGGTTTGGGTCATTCCTTGAATCACTTGGGTTTTGCCTTTCATGGAAAACAGAGCATTGCCCTGGAGCCCCGTGCTTTTTATCCTACCTGCCATGGTTGGGTCAGTGAGGCCCGTGCAATGGATTCAATTAAATCCATCGTTGTCAGTCGGTGTGATGCTGAATTCACACCAAAATTCCCACAAAGGCTGAACCCAAATCTATTTCCACAGTGAGCAAAGCTCACCGGTATATTTTCTAGGAAGGAGCTGGGGGGGACACCTCAAGTCTTACTCAAGGAAGTCACATTTCCCTCATTACCCCCTTGATCTGTGCTCTTAAACTCTCTGTGGCTGTGTTTGCTGTCAGCTCTGCCTCTAACCGTTCACATCACCAACAGTGTTGAAAAACTGATGCCTGGTTTGCGTGTGCTAAACGCTTTCACATAACAGCGTACATTTTTACACCCCTCCACAGCAGTGCACGTGCTGTGAGAGGAGCGCACGAGGAGGCAGATGCAGGGCACGTGGGGAAGTCAAACATGAGGTGCCGCTCTGGGCCGCGCGTGGAGGCGGCCCGGAGATGATTTATATCTTCCCGCGTTCCTAAATGACCTTGCTGATAGCAACCATTAGTTTTACAGTGTTGAATTGCAGCAGACAATACGTTTAACGCCGATGCAATGGGACGTGCTGCCTGTGCTGCCCGAAACACATGTTAGAAAGCAGCTACAAGAGGAGCGGGGACCATTTTTCAATCAATGAATACAGCAGATGCCTGGTGACTGGAAACGTGGTATGTAAACGGCTGCCATGGCAGAAAGCAGATGTGGGATATTTAGGAAAACTTTTTGCAATTTATAACCCAATGAAATGTTGATTTACATAAGCGGTTTGCGGATGCAGTCTTGCATGCCCAGGGGGGCAAATCGATGTAGCTCTTCTGCGAGTTTGTCTCGGCTGAGCAAACATTCCTGAGCAACTTCAGGCTTGAATTTCTGGAATCGGAAGATAAAATGGAAACAGCTCATCCACCCGTTAGGTATGCCTGGCACTTAGGGAGATGGTGAGTGGGAGACCCAGAGCTGCCCAGGTGCTGTGGCTGTGTCCTCTGGAGCTGGTTCCTGATGCCCTTTCCCTGCACTTGTCACTCACAGCATCCAGACCCCTCCACTGGCCTGGCAGTGACAGCTTTTCCCTAAAATCCTGGTGTTTAAGCAGCTTTTTCTACACCATCACTTGGCTAGCTCTCCTACCTGATTTTGGATTCCATTCATTGTAGTATCCTCTCTTTGCTTCCTCCATGTGTTACCACACGCCTTTTTCCCAGTATTTATTTTTTTTTTAGCTTAACACCAGCTCTTATTTAGAGCATTTCCAAAGTTTGCAAGGAAAACATTGCGCAGGCGGCTCTCTTCCTCTCGGTGTTGCAATCTGGAGGCTCAGCACTCAGTAAAAATAGGACCGGTGTCCTGGCTGCTGTCTTGGGGTGCTCCCTGCCTCCCTGCATCACTTTGTCTCCTGCAGAAAATAAAGGCATTTAGCTTGGCGTTGACCTTAACTAACATTTTTATTTTTTTTTTAATAGGAAGTCATTATAATCATGCAACTGGCAGGTCGGACAAACATCCCACAGCTGGAGGCTTGCTTGACAGGGTTATGAATTGCAGATGTTGCCCTGGTGAGGGATTGTGTTTCGGAGCCGGGAGAGGAGTCCCTGGGGCGCGCTCTGAGGCAGCGCCCGCTCCTGCGCGGAGTCGGCGGGGAGGGCGGCTTTGTTTGCTGCTCACTACGAGTTTTTACCCAGCCATGAGCTGAAGGCCACTATCGGGGCTGGCAACAGGACTACCAGAGCCTCAAGCAGCCCAGCCACACGGCAGCTCCCTCTTCATGCAGGGCTGCGGCCTGCCCGCAGTATGGCCGCCTCAGGGCATAGGCCTCAGCTCTGCCCAAGGCACCACCAGAGGCCAGGCCGCCCCCACGAGCCATGGGCCAGAGAAAGCAGCAAGCCGAATTAAATATTTTTACAGATTAAAAGTGTTTAATCTGTAGTTGTTGTAGTTAAACCCATTAAGAATAAAAAGAGGGGTGTAAAGTGCTGAGTTTCGGTCAAAGGTTACTGAGGCCAACTGAGCTGCAGCCTTGGAGCCAAATGGCAAAGTCCCCGCGATTTTCCCAAGCACATTTTTTATGGTTTGTGCTCCGGGGAGCAGAGGTGTTGTTATCTCCATGGCCTTGTCCACAGCTCAGCGTCGGTGATAAGACCTTGTTGCACCTGTATGCCACTCAGTTTTTAGAAGAAAACGCTGTGTTTATTTAGGTTTAATTCTCATGCACAAATGCTTCTTATTTTTCTGCCCATCTTACCCTCAGAAAACAACTTGGACTTCCAGAGATAATTTTCTTATTCAGGAATGATTCAAGAACATCCATGGATATACTCCACTGGATGTCTCTACTTCTGTTGTGCCTTTCAGTGCCTAATTTTACTTTATTTTTTGTTCCTGATTCCTAGTTCACCTGACGTAAAACATGAGAACCCAGCCGTTGTGACAGAACTTGTACAGCTCTAACACTCGTGGGAGCTGGAGCAGACATGTGGACCTGGGTTTGCTTGTCCTGAAGAAGAAAAAGTTAAGAGAGGGTGGAGAGCTGAAGTTATCTGCTGAGATGTGGCAGTGGCGAGGGTCTGTGAGGACATTGGGACATTGGGAGTATCTCATGGGATAGGTTGCTAGAAGGCAAGGGTGCTTGTGAGAGCAGCACTTCTTCCATGCTCAGGATCGGTGCATCCCGAAGAATAGGGAATCGGGGAAGGGGGGCAGGAAACCCACGTGGATGAGTAAAGAGCTCATCAATAAGATCAAAAGGAAGAGGATGGTCTATGAAATGTGGAAAAAGGGCCTGTCCTCTTGGGAGGAGTATACATGTAGATGAGTTTTCAGGGCCTGCAGGGATGCGACGAGGAAGGCTAAAGCCCACCTAGAGATGAGGCTTGCGAAAGAGATAAAGGATAATAAGAAGGGTTTTTTCAAGTATGGTCCGGTCTTGTTAAACATCTTCATCAATGATCTTGATGAGGGAATAGTGTCTGCCCTCAGCAAGTACACCAATGACATAAAGCTGGGAGGAGTGGCTGACATGCCAGAAGGCTGTGCTGCCATTCAGCGAGACCTGGACCAGCTGGAGAGATGGGCAGGAAGAAACCAAATGAGATTTAATAAGAGCAAGTGTAGAGTCCTGCACCTGGGAAGGAACAACCCAGAGTATCAGTACAGGCTGGGGGACGACCTGCTGGAGAGGAGTCCAGTGGAGGGCCACAAAGATGATACGGGGCCTGGAGCATCTTCCCTATGAAGAAAGGCTGAGAGACCTGGGGCTGTTTAGCCTGGAGAAGAGCAACTGAGAGGGGATCTATGAGTCTCTATGGGGGAGCCCATACGGTGCCTGTCTTGCAGATCTGCTTTGGGTGGATATAAGAGCTGGAAACCTGGATGATCAAAGTGCAGCGAATGTCCCAGGCAGCCTTATTCTCCGTGCAAGGCTGGGAAGCGGAGCCACGGCACCATCTTTGCCTTTTGCTCCTTTTTTTCTACAACCTCCTCCCCAAGAAACACCGTCTACTTTCCCTATTGCCCAACAGCAGACAAGAAGTTTACATTTTTCAAGAGAACAGTAAAAGCAACCATTTCCTGTGCTCTTATTACCCGGAGACCTCGCACAGCGAGCCAAGCAGATTTATGAGTCAGGGCAAGCTGCCCTTCCTCCCGCACCGCCCGCCCGGGACCTGTCCCTCCTCCCAACCCTCTTTCAAGTGTGAAGACCTCATTAGCCGAAGGAGGAAGGAGCAATAACGAAGTCTTCACACTTTAAATATTGGGCGCTTGAAAAGGAGGGGAGCCGAGGACACAGCGAGCGTTGTCTTCGGGAGGCGATGCTGATAATTGTTACAGGGCAAGCTGTGCTCCGCCGCGTTTGTTACGAGCTGCTCACACGAGGGAAGTAGCTCCCTCGGCTTTGTTTTGCCAGCTGCTTTATAAATGAAACCTCCCCGAGCTAGGTAGCTCAAAGGCACGCAAATGAATAATGCAGAAAACTTCTCAGGACCCTGCGAAGGCTCTCCGGGATTATTTCAAGAGATCTTTTTGAAAGCCGGTTGGGAAAAGATGAGTGAGAAAAGCCAGTGCCAAAGCCTGATGCGGAGAACAGCCTTCTGGCGAGGCGGGCGCTGAGTCCAAGCACAGGACCACCCATGGGGAGGTGGCCGGGGGTGCTGCCAGCCCCTTCCCAGAGGGGTGGCAGAGGGCATGGGGCTTTTTTCAGCCCCGGCAGGAGCTGCAGGAGTAGCTGATGGTGGGAGACAGCCCCGAGCCCAAAAGCAGGGCAATGAGATGCCCGGGGGTGATTCAGATTGCTCCGGGGTAGCGCACTTCTGCTGTTGATACAGCAATTGCTGACACTTGGGAGGGAAAAAGGAAAAGCTCTCCCGGTCAAAACACCTCCCACGTGTATCGCTGGATGCTGATTCCCGCTCTTACAAAACTCACGAAGGAGTTAAAAGGAGCAAAAAGCATTGCAACTCGAGGTGTGCAGCTGGAAACCGCTTTGTAGCGGGAGGACGTGGGCTCCTCCTTCAAATCTTTGCACTTCGTTTTACCCCAAATGTTATTTTCCCAGAATTTTTTTGTTTTGAATGAGCACCCCTCCTGCCACAGACACTGCCGTGCTGCTGCTTTGATGGTGGCAATGACCTGGCCGGGAGAAAATATGCATGGGGGCGGCTGTGGTGGTGGACTGGTAGGGATGTGGTGAGTGATCTTGCGGCAGGAGGGTGGAATATGTCTCAAAGGAAAGAAAGGCAGTCATTAAGCAGTATGACAGGGGGCCCCTTCCATGGCAGTGGGCCTGCTCTGTCTCCGGCATCCTGGCTTCAGAGCCCCGCCGCCACCAGGCAATGCTGGGACCGCAAACAAGGGCGCTTCCAGCCCCCTAAATGCTGCAGGAGGCAGAGCCAGCAGCAAGCTCGGGGCTGCACGGAGCTGACCCCAGCGCTGCCGCCTTCAAAAGAAGTAAAACAAACATTAAATGGCCCAGACGCAGATGTGGGTTGGGCTTTTTTATTTTTTTTTCCCCTTTAACTCCACTCCAACTGGCCCGGAGACCACTGGCAGCAGCTGGGAAATGAAAAGGTTTTGAGGCGGAGGAGCATGAGCCCCCGACGCTTGGCTCGCTGGAGCGTTTCGCAGCGATTAGCTGTGTCACAGCAAGCAGCAGGGAGGATAAATCACCCAGACTGGACCTGGCCTCATCCAGACGGGTGCACAGCAGCACTGGGGAGCCGAGGCTGGACGCGGTGCCACCCGTGCAGGCATCCCACCAGGAGCAGGGACCTTTCCCTTCCAGCACCAGCCTCCCGTGCGGCTACGGCGCAGACGTGCACTTGCCCCATCCAAAATCTCGCTGGCGGGGAGGCGGCGTGGAGACGAGCCAGATGTTCCCCTTCTCGCAGAAAGTCATTAAACAGCTATTTTTACCCCAAATAAAGCAGCGCGGAGGAGCCATCCGTTTCGTCCGCGCTGGTTGCACAACTCGGAGTTCAAAATGAAGAAAAATAAAATAAATGATGGTGTATTTGAGTGTGTTGCTTTCTCAGCCTCTGCTTGGGAAGGGGGCTGTCAGTGCCAGCCGAGGGACCCCCTCCAGCCATGCCCATACCCCTGTGGTTTGGATTAACATCAGGAGGAAACCATCTCCGGCCTTTGGCTGCCCAGGGTGGCCCGAGGTTCGCTTTTATGAGCATTTTCCAAGCCCTCTGTCATTGTTTTCATGCATTTTGCTCTCATGACATGCAGCATAGCTCTTCCTTTGCCCCTTCAGGCTCGGTCTGTCGGGTTTTCACACGGCCACGTGTAATTCCGCTCAGCTTTGCCTCTGCACTATTTATAGCTGGCTGCAGTGCCTCTGCCTGCTGCTCACCAGCACCGTGTTTTTTCCTGTGCTTGTTTACTCCGTGCTCAGCAGCCGCCTCTCCCCACGCTGCGTGTGCCAGGGGACGTCACCGTCCTTGCAGAGCCACCGCCAGCTCCACGTTCACCTCCCCTTGGGGTCCATACACAGCGATGGCAAGGTCCCTGCTGCCCGTCCCCATACAGATGCATCCCTGCAGCTCCGTACGCTCACTTACTCAATGCACGGAAAATGTTTTGGGGTATAAATGGCATCAAGGAGATAAAAGGCTCCTCGCCGAGCTCATTCCCTTTACTGCTAGACTTTGGGAGAGTGGCGTTCCCTGTTTCTGCTAAGCAAAGTCATGCAAGAAGATATGGCTAATATATGGCCAAGGGAGGTGTTTGAGCCCCATAAAAATCTGCACAAATTACATGTTAATTTTCCCAAATGTGGAGCACCAGTACAGATAAATGGGTCTATAGGATCAGATCGGGGAGAGAGCAGCTGGGGGGTTGTGCAGGTGACTTTTAACACATCTTTACACCCATCTTTACCCCCCCTGTTTATTTCAAATTAATTTCCTTGGTGCTTTTGCAGGCAGGATCATTACCTATGATCCCTGGTACACAGATGAGCTAAAAAGTCTGGAGTCCACAGAAATGCTTTTTATACAGAAACGGTAGCTATTTCACCTCTGTCGTGAAAAAAAAAGACACTTGATTTGCCCCAAATCTGGGTCTTTGCAAAAATTTTGGAGAGCAGAGGGCAAGGTGACCTGTACCAGAGCATATCACACGGTGGGCAGGGGAAGAGATTAACTTAAAGAGTGAAGTTAAAGGCAATGCCTGTCATTTTTAATGGGGTGCTGAGACACCAGAGGTGACCTGGATAGGAAAAGCGAAGATCTGTATGTGGGACACGCGTTTTGAAGGACGGGCTGGGATTCAGAGCGCTGGCTCCCGGGAGAAGCCCCATTTAGTTCCGCAGGACTCCTGTGGGCCTCGTCCACACGTCATCCCAGCGCTGGTTCTGCACAGATCTTTTCATCCAGCGTGAAAAGAGAGCACAGAGCTCTATATTTACAAAGGGCGGCACTGAAATGCAAGAACTTGGTCGTTTCTGCTGACGAGACCTACATTTCTATGGAGAGGGCATGCGGGGACGAGGAGAGCCCACAGGTGCCTGTGCTGGCACGGGTAATTTTGGCAGGAGCCAAATTTTGGTGGGGCTGCGGTCGTGGCGAGGGCACGGAGACCCTGCACTGGGAAAAAAGCATCCCCAAAACTGTGCCAGGCCAGGGCATGTCCCTAAAGCCCATCCCCTAAACCTATAGATATTTGTATCTATATTTTCACAGGGAGGTCTGCCTGCCCGCAAAGCTTTACTGAGGGTTCCTTCCTCACGGGAGCCAAATCCCAATTATTTTATTTACTCGGCCTTATCTGTTCTGCTCAGGGCCTGGTGAATCGCAGCGGGCCAGGCTCGTGGCATTAGCAGGCAAATAACAGCAGCTGCTTTAATAATAATGACATTCCCCAGCAGCGGAGGTGCGGCGGGGGAGCTGCTGTTATTTACGCAGGGCAGATTCTCGGTGGTCTCGGTGTAAAAAATCCCCGGAGGTATCCAAATGTGGGGAGCAGGGAACCGGGATTTATCCCTCTGCCTCCGTCAGCCCGGCAGAACCTCTCCCAAATAAATCCCTGTGAGTACAGGTGGTGATTCACGCCGGAGGAAATGATGGATTGGAGGCCACGCCGCGAACTTCCCCTGCTCCTTTTTATATCATTTGGTCAAATGGTTATTCCATACTCTTTGTCTCAGCGGCGATGAGAGAATAATAGGTCGTTGAATCATTTCCCCTTATCTCCAAGTTATCCCATTAAACCCGTGCCCGGGCGGCTCAGAAATACCTTGCTGCATCCAGTTATTGTACGGAGCAGGGTGGCTATTTCGGTACGCGGGGGCTTTCTCCACAATCCCCCACTGCAAACACCTCCCAGAGCTCCGGACGGGAGGAGCCGGGGGATTCCTGTTTGCAGGGACTCCTGCAGCACTCGGCGCTCAGCTGGAAGAAAAAAAATGACCTCGTTCTGCAGCCACATCCCTGAAGGTTTTTTTTTATCCCTGCCCTGCCGCAGCAAAGCCCCTCGGTGCTGTGCTCGACACCACCTGCCCACGGCGAGGGGCTGCCTCGTGCTTCCTTCAGCCCAGGAGCTCTCCCAGGCAGGGCGAGCGGCGACTTCCCTGCCTTGGGTAATTACAGCAGAGCGCCAGAGCCGGCATATTTCTGCCCGGCAGCTGCACAGTTGGCTTCGGAGCCTGCAGCCTCTTTGCAGCTTAATTACAAGCAAACGAAGCCGTTTGTCACCGCAGCACAGCGCGGTTCGTGCTTGCGGTTCTTCCCCTAATTTGTCCTAATAACTCCTGCTCCTGTTAGCCGCGCATGCCGCCTGCCACCGCCTCGCCATCCACTTCGCCGGCACGGAGACACCCGGGGTGTTTTATTTCAAGCATCACCCACCTGAAAGGCCAGAGCTGTCCCTCCAGACTTGTGCCATTTTAAGAAAATTAAAGGCTGTGCTGCCCAAATCTGCTCTGGGTTGCCTGAGTGTTACCGGGGCAGCTGGCTGGGGGCAGGACACCTGGCCATGGGGAAATGCCCCCCGTTGGTGGTGAGCAGGAGATCCAGGTGGAATTTTTAGCTTCAAAATTACCCCAATTGTCAGAAATTTTGGACATATTTGATCGATTTATATCACTGTCCTGGATCTCTGTGTGCTCAGTGAAACCCAGGACAGGGCAGAGAGATGTCAGGAGTGCTTCTGGGGCTTCCCAGTGCCCATATTTCAGATCCACTCGGGTGCTTGGCAGAGTTTCCTCCACTGCTGTCTGTAAAAGAGCACCAGCTCCATCACAGGCAATTTGGGTACGTTCAGCCAAGCCCACACCAACGCGTAAAAGTGAATGGACTCATCCCATATAGATTTTTAAATACTAAATTAAGCTGCTGAGAATGGATTACGCTCCCGGAAAGCAATCTCCATTTCTCTTTAACTAACTTAGAGTGGGAGAAACGTCTCCGGGGGGGGGGAAAAAATCAATGCCTCATTACCAGGGGGCCTCAGTGCCGTGAGGATACTTTTAGGCTCCCGCCACCTCGTCGAGCGTACTTAACAACAGCACACATCATTTGCCTGTCCAGCACGCAGGGAAATTCTTAAAATGCATTCAGGAGAGGGGAAAACAGGAATAGGTATTTAACTCTGGCAGGAAAACACACAACATGGAAATGCCAAGTATGAAACGCTGCAGACAGCCGCGCCACGGAGCGGTGTTCCTCACTAATCCCTTTATAAATTACACAGTGTGTGAGCACGCAATTAGCCAGCCTCCCACCCAGCCCTGCTGGGCATGGGGCACTTTCTGCAGCTGTTCGGAGGCTGCAGTCTGACTTCTTCAGGCTTTTTTTTTTCAATAAAATATGTTTTTTAATATCTTTTAGCTTACGCAGGTGGCAAATGTTAACTTTCTTTATCGTGAAGAGTAGTCTTTGTAACAAATCTCCCCCAAACGCTTCTTGTTCTGTAAAAATAAAGCCAAGTCTTTGGAAGCACCCGATTTTACAGCAATATGTGCCCACACAAGGGCTGGCCCGCTGCAGGCAAAGGCATCCCAGCCTCAAATCTGTGTAGAGCCCACCTGACTCGTGCAGAGGTGGGAGCCACCCCCCCGGGGGTGGCATACAATGGCTTTTTTGGCTCAAGAAAGCCGGCGGGGAGGACGTGTTCGCTTCTGAGAGCTGCCGTGTTCCTTATTATGGCATCTAAAAATAATCTTCCTGCAACCACCCAGCCCGAGTGTGCGCATCAGCAAGTGGCCAGGACATCCTTGCTCAGCTGTATGAAAATGCGCAGGCACAACGGGATTTCTGCAGATTTTGTGGAGCCCACATCGTTTCCTGATGTCTGGTGGCACTGAGTCCCCGTGGCACTCTGCTCGTCCCATTCCCAGGCTTTCTGAGCACCACTCGGTGCCGGGACGGGTCCCACCCTCATGCAAACATCTGTCTCTTTTCTGCATGGCCCTTGGGACGGGGCGAGCAGCTTCTGGCTTCCCATTATTCCGTGCCTAAATGAATCGCGGGCCATAAAATCGGGCACCTTTTATGTCGTAAGAAACAAGGATGTAAAAATAGCGCTCGAGGGGGAGAAATTTCACGCTGGGTTCTCTGCGCAGGAACTGCTCAGGCATCACGCTTCTTCCTCCAGGCCTGTGAGATGTGCATTGCTCTTAAAGATGGAAAAAACAACTTAAAATTGTCTCTCTTCAGGAAAAACTTCTCCTCCAGTGGGGAGCAGCCTGCCTGGTTGCTTGGTCTGGCCGAGGCAGGACCTGGGCATCCCCTCCCTGCTGCCTCTCCACCCACCTCTTTCCTGGGGCTGGCAGCTCCTTCTCCAGCTGCAGAGGGTCCCGGTGGGTGCTTTGGGGGTTGCAGTGTGGTTTTTAGATGTTTTCCCTCTAAAACAGCCCTGCCGTGCGCTTGTGCGGCAGACAGCCTCAGCCATGGGGTGTCCGCGGGCTCCCCATGCCGTGCTCGGGGCCAGCCACACGGATGAGGTTTCCTCTCCGTCTCCTGCATGCCAAAATCATCCTGGGGTAAAATTCCTGGCTTGGGGCTTGAAGCGAGCTGCCCCTGGCATCTCCTCATGCTCGGTGAGCCCCTCGGGCAGCCCCGGGGCTCGGATGGCCACGACGCAGCGCTTCGAGCTCTGATTTATGGCCTCTCCCGAAACAGCCCGGTGCCGAGCCTCACCAGATGCAAGATTAATTTATTGCACCTGTCCAAACAGCACGCACTGCCGTTTCATCTGCATTACCGCCTGCGTGATGGAGAGCTTTGGGTGCGCGCGCCTGGGTGACCTTGGTGCGTCCCCGTCCCCTCCCCGTCATCCCTGGCCAAATCTGAGCCCCCCGGAGACTGGAGACTGAGCCACAGGATGGGTGCTTGTGTCCCTGCTGAGATCTAGGGAGCTCGCCAGCAAGCTGCTGCCCTTATGTGGGCTGCCTCGGGGAGAATTTGGTGCTGGAAAGGGCCTTGGTCCTCTCTGATCATCGGGGGGGGGGGAAGAAAAGGAGGTGATCCCCCCGAGGTGGGGGGCAAGCTCTGCTCCCAGCCCACGTCAGCCCCTTCTTGCCGGAAGAAGGAACCAAAGTGCTTTGGAAATGACTGCAGCAGCTAACGAGGGCCACGGGAGCCCTGTAAGTGAGAGGCAGCCCTAATTAGCTCCGTGAGAGAGCAGCCTGGGGATGGCCGGGCACGGCAGCAAGCTCCTGATCGCTTTATTTTCTTATTTTTATTTTTTTTTGCCAGGTCAACAAATTAGAAATTTCAGCCAGACTCTCGAATCGAGGGGCAATTAGAGGAAGGTGAACCTCTGGCCCTGCAAGTGCACGTAGCAGCAGTACAAACACGTCCCTCCCAGCCAGCAAAATCCCGATATTCTGCCCAGGATGACATGAGCAAAAACCTTTTTGAAGCCCAAAGCGGTGCTTGCCAGCCCGGAGCAGGTGAAATGGAATAAAACCTTGCCAGTGGGTTGGTTTGTTGAAATCCTTTTGGTGCCGTTTTCAGCTGGAGCTTGGCTCTCCTGTCCCCTGTCCTGACCTCTCGGCCGCAGGACGGAGCTGTCCCAGGCAGGTGGCACCGTGAGGGACCCTCAGCCATGACGCCTCACTGGAAGCACTTCATTTTCTATTAAATTTCTGGTCTTTTTTTCCTTTAAATTGAGAAAATAGAGCACTGAGGAAAACCACGACTTTCCGAGACTTCTTTTTTTTTCCCCCTCTGGTTTGTTTATCAGCGAGATTAAGATTCCTGGCTGTGGAATAAAGGGATGTTTCACATTTATTTGTTTCGGGGCATGTGGAGCGCATTTGTTTCCTAGGATGCAAATTCATTGTTCATGCTCTGAATAAAGATCCGTGCCAAGAGGCTGCAGTCAGATTCGGATCTCTTGGCACCGTTTTTGTTATAGCTCAGTGCGCAGAGCGGAGTTTGGGGTTTTCCCAATATTTTGCCGTTTTGTTTTGTCTCCAGGATCCCTTCCCGATGTGTTCCTTCAGCCTTGTGTCACCTGGTGCTTCAAACACCATCCCTGGTGCTGGTGGAGCGGCTGGGACCAGATTTGGGGACGGAGGCTGCCTCCCCGATGGATACAGCTGACCCCAATCCTGACACACACCAACAAGCCGCAGTGTCTGGGGCACGGCTGCTCCGTTTCCATTTCAAGCAGCTCTCCCAAACCTCCCCAACCATCACCCCAATGGCTTGGCCACACAATTTTCCCCTGGGAACAAGTTTTTCAGCAGGCTGTCTTGTACCCAAAGTGCTTATCAGGGATTTTTTATCCGTGTGCATATATTTTTAGATAGGAAAAAGACACAGTGCCGAGTGGAGGATGGAGTAGCAGTGCTCGGGAAGGTTTCCTCCCCCATCCCAGCTCTTCCCATCCCCATTTCCACCACTGTCACCCCCTTTGGTCCCCTCCACCGTGGTGGGACCGGGCCAGGCACCAACCCAGGGCTGCTTGCATGGGGCTCGGCCGCACACGGGGCCGTCCCCAGCACTGGCAGCAGGTCCGTTTGTCTTCTCTCTTCCTGGTACGTGAGCCCTGGGGATTTTTCTAACAAGCAAAGCAAGCTGTCGTTGGTGGGTTTTTCACGTTCTCACAGCTTTACAAATTACCCTGGCTCTCGGCAGCCGTTCGTAATAATCAGCTCGAAACCAACGCTGGCGTAAAAATCCCTGCACTGTCAGCAAAGCACCTCCTAAACACTGTGCCGCCGTTCGGCACAGGTCCCCGTCACTTATAATTTGATTAAGCACGCCCCAAAATCTGGGTCTGGAAGCATTCACCCACAGCGAGTGGGTTTGTGTTTCCCTCGGGTGTGAATTAACCACAGCGAGCCCCATTTCGGCACGTGCCAAGCGCACCGGCCCATGGGGTCTCTGTGCCTCAGCGGCATTATCTGGTCCAGATTTGGGGTAGCTTCTGGAGAGCCCCAGCTTCCTCCAGCCTCGGTGTGGCCGTGGGGACATCCCCCTAGGTGACAGCAGCCAGATGTCCCCGGGGTGCCCCCATGTCCCCATGCTCACCTGCTGAGCCCCGTGGCTCCGGGTGCCAGGGCGCAGGGAGATGTCCCCGGCTCCCGCAGCTCCCCGCATCCCCACGGGCAGCTGGTGGAGACCCCGGGCTCATGAATGCTAAACAAAACGCGAATAAAAGCAAGAAAATAACACACGGAGGACGGGCAGCATCTTTTCAGCAGCAGAAGTGCACAATGGGGGCCTCACAAAGGGCCCATTTATCCCGTCTGGGCGCTGCACGTCGCACGGGGAGCTCCTCAACCCGCGCCGCATCCAACCCTCCCGCCGCCGACACAAACCCCTTTGTGCGCCGGGGGAGGAAAAAAACAGAAAAATTACAGTTGAGCCCAATTACTTGGAAAAGATCGCAGCGCAAGGAAGCCAGAAAAGCCAAACGGTTTGTTTTTCCTATTCAGGCAGGGCCTGCTAGGGGCTGCTGACCACACACCCCCCGGCAGCGCCGCGTCAGCTCCCAGGCATCCCGGGCTGCTGCTGCCAGGCTGGGGTCCCCCGGTTGGGACCAAGCTCCAGAGCTTCATCTCCTGCTTTTATTGGGAAAAATACAAATAAATAAATAAATAAATAGAAAGGAGCAGACCAAGAAAACAACAACAAAAAAAAAAAAATCAGGGAAAATTCAGTTTACAACAGCGAATGATGCTATTTTCGTAACGCTGAAACCCATCCCCGTTTGACTTCTGAGTTTACTTTTGTAGAGGCTCCTGTATTGTTACGTGTGGCACAGATGCCTTCGTTAAATAAACGATAGCTTTTTCAGCAACGTTTTATCACAGAAAACCCAAACAATTTGTCCTGACATCATTTAACTTCTTTCTTTCTTTCTTTCGCTTTTTCTTGTCAAAATATTCATCCGAGCTGGCGCATTCTCACAGAGTATTTAGATTTTTGGAGACATTTTTACAACCTATTTGCATTTTTATGGAAAACTGTTCCATCTGCTTATTTCCCTTTGGCAACCGGCTGGGATGGCTGGCGGCAGGGATCAGGAAAGGCACGGCGACACCGGGAAGCGCCCAGACACGGGCACCAAGGCGCTGGGACATTATATCCTTCTCAGCCCACAGATCCCAAATGCCCGAATAAATCGTCTCAGGTTCCCATTCTCTGCAGGCTTCTGTGACCAAAATTTGGCAAACTGGCTGCAAAGTTCAGCCCTGCCTTCTCCCACGGGCTGCAGATGCAGCTGAATGCAAGCAGCACCGCTTTCAGGAGCACTCCCAATATTTCCATTAAACACAGGCTACTCTGACAAGTAGAGCCACCTATTAATATTTATATAATTCCTATTTAATATTTATAAAGGAGCGTATTTTAAGGTGCAGAGGATAAAAGCAAGGTGACTTGTTGGGGATCTGTGCTTGGAGCAGATAAACATTTTGAGGGTGTTTCTGCCCTTTTCTGTGCGTGTACGCAGTGCCAAGCAGCAGGTTTTACAGTCGGAAAGGTGGCTGGGCTTCAGGACCAGCAAAAACAGAATATTTAATGATCGTAATCTAAAAAAGAGAAGCACATTATTCAGTTTAGGGGGTAAATTACAGCCATGGTGCACCAAACGGTGGGAAACCCATCGGTGACTCTGGCAGCTGCACAGTGCCAGCACCTGCCTGGTGCCATGGCTGTGTGCTGGCTCTGGCAGAAGCAGCACCAGCCACACTCCTCACCCTATTAGGTGGAATTTGGGGGGCTGTGGGCAACCTCGGTGGCCCCACTCTTAGCCCTGAGCCCCCAGGTACCGCGAACCCCACCTGGTCCCCATTTCCACGCCTGCAGCAGGAGGGGCTGCAAGAACCAAGCCCCTGGGAGCGCCGGCCGTGTGCTTGGTTAATGACCTCTTCCTGAAACCACTTTAGATTTAACCTGATTTTTTTTTCCCTCTGGCACTATTGGAGCTTTCCCAAAGGGAATTTCCTAGCCCTCGTTGCTAGCACATATGTAAAGAGGGTGACACGAGCGATGCTGTTGTGCTGTGCTCCCTGGCCCCAGCACAGAAGGAGGCCCTGCTGCCCTGCTACGATTTATTTTGGGGTATCCAGAACTGAAAGCACCACTGGCTTTTGGCTCTTGCTTCGCAGGAAGGCTCAGCAAAGGGACACCAAACCTGGTACAGCAGCATGCTGACACGGGGCCACAGCTCTGGGATCACCCCATGTGAGAGAGATTCATGTGGAAAGGGCTCGGCAAAGCCGTCACGGAAAGTCATGGACATCGTTTGTAGGAAGGGATCTGGTTTGGCTTACCCGTAATTTTGCATGATCAGGTGAAAGTGGACGGACATCCTATTTACGGCTCCTAGGAAATTTCTACTTGCCCATTTCGTGTCGCACATATGGACTTCATTTTCCCTCACACCTGGCTCTATAGATTTGTTATGAAAGGTTCATGGCTCTCCGGGTTATGTGACCTGTTCCCAAGATGATTAGAGTTAAATGTGTTTCCTGCTCTCCCAAATTCCATATAAACCAAATAAAACAATCCATAGATCCCCAGTGTAATATCCTGAGCCTACAAATACACACACACAATAAGTCAGGGGAGGGAAAATCATATATCGCTGCTTCCCATTAACCAGCAGCTGCGAGAGGAAGGTAATGAGAAAAAGAAAAACCCCGGCAGTTCGGGGACAATATGGGAAGACATTTGAATTTTGCTGCACTTCGCTAGGCTCAATGGAAGCACTAAAATGTATTTACACGTTTCTGCCCACCACTCGTCCTCGTGCCTGCTGCGTCCTCGTGCTGGGAGCGAGCTCTGCGGTGCCAGACGGACAGACAGACAGGGATACCCGCAGGGACAGACACCCTCAGCCCGGTGTCACTGTCCCTCCCCATTACCTGTGGTCTCTGTCCACCACAGGTCACCCTCGGGCCCTAAAACCTAATTCTGGGGGCATTTCTGCAAGCAGCCCCACAGCCGTCCCCGTCCCCCAGAGCCCTCTTTGGCTCAGCTCAATTGATGCAATTGGCAGCTCCTATAAAACACACGGGGATTTACCTGCTCTTTACAACCTCTGCTCCTCCTGCAGGCCATGCTGGCAGCCCTGGCCGTGGGTTTCAGGAGGAAGGATCAGGGATCAGCCCAGCGGTGTAAAAAAGCCCCAAATCCTTCAGTCCCTTACAGCTGGAGGGGCAGCCTGGTCCCTTTCCCAGTTCCTACTGATTTCCCTGGCTTGTTCCCATAAAAATGTCACTGAGGCAGAGGACCCAGACTGGCTTGAGGCAGCAGGGGAGGGATGCTCCCAAAATCCACGCAGCTCCTCCGGGAGGTGTTCCCCCATCGGACCTCCCCAGCCACGTCCAGCGGGCGAGACAGAAGGAGAGGGGAAAAAACTGCTCCGGAGCCAAGCGCCGCCGAGGCAAGCGCTCAGCAGATGGCATGGAAATGAGCTCATTATTATTAATTCGCCAGGCCTTTACCAGCTCGTGAATTGCCCTTTGGAAGCGAGGAGCAGCGTGTGCGTGCACAAAAGAGGGCTGCTGCTGGCAGCTACACGGGCAGGATCCGGCCCCGTGGGGTGCTGCTCCAAGGAGCCTCCCTCCCTCACCTCCATGGATGCTCATTAATGTTTTAGTGCTCTCTTTGAAGAAGTTAACGCTGAAAACGCCTTTTTTTGCTGTATTGGAGGTGATTGGGGTGGGAGGGATTTATCAGGGCAGGGATTTGCTCCGTGCCACGTACCAAATGTGAGCAAAATCTGGGGGCGACCCAGCTCCCCCGAGCTGCTCAGCCCCTGTTTTAGCCAATTCCTGCCCGCTGACAGCACTGCAAACATCCCTGAGCTGAAATGCTCGTTTCAGACGAGCATGCTGAAAAGTCTCCTGCAATCCCTGTGAAATTGGATTGAGTTCTGCTGCCCAAAAGGATGCCCACGTCCCTGCTTTTCTTCCCACAGCAACTCTGCCTGGTGGGGCGCAGAGGGAGATTCGAGTTTGGAGTCCCAGCGCTAAGATTTATGGCGAATATATTGCCTCGAGTTGGAGCTGCAATCCGGCCGTTCCCTATAAAGCCTGCCATCAATCACAGCGGGCAACAGCGAGGCTAACATTTCCAAAATAATTGGGAACAGAAATCCTAGGGCTGGAGGGCTGGAAGGGGCACTGGGAGGTGGGCTCAGCACATGGGGTCCCCCTCCTGCGCACCGTGGGGACACGGGGAGCGTCCCTCTTCTGCCTTCTGTCAGGGCTGAACGCGTGGGGACAGCCCCTGATTTTAAGTCTTAATGTGTGGAGGAAGGAGCTGGCTTGCTCTGCTGGTGGTGTGGCCAATTTGTGCCCTCCCCTGATGCAGAGCGTGGCCCTTTTGATCTGGAGATGTGAGCGGAGTCCCCAAAAAACGTGGCCCACTGGGGAAGCAGCGGTGCAGCGGGATGGGGGCGAGGGGGCTGAGCCTGGAGCTCTACAGAGGGAAATCCTCCGAGAAGCTACAGCGTGCCTGGTAATTACGGCTAATTAACGCTTCTGCAAATTGGTCTGTATTTAAGACCAGCTGCTGAGGAAAATAAATAAAAAAATAAAAACAAATCTATAACCCCATAAAATATTAATTAGCACAAGTGTCTCATCCAATCCAAATCTTTCCCATTTGATCTACGGGGGACCCTAAATATTGTAGAGGAAGGGTAAATTATGGACTACGGGGCAGTCCTCTTTTTTTTTGGGTCTAAGCACAGTGGGAAAGCTTATCCTTATGCTAGATCTTCCTTTTCACCCCCCTAAATTCAAGGCAGCCACAGGTTTGTGGGATGACGCCGTGATGGAGATCCCTGCCGCAGCCCCACAGCTCCGGGAGTTTCCACACAAATCCCCTGCTGGTTTCCTTGCAGGGTGCCATTTATTTAACCTCACACCTGAGATCTTCGTTACAAAGATGATGCAGAAGAAGGCTTTTTGCCCAAACTCCCCGGTTCCACGTCGGCAGGATTTTGTGCTGAGCAGGCAGAGGGAGCGGTTCCCGCGCGTCTCTGCTCTGCTCTGACTGAATGAGGTCGCGGGCTTCTCGGGGCTGTGAGGATCTTAAAAGTATGTGACAGAAACAAATAAGAGAGATTGAAAGTCGGGGCTGTGAGAGGACTTCTATTCAACGCAGAGGCGGGATCACTCAGGGTTTAGAGCTGCTTGCTAAAAATCCCTTTAAGAAATCCGACAAGGGATAAAAACCTGCCGAGCCTGGCTTTGTCTCCCTGTCTGGGGAACCGGTACCTGGGGCGACCTCAAGGATGCTGCCTTCAGAAACATGCAGCCTGGAAGGAGCAAAACCATGGCAGAGTTTGCAAAACTGGGAGTCATTTTGGCTTCAGACATTTGGTTTCGCTTTGCTTGGTTTTCTTTTTCCTTGGAGCCCGTAGAAACTGCAGAAAGCTGCGGGGAAGGCGAAATGAAATGTGGAAGGAGCCACAGCTCCGATGGAAATTTTCAAACCTGCTTTACACCGAATTTCCTTTAAAATGTCAGCTCCTTAACTGCGTGGAGGCCATTAACAATTCATGGAGGATTCACTGAGTAGTTTCAGCAAGGAAATGATTTCTAATTCCAGTATGTTTTAAAGGACGGAGGTGGCTTGTGATGCAGCTACATCTGGGTTTCAGCATACATTTGGAAAAAGGTTTTAGAAGATTAGAACAGTGCTAAGCTGAAACAAATCTTTTCAGCCCAACACTGACATCACTTCTTTTCCTTCTTCTTGCCTGTTTCACCGATGCTGAGCCATTTTCTTTCATTCAGCCCCAAACAAGTGACTGTGAAGTATGAAAGGCAAAGTATGAGACATGAGATAAGAGATATGAGATATGAGATGTGAGAGGTGGGATGTGGGATGTGGGATATGGCAGAAGACACAGCTGGAGCTGCCCTGGAGCAGTCAGGGGCCACCAGGGGTTGGGTAATGCCAGGTGAAGAGGAAAGGCTGATGAACTTTTCAGCCACTTTCCCCTCAACAAGGACAAGTCATAAGCTTGGGGAAGCAAATGGAGCACAATGAGTTCAGGGAATGTGTTGATGTATTTGGAAATGGGCTTGAAAGTGGCAAACGGGAGAATTTGGTGTCAGGAAAGCTCCGATGGTCAGTGCTGGCCTCACAAGAGGACTCCCTGGCCTTTCTGTGGGTGCTGTGCAGGCATAAAACGGGGAGATGAGGATGAGAAGAGGTTTGCTGGGTGCTCTGCCTCCCTTGCAGCAGGCACGGGTGCTTGGAGCAGCTCTGGAGCGGGTGAGGAAGATCTCCTGGTGCCCCCAGCAGCTCCTCCATCAGCGCAGACCTCTCCGGTGACTTTCACAAGCACTGAGCTCACCTCGGAGGATGATATAATCAAAAGCGATGGCTTTGAGAACGCATGCTGTGCCAGGAGTTCGTGCCAGGTGAGACGGAAGAAGAGAGGCGAGGCGATGCTCCAGGAAGGTGTCGGAGATGGCGCTTGCATTTCGCCAAGCCCAGCACAATGTCAGACTGGCTCCCTGCACATTGATGTGATTGGAAAAGTGCATTGCAGGTCCATTACAGCTGCCAACAAAAGGGAAAATATTGGGCTAAATGACAGCACTGGAAAGTCCAATATCCGTGTTTTCAGAGGGGGAAACTCAAACCCGAGCTGTGCCAGTGCAAGAGCGGTGGCATCCCAGCCCTTCTACCCCATCAGGATAGAGGCAGCATGTACCCCATTTGTACAGCTGGGGCTTGGCTCAATAATTGCAAGGAAAAAAAAAGACTCCCAAAGATTTAAAGAGGCTTTGGATCAGGCCTTGAACGCCTTTTCATTTTACTCTATTCATATATCAAGTAGAGCTCTCTAGTCTGAATAATTTCATTTTACCTGCTGAAAAAATAGTCTGAAAACAGCAATACTCTATTTCTCCTGATGGCACATAAAGCATAAACATTAAGTTTTCTAAAAATAAAAAATACGCCTCGTTTTTCTCTTTAAATATAATTTACAGAAGGAAACATTAACTCATAAATCATAGGCGCAAATTTAGGTAGAAGTGAAACACTACACTCAGCAGCAGGCAAATTACACCAAGACCACTCAATCACCAAGTGCTCCTTCCAGGGGCATTATTGGAAATATGTTCTTCATAAGGTGAGTTTGGGGGAAAAAAAAGAAAGAACAAGACTGAGCTGTGTGGAAGAACACCCCCAGCACCCCATCCTGTTCAAAGCAGATCCCCACTAATTTAATGAAATCCTATTAGCTCCTTTACACCTCTGAAGTCGCTAGCTCTCCAAATGCAACCACCCCCAGTCTGTGCTGCCCTTCTCGGAGCCTCACGGAGTGGGCTGGGACCTCTCTGTGACATGGGTGGACCCACAAGCTCCAGATGAATTAATCCCAGCTGCACGCATCCACCCACGCAGCGAGCTTGTTGGTAACTGTGCAGAACCAGCAAAAAATCAGGCCCAGGATTTTCCTTCTAGTTCAGCAGTTTGTGGCTGCGAGCGCTCAGCTTCCCCACCAGCCTGAGGACAAGGAAGAGGGAAGCATCAATATTTAGCATCTCTAGAGCAACTGTGTGTACCTAATGGACATGCAATCTGCAGCCAGGTTTAGAAGCTCCTCCTGGGTCTCTCTTCTGCCTCAGAATCACCACCAGTAAATTCTGGCTGTGACCTGAGCAGTACAAGGAGCTCATGGCTGTAGTGCAGAGCATCCCAGGGAGCTGTGATGGTGATGCCAGGCTCTGCCCAGGCTGCTCAAGCTCTCCTGAGGAGATCTGAAAGCCACTAAGGGCCACTCGTTGTCCTGATTTCCCTAGGAGAGGGGCTGTGTGCCCCCAGCCCCATGGCCATGACACGTTCAGGGCCACCTTGCCCCATGCAACAGCTCTGCAACAGCAGCATCTGCTTTGGTTGAGGATCCGACCCTCAGAAATAAGGGTTTAACAGCTTTACTAAGTATCTGCTTCCTCTCGAATGCGATATTTCCCTTCAGATCCTCCTCTCCCAGCAATTACTTAATAGCTTGTTTTTATCACGTAGAGCATCTCCAAATGCTGGCTTTGGCTCCGGCCCTCCAGCTCCGCTCCGCTCCAAAACTACCGTTTTCAGATCCAGAGTAATTGTGTGCACGAGTTTTTTTTTCCCTTTAAATCTTGCAATCTGACTAATCCAGCAAAGAGGGATGCATCTCAGAGGATGTGTCAGCTGCGGAAACAAAAACCAGATGTGGTTTGAGGAGGGTGAAAGGGAACCTCGAGATGCTCTCGGCTTGTTTAACATCCAGCTGCAGCCTGCCTCCCGCCCCCACGACCCCCAGTTGGGTGAAGGGTGACAGGTTTGGGGAGTATCCCTGCAGCACAAGGGCTGGTAAATGTCTGGAGGTGTGAGATGCCCGAGGTTTTGCCAAGCGAGGCGTATAAAGCGCGTTGTGTGTTCCCCTTTTCCTTTTCTTTGCATTTTCCGCAGGATTTAGGGCTGCAGGGTGGGTGTTCCCCATCCGCCTGCGGCTGTGTGCTGGGGAAGGAAGAGGCTTCTGCTCGGTTTCGGTTCCTGTTTGTTTGTGGCTGTGGCTGATGAGACGTGCTTGGGGCTGACCCACACCCCGACCCTGGGTACCCACGGGGACAAGGCTGCAGCACAGTGACACGGAGAAACCCCATGGAGAAGGAGAACATGGGAAGGGGGGGACATCCCCGCCACGCTAGCACCGCTCTCCTGGCACACAGCAGACACAGCCATCACTTACTTTGGGCCTTTCAAGGGGCTGTAAAACGCTGATTGCCATCGAGGAGGGAGGGATTTCCAGCACAAGTGCCCTTTCCCTCCGCACTCCCAGCAAACAGCAAGCAGCTGGATGGTTTTTTTTATGCCCCGCTCTGCTACACCCCCACACGGGCATGAATAATGCAGCTGTGCAATGCGTGCGGTGCACACTTGCAAATTCCCTGTGTTGGTTATGCACCAAGGGGGTTCTCTTTGCCTCCTATCTCCAGGAGTAAATAAGGAGAATATATCTGGGAGCCTAAAGCACCAGAGTATCCCTCCTGCCAGCACCTCCTCGTCCCCTCCAACCTGGCAGCATGGCTCAAATAAGGACAGTGCAGCTTCAGCTCCACGTGCAGGGGACAGATCCTGACGGAGCCTCAGCCTGGCCCCATGCAGAGCCCCCTCTGTCCCCTGAGACCTCCACCCAGGCCAGGTACCCGTGAGCAGGCAGCGGGCAGTGCTGCCCAGGACATTTGTCACACCTCAGATGAAACCTCTTCTAATTATTTTCCCTGCCGTGACTGATGATGATGGGGGCAAAACTGTTGCCCAACAATCGAGACAAGTCCCTGAGGCGAACAGAGCAACGGCGGGGCTGTGCACATCTCGAGGCTCGGCCAAAATCACATTACGGCATTAAACATTGCATTAGACAAGAGGTGAATTAGATCAGACTAAACAAAAAGCATCCTAGCAGAGCCTCTCCCCCAGCTCCGCCGTGATGGCACCAAACCCTGCTCTGCTCCTTCCCCTCACGTAGGCCTCAGCACCCCAGTGTGCCATATCTGCCCACTTTAAGTGCATGTTAAAAACCCCAGGGACAGCTTTGGAGGACATGAGCTGGTTTTTGCTGCCGCAGGAGGTAGTTTGCTGTCACCCCGCTGGGTCGCAGGAGCCTGCTCTGCCCTTTACACACTGCTTCTTCCTCTCCTTCTTCTCCTATTGCCCCTAAAATGGCCGCCGCGCCATGACAAGCCACTGCCCGCCCCCTGGGACATGTGGCAGTGACAAAGTGCTTCTCCAGCAGCCGGCCTCCTTCAAGCCGGGCCTTTGGCATGATAGAGATGGACATGGGCCACAGCTTTCTTCCTTCAGCAGGGGTCTGCCCTTTGTACGAGCCTTGCTCAAACTTTTCGGCCCTGGTGTTGTTACAGCGAGGAGCAGGCCTCTGCAGTGATGGCAGACATTTCCTGGATCTGTCTCTGTTGGATTGCCTTTGGCATCTAGAGCCATAAAAATTGCCTCTTTGGTGGATGGATGTCATATGTCTTGAGGCGCTGGAGGGGTTAATGTAATGTGTAACCAATGTAAGATATATTTAATGATCTCTGAAATTGCTTCTGTGAAGCATCCACATAACTGCCACAACTCGATTTACTACAGATCCTGCAAATAACAAATGTAATTACTTTGGAATCAACATAATATTAGGTCAGGCTGCCTCATATCCCCCAGTTTGCTGGGAACGGGATATAAATCTGCACCAAGCGGCCATCCCCAGTCCTGCTCCCTGGCTGTGCTCTCACAAGCAACACCAAACAGGATTTCTCTGGGAAAACGCCTGAAAGCCGGAGTGTTGTCAGAGCCATTTCTGCCTTCCTGCGGGTAGGGGGCTGAGCCGGGAGGCTGCAGGTCTGTGTCACTGGGTGAAAGCCTCGTGCTGCTGGCACCGCTTTCATCGCCTCAGGCGTGTCGAGCAGCTTTGTTCTTTCAGCCCTCGCTGTCTCTTGCTGTGGCTCTTGAAGGACAGCCAGGTGAGGAGGATGAAGCCATGGGGTGATGTGAGCACTGACACCGTGTCAGCCTCGTGGCTAGAGGGGCAATTATCAGATAACGCGTGTACTGTATGCATTAAGCCTTCCTGAGAGGATTCACCTTGCCACGGCAGGGGTTGGAATTAGGTGATCTTTAGGGTCACTTTCCAATCCCAACCACTGTACGATTCCATAAGGCAGAGTGCTTCTGCTAGCAGGGCATTCCTGCGTGCTTGGCCGGCTCGCAGGGAACATCTCGCCTTTCCCTTCACACATGGGGGAGATGCTGCTGCACCCCTGCATGATGCCCAGCCTAGCACACTGCCTTATTTCTGAAGCTGGGGACTCTGTGACATGCCAGCCATAAGCAGAGGGCTCTCCTGCTTGTGCCCCGGGGCTCCCTGTGTTGGATGCAGCCCCCACAGCCCGTGCCCCCCTCACAGCTTCCAGCTGGGAACAGAGGTCGCACACCCGAACCAAGAACCTCCCAAACCAAAGGGATGCACCCAGGCAGCCACACAATGACAAAGGCCATAAAGCAGACAAAGGCACAGCAAAGCGCTCGCGTTGCAGTGCTAATAAATAAGGCTCTCCACAGTCTCTCAAGTGGAGAAGCACGCTGGCTGGTTCCATAAAGCAGGCTGTAACGGGAGATTTATATAGAATATACTGGATTTATTCACTGAGGATTGCATATCTCTGCACGGTGATGTTTTTCCTGCGCCGGCTCCTTCCCCACGGCATCTGTTATCGGGCGGCACGCTGGGGTAAGGGACGGAGGCTGCGGTGCTCCCATCGTGCTCACAGCCATATCGATTGCATGCACATCGCAGGCATACAGATGCGTGGGGCTCCTCTGCCTCCAGCAACACAGCGCTGAAATCCCTGAGCCAGAGAGTCTTCACATGCGTTGTAAAAAAAAGACAAAATATCAGTTCTTGGCAGGGAATGCTCACTGCAGAGCTTCTCCCACTCTGGCCCCTTTCACTCGGGACCTCTGCCAAAATATCCCTACGGCAGGCAAGATGCAGGCTGCTAGTGCAAAGCTGAGATGCACACAGAGCTGAGGAGTGGGCGTGTGGGCACCCACACTTGCACAGATATATACGTGTGTCTGCACATACGTACAGATATGTGCATATATGTGAGGGCATAAATATCTATACACATATTTATACACTTCATTTATGAACAAATATGTAATTATGTGAACATGTACATGTACACCCATGCATATACCCACAAATATATGCATATCTATACATATATGTATACCTGTGCATAAACATACAATGTGTACATGTATATACGTGTATGTTATATGCACATGTGCAGGCATATCTGCATTTATTATGTACACAATATCATCCACATGTATATGTGTACATAGAACCATTCAATTATTTATATTTATGTATATATTGTATATCTATACAGAGATATACAGCCTTGCATTTATATGTATAGGTATGTGTCTATAGATATATACCTGTAATATATAATCTATAGACATAAATCCATGCATATATGCCCATATGTGTGTATATATGTATACATTCGTGTGCATACAGAATCATAGAATCATTTAGGTTGGAAAAGACCTCTAAGATTACCATCATTCATATATGTATATATAAAATATGCACACATATTTCTATGCATAAACACATAAATATTATACATATACAAATACACACTATATATATGTAAATATGTGTGCGTGTATGTACACATGTACAGATAGACAAAGGTAAAGGTAAAGGTAAAGGTAAAGGTAAAGGTAAAGGTAAAGGTAAAGGTAAAGATAAATTAGATACAGCTCCAGAGTGGTGCTGGCTGGCCCCAACCCCGTCACCCAGCTCCCACCCCATGCCAGCACAGGGGTGCCAGTGGGTGAGCTGATGGCTGGTGCTGGAGCCAGCAGCCCTGCTGACAGGTCAGTGCTTCCTTCTGGCAACATAATTTTAGTTTCAAAAGGATTTTGGTGGTTATTTACCCAGCAGCTCAAAATTATTTGAACATTAAAATAGCATCCATTGCCAAAGGCACAGGCTTGGGTATCATCTACGTTTCGCAATAATCCAGTATCCTTAAGTCAAGTGAAATTTGGCTTCTGCCTGGTTTCTTCTCCTCTTTATCATCAGATCCCATTCAGTGAAACCCTGAAAGATTCGAGACAACCGACATCTCATAATGAACAGGGAGCTTGGGTCAGGAGGGCAGCGGGACAGCATCTGTACACCACACAAGGACCTGGGGAAGGAGCCGTGTGGCTGGGCTCCTGTGCAGGCAGGAGCGTGCCGTGGCATCGTAATGCAAAATGCATTAAGCTGTCAGGGCGAAGATCCTGTCTTCAATCTCGTTGTGTCCCTTGGGCCACGGGGCTGAACCTCACCGCGAGCCCTGCTGTCGCCTGCTGGTGACAGCAGAGCCCGATAGCAGGAAGCCCTGAGCCCCTTCGTGGGTCCTGCCTTGTGGTGAGGCATTTTTGGACAATTAAGGGCTTGCTTCAGCCTCATTTTGATGGGAGCTCTGCAGTTAAAATCATACATATTGCTTTCTGAAAGATTTCTCTCTGCATAATCCCCGTCTGTAAGCCAATTACTGGAAGACTTTCTCCTTTCTTTCCTCGAGCTTGCCTACCTGGGGATGCCCAGAAAAATTAATCTGAATTAATTTCTAAAGTGGATTAGTTAAACCTCATTAAATCCCCATGTCGACAGCCTTCTTCAGAATTAAGGTGGCCTTAATTTAATTTCCTCCAGAGCTTAATTTACTCCAGCCAGCCCCTTGCCCTTTGTGCCATTTGCAGAAACCACCAGTACCCCTGCTGAGAAATGCACCCGTGGTCAGCAGGGATGGAGACCCCAGGCTGGTCACCCCGTCCTAAAACAGGGAATGGCATTTTGCTGTCAGTAAATTGGCACTTTACTGTCTCTGTCATAAAAAATACTGAAGAATCCCGCTGAAGATGCATGGGGTGGTTGCTTTGCTAGCCCAGGTTGAAGCTGAGCTGAACCTTGCTAGATCAGCTTTTCAGGGTGACCTGGCTGTCCGTTTGGGAAGAAATCCCTCAGTCCTGATGTGACAGCCATCCCCAGCGAGGTGCCAGCCGGTGGTGGGGAAAACGGTGGCTGGAGAAACCCTCCCTGAGCAGGCTTCCTACAAAGCAGTAAAAAAAACATCACATCCCTGTCCTCGAGGCCATAACTCAGCAATGAAAGCTGGAGGCAGGACAGATGATTCCCACAAATCCTGACCATCAACAAGCCCTTCTCTCCAGCTCTGGGCTGCAAAGCCCGAATTCAGGGGTCTGGGGGCTTTGGCACCGCTGCACCAGCCGCTTGCCCCAGCAAGGACCAGCAGCAGTGTTTCGAGCAGCTTGGCCTCGCTGTCATGGGCCCCGCTTCTAATGAAAGCCTGAGCCCCACAGATTAAAGAGTAATGTCACAGAAGGGCTGCTAAAATTGAAAAGATCCATCAGATTAATTACCGGGCTTAGAGGAGCTTGGCCGTTTATTAGAAACAAACGCCCTGGGCCACTCGCTATTGAAATGATGATATCTCCTCCAACATTTCCACTTGATCTCGTACAAGCAATCCGCAGGACGAAGTCAAACAGAGGCGCGCGTGGCGCTGCCCGCGGCCAGCCAGCTCGTTAGCACCCACGTTCGTCAGCACGCGAGCCCTGGCTGCTTCCCCATCCTCACAGAGACCGGCTGCTGCACGCGCTGTTTGAAATCCTGCATCAATATTTATCATAGCTTTTTGAGAATAAGGAATTTTTTTTTTTTAATCTTAAAACCCCTGCCCTGGTGGGGAAGGATAAAATAAATGCATAAATAAAAGATCTAGGCAGTGAACCTTTTAACCCTGCGGCACTATTGATTCAGGAGAGGAGAACTGGGAAGGGAGGCAATAAATATTGGGGCTCCGGATCCTAAAGCAGTGGTTCTGAATTAAAATCACCCGAGGTAGGATCACCCTGCTCTTTGGAGCTCACCCCATGCAATTTCTCTTGTGTGGGGGTGGCATGAGCGATGTGCCAAAACAGAAAGGTGGAGAGCAGCTATGAGAAGCAGAGAACCCCTCAAAAATTCATTTTTAAAGATAAATGTCAGGGGTATTGCATTCACACCCGTCAGAAGGGTGGCATTAATTGGAGGTGCCATACAAACACCCGCAGCAGTGGGGACATCTCTGACACGGGTGGCCAGGGAGAGGAACTGGCAGGAACCAACCGCTGGCATTTTGGATTTGGGTCACTCCAGGAGTGGAAATCAGCCCTCGGTGCCTGAAGCTCTCACAGCTGAGCACCACGCGTGTGCCTGGCTTGCAAATGCTGTGGGGGCAAAGCTCTGTAACGAGGTTCTCCCAGGAAATTCACGGCTTCAGCTCTATCACCTATAGGATTCGCAGCGCCTCGGTCTGAAAATGTGTTGCCACGTCTCCGGCCTCCGTGATACAGCGGTCGTCCCAGCAGTATTAGTAAAATGGCATGTTAGCATTTAAAGAATTGAGTAATTAGGCTGCTGGAGCTCACGTGCCTCTACGCAAGCAAGGTTTTGTGAATTTCCCATAAAACTGTCGCTCCTCTCTCTGCACGGAATACCTGGGGACATGCGGCTGTGCCGCTCGCTTCCTAACGAGCTCGTGCCGAGGAGAGCCCCGAATCAATTACCGTCTGTAAACAGGAGATGCTCTGAAAGCCTGCCCTTTTCTCCACCACGCGTCCTTCAAGCTAATTACTTCTCATCGCAGATCACGGGTCAGGGAAAACAACATCGTGTTCCTGGAAAGAAAGTGCCTCCCCTCGCAGACAGCATAAACAGAACAAAAACGTGATTTAAAACGTCGCTAAGTCTTCAGCGGGCTCTACCTGTGCAAGATTGCAGCACAGACCAATTACGGGCTCTATAATTGCTTCAGTTTTCACGCCTCATTAATGCAATCTGCAAAACATCCCGCACTAACGAGCCGGGACTGGCGCCTCACCTGCGCGCTGCTCTGGCAGCAGCCACCGCGAGCGGTCCGGGTCGGAGCAGGTGGGCTCTGCAGGATCTGTTCCCCAGCAGCCCTTATGATTTATAAGTTCTTATTATTTATAAGAAATTCCACAAAGGCTTTTCTGGACCGACAGTCAGTAGGGTCTGAGTCACCAGTACGGCAAAACGCACGCATTCACTCAAAACAAGGGTGCCAATCTGAGTCACGCTTACCAGCAGAGCAAAAAGCTTGGGTATTTGTCTATATTTATTCCGATTTGAGAAAGGAGGTTCACTTGGTGTTAATTTATAAACAAGGAGCTGCGTTTTCTTAACACGGGTCTTTGTCCTTTGGAAACACGTTTCAGTGCAAGACTGGCTGCCAGCACCTGCAGCAGAGGACACGTCTTCACCTCGCCCAGAACAACGCTGGACAAAACCATCCCCAGCTTCCAGGGAAGAAAACGGCAGATGCTGAATTTCATCAGAGCAGCTGCGGCAAGAATCAACCTCATCTTCTTGTGGTGGTTGAAGGGATCGAGGAGATTTTTCCAGCCACAAAGGCGTTGTTCCCACCCAGCCCCAGCTTTGTCCCTGGAGATGATCCAGCAGGAGCTCCTCCAGGCGCAGGGAGGTGCGAGCGAAACGCCCCTGTGGCATCCCCTGTATCTCACTTTGTGACGCTGCCCATAGCATCAGAGCAATGCCAGGGGCTTCTCAGCAGCACCAGCAGCGTGGTTTTGGCCACAGGACAGTCGTCGAAGCAGAACAGCCTTGTCCCAGCTCAACCCGGCCGTGCCACTGCCCCGAGCCGCTCGCCAGAGCTGAGCATCGCCGGCGGCGCGGAGCGGAGCTGTGCTCCTGGGGACTCCTCGTGCTCACTGGCAGCGAGCAGTAATCACATTTTTAAGCTTCCACCAAGAAAACCTTCCATGTAATTTGCTATATTTATACCAAACACAATAGCGTGCGCATAAAGGGGGATCTAAGTATAGGAGTCATTGTTTTAATGCAATTGACTTTTTAGATTAAAAGACTCTTATAAAAACCTTTCTCTGAGAGGCACAGAGCCGTAATTACAGAGTAGCGGCACGCGACAGATAATGTTCCCAGCCAAGGAAGTTAACTCTTCCCTCTGCCTCCCGTGGAGCCAGGATCAGGCCGGTGCTGGCCCACCTCTGTGCTCTGGGATGCGTGAACGTGCCAGCCAAGCCGCCTGGGAACAGACATAAAATAAAAAATAAATATATATATAAATAATTTTCTGCACATCAGGGACTTCAAATAATTAATCTCTTCCTTCATCAGAAAGATGCTTTGATGCAATTAGATTTAATTTCTTCCTTTGAGCATCCGAAGTGGGTGTAGTGGCCTTGGCATCATTTGGCAGAGCTCGTGTTGCTAATTGGGGTTCACGCAGTGACACGGCTGAGCAAACATGGAGCAACCACGAAGGCAGTGCTCTCAGGAACACTTTTAAGATCACCTTTAAAACACGTTAAGTGCCCCTTTGGTGAGGGCTTGCCTTTGAATACCGAGGTGCTACACAGTGACCCCTAAACTAATGCAATCCCAAATTTCAAGGGCTAATTGCAGGGGAAGGCAAAGCCCCAAAACCTACGGTGCATTTTTAGGAACGTAGCTCTTTCCTCCTTTTGCCTTGGAAATCAATACTGCCTCTAACCCGGTCCTCTGCCGGATTAATCAGAATGCGACGCTGACCTGGCTGTGCAAGCAGTTATTTTTAATATCCTGCCTGTCGTGGTACATATATTATAGGTGGCAGTGAGCACCGTGCTCTCCTGGCCTCCTTCCCCCTGCGTTGCTGCCCTGGCCTCGATGCACCCTCGTTTTCCCAAAAGCTTTTGCCTGCATCCACGGCGCCGCAAAGCCACAGGCATGCAGGAGCTGCTGCGGTCAGCCTAATGATGCTGGGCCTGATGTGGTGAGCCCACTTCAGTGGGCTTTTTTTCCACCATTCTGGCCATTTCTGGCCATGAGGAGAGATGATTTTAACCCAGGTTTATTTGCCCACATAGCTGGAATCGCATCCCTCGTGTATTTAACACAGGGCTGGTTAACACCAGATGGGTGCAGACTGCTGCACTGTGAAGAATTAGGTTAATGTTTAAAATTTATTCAACAAAATATCATTTTTTTCTACTTAGCAGTACGACGGAGGCATTTGAGATAACCATTTTCTCTATACTCACTTTAATTTTCTTTTATCAGGCTCAGCATTAAAAAGAAAAAAAAAAAAAACACAGAACCAGTAAATCAGACAATTAATCATTTCAGCCCAGGAAAGGCCAGTAAATCACCCCAGTTTTATATCTCTATTTTTTTGAACTTATGCCCAAGAGCCCAGAGATGGAGTGCATGTGCTATTAATTTGAAAAGAGGCAGTTCACATACTTGGCTAATGACCTCAGCAGCAATCTCAGACATGCAGACCCAGGTGCGGCGTGTAAAGAGCTGAAGACATTGCTGCGCCGTGCCGGCACACGGGGAGATGATGTGTCAAAACAAATGTCAGGATTTGGGATTAATTCCGCCTGGCCCCAGCAATGCCCGCCTTTGCTTTCCTCGCAGCCTGCACGGTTTGCAGGGGATGAAGCCGAGGGCGCCGCCTCCACGGGCTGATTTTGCATTTATACTAATGAAGATGAGAAAGCACCTTGTCCTAAATCCCATTTTATGCACTAAAAACCTCGCGGACTGCGCAGAGGGAGCTTCCACCTCCACGGTTTAGGCATGAGCTTCCCAACACTGCTCTGCCAGACGCTGCCTCAGGGCCCGAAAGGTTTTTGCACTTCTCAGCGCTCCACCTTCTTGATTTTCTTCAGCCGGGCCTCCAGGACTGAGTGCTGAGAGGAGCTGAGGAGCTTAAATAAATTCTAAAACAGCTGCTTATTGATATATCGCCTCCTCAAAGCCACACGTAACCTCGGCAGGCCATAGGTTTGGTTCTCTGCTCGATACCCACTGCCTCCCCAGCCTGAGCTCGGTCTGAAACGAGGAGACTGCACAAATCTGAGGACGGCAGAGATGGGAGTCATCTGGTTTTATTTTAAAAGCAGCACTTCTCGTGGCATTCCTCAGTGCCTCAGTGCAATCACAAAGAGGTTCCCAAAGGTGTGTGCTGGGAGGTTTTCTGCAAAGAAAAGAGCAAATTATTCAGCCTGTAGGTGCAGGTGGCAAGCTTCCTTGCAAGATGGGTTGCCTGTGGGCCAGCAGGTAAAGGCTCCTCTCTTTAGCCCCCCAGGGATGTGACATTTATTCCAGAGCATGAGTTGGGACCAGAAAAGCCAGGACACCAGCCTGCAGGCTCCTGCCCATGGCTTTAGGAGCCCTGAGGGTTACTTGCCAGGCTCTCGCAGCAGGAGGAGCTGGAGGGCAGCTTGGTGGGACAGCACCAGGCCTGGCATCCGCATGGCAGGCAGGATCCAGCCGTCAGGGTGGGCTGATGCTGCTTTTGGATTTACATCTTGAAATTGTGATTCCAGTGCATGGAGGAAGGACCAGGTCTGGGGACGTTCCCACATGCTGCCCAGCTCCTCTCGGCGCTCACGCTGCCACCGTCCCATCCCTGAGCAGCTCCTTCTGCTCCAGGTTCAAAGCCAGGTCCCCAGGCGGTGCCTGGCCCTGCAGGGATGATTTTTTGGGGCCCGACAGAGCTGGCTTTTCTCCCCGCACAGGAAGGAAGTTGCTGTAAGCCTGAAGAAGCGGAGCCATCTGGCAGCGTGCAGCTGTGGAAATATTAAACCTCTAATTATTTATAGTGGTACCTGCGCGCAGATGGGGTCAGCGCTCCAGCAGCCCACAGCTACGTCAGGAAAAGAAAAAAAAAAAAAGAAAAAAAAAGTAATTTTCTCATAAGTACAGCCCTGGGTTCTTCCCTGCGAGTGACAGCACACGCATGGAGGGGTTCGGGGAGGGTGGAAGAGTTTTCTCTGGTATTTACAACCCCAAAACAGCAGCACGGAGGGTTTCTGCTGGTGGTCCCTGCATGGGCACGGGCTCATCCGTAGTGAGAATGTTTTGGAGCAGCCCCCGAGGACCGCGGGCCCTCCAGAGCTGGTTTCCAATGGAAATTACGCTGTCAGGTCTCAGGCCTTGAGATCGGGTTTCTGATATTTGCTCCTTCCAGCTGTTTTAATCCGCGGGGAGGGCGTAAAGTGGAGCTGGCTGTGGGCAGGAGCCAGCAGATCCAAAATGTTGGGGTGGGGAGAGTGGTCTGGGTCTGGTCAGGGCAAGAGGGAAATGCACAGGACAGGGGGAGCTCCCCCCACCTGGATTTTATTGCTATTAATAGTAATGACATTATTATAGCCTAATAATCCTTACAAAGATTGGTAAAAATGCCAAAAAGGCAGTGTCTATTCCTGGGATTGGCAATAAGTGCTTGTGCACCCCAAGGTCCCCATCATTAATCAATATATGACGGGAGATAAATGCTGAGCCGTGTGTCTTTTCATCCTGATAAAAGCCAGCACCGGGGCCGTTTGCTGCATAGTTTTGTGGCTAACATCACGAAATCCTCACTTTCACTTACAAATGATGTAAGCGTGGGGACGACGAGCTCATTAGCTGAACAGAAGCAGGGAAAAATGTCCCCACGTTTTCCAGAGAATGGTGTCGTAGAAAATAAAACGTTCACTTTTACCCCTTTTCCTTTCCTATTCTGTACAAACAAGCCTTAAAGACTCATAGCCCAGCACATTCTCGGAGAATAAATGTTTTTAAATTAGGAATTAAAGTCTTGTCAGCCCTGGGAGACTGGGAAGGAGAGGTACATCATAACATCACAGGCTGAGAGCTGGGAAAAGACAGGGGCTGGAGACAAATGGTGTAGAAATGCAGTTTTAGGTAACGACAATCCCTTCCAAACGCCGGGCGAATATGACATCTCATAAAAATTCAGTGTCACTGGTTCCCAGGTTAATGCTTTGCAGCCAGCAGCAGAGATGTGAGCGATCCCAACCGGCCTTTCGCCAAAATGAGGGAAAAAAAAGACAGAAAAGGCGCGTCTGCTTCCTTTTAGCACCCAGGTTTATTTTATCCCATGACATGCCAGGACGCAGAGGAGAGCTCAGCTACAAAACAATTTAAAAAAGTATTTAACTGGGGGTTTCTGCTCCCCCCAACCTGTCGCCAGCCCAGCAGCTCACAGCCATGGGATCGCTCCATCTGCTCCTGCAGCTTGCGCCTCGCTGCGCTGACCGGGGCTATTTTTTTGTAATAAATGAATGAAAAGTCGCTTTGTAAAATTCGGGGCCGGAGCTGACTCATAATCTCTGCTGACAAATCTCTGCCGATGTTTACTGCCACAGCCAGAGATCTGTAATGTTTAAAGTATCGGGTTTTTTTATGAGAAAGCTGCTTGCAGGAAGCGTCTGGAAAAGTGCAGCGCGTTTTCTCACATTCTCTCATTCATTTCTGCCCCGTCCCAGCCATGGAAACACGGGGTGTATGCAACAGGAGGGAGAGCAGAGAGATGCTGGGTGCTGGTGTGGGGGGAGCATCTCCATGGGATCGATGTCTGCAAACCCCAGAAGGGGCAGAGTGTAATGGGGCCACCTGGGGAAACCTTTTCTGCTGGGAAATGCATCTTTTCTGTGGTGTGCCATGGGAACTGCTTCGGTTTCGCAGGTCCCCTTGGTGCTGTGCATCTCAGCACGAGCCCCACACCTCCCATAGCTGTGCATCGGGGACATACCCAGCACAGGGGAGGAAGAGGAGCTCAGAGAAGCTTCCAAAATACTTACATTCGTGGTAGGAGGGGACACTGATTTATTTTTTTCCAATATATATGGCTCTACTTTGCAGAAATGACAGCACAAAATGAAGCGGGTGCAATTAGCAGGCAGAGTTAAAAAGCCCCGGCCAAGTTCAGTGCTTGTGCCCCCTTACCTGTCCCACAGCCCCACAGTTTTTGGGCTCTGGCGATGCAAACGTGCAAGATTTCCCTGGATTTGCTGCCTCAAGTACCCCAGAAGTTAGCATGCATTAACAGCATGGGCTTTAAATCAAAGGAGCGTTTCTTAATACATTATTTATAATGAATCAATTTTTAATAGGAGAGGCTTTTTTCTCCCCTAATAAATTATTATAAACTCTGCTGTAACACGCTGTAGCAATATGTCCTGTACAAATAATGTTATACGTGTCGGTTTTTTGAGGGCTTTTAAACAGCTCGCTCCGATGTTATCTGTCAGAGCTTTCAAAGCACTGCGCTCGCTTCGGTCTCCAGCAACCAAAGCTCCTTACTGCAGCTTTATTTGGTTTGCGGAGGGATGGGTACTTCTGCAAAGCACTTGATAAATATCTCTATTATTTACATTGCAATGTGAATAAAAAAAAAATACAGGGGGTTGTGTTGCTGCAGATACACAGCCTGACCTGGAGGAAGCAGCAGCCGTGTGGGCATCCTGCCTTACCCCTCCTGATATATCCAGCACCTTCCTCTTTATACATTTTTTTTTTAAATTTTCTCCTCTTTTTCTTGCAGTTTGGGGTGCAGCTTATGCTTTCTGTCTGTTCTCAGGCCTGGTGCTGTGAGCAGAGCCCAGGTTTTCCCTTCATTTGCCCCATCTCGACTCCGTGGCTGCTCCTCGCTGCCCGGTGGGGGCTGCTCAGAGCTCACTGCGGGCTTCACCTTTGCTTTCCTGTTGTGTATGTAGGGCAGAGAGAGCCCCAAAAACGTCCTCTTCCCCGCTGAGTATTCACAATAACCACATCACAATAGTAGGGCCAGGCTTGGAGAGAAACACCCATGAAGCATGCGATGGTTCCTCTGGTACCTCTGGCTCTCGTTCAGCGCCCAAAGGCAGAGCTGAACTTTGTGGGCTTTTTTTCTGCCATTTATTATTTTACATTGTTTAACTCTCTAAAGCCTCTTTCCTTGGATGGAAATTTTAGGGCTGATGACAGATGAAAATACACTTTCCCATATTTCATTATTTTCCACTTAGGTTCCCGCCGGCCAGCAGATGTTGTAAAACATCCAGCCCTGTTCCAGGGAGCGGCTGTTCCTGCAGGCAGCTGCCCTTCCCCCCAAAAAATTCAGTGCCAGTTAGCACCGGGATATAAGGACACAATATTCAAGGTCCAGCACTTAAAACGTGTGGCATCACTTCTGGAATTGAGTCTCTTCTGGAGGAGCCCCCACGTGGGCACCCAGGGGTGCAGCCAGGGAGGATGCTCGCGGTGTGAACAGGATGGGGGTTAGATGCTGCGGAGGACACAAAATATGGGCTGGCAGGCCAAAAAGAGCCAGTTTGTGCCATAAGTCTGTGCAGTAATTACGCTGCGTGAAGCAAGAAGTGGGTCCTTGCTCAGAAAAAACAACTCAGATGGCAGAAATTAAAGGGGAGCTCCACCGCCGCAGTGGGTGTCTGATTCACCAGGCCCCGCGCCTCTTTGGGGTTTGTGTGCTCCCACTTGAGAGGATGCAAAATTTACCCTCCCAAACATCCTCATTAATTTTCCTGCATGCATTTAGAGGCCCGATCTCTATCTGTCCTAAATCCAGGCGGTCCCAGCACGCCGAGCAGCCATCCCAGAGGCTCCTCAATCCCCAGCACGTCCCCGTGTCAGTGGCGATCACCGCGGGGATGAAAGCACCGCGATCAAAACTCCGCTTGTATCATCATATCAAAGCACGGTCGAGAGTCTTCGTTTTAATTGAAGGCCTCTCTTCCCTCACTTTTAGCCACTTTTATTTTTAACAGCGCCATCTGCATTTCAGATCGCCAGCCCTATAACAAGGGTGGCACAAAACCATCTTGCAATTGTTTTTCCTTGTTTTTTTTTTTCCTTATTTTCAGTAGGTGAGAGGCAGCCCCGAGCTTTACCAGCTCTCCCAGTGATGTACTGGGAGGGACACGAACGGCTTTGCCACAAGGCAGCCTCCGAGCAACAGCATTTGGGCCAAAATCTCCACGTTTTCATGCAGAAATATAAAAAGCAACGCTCCTGCTCGGTGCAGCGGGTGGAGGAGGCTCTCCTGCCTGGCGCTGTCCCCGGGTCACGATGGAAATTGTTAAATGGGAGCGGTTCCAGGGGAGAGCCGTGGGGATGCTGAAGGAGCTCACCTGCTAATGAACGACGCTGGGAACTCAATTTGTTTTCCTTAAAAAGGAGGTGAAGAGACAATCCGCCTCGCAGCCTCTAATTACTGCTGGAATTTAAATGCGATAATGGAGGGCTCCCCAGCCGGGCAGATGAAAGCGCACACAGCCCCGTGCCTGCGAGATTCAAATTCGGGTTTAGATTAAAAGCACATTTTTAGCGGCGCAGGTTATTAACCACGGAAACAGCCGTTGAGAAATCTTCTGATTTGAAGAGGCATTTTATTCCGCGAGACCTAAAGCTTCAGTTCAAATAGAAAAAAGTCCCCAGGCACATTTTACACGGGACGTGAGAGCAGATAATCACCTTATAACGTATGAATATGCCGCCACCCTCCTGCCCTCCTTTATGCTCTGCTCATCAAGCAGCAATTCTTTTCCAGTAAACACCGAATTTCTCCAGCATGTCACCTGGAGGGCTTTGGCCTTCTCTCGAGCTCCCCTTTTCCTCAGCCTGGTTGCCTGAAGCCCCCTGCCTGAGAGATTTCTGGTCTCAGCATCACAAAAACCAGGCAATGCCCTGAGGATGCATCTGGCCAGACCTCAGCCCTGATGTGATGAGCTCCACAAGCCATAGCTGCTGGGCTCAGGAGGGGTAAAACGTGGATAACTTTTAGCGTGATGTTTGCTGCTGCTTGGGGTTCTTGAGGCTGTTGTGATGAACTTGCCTCCATCCACACGTGCCACGGAAAGCACCACCAAAGCTTGCCTTTCCTTCCAAGCAGCAAAAATCTGAAAACAAAAATAAATCCTGTAACATTACAGCCCACGGGATGGGTAATGAAGCCACAACCTGTTAGTGGAAGATGCTTGGACACTCAGTGAGATATACACACACACACACACACCTGTACATATATAGGAATATAGATTTGTATTCTGAAGCATGGGACACGCCATCCATTTCTCAGCTGCTTACAATGTACACTGTACTCTGATTATTTACATGAGTGCCTGCTGAGAATTTCGTCCTGACGACATCAGGTGGCACATTAGTCCTCAGACTGCTGGATTTAACTCTAAAGAGATCCTACTTCTGCCCAATTTAATCACTTTGCTTCCCAGTTCACCTAGTTCTCTTATTCTAACATGTAAAGATAAATAAATAAATAAATAGAGAAAAAAAAAAAAAAAAAAAAAAAAAAAAACAGAGAGAGAAAAGAAAAGATGACTGAGATTTTCCTTACCTGTTTTATCCCCTCTTGATGTCTAAAACACCACACTTTATCAAACGTGAAATAAAACTAGCCCCATCTAGTTTAAGCGCACATCATAAATCAGTTCCTTTAACAAGGTGACAGGAAAAATACCCCAAGCATGCTTCTCGCTTTGTCTTCCCCTTCCCCAAATGTCTCGGGACAGAGACATTACAGCAATCTCTGAAAGCCGAGCTGACATCCCCTATGTTATTCATTGTTTTATGTATTTTTTACACGTGCACTTTATTTTGTCTCTTGTCCTCACCTCCTAGCTGCATTCCCCCAAGGCCATCAGAGGCAGTACAGGCAGAGAGATAATTTTCAGGTTGAATAAATCCTTTTCATTCTAGTATAAATCTATGTATCAGTAGCTAAAATCAGAGCAACTTCTGTGTCTGAGAGCATCTTCCTCCCAGCCATGCCTTGCTGCAGGCCAGTCAGTGTTTGCATTATTGGCCTGCCTTTGCCCCTGGTGCTTTGGGTGGCTGGGCTATCACAGCAGGAGGTGCCATCAAATCTGGAGGTGCTACCACCATGGTGGCAAAATTATTAATATTTAAGCTTTGAGAGGTTTGCCAAGAAGCGCCCTGTACCTAAAAGTGCCTTCCTGTTGCCTAAAAGCTGTCGGTTTGTGACTGCTTCCAGCCCCACTTCTCATCTTGGGTAATACTGCACGTGCCACGCTCTCCACAGGGGAGCAGAGGAGCAGATGTTCACCAGCACCACGACGGAAGGTGCTGCCACGATGGAAGGTGCCACACGAGCAGGGACAGCATCAGGATGGCCCTATAATAAAAGCAGTGTCCGAAGACTGCCCTGCACTTGAAGGAGCAGACGAACATCAGTCCCAGCTGGTTTTAGAAAAAGCCAGTGCTGCGTGCTCGCAGGGCTCTGCAACGTGGGGCAGGCTCTGGTACAGCAGCTCCCCTTTCATGCACCTGCAGTCCTGCCCCAAAACACGCCGTCTCTGAGCAGAACACCATTCCCACGTGGCTTGCTTTAACATTCACACAAGGGACGTAAATCAACTGAAACGTGAATGGCTTTGGTTGTGGTTTGTGTTTTTCACACAGAGCAGCAGGAGGGATGGAGCAGCAGGGGCGCCCAGCGGCCGTATCCCCCGCTGGTACACATCGCTTGTAAGAGGTTCAGTGATTTTCTCCAGCAAAGGATAAGGCTGAGGAATTCTGTTTTTGAAGGAATTGCACAGAAAAGACACATCCGTACATGAAAAAGCTGCTGCTCCTGTCTGTCCCGGCAGCCCAACACAGCTGGGAATCCGAAGGGCAGATCTGGCACATCTCCCCACAGACGAGTGACTGGAAAGGTTATTTTAATACCCTGCCAGTGCATGAAATCATCACTCATGTTTCCATTTATCAGCTGCTTTGGGTCCCAGCTGTGCAGCACTTACACTGGTGGCATTTACTGGTGTTACCAACAGCAGTGGCAGTAGCCCTGTGGCTGGGAGCAGCCTCACCCAAAGCTGTTCTTACAAACCTCTCCAAGCCTTGCCCACCTGGGCTGGCCTGGGAGCAAGAAGACAGCCGACAAGCTCAAAAACCTATAACCATCAGGACAGTCTGGCTAAAGCACCAAAACCTGCCATGAAAAGCAACCAGCCCTGCCCCATCCATTGCTGCACCGTCTCCAGTTTCTGCTCTCCACAATTCACGTTTCCATCCCACAGTTGTACATTTTGCATTTATTTTCTGCACATTCCTCGGGCCTTTTATGTACACTTAATCACAATATTAATCAAAGACCTCAAAAGAAGTTCCTATGCAAATGAAGTTATGAAATTGCAGTTTGGGGAAATTGCAGAAACCTATTCATTCTACTTACATTGAAATATTTCAATGTATTTTTAATGCCATGGCCCTGGCAAAACACATTTTCATTCAAGCAAATAATATATTGAGCAAATATTATTCTCCTAGGTTTTATTTCTTTGTCAAATAATTGATTTTTTTTTTAAAGTCTCATATTATAGATAATATTACATAAAATGCAGAGAGAAGAATTGTTTGGTTAATGCACATTTTTCACGAGAGCCTCGTCACGGGTACAAGCCCCATGTCCATGGAAGAAATTGTGTAGGCTGGGGACTGGCTGCTTTTAACCCGAGCAAAGGATGCTGGTGTCTGTAGAAAGTTTGTGTTTTTTTATTTCCTTCCCCACGGGTTTGGTCGCCCCAGACAAGGGACGTGAGCGAGCACCTTTGGCGTGTCCCCATCCCCGTCCTCCCTGTGGATCCACAGCTGAGTTAGCTAAAAATACCCCTGTGCCTCGTGCTCCCTGACTTCCTGAGCAGTTTCTCTGTAGACAAAAGTGGAGATCGCTGCCAAAATCAGACACTCGGGGACCTCTCTCACTCGTAAAACCAGCCGCTAGCACGTGACAGCTGCACACATCTGGAAGCCATCTCCCCCCGGTGCGGCCGGGCTCCATGGGGGGCTTGGACATGCCCAAATTTCGGCCTCGTAGGGCTCGTGCAGCTGGCCCAAAGCCGAAGCAGTGCCTGCTGAAAGGGCTTCGCAGGTAACTGAAATTTCAGAAAAAGTGGGGAACAATCAGCACTGTCAAAAGGACCAGGGAATGGAACGATTTGGGAACTATTTGATGATGTTTCTTTTAAGCTGCCCAGGTCTCGCACCTCGGAGGGACACCGGCTCATCCCGCAGTGGGGTGTTGGGAATCACCCCTGCGGTGGTGCACAGCCTGTCCTGGCCTTCAGCGCTGTCCCGCTGAGGAATTGGTAACAATTTCTGGGTGGAAATGCTGATATCCAGCACAGACGGTGCCCCTTTTCTGAGGGAAATGCCAGCACGCCACCCGCACGTCAGTGCCAGATTAATGCCTGGCTTTCGGGCGGTGTTATGGGGAGTAGGGCTTGCTCCCCTACCAGGCACACAGAGAGCATCACCTGGATGGGTTAATCCTAAAAAATTGTTTATATGATTTCATAACACTGCATATTGGGGTGGGACCCATGCCAGGGGGAGGAGAAGGATCCTGGGTTTGATGGAGAGGGCACAGAGGGCTTAAATCCCACCTGCTGGGGGCTCCCAGACTGCTCTGGCAGCAGCACGTTCCCTGTCACTCCTGTTGCACGGATCCCAGTGCCTGGGATTGGTCCTCTGTGGTCAGAAAGAATAAAGCAACGTGATTATAGTTGTGTTCTCTCTCTCTGAGTAGTGGAACTGTGATTGTTTTATCTGGAGGAGCCGCTCTGTTCGATGCAACCAGGACGCTCCCCTTCTCCCCCCACCAAGGTCCCTAAGCGCATCCCAGGGCACAGCTCGAAGCATTCACCCCCCACAGAGGGCTCAGGAGCTATCCTGGGCTCCGCAGCAAGCTCTTCCCTTCCCCTAACCCCACATTTTTCCTTTGTGCTCAGGCACAGGTCCCGCAGGCCTCCCGGCTGAGTGCGCACAGCTGAATCGCTGTCGGAAACATCCAGCGAGCCGGGGGAGAGCACAGGAACAGATGAGCAACCCCACAAGAGAGGCATGGGAAGAGAGAGGAGGAAGACACCTGCACAGCCGGCTGCTTCCCAATTAATATTTCAACGTTTTACACAGGGCTGGGACCCTCCCAGCAGAGTGCTTTGGAAAAACTCGGCGGCGTTTTAAGCCGGAGCTTCCCAAGCTCCCCAGGCAGGTTTTACGTGCGCTGCAGCCGGTGCCCAGCTCCCTCCCCTCCCCTGGCACAGCGACGAGTTCCTCCTCTGCAAATTACTCTCACACTAATTAGAGCACGGCAAATGAAGAGCAGGAGCAGCGTGCAGCCCCAGCACGGGACGAGGAGGGCTTCTCAGCCCCGTTGGCGTGCAGGGGGGTGCAGACACCCAGAGGGCTCCCCCAGCACGCATGGCCACGACCAGCACAGCCCTAGGGTGGGCAGGAAAAGTGCCAGAGGTCATCTTCGAGGGGCGCTTTTAAAATTAGTTTTAATGAGTTGTTTGCAGCCACTTGAGGTGGCAGGAGATAGTGCTCGGCTGGACGCTCGCCTCCCACGGGCCACACGCACGAGGCTTGCAGAGGGCGAGCACGGGGCACATCTGCAAGCTGTGTGCTGCACGAGAGCAAGTCCAAATCGTAGTCATCGGCTGCAGAGAAACAGCAGGTCCTATTCACATGCAAACTGAGCTGAAAAAAACACTTCAGATTTCTATTTTTCCAAGCCTTCCACCTGTAGATGACTAAATCCCGGCCGTCTGCTCTGGAGGCAAAGTAAACTCACCCACTTTCAAGCCTATTAGGAGGGGATGAAACATTCTTTTTTCTTCTGTCCATATGTGCTGTGACCCCACGCACTTCTTGCTGCGGCGTCTCCTCCTCCTAAATTAAATAAATTAAATATACAGCACTCAAAAAAAACAACCCACAACCATTGCCATAAAGCAGAGCCACCCTTCGCCTGCTGTGCCAGGAGGACCTCTGGGTTTTCCCTGTAAATGAGAACCTTGCACCTCCTCGTATGCAGACCCCCAGACTGGCCCCAAACACAGCAAAAATGGTGCCCGTGCACACAGCGCTCCCAAACATTCGCAGAGATGGTTCGCATTCCTCCAGCACAAAGGGATTAATACATTTTTTTTGCAGAGCGTTTCCTCTTGTATCACGTAACTTGTCACAGGAGGGGAGCCCTCCTCTCCTCGTATCATGTTCCCGGCGAGCAACACCCTCGCGGCAAGCCGTGCTCTCGGCAGTCAAAAGCTTCGGTTTCACTCTGGTTTATATCCCCCAAAGCTATTTAATAGCTCGCACATTCCTTCCCATAGAGTTTACCCTCTCTGCAATTTATGGGGAGGAATTAAAGGTCTGTGGAGCGAGGGCAGCCAACGTGCCAGAGCCGCGCTCACCGACTGCAGCATGCGCCGTGTTCCCCTGCTGCCCTCATGGACACCATTGCTTCCTTTTGGGAACAGGGTGTGGAGACCTGACCCCATTTTGGGAATGCCATCACAGAAAGAGTGAGGAAGACCATGGTCCAGCCCTGGGTGGGCTCCCTGATGTCTGACCTTGCATGGCTGTCGTGTGTGCTATGCGGCAGGGCGGGCGGCGTCCTGCCTTTCCGAAGCAGTCTCCATTTCGCACAAATTGCGGATTATGTGCCAAAATTGGGCTGTGGGGAGGTCGCCTGGTTGCTCAGCAACTGTGTTTGTGCTGCAAAGAGCTCGGGGCTGCACTCGGCTGCCCGCGAGAGCCCACTGGCAAAGGAACTGGCCAAGACCCGGCGGTGATTTGGGTGGCAGAGCAGGCACGGCTCACTGGAGAGCAGGTGAAGCCCAGTTTAATGACCCCTTCATTAATAAAAATCATCATCAGAGTGCTGCAGGAGGAGCGAAATACTCTCAACTCTACCAGCTGCAAAGCTTTGGGTTGGAAAAGTGTCATTTTGGTTTCTCTGCTCTTCACTGCTCCATGGCTGTGAAAGGGAGGGGAATAAATAGCAGGGGAGATGCTAAATTCCCACCTCTCCCACCCTGTCTTTAGCCTTCCAGCCCAGCACGGGTCATTTTGGGGTTTCCATTTCTCGCATTGAAGTAGAAACTACGAGCCGTCGGTTGTGTGGCAAGGGGTGTGCAAAAACATGAAGGAAGCGCTCCAGATACCATGGGGCTTTCACTTTCAAAATGCACTTTTTGAAGTCATAATATTTCAAAGCACATTTATAATATGTTTGCAATATGGGTAAAAAGATTACTTTAGTCTCCTGGAAAATGTAATTTCCCAGTAATTGGTGTTCTCCTGCAGCAGCTCATATACATGCATTAATCCCTCTCCTCCAGCCCCGCACGTATTTCTTACTGTGTTACTCTACAGCAGGCTGCTAAACTTCCCCAGTAGCTCTGATTTTTAATCTCCCACTGACTCCTTGTAAAATCAGACAAAGGAAGGGAAATAAATGCTGCCCTCAGCACCATCCACGGCATTTCCATCGGCCACAAAGCGGCCAGCACCCACAACTCACTCCTGAAAACAAGCCGATGTTTTCCTAAAAGGTTTCCCCTTCAGGATCACAATGGTTTGGGCAGTATTTGTTGCATGTATATTCTTAAAAGTGAGTAGATTTTTACTGAAAACACCATACATCCATCCTATTGTTGTGCAGACACTGTGACTACTGGATGTCCACCATGAAAGGCCCTTCCTTCTGCTACCTGGGCAAATAGGGCAGGTTCTGGTGGGGTTTGTGGGATCCCCTCCTCAAACCCGAGTCCTGCAGTGGCCTCTTCCTCCCAGCCCTACCTGGTCCATGTCTGTGGCAGGAAACGATAAGCAACTGCTGAAAATGCGATCAGTTCACCAAAACCTTCGGGGTATTGTATCAAGAATTAATTCAACATGAGTCAACATAACTCAAAGTAGTCGCGTTTCATGGAATAATGAAATATGGAGATGTAAAAATCTTTTAATAAACCTATGTTCCCCTGCTGTCTGTGCAGGATTGATCCGTACAGGGAATATTTTTCTCCACTGCATGTTTAAAACTCATTTTTTTTTTTGGTACAAATGCAGATTATCATTCTTTTTAGCTGCTATTTTTTTATGTAAATGACTAGTTTAATTTATCTTGTGTAAGGGAATCTCCTGTGTGGTGATGTTCGTGGCTCCCCAGCAGACAAGACCTTGATATCAGGCGGAGGTTGCTCTCCTCCCAGCACTCATCCAAAAAAAAAAAAAAAAGAAGAAAAGATGACCCAAGGAAATAGAAAGCTTCTGCATCTTATCAGAAAAATCATATCAGAAAATGTTCCAAAACTCACTGGTGCATCTTCACCCGTAGACGAGCTGCCCGTCCAACTCGGTAGTTTAATTTCATACACCAGCAGTTTCTAAGTGAACAAATACGAGGATGTTCTGGTCCCCAAACATCCCAGTCTATATTCTTCCACTCACTTCACCCCGACTTGACTATTATACACTGCTGTGCAGGGAGTTAGGGCTCAGGGAGGGCTTTTTGTTTAAAAAATGAACATCTGAGTGCTCTGAAATTCACGGGCTGAATTAGATTATCTGGAAACGTGCTGCATCCCATGGATGCCTGGTGGGGTGAGCAGCAGTCCACGTCGCTGTCCTCTCGGTGAGGACATGGGGTGTACCTCGCCTCCCCTCTGCTCCCCGGTGCTATCGCTCCAAAGCGAGGCCTTCAAATGCAATTACCTTCTGCTTCGCCCTCCGACAGCCTCAGTTCAAAGGTCGGTGCCCAATTAATGCGATTTATGCTCAATTGTCTAATGACCGTTAATCCTGTTAGGGTGATCCTCGGGTCCATCTGTTCCTGATGTCTCTTACCCGTGCCTTTCCCATGCCTTCCTTCTTTCCTTTTCATTTCCTAGGACTTCTCCAAGCACGCCGCTTTTTTGGCATATCCACAGTGCTCTAACCTCTCTCTCTGAACTGCACAGAAATATTGCATCACCTCAAAATTTTCCCCAAATCAGAGATCTATGGATTTTATATATATATATATATATATATATATATATATATATATATATATATATATTCTCTATTTGGAATTCTCAACACTTCTGTCCTTAAACTACATTTGAAATGCCTCCAATTTTGGAACATCTCTCATTTAAGATCTACCAAAATTGTACTGAAAATACTATTTTTTTTTAAGTTGTGACTTTCTATACGTCCTACACCTTTTCTAAATTTCCAAAAGCTATATTATCCTGTGCTCTTTGAATAACCCTTTCTTTATCTTGATTATGACAGAGCCTAGGTACAGGAACTCCTCCTCTCTCAAGACCTTTTCCTTCAGCTGCATTGCCCAAGAGTTTTTTTTTATTTTGGTTTGGCCACTGTTTCAATCTCAGATATATGGGAGCCTATCTTCAAGCTCTTTTTGTACCTCTCCTGACTTGTTGCTGGTGTAGGGGTTTATGAACTTCTCCTCAACTAAAATAAGAAAAAAAAAAAAGGTGGAGGGAGGGCGTTTACCAGAATTACGCTGCGTGCACTCCTAGGATTTCAATAGCATTGATTCAATCAAATGTCTAGTGGGATTTTCTCAGCTGCTGGAGGATGCTTAGAAAGGGTAAAAAAAGAAACCTTTAAAAGAGCACGTAGAAGAAAACCGGAAGTTTCAGATCCTCAGATATGTCATTTTTGTGTCAAATTGTAAAAATCACAGGAATTATCCATTTGACAGAATATGTGCATGCGTTCCTATATTTAGCAGCTAGGAGATGAGCTTAATAGCTAGGTTGCATTTACCATGGGTAGGTCACGCGGCAGGCACACACACGGGACAATGCTCTGCTCTGCACAGCGAGCTTCTCTTACATTACTTCATTTGTTTTTAAAAAGAAAAACACAACCATAACCCAGATCTTAACTCACTCCTTCATATGCCTTTCCTGCAAGTGTTTGAATTAAAGGTATTTGGGTTTTCCTGCTGAGAGCTTTAGGGATCTTCTGCAGGAGGGGGGTGTGAGGATCAGCCCTCGCTACCCTGAAACAATACATAAAATATTAACCGCTAGCAATATCCTTCTTGCACAAAGGCACTGGTGCCCCGTTCTCTTATTATTACATGCAACTCAAAGGGATTGCTGGTGAGATGAAAACTGAAACCCTCTAATGCCTTTTCCCCTCCCCTGCTTGCCGTGTGGCCGGTCCCAGGCGAGCCCCTGCCCTGCAGGTCAGCCCCTGCCCACCGCCCATGGGGAGGCTGCAAACGTGGTCCCACCACCACCCCTTCCCATTCCTCCCTGGCCCTCTTCCTTCTTGCTTTCCTCAAAACCTTACAGATACGCTGTTTGTATCCTCCTAGTCGTGTTCTATAGTGATTTTCTGGGGGAAAGGGATATTTACTGGCTTCACTGTGATGCGACACCCAAGCTGGGCACTCCTGAGATGCCTTCATCTGACTTTAAGAAGTCTCTTGGTGCCGTTTCTCTTCTTGCCCTGATGTTTTGGCAGGGCACACAGGTTAAGGCAGTGGCTGGCTCAGCCTCATGCTGGGGGGCTGAGAAGTGGCTTTGCTGCTGAAAGCCCTCGTCTTTGCACAGGGCTGAGCAGTAGCTGTGGGACTGCAGTGCTCATGATCCATCCGTGATGAGAGAAAGCACGCTGACAGAAACCTGAAGAGTGCTTGAAGCTAAAGCCCTGCCTTTTTTCCTTTTTTTTTTTTTTTTTCTTAGAATACCAACCACAACTGTTTTAAAGCCCTGGTGAGATGCTGAGGCTGCCGCCAGCATCCATGCCTGGGTTTATGTGTGTGGAGAGCCCGCCCTGCTCGCCATCCTCCCTCCTTCCCCCCTCTCCCCACCTTTGTTAAGGAGAGACAGAGAAGCAGAAAAGCTGCTAACACCCCTGCTATCGAAAAAAGCCCTGCATCCTCCAGATAGACGGCTCAGCACTACACAGCCGGGCCAGCTGGCTGGCTGCTCTCATTAGGACGAGCACATCGTTAATGCCCCGGAGCTCTGCGGAGCTGCCAAGGCCGGGATCTGACCCATAACGCTCCTCACGTTGAGCTCAGGCCGTTTGGCAGTGGCCTGAGCAAGCCTGTGATATAAATTCCTTCTCGTTAACCAGGAAGTGGAAGAAAGCCTTAATTGGGATATCAAATTTCAGGAAAACGCAGTAAAGGCCGCTCAGCTGAGAGGCCTGGGTCCCGCTACGAGCAAATGCCGGCGGCTCACAGCCGGTGTGCCAGGCCTCTGCGGGTGGCAGACACAACAGGCGGTGACTGGCACGTCATTTGTGAGCCGAAACACAACTAACAGCAGTCTTTGGGTGAGCAGTGGCTGCTTTCCCCACAAAAGTATAAGACACTTGAACAAATTAAGGCAGCGAGGTCATAAAAGGGGGTGAAATACCACCAAGTGCTGGCTGACTGTCCTCACCTACTGGAGGACAGCGGCCTTCACTGGCATCTGCTGCTTCGTTTACTTCGGCTAAATAAAAAAAGCACTGAAATTCCCCCAAAATGTTTCCATTACCACTTCCATGAGCATTTTAAAGTTGTTTTTGGTGGTGGTGGTTTTGTTTTGTTTTGTTTGTTTTTTCAGTAGGGTGCTCCCGAAGGAGCATGGTGTGCCCGAAGTGTCATGGAGAGGGCAGGCCGACCAGCTGTGGGACCTGCCGTGGGGCCACTGGTGGCACCCGGGGCCACCCAAAAATGACAAAGCTGAATCACAAAATCACAGAATTGTAGGGGTTGGAGGGAACCTGAAGAGATCATGGGGTCCAAACCCCTGCTAGAGCAGGTTCCCTAGAGCAGGTTGCCCAGGAAGGCATCCAGACAGGCCTTGAATATCACCAGAGAAGAAAGCTTTTCCTGGGAGGTCCCCTTTGGGTAGGGAGCCCAGGAAAATCTGCTTGTGAGGCCATACAGGTGCTTTTGGGGCTTCAAGCTGTTAGCACGCTGGAGCCCTCAGATGGCTGAGGTAGTGACTGGTGTGGGCAGGAGAAGCGGGGCTGGCACAATTACACGTTCCTCAGATCGACCCACTGTGTGTTAGCTGCGATCAGGTCCGCTCTCCCTTTTCCTCTGTCTCCAAACTAGCTCAGAACATACCCAGCTTTTTGCTTTCTTGCTCCCAGTGGTGTATAAACATTACGATTTGCATAGTTTTCTGCTCTAACCTTTCTGTTCGGAGGCCACGTAAAGGGAATGAGGGTGGGACCTTTCTGCAACGGGGACAAAGGTTTGTGCTTTTTCACTCTACACTCTTGCTTTTAGCATGCTCTGAGTTAATGTTTACAAGTATTTAGAGAAAAATACTCCGTTTGCCATAAGAGCTGGTTATGGGCTTGTAATGATGAAATAAAGAGCAGAGTGATTTCATCCTGGCTGTTGGTGATGGGCTCAGCCAGCCCATAAAGCAGTCCCTGCGTGCACGTGGGCACTGCAAGCATGCAACGAGTGGAAACAACAGCTAAGGACAAAATTAAGCAGTTAAGGGACAGATGTAAAAACTTTTGGGGAACAGGGAGGTGCGAGCCTCTCCTGCAGAGCCTGGTGCAAGTTGGGGGGTTGCAAACTGAGGGTGAAGCCCAGGCAGAGGAGCATTTACCCCCATTTCCTCTGGCACGGGACGATTCCCCCTGCTGCCAGTCCTCCCACAGGGGGAAGCAGCGCGGGGGGAAATGAAATGTGATCTGATGAAAGCCGTGATGGCACGGACTGCCGAGTTCCCTGACAGATTGGGAAAACCACATAGCCTGATCACTGCTTGGGAAAAAAAAAAAAAAAAAAAAGAGAAAAAAAAAAAAAGATGAATGCAAGCACCGCTGCTTTGGAAGGAATGAGATGTGCGGATGTTTTATTAGATCTTAAGCAAATACTTTGCTGACTAGAGCAATACATCTCTGTCACAACCGAGCTGGAATACAAGATTTCGGGACACATCGCTGCTGAAACCTTTAACAACAACCAAGCTGAGTTGGGAAAGCTGCAAATCACAAACGGTGAGAAAAATATTCAGATATGCTGAAACATCTATTAGTGCTTTTGAAATAAATTTGGGGATCAGAAGGGCCCTGGCGCAGCCTGCACGGCTCAGCCATGGACTTTAAATGTTTCATAGGTTCTGAAAAGCCAGGTCGGTTCAAAAGAAAAGCCTTTCTGCATGCCAGCAGAAGGGCTTGGAGCAGCTCATCTTCCAGATTAAAAGGCAATCCAGATAAGGGCCCAACCCAGCAAAGCCCTTGTGAGCATACTGGGGTTAAGCACCCATTTTGTCAGGGCTGAGCGAGCAGTACAGGTTCACCTGCAGCCTGTTAACACGGAAATGGCATTTTCCTGTTATCTGCAGCTGAGCACGAATAACTTTTCCAGTTCAAGACTCTGCCAGCCATGCTCAGGAGGAGCTGAAAGCACAGGCAGCTTCCTTCCCCTTTGGTCCTGAAGATGCAGAGGGGCTCAGCCCTCCCTCCCCATGGTCTGAGGACAGGACACAGATGGCTCTATGGGACAAAAAGGTGGTATGGCATTAACAGAGTCCAGCAGATGAAGGCACATGGCTCTGGACAGTGTCAGCCTCAAACGTGCCCCAGTCGGAAGCAGGGAGCAGCAGTGCACTGCCCGAGCAATACCTCCTCGGCACAATGTCAGGCTTCACCTCTCTCCGGTAATACCTGCACGCAAAGAAATTACATCAGAAATGACTTCCCTCAATCTCAGTAAAAGCACATTAGGAAAAACTTCCATTTCTAGGAAAACGACTTGACAGCTGTGTTGAAATTACCTCTGGTAATTTTAACTGAGTGGAAGCTTTTATATTCGATTGCACCAAAAATGTAAAGCGTGTCACTTATTAAGCTTTTATATCTGACATTCAGTCTGGTACCTGACGGCATCTTTCCAGCAATCTGGAGATCATGCAGCTAATGTACTTGGAAATGGTAGAATTAGGGATGGTGGAAAGTCATTAAATTCGAAATTAAATGGGCTCTCTTCGTTCGTGAAGGTAATCTTTAAGAAAAAGAAAAAAAAAACACACAACAGAAGTGCCTTTGCAGAAGTCAGAAAGCATCTCCCACATTAGCTGTCTGAGCTTTCTTTTTCCTCCCATAATGGTGTCAATTAGCTGATTTGACTATCACACCTGCTTCGCTGTGATGGAGGGGGGAGCTGCAGGCTCCCTTTGACATGAAGCACCAACCCCTCCTCACCCTTGCCACCAGCCAGGGCCCCTGTCTTAGTCTGAGCTTTTTCAGCCCAGTTTCAAAGGTGAAACAAGATGCCATGCAAGTGGTCTGAAGCTCTGGCAAGCCACACGATTTCCTACCCAAGGCTTTTTGGAAAGAAACGTCAAGCAGCACATCGTAACGTTCCCTTTGGGGGACAACTGTGGGAGGGACAAAATCTCAGTTAGTCCATTAAAGCCTACACTAAAATAAATATACCAAAAAAAAAGCTGAAAGAACAATGCCTGTAAAATGTTTAGGGCGAATTAAACAGCCTACAAACGGCCGAGCAGCGTTGCCATGGTTTCGTACACCAGCAGGATGCTGTGCCACCCTTACCCTGTGATTCCTGCTTGGGATCTGGCAATCCCAGCCCCTAAAGGGCGAGCAGCAGGGTGTAGGGTGTTAAAGGTGTAGCGGCAACAAGCCACCATCCCGCAGAGGCTGCCCCTTGCTGTGTGTTTGGGGTCAGTGCTCGCCTTAGCAAGCGGCGCAATGGACTTGTGAAGCTCTCTGGAAAAAGTTGGTTCCCACCTTGGGGCTGAGCTGAGGCCCTGCTTACCCGAGCACATGCATCCTGTGATTCATTAACGTGGTAACGATCTCGGGGCGAGCATTAATGGTCTTTGTGCGAGCGTAAAACGCCGCGCTGCTGCCAAACGTCTGGCTGCGGTTAACAGCTTCAACTCCAAAGGTAAGCACCGCGGAGGAAAATATAAATGCGTTATTAAGAAAAACCAACCTCTCGGAATGAAGAGCAATAAAAACACAGCAGTCACAATGCAAGCACACCCTTTTGTGTCTCCCTGTTGCAGCACACAGTGTGTAGGATCGCCCATGTACTGATGGGGACGGGCTGCAGCAGGACCTGCTCCCCCCTACCCTGCCCGATCCCATCCCAACACTGCTGCAGGGGCAGCGTCTCCCCAGCCTGATGCACTTTGACCTTTTTGTGACTTCCCAAGGTGAAAAGTGAAAGTCCATGGAATACGTGCCAGATCTGTGCTCCGTTTCGTGCCCTGCTGTGTGCAGCACACCAATGCTGGGGACACACCGCGTGCAGCCGGGCGAAGCGCTGCTGACGGATCGAGGCAGTCCCAGGAAAGCTGCTTTGATTTGTTTAACGAGCTGCTTGCTGCCAAAGATGAAAGGAAGGACCGTGGCAGCTAACAAACCTGAGAAATGCTATTAATGTTGTTTTCTAGCACTTCTGCTGGGGAAAAAACACACACACACGTGTTTCTTGCCTTAATATATGACTATCACCAAGCTCTGTAAAGCTGTGCATAGTGTTCCTGTGCCCTGGGATAGGCAGGGAAGGGGTGGAGAGCTTATCAACTCCATCATTAGCTACCATCTCAGTCATCAAGAGAGCAATTTGAGACACCACATTGTAGAGCTGAGATGGATCACCCCTGGCTTCCTCACTACTACAGCGAGGAAGTTCATCTGCATCATACCTGCACGATAGCAGGGTGTATCCATACAACATAAACACCCAGACAGACAGATGCTTGAAGCGTAGCTGGCATTAAGCACCAGCAGGTAGTAAAATGCTTCTAATTATTCCCATGCCCCTCAATTTTCACAGCTCCACTTTTTATAGTGAATTCTTCTGTTTACTTTTTCTGGAGTTAATTCTTTTTTTTTTTTTTTTTTTTTTTTTTCAGGCAAACAAGAGCACAAATATGGTTTGTTACTCAAAATAAACCGCCACGATCTGTGATTTGTGTACAAAACATGCATGTTATGGGAATGACATATACAGCATGCTGCATAAAAACACATTTTCACGAGGAACCATGTCAGACACAGCAGATTCCTTCTCTAAACAAAGAGAAGTTTTGTTTGCTAAGTCATTTTTTTCCCCTCTGGCTGTAACAGCTAGGGAGAAGTTTTTAAAATTCTTCATTTCTATGCAATTTGCACAGTTTTCACGAGGTATTTTCCAGCTCCGTGTATTGCCCAAAGCCCAGGCTGCAAGCACAGATGCTGACTGCGAGCAGGGAATGCTGAGGAACGCCGAAAGCCAGGAAAAGTCTGAATGTGAATGTGCAAATCCAGCACTTGGTGAATTTGTCCCCACGTGTCCCTATTTTTATCAGCAAAGCTTTTTGAAACCGATGCATTGCAGAGGCGGTTTCTTAGCAATTTCTGGCCAGGATTTCCCATGCCCTCTTGCACAGGACTTACACCTGCAGATGTGGCTGCCGCCGGTGCCTGCTGCTTGGACCCCAGCTCCATCCCTGCACCAAGAAGCATCGTCCTGCTACCGTGTGTCACAAAACATCCTCTGCTCCTTAAGGCACCAGCTTCGACTCCTGCAAATAGGTGAGATTCTCAGCAGTCGCTGTTTTCACTATTTTCAATTATTTTCACTTATAGGCTTTTTAAACTGCTTCGAATATTCACCTTCAAAACTCAAAAGGCAACGAGCTGTACATGGAAGGTTTTAGGAACACAAATATGGCACGGGGACCTGCATCCCCTGCTTTCTGAATGCTTAAGGCTGACAAAGAGTTAATACTTCCGTGGCCTGAGCTTAGTGTGCTATTGTCAATTTTTATTCTGCTATTGAATGCGTAGCCTCAGGCAAGCATTTGCCCTCTTTGCCTCAATTTTTCAATCCATAAAATAACAAAGAAATTACAATACCTTGACAGCTGTGGAAAAACATGACATTTATACTCATTTCATATAATGCTTACTTTTCAAAAAATGGATGCATTACCTCAAATTTCAAGTTAATATGCCGGACTATCATGGAAAATACCTCCACAGGCAACCAGAAACGGTATAAAGTTCATGGCAGGTGGGACCAAAACTTCACAGCGTGAGGCTGTAACAAAAGCCCAGCGTCTGGGGAAAACCAAACCATATTACGACGGGAGACCCTGATGAGCTGAAGAACGTTATCACTTCATCTGTTCAAAATTTCCTAAGCCTAAGGTGCCACAAATACATTCGTATGAATGATTTTAGACTAGATAGATGTCTCAATATTTAAGATGTCAGATGGAGTAATATGTAAGTAATTATGTTTTGCCTTTCATTCAGTCTTTGTCAGGGGTACAGACTGATGGCCCTGGAGATTGAAGGCTTCTGTCTAGATAGTGAAAATGCTCGTTTTTAACACGACGAGCACAAGCTTTCCCCACCGAGCTCTCACAGCAGGGCCAAAGACAGGGCTGAGCCCCCCAGCCATGGTGGGACCGTGTCCAGCAGGTGCCTGTCCTCCCTTGGGTGGGCTGTGGGTGTGCTGAGATGCCTGGAGCTGGTATGGAAGGTGAGCTTGATGAGTGTTGCTGATGCTAAAAGTATTTAATATAAAAGCTGCCACTTCTGGGGGCCTCTTGCCTTGCAAATCTACTGTGAGCCGGCAGTCTGGGGTCATATCTCCACCAAACCTGGGATCTGCGGGTTTACAAAGCTCAGCCTCTCCCCAGTCTTTAGGCACCAGATCTGCTTGAGTCGAGGGGGTTTTGCTCCTCCAGCATGAAGGCAGCGAGGAAGCAGCACAGGGGGAAACTACCAGCAGCTGGAGCAAGAGGCAGAGGTGATGGAGATGATTTGGAGAAAAGCATCCCAGGGAGGGAGGGAGGCACTGGTGGAGGTGTCAGGTCAATGCACACCAGAGAAAAATGAATGCACAAGCTGTTTTCCTACTGGCTTGAATGCAGTGTAAGTCCAGTGCAGAATAAAATTCATGAGATAGAGAGACAACATAATATATATACATATATGGACATTATATATGGACATGCACACCAGGCTTACACAGCCCAATAGCGGAACTACTGACACCCACCCGCCAATGTAACCAGTAACATGCACAAACACCCTAATTTTATCTGTTCACTTCTAGCTGTTGCCAGCTTTGTGTGGTTGTGAGGAATCTGCAAAGGCCATTTAGCAGCAGTATTTGACAATTCCGCTTTATTTTGCCCAGCCTTCCTGTTAAAAAATGGCAATTACTTGCAAAGTAATTTGTAAAAATGCGAATATGACACACGAAGTAAATGCAACCATTGCTTAAACATTTGTGCCTGCTCCAGACCTGCTAAGATTAATTCATCCTGCAAACATATACATTTCAGTGGAATACATGATACAAAAATTTTCTTCTTCCAGAGACTCGGAAACACAATGGCTTTTGCTTTTCCCCTCCTGCTGTGGTTAATGTGACCTAATTTGCCCCCTTGCGACAGCCAATTCCATGTGTCACTGTCATCTAATTGAATTAGTAACTACCCACAGTAAATATTTCAAAAGGAAAAATCTCATAGTATGATGAGCAGACTTTTGCAAGCTGGCGTAATACCAGGAGGAGGAACAAAAACCTCAAAGAAATACCACCAAGATTTATCAAAGGGTCTCTGGCTTTCACGTGCTAGAGCTGTACCTACAACTGCAGGCAGCCGTTGCATTTTGCTGATCTTGAGGCTCATTAGTGGAAACACAGCTGTTTTCTCCAGGAAATTGCCAGCCTCTTGATGTAATACTGACTTGGTGGAGGTGGCTGCTTTAATTACCACCTGGAAATAGACAGCAAGTGTTTACAAGTTGCAATAGGCTCTCCCCTGGGGGAAAGTGCATTGCTTCCTTAACTCTTTACTGCTGCAACCCAGGGATTTATTTACTCCTGTTTACATTTGCACAAAGCCTGGGAGTGGTGACGGATGTGCCTTTGGACCAGCTGGTGCAGAAGTGGCAGCACAAATGTCAGTTGACATGAAGTTAAGGACTTGAGATGCGATAGCTCAGACTGAGGTGTCAAGCGAGCCAGGTGCAGCTCACTGCAAGGCCTTTGGCACATTTGTTTTAAACATTTTATCTCGGTGCCACTCTCAGCGCACAGCGTTCATCCCTGCAGGAGCACACATGCCTGATTGGAAAGGTCTGTATCAGATACGAGGGCAATTGCTGGCTCCAGGCACCTGAAATACCGAGGAGACTAAATTGTGCTTCAGCTGCTGTTGTCCATCTGGGATACTTGCCCGAGAGCTAGAAGAAACCTGCCAGGGTTGTGTTTTATCTCTCTAAGAACTGGGCAGCTTCAGGGGAGGCTAAGCAAGCAGACATATTAAGCAGTCCATGACCCTAGCAAACACACCCTGTGCAACCTGGAGGCGTAAGGAATATCTTACACACTACCATTGGTGATGATCCCCAACCACTATAAAATGAGTTAGGTGACTGCCTTAATCCAGGGCACCTGAGTTTTTGTAATACAAATGTCATGCTTTGGGCTCTCAGATATTTTATTAAGCATTCAGTATGTGATTCCTGTGGCAGCACTGAGTCTGGAGGCTCTTCAAGGTTCCCACACTAAAAAGCTGAGAATATGACAAGCTAAAAATGTAACATCGGTCCAAACCAGCATGGGCTTATTGCTTAAATACAGTGATCTGCGTTTGGCTTTGGGGGGAGGCTGGAAGCTAAACATAACAACTGTAGTTGTTATAAACACTGTCACTGCTTTTTTATTATTTTTTTGTCTTGTTTGTTTTTAAATCTATCTTCATTTTCCACTCTCTTTCTTTCCTCTATGGCTAGTTCATCCCTGCTTGCTCTCTGCAGCCCTGCTAGAGGGATAATCCACGTACCTGAACTCAAACAGCTCCACTGCACGGGTGGCTAAAACACACCGGCTGCCTCCCAAACCAGAAATTGCTGCCATGTTTCTAAGCAGGTTTCTGGAAGCAGAGATAAAGCTGTATGGATATAAGGCTGCTCCCAGTTCCTGTGCTGTTTGCATCTAAATGAGCCCCCCCCAAAGGAAGACCTCTTCCCTATTTAAATAACAGCGCTCTTCCCTGCAGGCCTGTCTCTATCCTATGTAAATAAAATCGCAGCCCCTCCAGGCCTGTCAATGCTAGGCATTAATGAGCCTGCAAAATCGTTTCTTCTCTCATTTGGCTTGGCAGTGCAGATGCTTAAGTCTCTCAATGTGTTATTCAGAAAGTTTGGAAAATGTAAAGTATGCCTGAGAGAAATGCCAAATCCCTTAACTCATGGGGGAAGTGCTCGTGTAACTTAGAGGGGAAAAAAGAGCTCTCAGTGGTGTTTGCTGTGTGCATTACAATTTTCCAGTTGTTAAGAACTGGCTGTATCTGCACAAGAGCGATCTGCTCATAAAGAGAAGCACCCAGATGATGGTAAATACGATGGGTTTCTGCAGGGTCCCCATGTGCAGGCCAGGCAGGGCACATCTATGTGCAACACCAGACAGAGATGTTGCTTTCACTGCAATACAGGGAAAGACTTGTCAGAATCTGTGACAAAATTGAAAGTTTTTGTTTGTTTGTTTGTTTTTTAAAGCATGTCTTGAGTGAAAGTAAAGCCTACAGATGTACATCAGCACTGCCCACTGGCTTCAGTGCCAGCCATGCCAGCAGTAGATGGGACTGGGCTATTCTTATGTGCAGGAAGGGTTAAATTCCTGAATACCCCGGTGGCTGAGAGCTGCTGAGGTCTCTGCCACAAAGCCTTTGTACTCGACCAGTGCTGCTGGTGGCATCTGGACTGCGATTGTGGGGTCTGGAGAAGGTCAGGAGCCTGAGGGCTGGGCAGCCGACCTGGGATCCTGGTAGAGCTTTCTTCAGTGGGTCCTCACCCCCAGTAGGTGCGCATTTGTGGGGAGTATCCCCACAAGAAGCACAACCTGCTGGCTTCTGCCTGCTTGTCTTCCAGATCCCTCCCTCCTGCCTCAGAGCAGTGCTGTGGGGTGGCCATCCCCACTGGCCCCGCTCTGAGGTGAGCGGCCTGCCTTGGCGTCGTGCCCTGCCGCCATGCCGCGTTGTGCTGCTGTGGCTCTGTGGGCCGAAGGCATGTTTTTTAACAAGGGATTAACTGCGGCAGGCTTGTGGTCATCCCAGCCACCTGTGATTTCAGTGTGAAGTCATGAGAGCTTGGTTTCCTGCCCCTGCTGGGAACCTTCCCATGTTCTGGTTCCCGGGGCTTGCCAGGGCACACCAAGCTGCTCCCATAGCACACCTAGGGAGCAGGGCGTGTGGCTTTGTGTGCAGCCTGCTGCATGGAGCGCCATCGGGGCCGAGATGTGCCTTCTTGCTTAGCTTCTGCCTTGGAGAAGGTCCACGGTTCTTCCAAGCCACCAGGCCCAGGTGACAGCACTGCCACATGGCTGTGCCACACTCAGCACGGAGGCTCCGCCACTGTGGGAAGGAGCACCACATGTCCTCACTCTGCCTGTTCCCTGCCCTTGTACCCACACAAATCTCTGGGAGATCTGGGCAAATGGCTTGCACATTTCCAAATTTTGTTTGAAACCGGTGGCATGTGGCTCATGAAGCTGGGGACAGTCCGTCTGTCCCTATTAATCTCCATCCCCTCCAGGTATTGGGCTCAGATTCTGCACTGCAGCCTGTGGGAATGGCTTTTCACACTTCACTTCTTTTTCGACCAGCTCCTTACATTGTATGTCCAGAACAAAAATCGTGACATTATTCCTCAATACCCGACCTGTACAAAGATAACAGACCTTTGTTGTTTTAGTATGTCATACAGCAATTCTTTTGGTAAAGCAATGTAGCTGCTCATCATCTGTACTGCAACTATTAAAAAGGCAGTAGCAGTAACAAGGTGGGGAAATTCACCTAAAAAATGGCTTAAACCCCATGCTCCAGCAGTGGTCGCTACTGCTGTTGGAGGTAGTATTCCTTCTTAACTTGGTTCATTTTAGGAGATATTTTTTTAAGGTCATTAATGGCTGTCAGGAGACAAAAGAAAACAAAAGAGAAAAGGGATTTGTTTTCTAGAGGACGTTCCACAACTCTCTGTAGCTAAGAAAAAAGCAAATACAACCAGAAAGGGGTCGGTCAGCTCTGGACTGTTGTACGGTTTTGACTTATCTGTGTGTTGTGTTTTTAAAAAATCCTAATTAAAATTAATTGTTAATTATTTTTTTTTCTTTTGTCTGGTTATCTTCACACAGCCTGTTGCAGAAATGAGGAGAAATGAGGGAGGACTCCCACCCTCTAATGGTAAGTGAAATGGTGGTAAGTGTCTACACATATTTTCACTACTTATGCTCTTACAGAGAGGAATGGAAAAGGTCCTTTCATCAGTAACTGTGGCAGATTGAGGAGTAGAAGCCTAAAGGACAAAAAATGAGTTATTTTGAATTTAATTGGGCCACCCTCGTAAATGTTTTCCTGCATGCAGCTAGGCAGGCAGCAGAGATGAATTGGAGAGAAGCCACATATCCTGTAAACACCCATCAGCCTCACTAAATGCAGTGGAAGGAGTCGCCACAGAAATGTTGTGCAACGGAGAAGGAATTTTCTCAGCGTTATCTTGGCCCTGCTCTCCAGCTGCTTTTCCCTCTTGCACAAGATGTACAACAAAACAGGGACGTGTGTGTTTGCTTGTGGGAGCTTCCTGAGGGCCGAAGCAGAGCCAAGCGCGAGCCTCAGCTCCTCCGGATGCACAGACTGCTGAGTTCATCTCCTCCTCTCCTGGTGGGAGTCCGTCCCCGTCCAACCCCAGTGGGCGGCAGGCACTGACTCACCAACCACCCCAGCTCGCCCTCAGCTGATGACTATTGTGTGCTTTCATCCTGGGTTTTATGATTCTGGGCCTCCAGTGTGGCCAGATGAAGATGTTCAAGTCTGATAATTGTCTTAAAGAGCCAGTGATTTGCTAGCAACACTATTTATTTTTTCCTATATATCATCTTGGATTTTATTTTTTATTTTATTTTTTATTTTTTTTTAATAAGACACATGGATCTCAAAAGTGGCAGGCACTTCTTCCTTAAGAAAGTGTCTTTTTGGCACTGCAGCCTTTCAGGAGACATGACAGGTCTTTTGTAGTATGTGCTTTTTTTAACGAATGCATCGAGGAAGTTTCAATGCAACTCAAACATTGCAGAGGCAGTTCGGATGACAACGATTATACCTGCTAGAAAGGCTTTTTTCCTCCTGTAACAACCCCCTTCCCGTACGTTTTGCATGCATCTTTCACACTGCACAGGTACAACGGGGAGCAAAGGAGGCTTTGTCCTCCCTCTGCCACACCAGGGCAATGCTTTGTGTCAGTGATAGCAAAAGCACTCACTAAATCATTCTTCCATCCACCTCCCCCATCCCCTCCGGTCAAAAATGAGATTGCTTTCTCCTCCAAATTGTATAATATCTTCTTGCTAAGGGATGTCAAATTCTCTCTCAAACCTTAAGGTTTTCAGACAACAGAATAAGGTGTCCACTGACCATAGGGGGGTGCTGCCCTGCCAGGAACTGGGCCCTGATTCTGCTGGTGTTCCTGGCTGATTTTTTATTTTATTTATTTTATTTTTGAAGGCTTTGTCAGTGGGAGTTATGCCTTAAGTCAAAATCAGGCACTGTATTTTTACTGTGTGACCTGTTACGTGTCCCCATCTGGCAAAGGGCAGCAAGCGTTGGCACGGCAATAAGAACAAATATTTTGTTGAGGTCCCATGAGCGAATTTGCTATTATCAGTGTAAATCTGATGCTGAGAATACTGAGTCAGCACCAAGCATTTAGATCTAGGAATTACATCTAATATGCTTTGCCGGATATTTTCCAATACACACAAATATCAAATGCCTTTGTCAAGAGGAGTTTAATAGCTATAACAGTGCTTTGCTTCCCGTAAGAAGTGGCTGTGAGAATGAGATCCAGCAAGTCTTTTACCAGACCTAACACCGACCTGTTTTGTTGTATCTGTTTATGTATTCATGGTAAGGACAAAATCAGACTCTCTTTTCTTGCTAAACATCTATTGTTTTCCCTGGTATCTGCATCATGAAGGAAGGAAGAAATGCATATCCCACGTATAATGTTATTCTGCTGAAACGCTGTTTATATCACAGAATCACAGAATTTCTAGGTTGGAAGAGACCTCAAGATCATCGAGTCCAACCTCTAACCTAACACTAACAGTCCCCACTAAACCATATCCCTAAGCTCTACATCTAAACGTCTTTTGAAGACTTCCAGGGATGGTGACTCCACCACCTCCCTGGGCAGCCCGTTCCAGTGCCTCACAACCCTTTCAGTAAAGAAATTCTTCCTAACATCTAACCTAAAACTCCCCTGGCGTAACTTTAGCCCATTCCCCCTCGTCCTGTCACCAGGCACATGGGAGAACAGGCCAACCCCCACCTCTCTACAGCCTCCTTTAATGTACTTATACATAGCAATAAGGTCACCCCTGAGCCTCCTCTTCTCTAGGCTGAACAAGCCCAGCTCCTTCAGCCGCTCCTCATAGGACTTGCTCTCCAGGCCCCTCACCAGCTTCGTCGCCCTTCTTTGGACCCGCTCAAGCACCTCGATGTCCTTCTTGTAGCGAGGGGCCCAAAACTGAACACAGTACTCGAGGTGCGGCCTCACCAGAGCCGAGTACAGGGGGACGATCACCTCCCTAGCCCTGCTGGTCACAGTGTTTCTGATACAAGCCAGGATGCCGTTGGCCTTCTTGGCCACCTGAGCACACTGCTGGCTCATATTCAGCCGACTGTCCACCATCACTCCCAGGTCCTTCTCTGCCTGGCAGCTCTCCAACCACTCATCTCCCAGCCTGTAGCTCTGCTTGGGGTTATTGCGCCCCAGGTGCAGGACCCGGCACTTGGCCTTGTTGAACTTCATACAGTTGACCTCAGCCCATCGGTGCAGCCTATCCAGATCCTCCTGCAGAGCCTTCCTACCCTCGAGCAGATCGACATATCTCACAGCAAACACTGGTATATCCTGGTGGACCACAGCTGACATTTTTTTCCTGCTAAAAAAAGCAGGTTTCTCTGGGGTTAAATCTAAAATAGCAGCTCAGGCAGTCACAGCCTGTCCATGCCACAGCCTCTTTGCTATCAGCAGCAAATATCCTGCGGTAGGACACCTGCTCTGTGCCCTGCCCTTGCTGAGCTACAAAGAACCATCAAAGATGACAAAGGTGGTGTGTTCCCAGCCAGTGCTTCTGCAAAACCCCCCTGAAAAAGTAGCCCCAGAAATCAAGGAGCATAACAATAGACAATATTTACTAATCCACAATGGACTAACATCCCATTTTACTATTTACCATAGTTCCAAAACAGCAAATGCAAATTTCATCTTCTCTAAAGAGCTGACATCCTGGTATGGGACCAGAGACAGCGGATGGAGACACCAGGAGCACTGAGGTGGAGCTGGCTGGCAGGGTACATGATGGCCCCAGCACTCAGGTGGCAAGGGGATGAAGTAGGAGCAAATCTGAAGAGGAGCTACTACAGCTGAACCAGGATTCAGCAAGATCATTTTATTTAGCTGCAACCTTCACAAGATTTTCAGGGTTTGACCTAAAACCCAGACAACAAAAAGCAAGCGGTACCTTACCAGTGCTGTTGTCAAAAGTCAGACTCAAAAATTGGTGTTGCTCAGCCACTACTGACCTGCCAGTATTCAAAGGGATGTCGGCATCTCTGGTTTACCAGCTGTAAGCATTGTTGGAAGTGCCTAGGAAATATTAATGCTATGAACCAGAAAAAAAATAAATAAATAAACAACCTTGAGGATCTTCAGAAAATAGAATGGAAGACCAAAGCAGAAAGAGCGCTAATTTCATTAAAAGATTATCCTTCTTAAAGGATTTTCTCTTTTCCAAGGCTGAAAAACTCCCTATCCTTGTTTAGGCAGTGTAGGTAGTACCCAAAACCGCCGAGTGTTGGTGAGCTGTCAGTGGGGAGTAGAGGAGAAACTTTTCCAGGGCCTGACCCTGGGTACCCATCTCCAGCCCCCCCAGGAGCCCCCTGGGGGTGCTACTGGCTCCAGAGGAACTTGGAAGAGATGGAAGTGCTTAAACTCACCATTTTCCCACTTTGACAGTGTATTTTAAAACACGGCGCCGGCACTATTTTAACAACTTTATCTTTCATTAGCATAATTGCAGTGGATAATCAGTCATGACAAGAAAATTCCTTAAGCATGTCGGGCTTCCAACTAAACGTCTGGGGGTTGGTTTAAAGAACACGGACACAATGTTTTGAATATCTCGTTTCTTTATTGAGTTCATAATTTAATTTCATAAAACTCTGCATGTAAGACAAAACAGCCAACGCTCTATGTTTTGACAAAGTATTTCTGAACACTCTGATTTCACAAAATAAACATTTGTTCTAAACTGGTTTTACAAAAAAATAAAATAAAATTAGGATGGACCCTTATAATGGGTCTAATATTTTAAAAGTTTAACAAAAAAAAAAAGACACTAAACTGTCACATTCCTATGGACTGGCTTGATCCCTAATTTCAGTGAATGAGACAGAATTCTGTAATAATCACTCAGCTTTTACTCTAAGCATTTAACACTAGAAATAAAAGTTACAGACAACACAGGAATAAACAGGCATCATTCTGATAGCTTTGAAGTCTAAACAATATACATAAGGGTGTTTTTTTTTTTTAGCTGTATGCATATCCAGACCTATCAAAATGATTTTCTCTGTGCATTTGTACAGTTCCTAACAAAAACTGAAATTTAGGTTATATTGGATTGTTCCATCCTTACTCAAGGGGGCAGAAACCCCACTGCCTGAACCTCTGACACTGCTCTGGAAAACAGAACTGGGAAGTATTAATAAGGCATAAAGGTGTTTCTGATCTCAATTACAACTAGTTTCGATGTTGACTGATCAGTTTTGCACAGAAAAAGAAGACTGCTCACGATCTGGATCTGAAAGACTATTCTACTCCTGCATCAGGCATAAGAATTGTATAAACACAATTTCATTCAAGTCTAAATGCCCCAAGACTTTCACATCGAAATTATGGATATACTTTCATGTCTAAATAAGATGCTGTCAAGGGATGCTGCAGAAGCTGTTACAGCTGGGAAAAGAACTGTTATCGCTCCTATGAATACAAACACACTTATTTTCTTCTCTCAAAAACTTGTAGTGCTAACTTCTAAGGTCCTTTTTATGGCATGACAAATTTAATGAGCATTCCATCTCCTCCAGTATCAAAGCTCTGCCTTCTTCACGCATCTCAATCATGAGAACTTTCTTCCGCAGATAAAAGCAACAGCAGCAGGCCACCACTTGTGTTTTCAGTGGTCATCTCTTCACCCAGAGAAACATACCTAAACTTCAGTGCAGTCTTTCATACCAGCTTGGCCCACCCAGCTTTGTATCTCTGCCTTCCTATGCAAATGAGAAATCCTTAAAAATTCTTTTCTCATCAAATACTCCCCGACAGCAAGCAGAATGAGCATTACATGTGCCCAGAACGCAGGAAATGAAAGGAAGGATAGGACTGGTTGGATATTAGGAAGAACTTCTTTACCGAAAGGGTGGTTAGGCATTGGAATGGGCTGCTCAGGGAAGTGGTGGAGTCACCATGCCTGGAGGACTTCAAAAGACATTTAGATGTAGAGCTTAGTGATATGGTTTAGTGGAGGACTTGTTAGTGTTAGGTCAGAGGTTGTACTCAATGATCTTGAGGTCTCTTCCAACCTAGACAATTCTGTGATTCTGTGAAAGATCTGGACAGAAGAAGCCTCAGTGATATGAAGATCATTTGTTACCTATTCTGAACTTAATGTAGGATTTGGGAGGAATGGGCTTCTTCACCTTCATTTACTGACTGCCCAGGCCGTGCACGGGAGAAATGAGGCAAAGCTGAAGTGACACTGAGGTGCACAGGCTGCAACAGTACAGTTTATTAGAAGCACAATGTGTAGAATAACATGAATGCTATCTTTCTACCTGTGTTGAAACAGGCTCTGAACCTCTTTGTTCACTTCCCTTGTAAATTCGAAAACCTCAGAAGAATTTCCTATCACATCAATGTGAGTATCATAAGGAATAACCAAAACAGAAGGGTAGTGGGATTTTAGAGTTTCACACATCAATTGATATTTCTGCTTTTCTTCTCTGGTGTACTCCTCAAGGTATATCCTTTCTTTACATAAAGTGTTGTGAAGTTTTAGAGACTGACGTTCAATTTCCTCTTTGAATGCTAATACCTGTGCAGCATTGGGCCTACTTCTAGTTTTCTGAAGATATAGTGTAGTTATATCACCATCCGTGATGTCAGAAATTACAACATCAGTATTTGCTAGGAGTTTCTTGGGAAGAACGTTCTTCATATAGAGATATATATCTGTGTCAAGAACAACCACTTGCTTTTCCCTTTCTGCATCAAGAACAAAATTATTTGTATCTGTGGTAAGTCTGCACTGCTGCTGCTGCTTCTTCTGTCTCTGACGGGACTTCCTTTCTTCATTTTTGTCCTCTGAAAGGGATTTTGCTTTTAGTAAAAGGCAATCTCTTAGCATTTTGATTGCTGGAAATGACCCTTGAACAGAAATATGTCCATTGGATTGCAGAGGGCCAAAGCTCAAAGCGGTGTTCTTCTTTTTAAGTTCTTGTATCAGATCTTCTAAAACATACTGATCTTTGAAAACAGACATATTGAGGACAGAAGTGACAGAGCTGAAGACCTAGAATTTTGAATTAGAGAAAAGTTAAGTAATGGTTAACATAGCAAAGGAAGTACAACAAGATAAATAATGAATGAACTTACGTTTGTGAAGTAAGGAGTTACTTTCAAAGGGTAGTATCTGGACAGTCTCTTGTCTTCTAGTCGATGCTCGTTCTTCTTTAGAACACTCTCTACAACTAAAGAGAAAGCCACTTGTTGCTTGTTTGTTCTGCAGTAAGATAATGCATTATTACCAGTCTGATGGTGGAACACTTTGTGGGTGTTTTTTTCTTGATGCTTTCCCTAACAATTTCCCATACATACACAGGTGATTCAATACTCTTGCCTAATATTTTATGCATCAGTCAAAAGTACTGAGAGAGAGATGGAAGGCTGTCTTTTTAGAACATTAATTGTCAGGGATTTATTCCCAAAGGCCTGACTACAAAAATCATGTTATGCATGGCATAAATTTATTTCTAAAAACAAACAAAACAAACAAAATAAACACTTTGCACGAAGCCTCTTCAGAGTCATGACTTCACTGAACAGAAATAAAATCCTAAAACTCTGACTAAGAGAGAAGTGTTAGTCTCCCAGACACATAAAATCCTAGTACCAGTAAACAATTTATACTTATTTGTTTAGGGTAAACATTCTAGGGTTAATTCCTGAGGGAACATTTCCTACAGCATATTAGAGTCAATACCTTCTTGATCTTCAAAAGTTACATACGCAACTCCTTTTTCCCTTGTTGGGTATATTATGTCCTCCACATCTCCACCATTGTTCTTTGACTTTTGGAAATGAATCACCAGTATGTCACTCATGACATCATCCTTCAGAACGCCATCTGGAACACCAGAGATGACAACTGTCCTTGCCGATTTAGCCGCTCGTCCCGTGTCCTGCACATAGAGAAATGGGGTACTGTAAGCACAAGGAGTACCAGTGACCTGCCGTAGAGGTTACCCACACCCACCCTGACTGCTGAAGTGACTCCCCTTCACTTTAGTCAGACAAGATGCCCGTTTCATAGATAACTAAGGCTGCTGAATCAGATTCTGATTTCAGCTAATACCAGACTCCCTCAGGCACTTTTATGCTACTGTGCAGAAAAAATGTGTCATTTACACACTCTTGGCATCCTCATTTGTTAGGGCAATAAAAATTAAAACTAAATTTAACAGCTTCCAAACGATAGGCCCGGTGTCACACGGGTATGATTGTTTGCTCTAATATTCAAGACTGAAAGAAAATGAAAAATGTTAATTGCATGTACTGTTCAATAAGCATTCTCTTTTCAGAGTGGCAAGGCCAGATTCAGACAGTCCTTACTTGTTAAATCCCTGAGAGCTGGGATCCAGCATTATGCTCTGACTCATCTCCCTCCACTTACTCAATGGACAACCTTGTTAAATTGGAGGAACATAATCCCAGTCATCTGAGACTCGCAGTGCGTAAAGTGGCTACTACACACATGATTTCCATCAGAGCCAGACCTCCCAGCGCTGCAAACATGAAACCCACCCTAAATAGGATTTGCATCTATGTCTCGTTAAGGCAAGCGTATTTTCTTTCCACTCTTATTAGGCAGAAATAGCAAACAGCATTATTTCACTGCAAATAGGGCAGAATTACCATAAACGGTGGGACACTGAGGAAATTTTGTAACAGTTCATTTATTTTTTTTGGAAGAAAGAAAACAGTTTTGCATGTTTCCATGGAGCGTTTATGGGAACAAGTTGCTGATAAATTCAGAGCCACTATGCCAGGTCAATCCCTCAGTCTGCATTCTTCGGGCTTCTCTCACAAAGTTTCTTCTGGACTCGGGCTGTATAAAATATTGTGGCCCTCCTGGCACTTTGGAGGCCTGATTTTACCAGTCATCCCCATAAAGAGCTAGGCGCTTCGGTTATGTTGGTAATTATTTCGATTAATGTAACAGCAGGTTCCTGCGCTAAGGAGACAACACGGAGGGAATACAAACAGGGCGCTTCGGGGGCTGGCGAGGTTTTCTGCAGGATTTTCTCCTGCCTCACGCAGCCGGGGCCGCTCCAAGCTGCCAGACAGCCCCCACACCTTGCCAGCTGGCTCTTCGGAGCAAGAAAAAAATAAAATAAAATAAAATAAAAACACGACTAAAAAAGCGGGGGGGGGGGTTGGTGGGATTTATGCCGAATCGCTTCTGAGGCACGTACGCGCCAGGTGCCTGCTGCGGGGCCACATGGGCACGAAGCCGGCACCCTGAGGGGGGCACCCGGGCTACCCCACGACCCCCCCGGCTGTCCTACCCCACCTCAGGACCCCTCACGGTGGCACCCACCCGCCCCAAGCCCCTCCGGCCGTACCCGGGGGCCCGGCGGAGCGCTACCACCCGCCGCCAGCCCCGCGCCCTTAGGGCGCCCCGCCGCCATTTCGCGACCCCCCCCGGGCGGCCCCTCCGGCCCTGCCGCCGCTGCCACTTGCCATGGCCGTCGCTGCGCCGGCCCCCGGTGGCCCTTAGAGGCGGCTTCCCCGGTCACCGGTGGTGCTGGACCGGGGAAACGAAAGAGAAAGCGATGGGCGGGCGCCGGGAGGGCCGGCCCCTTCCCCCTGAGGGCGGCCGAGGGTGGATTCCTGTCAGGGGGACGCAGAGGGGCAGTGCCGTGTGGCAGCGACATGGCCGAAATGTTCTGTTTTCAGCACTAAACCCGTGTTCCAGCCTTTACGTGGCACGGCTGGTGCTGTAAAGTAAACTTTCTATAGATTCGTCAGTGAGAAAATTGAACAAACGCCTTAGAATGTTAATTAAAATCTCATCTTGGTTTTGTGTGCTTAAAGCCTGCTTCTTCGCACTTCTCCCACACGCAGCGAGACCACAGGAGAATTTTAAATGTTTTCCTTTTTCAAGGACTTCTTTCTCAATATTTATCATGAGCTATGGTTATAATTACTGACAGTCTTCATCAAGTTTTTCCTCCTCTTCTCTTTTTAAGGCATTTGATCTCATCAATATTTTAGGACTGTTAAAGGCAAAAGCACATAATTCCCATAAACAAATCATTCCTTTTTCCTTTTTTTTTCCTATATCATAATTATCAGGTAGGTAATCAAGCCCTGCCTTTGCATGCACTGAACAGTAAGAGGAGCTACAGTCACACATATCTCTCCCAACTGCAAATGCAGTCAGCTGTGGTGCTAGCAGTCCTTTAGTATCCTGTATGTATTCGTTGTCTATTAAAAGTTTCTCTCAGAATTCCACCTGAGATATATTTGCAGTGCTTCCCTTAAAGTGATTTTTTTCTGCATACTAAGATGTCAAATACTACAGAAGGAAGTTAGAGCGGCCTTCCAGTACCTCAGGGGGGCTATAGGAAACCTGGGGAGAGTGGTGGAGTGCGGGGATAGGACCAGTGGTAAAAGCTTTAAGGCAACAGAGAGCAGGTTTAGATTAAATATAAGAAGGAGATATAAGTCTTTACTCAGAGGTGAGGCCCTGGCCCAGGCTGCCCCATTCCTGGTGGTGCTCAAGGCCAGGCTGGATGGGGTTTGGGCAGCCTGGGCTGGGAGAGGTCCCCACCCAAGGAAGGGGGTTGGAACCAGGTGGGCTTTAAGGTCACTTCCAGCCCAAACCCCGCTGTGATTCTGTGTTAGAGCTGTGATACTTGGAAAAGATTACTGGTGCCATAACCATTTTACCCCAAGGGACAGCACATAAAAAGGATCACACGAAAAAATAAAAACATCCACCTTTGGACAAGAAATCCTTCTCTGACCTTGCAATTCCATTTTATTTCAAAAAGCTGAAAGGATAAACTGGAAACAAAAGAGGGATTTTACATGCTGAAAAAATAATTTCTCCTAAAATCTATATGCCTTTTTCAAATGACCCATCTGATACACACCCTCACAGAGCTGGCAGCCTGGCCAGTCACATGCAACTAAATAAATTCCTCAGACCCAGTGTTCAGCATCAGATTTTTTAATCCAGCACTGTTACAAATAAATCTGTTTTAAATAATCATGTGAAGTCTTTACTGTAGTATTTTCAATTTGAAAAATAAGAAACAAAAATGTAATTGTAGAAACAAATATTAAACAATAAACCAGACTATTAATTTATGAGACGCTCAATAGCAGTTGGATCAGATCCTACAGGAAGTATCAAGGAAGTAATAGCATTTTGACATCTAAAAGCAGTTTTTTTTTTTTCCAATCAGTAAAAGTACACAGGTTTCCAAAACGCAAATCTTAGATTAAGTTTTATGTGCTGGTAAGGGCTTTTTCCTTGACTTTAATCAGGAACATCTGGAACACAAAGCAGTACATTTTACCAAATTTCTATGCAAAGTCTATGCCATTAAATCAGAAAGACAGGCAGTTCCTCTTTCAGATATAAATTTCTGAACATTTAAGCACAATTCTACAAGAAGTGTTGGTGTAACTTCCTGAATCTCAGATGAAACAAGAAGTCTGAACTTCATGAGTTTGCTCTCCCATTTTCCATTTGGTATTCTAAGCCTCCTCCTCAAAGCAGACCCATATAGCTCCTTTTGATACATATTTGATTCTGTCTGTTTCTCCACCACCATTACTAGGCTTTTGAAAATGAATTTCAATCATGTCCTGTATGCTTTCCTCATCATCTTCAGTCTCTGCAATTCCTTTCAGCAGGATGGAATTCTTAGAAATCCCAGCATAGAGCTATTTAAGACAGAAAGAGAAAGTTGCATTATACATCAGCTGTCACAAGTACATCTAAAGGAACTGACAGATACTGGAAATAAACATATTCTCTATCAGGTATGGCTAGGATCTTTGATTACCTTTTAAGATTTTGGTCAATGTGCTATATATCTGTCACTGAAAATAACAAGAGTTCTGAACTTTACCATACAGTGCTGAGTTTAATAGAAATTGTGCCCAGCCTCCCTAACTGGTTTGTCCCACACTCCTTAATGCACACACTGGTTTGGGGGATCTCGAATGGTTATAGACTGTATCACTCCATCAAAATCAATGCTGATACATGACACACATTTGCAAAGAATGTCATATCTCTTAAGTGCACAAACTCTAGCCAATGCTTTAATTATAAAGGCCTGATTATATACACAGCACTGACTTGATTACAATCTATTCATGCAAAGTAAAAGACAATTTCAGTGATAATATCATGAGCAAGCAGACTAGTGTTAAAGGAAAAGAAGTTACTATTTCGGTCAAACAACTGAATGAAAAAAATGAATGAGCAAGTGTTTCATAGAACAAGGATCTCTCCTGAGATTATCAACAAGGCCTCTCATTAGGGCTGAACATGACAGTGCTTTGTGACATGGAAAAACGTTGTGCCTACTAATAACATACTTCACAAACAATTCAGTATCTGCCTCCTGCCTGGCACAGACATTATGGTAAGTAATGATATAATTTAATCAAAGAAAGACATGCATGCCCTTTTAAAATAAATTATAGCTCTCGCACTACAAAACACAGGATTATCAGCACAGCAGCACAGTGCAGATGCACACTTGCTATTAGGATTCACAAACTGTGTACAGAAAAATTTCTGCAGTCCTCAGAACTGAAAATTCTGCCCATATCTCCCGTTTCCCACATACCTGCTCTGTTTAGGGAGTAGCCTGAAATAGATTTTTTTACCTGAAGCTTTTCCAAGTGTACGTTGGTGCTTGGAGACACATGAAGCCTGTACTGCCTTCCATTTACAGTGAAAGGACATTTAGTACTTCTCACAAAGCCATTTGCTACTGTAATGGAGACAGAGAAAAAGAGGAATAACAGTAATATAACCTCAAATGCATTTCGTAAGCATATCAGAGAGCAGATTAATCTTCCTTATTTGGATTTAGGAACTAATATGTGACAGCACTTGCAGATTCTTTGTATACAAATTGAAAAAAGTTCATTTGGCATTTCCAAAAAAGCAAGATTAGTAAATACCCACAAAAGCTTCTGAAATAAATCTAAAGTAGCTGCTCTAAATAGATGTGGCTCCACCAACCTTTTTAGAATTTCATACACTTAAACCAAAATGCCTAGTTGGGCAAACTGAATGCTTCTCTAAGTTTATTGTCATGAAACAAGAGATAAAAATCAAACACATTTTCCTAACTTTCTCTTCACAATATGCGTCTAGCAATGCAGAGTAAAAAAAAAAGTTTTTTACAAAGCTAAGGCAGAAACAAAGCTGAAGAGCTACATATCAGGTATATCAGGTCATGATTGATCAAAAAAGAATGTGATGAAGTAACACAATATTTACAGATATATGTGTGAAACCACATCTTTTCCTGATCTACTTAACTCTCTGGGAAGGAGAGCTTCCCAGGAGGGAAGGATTATCTGCATTCACTGGTTAAATTAACACAGAACATAAGGGAAAGGAAACAGATCAGACAGCCTGCACATCCAGCTAACAAAAGTATTACATACTATACCTCCAGGTTTGAGGAATGTAATAACAGCTGTTCTAGACTTCTTGTCATATTTTACATTTTCTACTTCTCCTCCTCCATCTTTAGATTTGTAGAAATTCAGCTCTAATTTGTCTCTCACCCAGTCATCAGGAAGTGATAGCTCAGGTATTTCTGAAACATCAATCTTCTTTCCAGAAATAGTGATGTGGAGCTAACAAAAATAATGGGTGCATTTTGTGATTGAAAACACCCACAAGACTGAACATAAAGTCTTCTACATACTGCAAGTGTATATCTTTAAAGTTTTATATTTTAGTTAATTACCTCAAATTTGATTCCCATTCCAAGCGTAAAAGGCACTGCTTTCACATCTGTTGTTTTTCTGTCCAGGTGCAGAGAATGCTTACCCATTTTTATCAGTCTCTGGGCAACTTAGGAAAATAACAAGTTTTCAGTGGAAAAAAGCCTAGTTTAATCGTTATAAAAACATGACTATTCCTCAGTCTCTTAAGCAAAAAGCTCTTTTTACATCAGTAAGTATGAAATGAGTAAGTTTGGCAACCATATCCCATTATCTACATCTTCAGGCATGTCTATGTCTGTTAAATCTCACCAGTTATAGTACCATATTTTAGCTGTTGACTACCTTTAGAATAAAAGATGCTGTCAAAAGATGCTCTCACTGTGTCAAATATTAATACTAGCCTTTCTGTATTTTATTTAAAGATCCGTGGATAAAAACCACATCATTGTCAGCTGTAGAGAATGCCTATTAGGAATGTTAGATTTTAGCTGCAATAAATGAATCAGACACCAGCTTCACATCTGCAATATACTTGCATAACTGAGTTAGCCACCACGCAGGCCCAGGCAGACTGCAGGCCATGCAGCAGGCATCTCGGTGGCAAGCAGGCAACTTGCAGAGTGCACCATCCCTCTATCGTCTCACATCTACCCAGCATCTGATGCATGTAGACTTAACCAGAGTAACTCCTGTCAGAACAAAGTACAGCCCAGAGTAAAGAAAGCAATCAAATTCTGCTGACAAAACAAATTGAATCGTGCTTAACAAAACTGAGGTAGAAACATATTCCCAATTTCAGACACAAAGTGTTGTTTGTATTAGGTGATAGCAGAAATGCTGTTATCAAACACGCATGCAGAGCACTTGGAAGAATTTTTTGCTAATGACTGGCATCAGAACAGTGAAAAGTTCCATGTGTACTCTTCTTTGGCTGTTGCTGAGGCATTTTTACATAAACATTTAGGAAAAACTTTTCCCTTTGGTAATGAAGGACACCAGAGACATTAATTTTTTACATTTAAAACATGCATCATACCTTCCGCATCTTCAAAAGCAAGCAGTGCCTGGTTTTGATTCAGTTTGAATGGGATTTTTGATGTTACAGAAAAAACACAGCGAGTATTGTTATCTGGAAAATCATCCTTCGTGTCTTCCATGTGAGTGAACTCCACTTTCATGTCTGCTATCTTTTTTTCAATCTAATATTTTAGAATCAAGATCGAGAAAAAACACATATGTAATTATTGCCTAACAGAAAAATGAACAGTAGAGTCTTGAGTTGCCATATACACGTATTTTTCAAGTTCAACAGTCACACAGATTGAAGTCACAGCTGGTAACACACGTATAACTGCTAACTGACTTGTTGCACATGTCTATTCCTCAAATTCTTATCCATGCGTTCAGGTTTGGTTTTTTATTTTTTCCTTTGGTTAACTTTGGTTGAACTTGGACTTGACCCTATGCAGCAAAAATTCAGCTGAAGTCTACAGGTGTTCCTATCTGTAGGATTAGAATACTTTTGGTACATGAAATCTGTAAAATTCAAGTATCAGAGTCATTCATGGTACCACTTACTTTTTCCCACTTGCATCACTGCTCTACAGAAATGTTAAATCTGCAAATAAACTGCCTTGTATGTTACCATCATAATAATAAAGACATAAATATCCATGTATTTTATAACTACCACAGATGTAAATGTTCATGAAAATGTCAGTTAGGAAAAGCTGCTTTAATAGATCTGAGGGAGTTTTAGATATCTCTTTTTTCCCCATTTACATAACTGTTTCAAAATAAAATCTTGTGTAGAAGAAAAATATTGTGTCAAGATAAAATAGCCAGAGCAATAGAGGCATTCCTGCCACGTATCTTCAAAACCAGCATCTTATCTAGGAGTCTGTTTGCTTTCTGTTCCCTCTACTGCCAATGGACACATTTTTCCTTCCATCCTCTTACCCAAGAAATATAAAATGCAAGTACTTGAAAATTAGCAATGCTATGTGATTTTTTTACTCCAGTGTCTTCCATTTAACCATTTTCTGCTTTTCTTCATTCTTCTCACGTTTTCAGCATCTCACACACTTGTCCTTGTTTCCATATCCTTAACCTTCTTCCCATTATCTTGCCAGACAAAATAGGAAAATAAAGCTTCAAGCTGTATTTTACATTGGAATCAATAAAGGTTGCTGAACAACTTGGCCCCGATGGTCTAGAACTGTCAAAATGAAAATGTGCCCTTCCAAAAGAAAAACTGCAAAGTATTTCAAATCTTACCTTACTATCCCATGAAAGCTCTGAATTACATTCTGCAAGGTCTTCTTTGAGCTTTTCAATCTCTTTCTTCAGTTTGCTGTTTTCTTGGTTTAGCATAAAAAGTTCTTTCTACAGCACAAAAATATTAAATGCAAAATTAAACACGTAGAAGATATTCCAGCAAAATCTGTAGACAGCAGAAACTGTTTCAGCTTTCAATTATTACATTTAACCTACTAATTATATTCTAGTAGTTTGCAATATTGAAGCCTTAATTTCTCATCAGCGATTCTCAGGCCAAACAAAACTTCACTGAAACAACCTCGACAGCCTACAGAAAATTCTCCTGTTACCCAGAAATTTCTCCTGTTACCGCACCAATGACTACACAGCACTTTGAAGTAACACACCAATTATTTCTAGAAAGAAGAGCCATCTTCAGACAACTTCTGGCTGAAACCAGCTTACTGTCACTTAAGAAATGCTATTCCCTTGGGTGCTGTAACATCTACCAGGTGCTGGGATCTGAGGAAGCAGTGGAAACAACCCATTCAATTCTCTCTTTATCACACAAAACTGAAACTTACCTTTTGGTGGAGAATCTCAGCAGAGTGGTTTTGCCTCCCTTCATTTTCTACACAAGACAGGTCTCAGTTCTGCCTTCACTCTTCCAACATTACTGTAAGTTTTATTTTATTGTACCAGTTCTTAATCTGCCATTGAAAAACTGTGTGTAAAATAGCCTAGTCCTACAGTCTGCAAAGTGGTGAAGCTGTTTAAACTGGAAAGGAAATCCTACTCTTATCTTCTCTAACCAAAACCTCCCTCGCAATTCCCCAAATACTGAGAGCTGTAAGCCTTCTCCATACCTCGTGGGTGTCCCTAGACATAATACCCTCTTTATGAAGGTTCCGTTCAAGCTCCTTTAGCTGTCTCAGCTCATCCTGTTGTTTAACATATTCTTCGTCAGCACTTAATTTACAAACTTGAAGGTCAGCTTTTAATTTTTCAGCTTTTTCAAGTCTTTCCTGGATGATAAAAAGAAAAAGACTCTTAGAATTTTTTTTTCCCTACAAGAACAAACAAAACTTTAGCTAAGCCCTTTATATTTATTTATTTATTTTAATGCTTTGGATAAATATTTCTTTTAGACGTACAAGTTTAGTTACCACTGAGATTAACAAAAGAATGTATGTACCATTAAAGAACAGAGAGCAAGTCAGACAAACATCGGTTATGATAGGGGGAGAGTTGATTTGGATTTAGAAGGGTGAACTAATGGTCTTTGAAGTATCTTTGAGCTAATTTCCATGATTCTATACACTTTATAGAACTTGCCTTCCATTTCTCCAGTTCTTGTTTAAGACTATCCATCTCATCTTTGGATGTGTCAGGAGGATCAGGAGTTGTCAGATGCTAGAGAGAAAAGAAAAGAAAAAGCATGCTGAATTTTACTTCCCTATTAGGGTACAACTGAGACACCCTAAACAATTCAAATTAGTCTTCAGGATTTAAATAAATAACCCTTTGCAGCTGGGCAATACATTTTGCAACGGTAGTTTGCAATGTGGGCATTAGTGAAAGTCCAATGCTTTTTGTCCTGTTTTTCTCCAGTTGTGCAGGCAAGATAAGTGGCAAGTCAGACATTTTGAGAAACCCACTATACTTCCTAATTAAATCTTTCTAGTATCCTCATGCCACTTTATTTAAAAAAAAAAAAAAAAAAACATTCAGACAATTAGTCTAAATCGGTGAACTACTTTAATTGGCTGGACAGGACAAAAATCTAAGAAAACAGCAACTGGTCAGTACTCATCATTTTCTAATTATCCAACTGAAAATATTCACAGGCTAATATTTTAATAAATCATAAAAGTATGTTCTTCCACAAGGAGCTAAGCCCCCCAAACCTGCAAAGGTTTATCTGTAAGCTTTCTCAGCAGTTTCTCTAAGAAGATGTGAAAAGAATATACAAGGCTAAAGAGAAAAAAAAAATGCAAAATGGGATGTTTCCAAGCTCAGGCAGGTTAGACAATGAGTGGTAACATCAGGTGGGAAAGGCAATAAAAGAGGAATTTTAGATTTTAAGTCCTTCAGGGCAGAAGTTCAGAAGCACGGGGAAATTACAATGGGATAGAGCCCATATTCTCTGTTCTGTTTTGTTTCTATGACTGCAATATTCTGCAGAAAAGAAAAAAAAATCCAAAGAGACCTGCTGAAACAATCCCTCCCTTTTACTTAAGATTACATAAAACTTGAATGTGAACCATGAAATTTAGACATGGAAAAGGCCTGTTAGATAATCTAGTTAATTCTCTTGCTAATTCTGTTTTTTTTCCGAAAAGCAATAAAACATAAGATATTTTTTTTTCCACAACTTTGTCCAGTTTCAAATGCCTATTAAGCAACAGGGAAATCCCCATCTGCGTATAACTTAGAACCGGAAAAAAATTCCTTCTCTCAAGGGACTGAGTGCAGGATTGCAGAATGATGCACGTTCAACAGCTGTAAGATGATACGAAAGGGTGCCTGTTTGTTATGGAAAATGCTTTGTTATGGAAAATGCTCAACTGCAACAGTTTTCAACCTCAAAGAAAGAAAAAAATACCAAGAGAACACAAGAAATCCAAGGGAAAGTCCCATCCAAACCACTTGCCATGCTGCAAGAACTGGATCAAGTGAGGCACCAGGAAAAAGGAAATTCCCCTAAGAAACCTCCATGGAAAAAGATGAGCAGACGAGGCAGGACAAGGAAATTCTAACAGTCTGTAATGCAGACACTTTGGAATGGGACTCTCCCTATGGAGACAAGAGCCAGTTAGGAAAGAAAGAGAAAGGGAAGCCCTGAGGTATGAGGTTTGCGGAAAGATTTATATTGGGCACTGACATCTGGAATTTCAGATGTTATTAAAGTGGGGATGGAGAGGATGAGGAATGTCCAAAGTATTAAAGGATGGAAGAAGGTGAGACAAGAAGTTTAAGAAGCACTGTCTTAGCAGTCCAGGCACAAATCTCCGTTCAGAGATCCTATTATCAAATACAGACTTTACCAGGTAACACATCAGGAAATACTTACAAAACCGTCATCTTTTAAAGACAGCAGTGATAAATCCATTGAAACCTGAGGGAACAGAAAAAACAATTACAAGAATTGTATATATTGGCTCTTTTTGTAGCAAATAGTCCAGAATGAAATACCGTAAGCTCTGCTGGGATAAAATGATACAACATTTAAATAAATTAAAAAAAAAAAATAAGAAAAAATTATATATATTGGGTATCTGAAGCCTCCTTCCTCACTACACCTAGAAACCAGAGATGTACATGAAGAATTCTATATCGCACAACTTAAGTTTCAGGACTGAAACTTGTGTTACCTTTCTGCTCCATATGGTGTTACTAAAACATATAACATTACGCATGCTCTGTGATTACGGGGTGTAACATTTAAATCTGCTTAAAGCACATGAAAATACCCTTTTTTCTTTCTTTTTTTTTTTTTTTTCAGAGCTGGTAGTGTAACACCTGGAACCTGTTGCCACAAGATTTCGTGGGGGCAGATGAGAAGGAATTTAGAGACGATCACAGGCCATTTATCTGCAGATAGATAGACGTGAAGGCACACCAGTTCTCAAGCAAACCTAGGCCAGGGAAGCAGCAGGACTTTGCACCACGGGTGCTGACGGTGCTCACAACATCCCAGAAATGCCAGTGCGGGTGGGCACCAGCGCCCTGACCCTGCTTAGCGCTCATAACCCCAAATCCTGCGCCCAGTGCTTGTGTAACACCACAGCACCTGCTGGAGGCTGGAAGCTGAGGCCACCTTCGTTTAGCCACCAAGTATCCCAGTCTGCTCTGTGCTACAAAACCAACATTTACCGAGGCGTAACCCTCAGGTTAGGGTCGGATGAAGTAAAGTGAGGTAACTGAGGCGCAACCCCACGCCTCTGGGGGGTTCCCCCCCCCGGCAGCCAGCCTCACCAACCTCCCCTGGAGCTCAAGGAGAAGGAGAACAAGTGGCAGCCCAGCCCTGAGGCCGGGGTTTGCCTTCCTCCCCGGCCCACCGAGGGACGGAGCTCGGCGGCAGCCGGGCCCCGGCGCTGTGGGGCGGCCGCGGGTACCTGAGGGGAGCCGGGTCCCGCGCAGCGCCGAGCCCCCCGCGCCTCCTCCGTCCCTGTCTTTTTCCCTGTCCCTGTCCCTCTGCTTTTCGCTTTCTCTTTCCTGCCGCCTGTCCGGCCCCGAGGGTTGTCCTCTTCCTCGAAATGACGTGGAGGAAGGCGGCACCTTCCTCCTCCTCCTCCTCCTCCTCCTCCCCGCCCGCCGGGAGGGCCGGCCCCGCGGGCACAGGCAGGGCAGGGCTGGGACGTGTGAGGGCCGGGCGGCCACAAACTGTGACATAATTCTGCTGAACGTGTGTTTTTAGCTGTTTATTCCCAACCACCTTCCCTGGAAGCATGCGTGTGATTTATAAAGATTGGGTTACCAGGCAAAAGGTGTAAACATCCAGGGACAGAAATAACCCTCTGCTGAGGGATGGATGCAGCAGCCTTAAAAACAACTTCTGGAAAAATGAAAGCTCTGGAAATCAAGAGGAGGGCAGCAGCCACATCCTGGGTCCAAGGAATGAGCCAGAGCCTTCCCTCAGCAAGCTGAAGGCTTCATCTCGCTGCAGGAGCACGGTTGCTTTATAAACCCCTCAGTATATTAATTTCCATAAGCATAAAAATTATGAATGGCTGACTCACAGAACTGGGCAACAAGGGATTTATGGTCTCTAGCCAACTCCAATTCATTCAGTAAATGTTTAAAGCCTCTTTGAGTGTTTTTCAAGTCCCTTGGCTGGCTGTATCGTGAGTTTGATGTGTCAGACTGGAGCATCACTTGGACAATTATTTCCCTTTCTTCCCCTCAAAAAGTCCCCAGCTTTGGTCAGATCAGATCCCAGACCTGCATCCACACCTGCTAGTGCCAGCATAGGGACTGAAGAGGAGAGCTTCAGCAAATGTGGAAGTCAACTTAGAGAAGCCAGGAAATGTGGGCTGGTGTGAAATGACTTATCTGTTGTAGGCAGTGGGCACTCATTCTCTGAGACCTCAGGGAAGAGTTTAAGGGAAAAAAAAAAAAAAAGGTTTAGATTTCCATGATGATCGGTTTGAGGTAAAGAAACCACTGGCTTTTCCTTGGAGAGGAGGGTACGAGGTTTTGCTTCCTGAGAGATCCTTCTTCATGTAGGTAACGAAAGGAAAAGTCATGTACTGAGAGAGCTGCTGTGGCTCGCTTCATTCTGCAAACTGTGTCAATGGGACAGACTGAACTCGTGAAAGGAGTTGTCAGGTGGAAGATACAAAATGTGTATGCTTAAACATGGGGAAGTGGGAAAAAAAAAAAAAAAGAAAGAAAAAAAATGCCACAAGTGTCTTTTATTAATATCCCTTGGATTCAGGAACACACAATGCATCCAAGATTGTAGCCAAGCAGTCGGACACAGCTGATTGAGTTCAAGACTCCATTTAGATACACATAGCAGATGTGTTGCAGACATGAATAAAATTTGGGCAATGTCTATGTTCTAGGCCAAGAAAAGAAGAAAGCGTATTGCTTTCAGGAAAAAAAACGTCAGGTTTCCTTTAAGGCTAAGCTGACTAACTTTTAAATATTATCCTCAGAACTGCAACCAGACTTGTACTCGTTGGCCAAAGTATTTTGTATGGAGAGCAGTCAGTTGGCTGTTGTCAGTTGATTGTTGAAAAAAAAATTAATCCTCAGAAATTCCAAATACACCAAACAGACAAAGAATAGATGCTGGCATTGTCACTTCAAAATTGGAATGATGCTTTCAGGGCAATGCAGGATTATCTGTATAGCAATGAAGCGTTGCAGTGAAATTGGTTGGGTTCTTCATACGCACTTGAGGGAGCCTGAGCAGGAACAGGCAGCTCAGGGGCTTCAGAGCTGCTGCTTTCCTTGGCTGTGCAACGGGAACTTTGGATTGCACCCTGCTTGAACAGCGGTCACCTTATGCCACTGAATTCAGAGGGAGTTTTACCAATAAGGTAATTATTATGACAGTTTCAAATGTCCTTATCTGTTTTTAAGGTCGGTGGATGAAACTATGACCTTGTATTCGAGAGATTTTTATTATTATTTTTCTGCCTTGACAATGGATAACTATGTTTACTATTGCTTTGTAAACACAAAGCTGGTTACTAATGAGATGAGTAAAAGGGAGAGGTTTAGCTGGAGTAGCCAAGGAGGAGGAGGTGATTATGTTATGACCTAAGTACATCAGATTTTAGATTTAAATGTCAGAGTGGCAGGCTGTCCTCCAGTAACCATGGTCATATTGGGAAGTCACCACTGATCTGAAAGAGCCTTATTTCTCCGAACACCAAGGAATGCAGCAAATCCAATCTGCTCGCATGGCCTGCTTTGGGATTTGAGCTGAACAGTGTGTTTGTGCTTGTTTTGGGAAGGAAATTTATTGGAAATACTGAATTGGACCAAGTCCCTTAACTGAAAATGGAGTTGACTTTGAGTTGATCTGTTAATTGATTTTCACAGTGTGAACCACATATGAATCAGACTAATGGGAAAAGCATTGACTTCAAAACTCTGAAGAATCTAGCTAAAGGGGAAAATCAAGGAGTAAAATACAGGATAGAGTACAAGAAGCTTTAAAACTCAGGATTTCTCCGAGCTGTCTGCATTGATACCAAACTCATTCGTTACAAATCTGAAAAACTCTTGATGAGCCTAGAAGTGTGAACTAGAAACTTCAAAAGAAAACCATCATCCTTCTGGCAGTGTAGGATTAGGGCTCATCTATAGCATCTATATACTCTGATTAAGCTGGAAGAGGGTTTATAGCCATAAGCTTATCTTTTATTTGTACCAAAACAAGTTGACCATGACACAGCTTCTGTTCAGTAGCTGCTAAGAATCTGATGGCATAATCTTCAGAGGGAGAGTATGTTGGTTCTTTTTAAGTTAAAATAGATCCGAAGAAGAAAGTAGAATTTAAGTGCTTAGATCATAACTGTGATCGTGAAAGCCCTGCTCAGTGTGCCTACGTGACCCTTGAGGTACCCTGGCTGCAAAGGAGCCTTGTTTTCCAGGCAGGTCTAGTGGCATCTTAGTGTTGGCAGTTTGGATTTTTTCAGCTATTTGCTGCTAAGAAGTCAGATTCAACCACTGAGGTGTTCCAATGGCTCTTGGATGGTTCTTTGATATTCTGTTGGAACCATGTTCCACCACTATCCAGAGTATTTTGTGCTTACTTTCAGAATCTGGCTAGAAGAGGCATAGTGATGTCTTCCCTGCTTATCCTCAAGATTTACAGAGTCTGAAAATTGGTGTATTCTGTAGACTGTTGGTATCTAGAAACAAGAAATCAAAGTTCAGGTTCTTGAAGGACCTGCTCACGCATTCTGTCCACACACTGGCACACAGACACATTAAATCATAGAATAACCTGGGCTGAACAAACCCATGGACCTCAGCCGCTCCTCACACATCTTTCCCTCCAGACCCTTCACCATCTTCATAGTCCTCCTTGGAGGCTCTATCACGCAGATAGTTCTAGATCTCGCTGCTCAGGTACCAAAGCCTGCAGTTCTTCAAAAGTTGGTGTCAACGAGACACAAAGGACACACAGGTGGTGGTGGCTCTGAAGAAGCTGCCCCATATCTACCCCTGCCATTCATTTCTGCCCTGTCCTGAGAGCTTGTGCAGCCACATGGCAATATGGAGTAGGAAATGAACCAGCTTAAAAACTAACCCTGGAAAAAGTTGTGTTTCAGCTGGGTTGGGTTTTGCTCTGATCCAGTTTATCCTGTGGTCAAAAACTAGCATGCCATCCCAGGAGGGGGTGGCATGGAGCAGGATCAGTAGGCTCACTGGGGCTGAACGACAGCTTATTTCAGTGGTGCTGCCAGCATAAAATGGCTTAAAGCATTCAACAAAACACAGCTTCGTTCTCTGATGTGGTGCACAGAGCCTCAGGGCCGCAGAGGAGGTTGCAGATTTTGTTTCAAGAGCCCTACATGTTAAGCATCACCAAAAGTAATAATAAATAAATAGTGCTTTTTCAATCCTCGCTCTAGCAAAGCAAGAGGGAGAAATGCACCTGAGAATGAACATCCAGCACCTTCAGGTGTCAAATATTTGCCTCTTACAAAAGTATGAGTCAATTTACAACAGCAAGTTGTGAAATAAATACTCTATACCAATCTACATTCTTTACAGGAAAGATTCTGGTATGTGTCCAAGAGGACTTGGGAATGTTTCAGCTTCTCTAAGATGTGTGTCCCAGAACACAGTAGTATGAGGCAATGCAGTGGTTTAGTAAATAGTCCCAGCATGACTGCTAGAAAGCAAACAATGAAGAAGAAATCATCAAGGATGCATGTTGTTAGGCTTGAATCCCATGCCAGTTCTCCGGCTGTAAATCACTGCATGTTAATGAAATGCTTCTTTCAGATAACGCTGGTGGTGTTTCAGTGCGGATTATCGGGTTACATAGGCAGAACAAATTCTAGCATGCAAGGCTTTTTAACTGAGAGGACATAGATGAGAGGGAAGGAAGGGTAGAAGAGGGAGTAGAAGAGATGTCCCTGTCAGTAGCGTTACTCTCTCCTTCTGTTTTCTGTGACGAATGGCTAGAAGTGGATTGTTTGTATTCCTTAGGAATAAAACCCACTGCCTCCACAATCCCAGGTGTGAGCAGGGACAGGCTGACCAGTGGCCATGAAAAGGCTGGAGCAGAGGGCACAGTGCTTCTGGGGTGTGCCTCTGGCCTCAGTGACAGATTCTGAGATGAAAAAAGGATCTTTTCTATTTCTTGCCAGACTTTGTAGTCAGCAGGGTTTCTTGGTGCCTCTAATGAATAGTCTATCTAGGGAATCTTTTGGGGAATGTTTATGTAAGTGCCTTATTCTCCAGAAATGCTTTTTGAAAGAGATTTTGAAGTTTCTCCCTTATTTAATTTCCAGCAATTATTTAATACATACCATGCTTCATGAAAGAAACACTTACTGAGATTTAAGATGCTGTCTTAAATAGAAAGCCACGGTACAGCTGAGCTAAATTAAAAAGTAAATATGCATAAGTTAAAGTGTGGTGACTGCTTTTGTAGCAGATATCTCTGGAAGTAACATAATCCCAGTATTATGTAGCTTTGGCCTTGACATATGGCTGGAAAAGCTTAGAAGTCGAAATGGGGAAGAAAGGTCATTTTGCCCAAAAAATTGTTAATGAGAATTGAATGCGTTAGTTTTAGTTTATCAACACCAGTGTTTTGGTCAGTTCGTCTCAATTCCTCGTTCACACAAGCCCCAGGATTTATTAAATTATGAACCAATATTCCAAGTATTATCTTCTATAGGCTTTAACAAACCGAACCTGACTGGGAGAATTAGGTGAGTAAAAACGAAAAGCTCACATTTTTAGAGAACGTAGCTTCTCTTTCCATCTACTGCCTCCATCCTTAAGTCTTTTGGCAGAGCCCAAGCTGCAGAATGCTGAATAGACTGCCTGCAGATATTTGCATGTAATTCATTTTCTTCTGCCCTTTCTTATTGAAAGGCCCAGGGTGAAGCCAAGAATTGACTAACGGCTGTCTCTTATTCTCCTGTGGAAATCCCACTTACCTTCTCCACAAAGATATTTCCATGGGCCAGTTCTCCAAGGAATATATAAAAAATTTCACGATTTTTTTCTTTTTAATTATATTTCTGTTTTTATTTTTAAATTACCCTGGGCTTGATTGTTCTGGATGAGCTTGCATTACAATTTCTTCCTGTACTCATGCACACATAGCACTCTTTTGAAGATAAAGACACAGCAGCTGCTAATCCAGCTCGGTTCTGAGCAGTGTTGCTACCTCTTAAGAGCTCTGTCTAGTTTTTGGAGTGTTCTTTTTTTTTTTTTTTTTTAACACTATTTTTACACCACTGATTCTGGCTGAAGACGTTTTACTGTGTCTGGCTTTTAAAAAACTGGACCATATTCCCTGATACTCTGCTTCAGGTCTGAAAGTCATCGTGGTTATATGTTAAATCAACATTAAAACCTCCATTGTGATGGTATTCACAGCTGAAGGCAGCTTTAGAATACAGCATATGAATGTATATTTTTATACTTTGCCCGTAGAAAACTTACTAGCAGCTTTAGGGGGGAGAAAATTGTTAATAAATATGGGCAAAAACAGTCGTGGCAACTAAGAAAACATATTAAAAGTGTTCAAATATTTGTTTTTACTGTTCCAAAATGAGACCATTTGATTTTTCATTTCAGATGTTTTAGAAGATACTTATATTTCATGACAAAAACATTTAAAACATGAAATGAAGTACTTCAAACCAAACCAAATGATAACTTGACCCAAAATTAGTGTTTCTCTAAAAAATCACTTTATTTTGAAGTGACAGAAAAGTTTATTCTTTTCCATCTTTTATTCTTTATGTTTCAGCAGCAAATTAAAAGTTCATGTGTTTTATTGTTTTCCTTGGATTTCGGTGCAAAGGATTCCAAGTAATGAGCTTACCCAGCATGAGTGTGCAGGCAGTAAAATTCTTGCATCAAAGTGTAGATATTCAACATACGGTAAAGTTTGGGTAAGATATGTGTCATTCTGGCTATTTGGAAAGATGATTCATTCAGCACTACAGATTCATTACAGCGCTCTAAATTTGTGATATTGATTTTTGATTTGATGCAGCTGTGAATATTCAGAGAGGACATTGCAGACAGTTTCTGGAATGACAGCCAGCCCTGCTCCTTCTGCTTATGCTGCCTACCATGCAGGAGGCAGCTCTTGGGAGGCAGCGTATAAAATTTCCGGAGCTGTTCTGCAAACAACTGAAGGTCAAAACCCACACGTATCGCACCTGTAGGGAAACATATATATGGGAAAAAAAAAAAAAAAGCAAAAAAAAAAAAAGCAAAATTCACCTAATTTTTATTAGCAAAATCCATTGTGGCAATTCTGTCAATATATCAAACAAGGACATTGTCTGATACATTTTATTTTTTTTCTGCAGGATGAATTTGTAAAAGATAAAGATGCTACATTACAGACTGAAAATTCATCCTGCTTTTGTCCCAGAGGCAGATCAGGTTTGTCACTTGAATCAGCTACATGGGGTTTTTGATAACACAAAGGTTTGGAAAACTGTATGCTTATGTATATCCCTCATAAAATGTAGAAATTCATGTGCCAGTAAGGCACTTTCTGTAGCAGGACCCCTTACACTGAAAAAAGTCCTGCAGACATACTTGTTCATTAGATCAACAAGAATTCTCTTCCTGCCTTTTCATCTTCAGGTGGCAAGAAATTCTTGTTTTCCACATGTATTTCCATTTTGATATTTGCTTCAGTGTCTGGGAGTGGCATTTGGTAATATTTACTGTCAGTTCTTTCTCAGCAAGATAAAAATCAAATCAATTACATTATAAGTAACAGAAGCTGTAATGCCACTGAAGCCTCTGTATGAAAAAATGTTTAATAACAGGTGGGTTATGTTTATCTATTTTTTACATGTTGTGAGTGATTTTTTTTTTTTAACAAACAATCGAACAAAAAACCACTATAGCTCATCAATATATTTGTACAATTGAGTTAATCCCTCTTGAGAGGGATTGCTTTTCCTGTTTGGATTATTATTTGGAAGTATTCTGATGGCATGAAAGATGGCCCAAAAGTGAAAGCTGACAGAGGAAGAGAAGCACAGTCAGAGCCCGAAAAACAAGGAAAAGTAAATATTACAAAATGAAATTTGATAAGTCACAATCTGCCAAGTACGTGATCAAAGCAAAAGGGCATTTTCATAAACACATGAAGAGGAGGTTGAGACCACAATAATATAAAAATGACTTAATGGAGAAATGTTAATACGGGATAGGTCAGTCTATTCTGTTCCATAATGAGAAGGAGAGCAAAGAAAATGTACCTTCAGAGGAGAAGTAAAAGAAGGTGAATATGAACTCCATAAAAACACACGTATATCAAAATTACCAAGGAAGCAGACAGTGGCTCACAGCCAAGGGAAACAAATATACCAATAGAAAAAGCACAGAATGATCGGAAGAGGAAAGTATGATGTTGTCCACAGCCAATGACTTTTTCAGTAACCATTATCTAATGAAGGTGCTGATGGTGATTGTCAGTGATGACCTCAAGGAAAGACCCAAGACATTACAACTTCAGATGCAACAGGAATACCCCGTGCCATGGTAACGCCATCCCTAGCCCACTTGAGCAACTGGGCATTTCCAGGAACATGACACACTGCCAGGAATATTCGTTTGAACTGTCCCGAATGCTGTAATCACGGAATTGCATGTGTAAGGCAGCGATCGGAGACACCAGCTTGTTTGTCTTGAGCTCACAGGGGGTGAGTTATGCCCAGGCGTGTAAGCCAAGCCATAGCCTGGCTCTTTGCAGAAGACTAGAAAATGGGTGGTGGGGACGTAGTGTGTGATAGGAAATGGAATTAAATTATAAAAAAAAAAAAAGCTGGTAAAAATACCGAGTGACCATGGCATTAGGAAAAGACATAAATTTGGTTTCCTCAGAAACTGAAACAGCAGGAGGGAGGAGGAGAAAATGAATATGCAGTGTGGTAGGAAATGAGTGTTGCAGACATAAAGGGACGTCTTAGGCAACGACTGCTGGGACTCTGGGACTAATCCTCTGAGTATGTTATCACCACATTCATCTCTTTGGGCTTCAGAAAGGAGTTTATCATCATTCTGCAAAGCAGACTAATGTGTATGGGTAGCTTTTGTGGGTTTGGAGGTACTGCCCTTGAGCTAACGAGCTAACTGTAAGACCACAGACAGATTCTGCTGCTCCCATGCTGCTCCCACGCCAAGGATGATGTCCTCAGCAAAGGACCTTCCCGTGGAAGATCCCTTTATTCAGCTACAAGATCTGACGTATCATGCAAAGTGGGGTAAGACGACAGGAAAGGACATGAAAAGTAATAGCAGGAGAAATCAGGAGGGGTCAGTAATGGCTGGCAGCTTCTGCAAACAGAAAAGTGCAGAAGGCTGGGGCTGGCCAGGTGAGCGGAGGGGCTGAACTTGGAGAGTCCACACAAGGGGTGCTGGTGTGTTGCCAGCCTGGTGGCCTTCCAGGAAGCCAAGGTCACAGCATGGAACGAGGTTTGTCCTAATCTCTAAACATCTTTTTCCAGATCTAAGGCACCGGTCTGCATTTGAAAGCAGGTGATGTCTGCCCACGCAGGACTCACAGCATGGACAGGCACCTGGGTGGGTGCCTGCACCTTATAGGATCATGCAGTGTCCCAAGCTGGAAGGGGGCCACAAGAATCAGTAAGGTCCAAGCCCTGGCTCCACACAGCACCACCCCAAAATCAGACCCTACATCCTGAGAAGTCCAAACACTTCTTGAACCCCAGCAGGTCGGTGCCATGACCACATCCCTAGGGAGCCTGTCCTGGTGCCCAAGCACCTCTGGGTGCAGAACCTTTCCCTCACACCCAGCCTGACAGCCCCTGTCCCAGCTCCGTGCCATTCCTTTGGGTCCTGTGGCTGTCCCCTCCTGTGGTGTAACCCAGCTGGCAGCCCGGCACCACACAGCCCTTTGCTCCCTCCCCTGGGGGGCAGAATCAAAACGAGGTAAAAGTGCAAGAACTCAAGAAGGATGAGAAAAAACAAAACAAGCAATGCACAACACGATTGTTCACTGAATTGCTCACCACCCACCAAAGGAAGCCCAGCCAGGACAAATGAATGAGATTTAAACTAAACCAGAAAAAACTTTCACAGACTCTGAATGCCCACTGGAGGCTCACTTAAAGCAAAGGCTCTTAATTCACATGTGTAAACTAAATGTTCACAGTTAAATAGTGTGAATGCCTGTGCTATGGTGTATGCCAATTAAATAACTACAAGCACTGGAGATTAAAATAAGCCCTGTAAATGCCCAGGCATTTTCATTATAAAGAAAAATAATAGTGAGGATGAGCATTTACCTTGTATGTAATCTGGCAATTTTGCAATAACTTACACGATACCTCGCTGCAAATGTAACATGAGTAATGTGAATTTTTATCGTGCTCTTTAATTTAGTTATTATTGTATGCTGTCAACACGGAGTATTTTAAATCTTGGCAGGACAGAGATGTCCTGCCACAAAACTGAGTAGTCAGATAAATTAGTGCACATACAAAAACTGTAAGAAAGGGAAAACATTTTTTTTCCTTTCTGCAGAAGTAATTATTCACTGCAGCTTATGCTTTGTAGGAATAAATAAGTATCTCTACCATGCCACACATGGAAGGATTTCTTAGAATCACTCATCTGAAAGCACATAAGGTTACAGGAATGTTTATTTCCCCAGCTGTGTGGACACTGAGCCTTTCTTGCAGAAATTGTCTCCATGTGGTTGAAGGGGCACCAGCAATTTGGCTCCAATCTCGCTTTCACCACTGTAAAAATAGATATTATACAACGTTTTTTAAATCTATTGTTTGTAAGTATGAGGTGATTCGTATAAGTTTGCCAGACAGTAATGTTTTTATGGACAAATTTACTAAAAAGAAGCACATCATCTTTTAAACTCCTGATCAACAAGCTTTTTATGTGCGTGTTACAGGCGCGTGTGCATCTTTAAAACCTTGTTAATGTCTCAGCACAGCCTCATGCTCGGCGTAACATAAATGGTAAATCGATGGCATCCAGATCAGCATTTTGGTGGGCAGGCTCTCTCCTGGGATCCAAACGTTTTGTCTTTGAGGTCAGACGTGACAGCAGTGCTCCCAGCTGCAGGTGGGTGGCGGAGAGTTCAGTTCTGGCTGGACCTGTCCCAGCAGACAGGAAAACTTCTCTGTGTTGGCACCGTTGGATAATGGCTTCAGAAATATGGGTTCCTTGTGTTATCTGCATGAGGATGTTAGAACCTACGTAGCTCAGCTGGAAAGAGCACGTGCGAGGTGGTGGTTTGGAGCTATCTGGGGGTACCTCCCAATGATCCCCTCTGAAGCTGCCCCGCTTTGGCTACAAGACTGAATACTCCTTGTTTCCAACTATTACTCTAAACCATAAGAAGAACAAGGCCTGGGGCATGGTTTTTACTACACTGACTCTATGATATTTAGTATTTGATATACCAGGACAGACCTGGAAGTGCCTCAACAGTGGTCCCAAGGGACTTAATTCCATCCATCCTCCTCCTTGACTCCACGTACATTTATTTTGCAGTTGAGTGTTAATATTTTCACGTACACACACACACACAGCCAACATTTTGTTGCAGTTTGCTTTGCAATGGCTAGAATTGCAGCTTATTTTTACTTTTAGGAGCTTTTTGGCAATTTTTGGAGTCTGTTTTTCTTGGATTATCCCTACCATATGACCCACTCCTCAGTATCATATTCTATAAACTGCCTACATCAGTTTGTGATTTTTTAAATATATGTATGTAGTTTTACAGTGTAAACATGGAAGAATGTCCATGAGAAACTTGTAAATTTTATGTCTGTCTATATTTTTAGTTTTTAAAGGTCCAACAATTTTATTTAGAATTACTGTCATAGGACTTCAACTAACAAATATTTTAACTTGGCAAACGTTCAGATTTTTTACTAAGTGAATCCATTATACTTTCCTAACATCTGCTCTTAATAATCCCAAATGTTTTGGGGTTGTTCTACTTTCACATAAAGATTTTAGTTTGCCTTTTTTTTTTTAACTAAGGCACCATTACACACAATGGTTGATCCTTATCTCATAGAAGTTGCTGATAGAATGGGCATTGATTTTAATGAGAATTAAACTAATAATAATAATAATAAAAAAAAAGTAGAGTAAGTTTAAAAATATTTAGTTATAGGGCAAAATACTTTCTAAAGGATTAACACTGTGACAATAAATAGTAAAATCATTGGCCAAATAAGTTCTCACGTTATAAAATTATTCTAAAATTGAATCATCTGAAGCATGTAGGGAACAGAAAAAGTTAGGAAATTTGGTTAGATTTTTTTTTTTTTGTCTTTTCTTTAAGTACAATAAATGTGTGGAAAATTGGAAAACCTAATATGTAAATTAATGGTGAAGTGAGTTTCTCCATAATCCAAAACAGAAATGGAGGAGTTTCATCAACTTTTTTTTTTTTCACAACACACCACTTCTGTAACATTTGTCAGCTTTTGCTAAAACAGAAAACATGCAGGAAAAAAAGAGGTTAGAAAAGGAAGTTAACATATTCAGGTAGATCGACCAAATCTCATTGGTTTCTCTCATTTTGAATTTGTTTTCATACTTACAGAATTTTCTTATAAAAGGTGCTTTTCATTAAGTAGGTCATTTAAAATCTGACTGGTTGTTTTGAAAGGAAATGTGACGGACAGCAAATGTCAGGCTAGGATTTTGAATAAACTGAAATGCCAGCTAGAAAATACACGCCACAATTCCGTGCTATCTGCCACCACGGAGCCTTTGGTTGGAGATCTGTGTTTAGTTTTGGCATGACACTTGAAGAAGGATGTGCCACCTGGAAAGGGCACAGGAGAAGGAAACAAGAATGATTGTGAGTCTAGAGAATATGACCTCCCGGAGAGATGAAAAGAACAGCCTGTTTATTTTAGGGAAGCAAGATACGATAACAGTCATAACATAACTCTGCTGCTGCAAGGAGGCGGTAAGAGATCAGTTCCTTCAGTCTGCTGAAGCAAAAAGATGTCATGGGCTAAAACTGCAGCGGGAAAGATTTCAGATAATAGAAGATGTTCTGGTTAAGGAAGAGGTTTGAAATGTTAGGAGGAGCTAAGCAGCAGGAGGCTGTGGAGTTGTCACTGCGGGGAGTCCACAAGAAGAGGTGACACGAGGCTCTGTCAGGAGTTAGCTGATTATTTCCACTGCATAGCAGATGCTCAGTGGCTGGTGGCTCTTAAAGCTCTTGGACGTCCTCGAGTGTGGGATCGTCCTTTAACTTGTACCTTGACAGCTCAGTTCATTAGGAAAAAGGAGGTTTATTTTTAGAAGAAAGGTTCTTTAAAAATTAAAAAAAAAAAAATACAAAATGAGATACAAATAAGATAGAACTGGAAGTGGACTTCTTTCAAAGGGCATCAAATCTAAGCCCCTGTTCCAACATCACCTCGAAATAAATTAGGTCTTTGTTTGGCGTAAGTAGGTGCTTTGTATTTAAATTAATTCAGAAGAGATTTGTGACCCACATACACTGCTGCTTGTTGGGTTTTGTTGTTGTTGTGTTTTTTTGTTTGTTTTCTTAATTCCTTCATCCCCAGTGGTTCATCCCTTCAGCCACTGGATTGCTTTGTGTCTCTGTCACTGGAATCACTTTTATTCCACAGTAGGCTTCAGACCACAGTTTGAGAACTAACAAGTTAGGTTTTCACCTCAAATGCTAGTGAAAACCACAGAACAACTTTCAAACAGGATTACTTAGCATATGTATGTATGGAAAGAGTTAAGAAAAGCTCCCCCAGCCCCTCTCCCTCCCCCTCCCACCCCAATGTATTTAAGATTTGTCTGGGATATATTTAAATGTGGAAAACTTGGAAGAAAGCTTAAGAAAATACTGTCAGATGAATGTCTCGAAGTGCCCCCTTCCAGCTGTGGAATATCTCCTTGTTGGTGAGAGGGTCTGCGAGGATTTACAGATGAAAACTTTCCTTTCCAGCTCACTTGGGAGCCAGATGTATAGGACTGGACGCACTGCTTTATTGACACTGCGAGTTGCACAGACGTAGGCGTAGGCTGGATCTGGGGCATATGTTTAATGTCAACACAACAGCAAACCTTATGTTGTTTCCTCAGGTATCAAAATATTCACCATACCCAAATGCTCTTCGCTAGGAAATGTGTACTGAACCCTGCAGAGCTTCTCTTGTCTTTTAACAAAGATGAAGCTTATTAATTTGAGGGGATTATGATAGACATCTGAATCCTGATTTCAAGACTCAGCGACCTCCCGTGGTGCCTTCCAGCCTCAGTCATTGTGATTCCATGATTCACAAGCCATTGTATTTCTTTGGACTTACTAACAGATAGCCCAGTTTCTCCAGGGAGGGATATACTCATTCAAACATCAGCCCCAGTATAAATCAAAAGAGATGCTGTCAGATCCTGTCATTACCAGAACTGTTTGTTACTTTATGCCCTGAAATTACTTGGTTGCTTTCCCTACCCGAGGCCTTTCATCATTAACAGTTAACTTGAGTAAAAATAATATCGGGGATTTTTATTCATTAGGGCATGAGCATCTTTCTCAAGAATTTCACCATGCTAGTCTATTACAAATCATCTCCAAGCTGGTATGTGCTCCTTGCTCCTATGAGTTAGTCACTCTGAACACATTTCTGTGATGCTGTGGGATTGGCACCCACCTCCCGGAACAGAACTCCTGTGGCGTGGACATCTGGCTCTGAGATAAGGCCATTAATCAGCTCACGTCACGGTGCCATCCAGAGGAACTGAATGGCAGAGAGAAAAGGTGGCCTGAGCACAGAAGAACTTCCAACTTCTTTCAGAAAGAGAAATCTTAGTGTCAAAGAGGATTCTCTTCACCTGATTCAGTAATTTGTCTTTTTATGTGACCAGTGTGTGGTATTGCTGTTGAATTTTCATTTTCCTTTGGTTTCTGTTCCTTCCCTCACACCTCTTTGCTGTTTCTAGGTCCCCAGAAGATACCACGAATATACAGGCAATATACACAGCAAGCAAAGAGGACATACAGAGGTTGTGCACACAGAAGGTCCAGACTTGTGCGGATTAGGCATAGGTATGCACACCAGGAAGGTACGTTTAGATGAATTTTATTAGGAGAACTTTTGCTCTCATCAATGAGTGCTGGAGAGAAACAAGTTGAGACATTGGTGTTTTGGTGGAAGGTGCCTTGCTACTGTCTGAGGCAGGAGAAAGGCTCTTTCTCAGCTCCATCTCCCCACAGGTCTCCCCTGAGATGTAGGTGGGAGGAATACGTGTTTGTGTATGTGTCTGCAGTGTAGCTAGGTGTTCATCGCTTTATATTAAGGCTGGAGCGATGAAGAATATCTTCCTCCTTGATGCAGCAGTCATCTATGTGAAATATTTTTGAGTAGGCACAGAATCCTCCACCCCTTCCTTTGGACTTCTGTTTTTCATTTATTTTAACTCGATTGTCTTCATGGCCATGAGCACATCTTTTGCTGCAGCTCCTGACTCAGAAGTTATGAATGTTAGCAGAACTGGAGGGCAGAGTCCTCCGATGGCTGCTCATTGTGTGGGGCCACCGGACCATTTTCCATACTCTTATCTTTCCCCCCTTTCTACTCTCCCAGTCATCCACAAGGAGCAGCTGCAGTATTCACTTCTTGCCAGAAGGGAAGACAGGCAGACAGCTGTCACGCTATGAATCAGATTTTAAACCGTGGTTTGGAGAGGAAGATTTTAGCTTTATTTCCCACTTGCAGAACAAAGAGCATCTGTTTTTGACACTTGTAGTTTTGTGCTGATCTGGGGGTTTGCCTTGAGGTTAGAGATTCCACGTAGGGAAATTGAATTCAAATATCCAGTGAAAAATATTCCCCTGATATTTTTTAATTGATCGGGGCTGCTGTGAAATTAAATCCAAATGATATCTGAAAAACCAAAACGTTTAAATGAGGAGCAGTCGGTGTGATTCTCTTTGGTCCTATAAACTGTGTGACTAGAGACGCTGTGAGCAGATAGAGCGGTTATTAGTTTTATTGTTCTGTGGAATCTGAAGACACTGAATGCTGAAGAATGAACAGCCTTTGGCTTGAAAAGTGTTCATGTGTGCTGCAGTAGTTAGGGGTAGAATGGTTTCTTGGACACACTGGGAATCAGGAGAGCCAAAAGTGAGTCACATGGACGACTGCAGACATCACATTTAATTGTGTAATAATACTACAGCAAGCACAATTGGAGCAGGCTTGCTGACCTCACAGCTGAAAGCACTATTTAAGATCTGGCTACCAGATGTTCCAATAGGATCTAGCCAGCTGCTAGCGGAGGTTACCCTGAGTGTTTTAACAGGGAATATTTACAGCCTAATAGTTCGGAAGAGATGATTGCACTGATTTTCTTCTCTGCCCTGCTGTGGGACAAGGCTCAAGCATGGGGATTCAAGGACGGAGTGCTGCATAACTCGATCTGGCTAGGTAAGAAATAATTTAATCATGAATGTTTCGCTGCAAAAGTCACTGTGTTTATCTAACAGCATAAAAATAAACACCTAGCAATACAAAAACGAGCCAGGCATTAATACTAGCATAATCTTCATTGAAATTGGTCATCAGTTTATATCAGTACTGACTGCAAGTTTTGTACTTAGGAGCCTTTTGTTTTATTGTTTCTCTGAAGCACAGGAAAAAATAGTTATGGAATATTTCATCTGAATGTGTTTTCCTACAGCATGAGGTGAAGAGAAAACTGTTGAATAGTAGCTGCTGCTAATGAAGGAAAACAAGTATGAAAAGAAACATTTGCCAAAGGAATGAATTATTTTCTGCATGAACATATTTCAAATGCCTGGGGTCCTACATCTGAAACTAAATGATCTGGAAATAATATCAGTATCTTTCCTAGGTTTCCAGGGAAGCACAGAAATGTATATGTTTTGGCCATGGCTTCGTTCTCATCATTAAACAGTTGAGAAAAGATTCCAAAAGGGCTATAAAAATGTTGTGGGAATAGTTTCTTATACCTCGAGTGGGTTTAAATGCCTCTTCGAGTTCTTTTATAAGTCTTCATAATAATCCAATCCAGCAGAAAAACGTATTCAAAATGCAGTCACATAAAATACGCCAAAGCAAATACATGTATATGCACTGAGTGCTCTGTTTCATAGAAAAATGCTTACAAACTCCTTTCTCCTGTCTAAGGATGCTGCGTATTTCTTTAAGGATTTTAAGGCATTCCTACAGCCCGTACATGTTTTTGTAGCGCTGAGATGTTTCGTGAGGAATCGGAGCCACTCTCTCATAGCCGGTGCAACAAGCACGTGGCTCCAGCTCCTTCTCAGAGGACCAGAACAGCAGGAACAGAAGTGAGAAGGAGCAGTGTCAGTGTTGCTTTCCATCTGACTGCACCTTTTTAATGACTTTCCTTTCCTTCTGAACCTGGAGCACGCCCGCTGTGTCCCACGGCTGCTGGGAGTGCTGGGGGGGGAACAGCCTGGCAGCCTCACATGCCTCCTTGAGGGGCTGCTCTTCGAGAGGACGATGGCAGGGGACGGCTTGATATGAGGAGCAGAGCTTGTATTCAGGCTGGTGCAGCACACAGGGATGCAGTGGATGAAAAACACTGAGGCTGTGTTAAGCCTTGATAGCAGGGGCAGAGAACTTGAATTTGATGCCGCCTGTGATGGGTATCCTCCTGCAGGATGCGGGGGCTGGCTGTGCATGGGCATGGGCAAACAGCACCCATATGATGCCACCCCGGCCCCAGGGTCCTGGGCTCAGCACACCCAGTGCTCCTAAGATAACGTTTTGCTGCACCTCCAGCATTTACAATGAGGGTAAATGAAAATCAAGGACAGGAGCAAGAACTGATGGCTTTCTCTAAAGGAACAAAGACATGCAGAAAGCTGGAAGCGCAGTGTGCAGCTTTGAAGTAACCACTCTGCTTTCCATTCTGCTTTCCAGTGAAACTCCTTTTAACGTGCGCCATCTATTCCAACTGCTGCAATAAAATTACTCAAACAAAATCCAAACTGCAGTTAATTAAATTACCAACAGAATTCAGTGAAATTACATATAAATGAAGAAAGAGTGGGCAAATTCACAGCCATCCAATGTACCAACCTTTGAATTAAAAACAAAACAAAAAAAAGGAAGTTATTTGAGCACTAAAACAAATAACCCCAATCTCATACTAACTGTGGAGAAGCATTAAAGCAAGACCCACCCCACTAAGTAAAACCTAGGAATGTGCAGTGGCATCTGAGCCTCGCTTATCTCCTCTTCTGATAAAGCATGACTGAGACCAGAGTGAAAATGAAGGGAGTCTTCCATTTTACCTTTCTTCCTCAACAAACCATTAACACAAATATCAAATATTTTGTAGAGGTCAGGCTGGAAATGCTCATGTGTTTTACCTTTTTCTGTGCTACAAAAGATCTTTTGTTGTCCCAGTAAACACGGAGCCCTGCAGCTGATGGTATCGTGTCCTGCTAATGTCTTTCTTGTGTGAATGGAATTTTATAGCTGCTCGTTTTTGAAACAGGCACGCTATAACCAAAGACTCATTGTAAACCGATGAGAGGATTGGAACAGCCTTACCCAAATACGTCCAGGCGCTTATTTGAGAGCTGGTTCTCAGTGCCAGCATCAGGATTCCCACAACAGGTTCTCCCCTCTCTTCAGTCCCAGTTTCACCATGTGTCAGGGAGGTTTGGGGCCATGCCTGCCCCGTTCGCTGCAGCATGACCCTGCCAGGAACTGTACCTGGCCGTCCTCCACTTAAAAGTTACGTTATTTGTTTTCAGCCTTTGACATGTAGCACCGTGCCATGCGTATTGAGGGAACTGTACTAGGCCAAGTCTCACACTGGGTGTGTTTGTGCAGAAGAGCTTGGCCATGGTTCACTCTCACCTACTGCTGTGGGTGAGCAGGGGGTCACCGTCCTTGCCCAACCCTGCTGGCTCTGGGCCTCGCGGAGAGCTTTTAAGAAATGTGAGTTGGAAGAGAAGTGTCCCATCTGCTGGTGGAAGAGCAGCGCTTGTAGAAGCTGTGAAGAGCAGATCTTTCCAGCAATGCTCTGAAAAATGTGATATCTGTCCGTACTGACATTTTAGCATCAATTAAAGTGCTGGTGTCACTTGCGAAAGTGACAAGCTGTAGGATTCAGCTGCCCCTTACTCCTTGACTCGGTGTAAGGGGGGCAGCTCAGCTAATCCCAAGGACTAAAATCTGGGGTTTTCAACTCACTGCCAGCTCACTTCAACTCACCTTTCAGTTCACTTACATATGAGCTGCAGTGATCAATAATCACATTTCCACATTGTCCCCCGAGTGTGCAGTGAGGCTGAGTGGCGCACTATTTCCTGTAGCGCTCATGTTTTCATGCGTGCTGAATTCAACACGAGCAAGCTGTAAAGAAACAACAGCTGGGCTTATCATGACAGACTATTAGGTGAATCAAAAATGATACTTCCTAGAAAGAAATTTTTAATTAATAGAGATTTTTTAAAAGTAGCATACATTATTTCACAGCTGATCGGTGTTAGGACTTTCCTTTGCACTCCAACTGACTTCTTAGAAGGATTTTTCCCCGCAATGTAAGTAAACCCGTGCCCATGCCAGGGACATTCCCGGCGATGCTGCGGGAAGCAGCTCTGTCTTCTGAGACTGCTGTCAGCAATATCATTGACTTCACTGGGCGCCAGTCCAGGGACTGTGGGTCCAAAAACTACATTGGCAAGCGTCATTCTGTATCTAATACGGGATCTCACCATTGCTAACCACAATTCAGTGGTGACCATATTATTTTTTTAAAAAAATATCCTAACCTAGCCAAAACTGCTGATTCAAAGTATGTCACTAGACAAGACATTCTCTTTTTCCCATGGTACCAGTAACTACTGTACAAATGCTTCCTGTTTTGCTTCTTTTTTTCAATCGTGTTGAACAGCAATAACTGCAGACAGACATTTTTCTCAGATTATACTAAATATATATAAAAAAAAGCAAAAATGCTGTTCCGTTCGATACGCATATTGCTTCTGAGACAGATTTCTGCACATATGGTATCAGGCGAGTGAAACAAGAAGAGATTATAAAACCTGTAGTAGCGCTGACAATTTCTAGGTTTCCCTGGAAAGCTGCTTTATGTTGGGCCTCCAAGAGCAAAGAAAAATAATAAAAATAAAAAAAAGAAGAAGAAATTGTATTAATTTTCTGTGCAGCAAAAATGTCAGCCAGCATTTGTTCTGGTCCTGCCCTTTGTGAAAAAAGCCCAGATATTTTTATTTCGCTTTTCCATTCCCTTTAACTTTTACCTCTCTTCTATCCAAGTAGCCGTGATGTGACTCCTCTGGAGATCGAAAACAAAGCTCTGATTCTTCTTCCAAAAGCACTAGGGCTGCGTCCAAAAGTAGGCTGTGATGGCAGTCCAGAACGAGCTTCCCCCGCGTCAGATAGGATGCGCAGAACCGGCGATGCTGACACCAGCGATGGTTCCCATAGCTACTGCTTTCTGAGGAGTCCTCCGGGAGTCCTTCCCTGCGGTTGTTGATTTTCCCTTGCTCAAACCTTGCCAAGCTCTGACTAGCTCTGTTGTTCAAAACTTCTCCTGAGCAAACCCATACCTTAGGGGCGGGAGGGGTGCCGTCTCCTGACGCTTCCCGACTGGCACGGCTACCAGCTAAACATCTTGGTTCGATTCTCACCTGGCCTTCAGCCCGAGGTGTGGGTCCTGGGGGGACTGGGGGAGACGGGAGAGCATCCCACAGGGCTGTACTGAAGGCATTTACTGTTCTTGGTCCCCAGAACGAGCGGCTGGAGTGTACCACCGGGAGTCACGCTCCGGCAAATACCAGCTCACCTACGCGGAAGCAAAAGCAGTCTGCGAGTACGAAGGAGGACACCTGGCCACGTATCAGCAGCTGGAGGCAGCCAGGAAAATAGGTCTGAAAAAAAAATAAAAAAAGCCTAGCCCTTTGCTTTTCACATTGCTCATTCATAGCGCCTTGGATTTTCATGAATGTTATGAACTCTGGGACCGAGAGACTTGTAAAATCCTTGGATTTTGGCCCGAGTTGCATGCAATTTTCCCCCTCGGCACCAGAGCGTGACCGTGCTACCTGCAGAGCTGTTGGGGTTGTGCCTGCACCCGGTGCCACGCATCCCCTGGGCTCGGGGTGCAGCACAGCCCCAAAGCGGCCAGGAGCCTCATTGCCATTCGATTCCTGATGAGGAATGATTAATTCATTCAGCCCATTAGGAAGACAATGGAAAATGACCTCTTCTCTAGAAATTCGCGGGCTATGCTGTTGAGTCAGAACCTGGCTCTCAGCAGCAGCACACATGTAAAAAGGGCACTTTTGTCTCGCAGTCCGAGGACGCCACAAATATGTTCCAGATCGCCTTGGTGAAAACATGGAATCAGCCTCTACCAGACAAAATAACACTGCATTCTTTGGCTATCGTATTTAGGTCCTCAGCCACAAAGTGCATTAGCAGGATCTTGTTGTTTAGCAAGAAATTTAGCGAGGAATTTTAGGTATTTACATTTAAACTGGAAGTATTTTAAGTAAATACCTTGTTCCCTCAGCTACCTTCCACGTGCAGCATTTATTCACTCTCAGAACTTAATACTGCAAACTGGTTCTTGGGATATGGTTCAGTAAGTTTGCATGGATTCAAAAGGGGAACAAAGAGCACGATTTATTTGCTTACATAAGTCATCCAATGTATAATTTGATTACAAATGCTGGTACAGCACTTACAACGCACAGCCCTGGAGACCGTATAGTCCATCTGCATTTGATTTTTGTCTTCAGATGAAGAAGCAATGATCGTGCTGTGGAGAACATAAAGCAATTTTACATTCCAAGCTTAAAATTATCCTCTCAAAGTACAGTTCTTTCCTGTAGTCCAATTTCTATTAGGCCAATTACATCTATGTCATTGATCACCTTGAGTAGGTCCTGATTTACCGTAACAAAAAGCCATTTCTAGCTTAGGATTGATTTATCATATCGATGCCCCATTTCCCCCCCGTGTTGCAGGTTTCCACGTGTGTGCTGCTGGCTGGATGGCAAAGGGCAGGGTCGGTTATCCCATAGTGAAAGCTGGAGCCAACTGCGGCTTTGGAAGAACCGGCATCGTCGACTACGGGATTCGCCTCAACCGGAGCGAGAGATGGGATGCCTACTGCTACAACCCTAACGGTGCGTGCAGAAACAACCCCTTCCCCTCGGGTCTGAGGTTACGACTGCAATGCCCTGCTGTATGGCCATGCAAAGGCACCCAGCTCTGAAGGAGTTAGCCTCAGTATCCTAAATATGCAGTCTGTGAAGGGGGCGTATTGACACAAATGGCTCGGGAGCCTTGCACCCTCTGCTGTCACCAGCAGCAGATCCCGCTCGCTCAGAGCTTGGTGTCTCTGCACTGCCTGGTGCTGTAGGGAACTGGGCTGACCAAAGGCCCTCCAGAAACTAACAGTGTGATGATACGCTGTTGTTGATCAAAAAGGTAAGTGACATTCCTCATGTGATCTTCTCTTGTATAAAGGCATTTACATTTAGCCTACAATTTCATTTAAACATCCAACCTGAGGTGCTTAACAGATGTTGAGCTAAGTGGTCATAACAGTGCATTAAGCAAAATGTTTAGCTCCTATGCTGTAAGCACATTTTCTTACCTTTGTAGCAAGATGGTAGCTTAGAAAATTACAATCAATCTCAGTGATAATTACCCTTTTGCTTGCCTTTACATTTTTCCCAGTTTGCACATAAAGAATTATATAATTTCTTTCAAAGTTCTCAGTCACCTTGTTGCAAGCACTGCTGCTAAAAGTCTGGAAGCAGCCATGAGAATTCAGAAAATAAAATCTAGGGAAGTTCTGGTTATCTTGGGTTTCTTAAAGCTTTTATTCTAAAAAAAAAAAAAACAAAAAACCCACTAGAATTCACTCAAATCTGACTTGTTCCTTTTATTTTGTTCCAAATCTGACTTGTGTTCCTTTTATTAGCTGGACATTTGGGCATGAAGTTTAGCTATAATTAAATGCTGCAAAGGTAGGCATGTGCGTTTTAACTTGCATCAAAGAGCTAAAAGAGTTGTCAGACATCTCAGAGGTACTGTGGCACACTGCAGGGACAATGCCACCTCACTAGGGAGCTGCCTCTGGGAGAAGTCTGCTGAAGACACCTCCTAAGGGTCTGCCTCCTAAGGCTGGACGTGGCTGTCCAGATGAGAAGTAGGAATTTGTTCCCCAAGAGGTAGCATGTAGGCTGTGATTTAAAATCCTCCCTGGAAAGTTGTGTTCTTCAGTGATTTTATTTCTTTATTGTAAACACAGTTCTGGAGGGAAATAGGGGTGTGCCTGCTACTCTGTTGTTCCTGCTTACCAGCCTTCTGATGCATTTGTAGAGTCATACACAGATAAAACATTATGACATGGGAACCATTCTCTGGATATTTCGCCTGTAAACAGGCAAAATGTTAACCCTTATTCCTTCTTCCTCGTGCCTGAGATAGAGCAAGTCTTGACATGAATGCCATGCCTGGGACTGAACCACTGGACAGGTCCAGCTCTGGACAATACCTCTTGCACGTGTGTGTGCATGCACGTGTAACTGCAGTGTAGCTAGAGACAAGTGGGTCTCCAAAGCAGACCTGGGGAGATGGTTCCAACACGACAGACAAGACTTCACCAGATATGGGCCCTGTCTCCATTCTCCTCCATTCCCTACACTGCAGATGAAATATTTACACAGCCACTGCATCTCGGTACCACTTCACGTGGCTGGAAGATGGAAGAAGTGGGCACCACCACGAGAAGAGAAGTTCAACTTTGTGCTCCATTCGAGTCCCTTGCTCCCGGGGAGCGCGCTGCCCTGGCTGGCAGAGCCAGAAGCTGGAGCTGGTGGTGACGTCTATACAGCTGTGCACATTTGTTTGTGCTCGCAGGGCTTGAGCTTGTTTATGTGAGCTGGGCAGTTGTTAACCGAATAGCTCTGTGGGGTGGGGGACACTCACAGATGTTCAGCACACAAAGAAAACTGCGAGAGAGACTACTGCACTCGTTATTACTGCATTTATGTCAGCCCAACACGCTCCTTTGTCAGCCTTCTCCTTTGGGAGGAGAGGTGGTTGCTTTCCAGATGCTCTGTTTGGTTGGAGGACAAAGGGAAACTTGAACTGCCAACACTCCCAAGACAGCCTGAGCCTCTCCCATGGAAAGGAAATGTAGTTGTGCTCCATGGGCAGCCTGCTATGTGGGCTGGCAGAGCTCTCTGGCTGCAGGTGGGACATGGCCTGGAGCACAAAGCCCTTAGTTTGGGGCTGTGGACGAACCAAGAGCATTGAACTCACACCCAAAAAGTGCCTCCCCAGGTCTGAACGTGGGCACTGCAGGAGCTCTGTGCCCTTGGGGGAGTGCAAGAGCTGCAGTGCTAAGGGTACAATGCAGCATATGTGAGCACTGACCTTTACAAGGTGGGTGGGGTTTTTTGTTTGTTTGTTATTTTGCGCAAGACACGCTTCAAAGAGGTTTTTGAAGAAGAAAGGCTGAAACGGAATGCCAGGGCAATGTGCAAGTACAGCCTTAAAGCTTACAGTTCAGCAGTCAGAAACCCTAAATGCCTTTTACATGAAGCACTTAGCTCTGGCCCAAAGTCCACTGAAGTCAATGAAAGCTTTTCCTCTAAATTCAGTGAGTTTTGGATCATGTCTTCCAAAATATCTGCTTCCAAAAGCTAGGAATGACGGACGTTTCTTGTGAATGCTGACTGCTTAAATGTATGAAAAATGCTATCATGCTGGAGGTCCCTATGTGATTTTCTATGGATCTGCTGGGTGAAAGAGCTGAAAGCATTAAATCATAGACATATCCAAAATGAATACTTGAACTCTGATGTTTTTATTTTTCTCTTAGGAAAAGAATGTGGTGGAGTCTTCACAGATTCAAAACATGTTTTTAAGTCACCAGGCTACCCAAACGAGTATGAAAATGAGCAAATTTGTTATTGGCATATCAGAGTGAAGTATGGACAGCGGATTCATCTACAGTTTCTGGAGTTTGATGTTGAAGATGACACTGCTTGTATGGCTGATTTCTTGGAAATCTATGATAGCTATGATGACATCAACGGCTTTGTGGGCAGGTACAGTAACTCCAACTTTAATATAAAAATATTCAAATGATATATATTTTTCTGAAACATTACTTCAGAAAAACACTGTGTTACTTTGTCCAATTAGCACCTCTGATATGTTCATAATACTTGTAGTAATAGTACCTGACAACTTACCTTATTTCCCTTTTATTAACACAGCCCTGTAAAGAGTCTCGGGAAATCGTGCTTTGCCCTTTTCTGCTTTGTTGAATTACATGAAAGGGAGCTCGAGACTTTTTAGTCAGCTGCTTATTTTAATTCTCTATGACTTTGCAGGAAGACCTAGCGATTTCAAACAATATTTTGTATTTGCTTTAATTAAAACGAGGGAGGAGAGGTGTAAAGTGTTAGCAAAAAAATTATCCTTTGCTACAGAAGTCAAATATTTTGTAACAAAATCAGAACAGAACAAGTGTTCCATGTCTCTCTCATAAAATTCCATTTGTCTCTTTGCTTAATTCTTACTTTCTTTTGTTCACTGTCATCTCTTTGCTTGTTCTTTAGCAGTCATATTTTTACTATAAAATTCCTCATTTTTCCAGGAGGGGAAAACAAAACAAAACAAAACAAAACAAAGCAACAACAACAACAACAAAAGTTATAAAAACACTTCCCAATTCCTGCCATTTTTCATTTCCTTTCTACAAATCATGTGTAGCAAAGCAAGGATATAGCCCATTTGTTTCTCCTTTACAGATCATTTTAGATGTTTTTCTTGACAAAGTTCTTCCTTTCTTAGCCTTGAGCCATTGTTCTTTTCCTTAATGCCTTGTTAAATTGTTGTGCTTTTTTTTTTTTCTCGTTTTGCACCATTTACTTCCCTCATATTTTGAAAAATGGTTCCTGCATTTTTCCTTCCCTTAATCCTCACTACAAAATCATGACAGAAATCCTTTAGTCAATGGCTTTAACATGCAGAGAATTATGTGCGCTGCACAGCTACAACCAGCTTGGCCCCACGAGGCACAGCTCCAGAGGAGAGTACAGCCTGGGTGCCCCGTGGTCAGTGTGTGTCCCCACACAGCGGGGTAGGGCATATCTGCCGTGTTTAGTCATGAACATTTCTCTTTTTTTTTTTTTTCTAGGTTTTGCGGAGATGAGTTGCCAGATGATATCATTAGCACAGGTAATATATTTGTACTCCTTATGGTTAAAAAAAAATCAGCCCAAATAAACTTTTCTCCCTGCTTTCTAATATGTCCAAAGACTCGATCTCTGCTTCACGGCCAAGCTGCTATTCAAAACTGCCAGCATGCTTTTTCATCAACACAGTTACTTTTAAATAAATGATGTACCATTCCATGCATGATTTGAGGTTCAACTAGTGAATGCAAGTAACAGCAGAATCTGAAAAATACTTGCTGCACACTCATGGTACAACCTCACCCCAGTGTCACCTAGAAATCCATGAGGTTTTCTGCTTATTTTGCATATCCAGGTGATTTTTCTTCTTAAATCAGGGTGACCTCCTTTTCCTTTTTCTTGTCCAGGCAATGTGATGACTTTGAAGTTTCTGTCAGACTCCTCAGTGACTGCTGGTGGTTTTCAAATTAGGTATGTTGCTGTAGACATGCCTTCAAAGTCAGGTGATGGAAAGAACACAACTTCCCAAGGAAAAGCAAACTTCTTACCTGGAAAGTTTGGTATCATGTAAGCAAAGTAACATGATATGCTCACTGGGAAACGTGTTGTAGAACCCAATTCAGACATCTGTTTCTTCAGATAAGACAGACATACGGTCATTTCCTTCATATCTTTCTGACTTTTTATTTTCTGTTTTATATAAGTGATGTTAATAAAGTATTCTAGGAAATAAATTATAAAATGTAATTACATGAATACTGGAAGACTATTTTTAGATTTCTAGACCTGTAAAAAAATGAAGAAATCACTGTTACCAAAGACTTTAAAGCTATTTTTGTATATAAACTGTACCTTTTCCTTATTTCTTGCACCATTTGAACAAGCTTATTGTGACCAATGTTTCAATTATTTTTAAACCTAATTTGCTGTTCTCTCCTTATTTCCTTGGTTTCCACATATTTATTTTTTTTGATTGTTGCTTTCTTTCTTCCTGTTCTCTACACTATTTTTTTTAAATTAACTAATTTCCCTGAGCTCAAAAGGCCTTTGGAGTCCACTTATTCTGAAGATGCTTAAATTCACCCTGCGGATGGCCTAGTGGCCACCCATGTTACTGTCTGAAGTCAGGAGGCTGTGAAGCAGCATGGAAAGCAAAGGATCCATGACATTATCAGTGTAATTTTGCTGTGAGATGAATCAGAAAGTACTCCAGAAATTTTGTCAGCGTCTCCTCACGCGGAGAAGAGATGTTCATGTCTGATTTCACTTTGCAAAGAACCAAATGAGAGACTTGGTAACGATGATAAAACTGGCGAGATGAAGCATCAAAAGATACTGCCGGCAACCAGCAAATCCATTCTGAAGACACTGTTGAGATGCTGTATGTTGTTTACACGGGTTTTGAGACTGTACTGTTGCGAACTGATAAACGCGAACCATTTTCTGTGCGTTCTCAACTTGGGTTTAAATTCCTCAGCCTGAAGCAGCATTAAAGCTACCTCTGTTTTAACCTCGTCATCGAGTTTCCAATGATGTATTTTGATTCCCTGAGGGCTTTTCAGACCTTTTTTTTTAAGTCAAAGCGGTCAGTAAGCTGCAGCGTGTCTTGCTTTGGTGCGGGGGGCCGTGCCCCTGCCACACCTGAGGGACTTGAGAGGGGAGTTTCGGCTCATTATTTATTTATTTATTTATAATTTTGAGTGTGTATTGCTCCAATTTCCCTGGGAATACGGCTCCAACTCCTAGTCTGTGAGGCGGGCAGCAGGCACATGGCCGTGTGAGGGGACGGGGGGAAGGGGGGGCGGGCCGGCGGAGCGGCATTTTACGACCCCGCCGCCTGCCGGCCGCCCTCAGTGGGCTGCGGGCTGTGAGGCGATTTTAGGCTTATACAGGGCGGTTTGTGCGAGCAGGGCCGTGCGAAACTCGTGTTTTTATTTCCAGTCAGAAGCGAGCGTGACGGCGGCGTTACCAGGACGCGGCCGAGCACGCCGCGCTCTGAGGCGGCCCGCCTCACCGCCCCCCTTGACGGACAGCCCCTCGCCCCGCCCCCTCCGCCTCCTCCACCAATCAGAGGCGGGCCCACACGGGCGCGGGAAGCGGCCGATGGCCGGGCGCCGCTCACCGCCCTCAGCCTCGGCCCTTAGCCCCGCCTCCCGGCGCTCCCCATTGGCTGAGCCCCCGCTGCCCGGGCCCGCGCGCCGGCCGTCCCGGCGCCTCGCCGCCATCTTAGGCCGGGAGGCAGCGGCGCGGCCGCGGGCGGGGGGCTCGGGGCAGGGGGCTCGGGGCTTCCGCCGCTCGCCGTGCCTCAGGAAGCCCGGCCCCCGGCCCGCCGCACCATGAGCGCCGCCGCCGGCCTTCAGCCGCTGCTGGAGACGCTGGAGGACCCGGCTGCCCCGCCGGGCGAGCTGACGGACGCGCACCTCGCCATCGTCAGGTGGGTGAGGGGACCGGGGGGGGGTGGGGGGCAGCCTCGTCAGGCTCCAGGCGGTGCTGGTCTGAGGTGATTTATACGGCTAAAGGCTGTGCCGGCTGGTGTGGTGGTGTGTTCCGGGCCGGCACGCTTCAGGGGTGTGCTCTGAGCTGGGTGGGACTGGTTCTTAATGGTGTGGGGGGCAGGGGCGGCTCTGCTGGTGCGGATCGGAGCTCCCCTCAACGCGGAGCCTGCCCCTGGAGCAGCCCCTGAGGGGGGTGTGTGCGGCTCACGTGCTCGGTGAAGTTCGTCCAACTTCCAGGAGTTGCATGGAGTTCATGTATTATCCATTAAAATATTAAAATTAAATGCCTTAATGTCTTTCACATCCCATAAGCACAAAACCCGTTGTTAATCACTTCACTTTTCCCGATATACCAGTATAAACATACTTCATAACACACTATTTTATTGGTATGTCAAGCAACACGTGCTGGCTGCCACTTCAGTACTTCAGCATCTTCTGTTTTAACTTCCCAAGGAGTGAAATAGTGCCCTAATGGCCTGGTCTAACTTCCTCCTAGCCAAAACCAGGAGCTTCAAAGTTACATAGATGATAACAAGTTTAATGGGTGAATGTTCCTTGTTTTCCCTTTTGCTCTGTAAAGTCGCTTGACTGGTGAGGAAGGCAAAGAATTCACTGCTGATGTCAGAAGACACTTCCCTCAACTTTGCAAAGTGTTTAAGGTACGTCTTTTCCAGATTAAAGATTCGATCAGATGGTCAAGGCCAGACTAAGACTTCAACATGCATTCATGTAATTATGAATTCCAGCTAGTAACATAGTATTAAGGGTTTGTTCATGAAACAATTCTTCAATGTTACTAAAAATTACTACAGGGGAAGAAGAAACTTAGGGGCAGGGATTCAGGCAGGTGTTATGCAGTCAAATCAAATCTTCGGGAAAAGATGCTATGTGTGTATACTAAATGTCACTTTTTTGGGAAGATTACTATAAAGACTGTCCATTTTTTTCCATGTGTTTTAGAATCGAGTCAAGTGTTAGCACAGGGAAAAGCAAGGAGGTGAAGAGCTTCTGATGTGTAGCACATTCTTCAGTAAAGATGTCTAATTACAGAGAACAAAAATGTCTTCAGAACTTCAAATTGTTTTAAAGATCTGGAGTGTGTATAAACAGGAGGGCTTTCCTACATGGCTATATTTTCCATCAAGCGTTCATTTTGACAGGTCTCTTCATTCAGCAGGTGTTGGTATTAAGACAGTTAATGTTTTACATTTATTTTGTAAGCTGAGATTTTACATGCGTGTAACTTTTTTCCAGGCACACATTTCTAGCACAAATTCAGAGCTGAGTAATGCAGCATTACAGGCCTTAGGATTCTGCGTTTTTAATTCGAAGATCACGTCTGAGTTGCCAGGTAAGCAAACAAACTTCAGTGTGGTTGGTAATGTGTATCTCTGTACCATAGTCCTTCCTTTATTTCCTTGTTAGCATATAAGACAATTTTGGCAGATGTTCCCAAAGTGATATATTTAACAAAAAGTGATATATGTAACAAAACTGTTCCCAAGTGGTATAATAGTTTTGTCTCTAGATCGGTGTGATCAGATCACTAATTCCATCTTGTGCAAAAAAAAAAAAAAGTTTTTTTCATGCTATTCCACTAATACTGGCCTACTAACTCATAGTTTGGTTGCACGCTTTGGTAGCAGTTAGGTTCTGTAATTGTTCTCTGGAATTTGCAATCAAAAACCACCCAAGTGGAAAAATAATGAAGAACATTTTTTTTTCTGTAGAATGCGGGCCTGCCTGGTAGTGCTTTTCAGTGTTTTCCACTGTTTACCTGGTAATTCCTGTTTGGTACATTAAAATAGCTTAACTTGAGATGTTTAACAGCACAACATTTAAAGTACTCCAAAACCTTACAGCCTGCATTCCTGGAAGATGCTAAATCCCTGTAACAGCAGGTTTCGGTGCTGAAAACCTGAGGCTTATTCCCCAATGTAAAAACAGTGGGTTTTGTTAATCCAGGAGAGCTGATGTTCAAGCTGGTTGGTCCTCAGGAAGTAGCTTTATGGGGTCAGGCATATCTAGTTGCAGTGGCATGGTCAGAAGCAGCTCAGTGTCAGCTGTCAGTGTGTGTGTGGACAGGTTGTGTAGTGGTGGAAGGTGAAGGCTAAACTAGTCACATGTGGATGAGCAGAGAGCATTTTTACACAGCACTTTTTCTCAGTTTTTCTACTTATATTTTCCAGTGTTTCTTGTCTTTTATTACTTAAACTGTAATCTGATTTCTTGAGGAAATGAAGCATCTGTAGCAGTGTCTGTGTGGTCTCTTTCCTTTCCCCTTTAGCTTTTTTTTTTTTTTTTTAAACCACTTAATAAACTGCAGTCAAACTTGCTAGATAAGGTCAGGTCCTGAAAATAGGTGGAGAGTTAGGAAGGTGGGACAAAAAGCTCAAGTTAGCTCAGTTCTTGCTTTCCTCTTTAATGGTGAAGGCTCTTGTAGACCTTAACATGAATTTATATATGTCAATATAGCAGGAAAACTGACTTTTTACAAAGTACTCTTAAATGAAGGTGAAGGCTCGGGAGTTGTAAATAGTTGAATATTCAGTCTTTAGCTCTGCTCCTTTTTAGGTAAAATTATCTTTTGGTTGTGGTGGTTTTACCTGGCTGGGGAGCTAAGCTCAACCACTTCAAAGGAAAAGGGGGTGAAAATATGATGGAAAGGTCTCAACAGTTGAGATAAGGATGGGAAGATCTCTCACCAATTAACATCACGGGCAAAACAGACTCAGTGTAGGGAGATCCATGTAATTTATTGCCTGGATCCAATTTAGTTACCATGGGATCCATCCCCCAGGAGCAAACTGCTCCAGCACGGGTGGCAGCTTCCCCCAGATCCCCTGCTCCTGCGGGGGCTCTCCATGGGCCGCAGCCTCCTCCAGGCTATATCCACGTGCTCCACGGGGGGCTCCTCCATGGGCTGCAGTGTGGAGATCTGCTCCATGTGGGACCCATGGGTGCAAGGGGACAGCCTGCTCCACCGGCCTCTGCAGGCCGCAGGTGAACTGCTGCTGCCTGTCTGGAGCACCTCCTGTCCCCCTTCACTGACCTTGGTCTCTGTTTCTCACTCCTCTCTCCCAGTTGCTGTTGCACAGCAGTTTGTTGTTTTTTTTTCTGTTCTTAAATGTGCTCTCCCTGATGACCAACCCGTGCTGCTGATTGTCTCAGCTCTGGCCAGAAGCAGGTCCTTTTTGGAGCTGGCCCTTATCTAAGGTGGGACAGCTGCTGGGCTCTGCTCACGGAGGCCACCCCTGTGTGCCCCTGCTACCAAACTCTTGCTACATAAACACAAATGTTTTGGGTTTTCTGTCTTCTCATGATACCACGTATAAGCTATGTCTATATTATCTACATGCATTGATACGTTTTGAATTTTTGCTAAAATTTCATGAGAAACTTCCAAACATTTCCAAAAAGAAATGTTCAAGACGTTAAATCGCAGTCTAGTGGAATGGATCTCATTGCTTTCGTAATGTTACATGAGCAAAATGACCTGAGGCTTGCTAAGAAGCTGAGTGGAATACTCAGAGTTTGACTTCTATGCATCCTGCTTTCAGCAACTGAAGTACACGACTTGCTTTCAACCATAAACAGCATTGCTGTGAAAACTCCAGACAAAAACACTCGCACTCGAGCACTTTGGGTGATTTCTAAGCAGACGTTTCCCTCTGAAATTGTTAAAAAGGAGGTAAGTTTCTTAACTTTTTTTGTAGCCTGGGAAACGGAATCTCACGTTTCCAGCTGCTCAGGGAGAAATATTTGTATTTACGTACAACATTCACTTGGATCTTCTTGTGTTTCCTCAGGTGTCCAATATTATTTCTACACTGGAAACAATACTTACTAAAGGAGAAGTCCAGTCTATGATCGTTGAATATGAAGCACTGAATGTTGTTATACGGTAGGTGCACTGTTTTTTTATTGGCTCTAAGTTCAGCTCATATGCTTAAAAAATACTGATGGCATAGACAGGACAGCTGTAAACGTCAGTTTGTTCTGCTTTTGGGGAGGTTGAAATAACCTGTCAGCATTGCAGTTAAGTAAACCATTAAAATGGGATGTTCTAAAATTGTTCAGAATGGCTTCCTCTAAATCCAGAGTTGAATTAGAGCATTTATCAATGATACTAAGACTGTCTGAGCGTGTGAGGAGTATGCTGCCTGCTAGAGATGATCAATGCTTGTATTTGTTTTTTCAATTCAGCTTAATGGAGCAAACTCCAACCGAGATGGGAGAAGAGGCTGTGAGGTGGGCGAAGCTGATCATTCCTCTGGTCGTCCATTCAGCTCATAAAGTGCAGCTCCGAGGTGCCACTGCACTGGAGATGGGCATGCCCCTGCTGCTGCAGAAACAGCAGGAGGTGGCAGCTGTCACTGAACACCTAATGACCACGGTAAGTAGGGAGGGGCTTTTTTTTTTTTTTTCTAGATACAGCAGGAGTAGTGGTCAAGGTTTTTTTTTTTTTTTTATAGTCTAAGTAGTAACTTTTTGCTGCCACTAAGTGTTGAGAGCAACCTCATGATGACAGCAATTGTGACAAAAAAATAATACAAGGTTAAACATAGGACCACTGTAAAAAAAAAATATTTTAATGTTTCTGGCAAGCATTATTGATAAGAAAAGCTTCTTTTTAAATATTCTTTAGATACCTGTCTTTACAGCATTAATTCGTAGTATCATTATACTTTTGTTTCTTAAAGAGAATTTAGTGAGAGAACTAGGGTCTATAGCAGAACTTGGTATGGCATCTTCCAGCTTTACCTCCTACAGAAAATGGGGCTAGCTTCAAAGCTAAGATGAGTTGCTCAAGGTCTTTACCATTTGAGCTGTGAATATATTGAAGGAAATCCTACGACCTTTCTGGGCAGCTTGTTCCAGTGCTGAACCATTCTCATTGTAAAAATAAATTTTAAAAGCAAACAAGCCACCACCAACAACCAAAAGAAGTAAATCCTTTGGCTGAAGTAGAATTTGCCACTAATAATGTCAGTGTGACTTGAGAGTTTGAGAGGCTACGGGTAGTGAAGGAAATTGATTTTGTTGGTTGACATTATCAGCAGGAATAATCGATACCAGCTATTCATTTCAGCAAAGAAGGTAATCAAATGGTAGCAGTGTTTGACTGACTCACCAGGGAATGCTACATGGTACAAAACTTTATCTTTCTGATCTAGAAATAAGTTATTTCCAGACTGCATGTGTCTTTCCAGTTATCATTGATTTGATTACATAATTTTTACGGTAACTTGAATGTATTCCTTGTATAAATTATTTTTCTTTTCGCCCGCAGAAATTAATCTCAGAACTTCAGAAGCTGTTTTCTACAAAAAATGAGACTTACGTCTTAAAATTATGGCCGCTGTTTGTCAAATTACTTGGAAAGGTAAGCAGAAAAACAGTCATTTTACTTATCTGAAGGTTAATAACTAAATTCTGGACAGCTTAATTATTGTAACTTTGAACTTCTGTATTTGCAGACTCTGCATCGTAGTGGCAGTTTCATCAACTCATTGCTGCAGCTGGAGGAACTTGGATTTCGTAGTGGCTCACCGGTAGTAAAGAAAATAGCCTTCATTGCATGGAAGAGTCTAATAGATAATTTTGCTTTAAATCCAGGTAGATTTTAAAAAGTTAACCCGAATTGCTTTGAGTATTGTCACTTTTTATAACTGGAAGAGTATAGATTGTTTCTCTATTTCTTACCCTGGTGAAAACTATGGTATGTGCCACTGTATATACACAGTATATATGTGGTGTATACATAGTAATATATGCTGTGTGTATAGACATAAGGGAAAGTGATGTAACTCGACCAGTAGTTCTGTCTTAGTTTTGCTACTAGGAGAATGGATAAAATTAGAAGCCTTTTTTGTAACACTTCAGTTGAGCCAAACAGTCAGCAATCAAATGGAGAAAAAACTTTGTTCTGGGTATAGTATTTAGGACTGTATGGATTAACTGAGGGGAGAGCCATGCATCAAGATTCTGAAGATGTAAAACATGTACTTCAAAACCTGTTTAAAGGGTACAAAAGAGGCTGGAACAAGTCCAGTACATATATATCACAACGCCCAAAATACTTACCTTGATTGTACTTTCTGTCCTGAAGAGGAAGCTAAATGCAGACATTTCTTAGTTTAGCTGAATTTCAGTTAAGTTGCAATTCTGAGTTGTTTACCATGTGGTCACTTCTAATCACTGTTTTACATAGATAATTAACAAAGATTTTTTTTTTCTAGATGAAATCACTGGCATTATTAGTGTATGTGTTGCATGCTTTATCATGGCTATCAAGGACTGCATGCTGCAAAAGCAGTCTGTCAGCAGTTTCTTATAAATTACTGGTGGACAGGTTCTGCTGCTGCTGAGCTGGCTAAAAGTTTTTTTTCCCTTTAAGCACTTAGGCTTGAGCAAACTTCTGTTCAAACATGCTATGCCATTTCTGCTTCAGTGGCAAATGATCATTTGTGGCCTTGGTATGCCATATTTAAGATCATTCGTTCTCATTTTGTTGTTAATACACAGGTATGTTAAGTGTTTGGGTTTTATTTTGCTGTGGGAGATGTTACTCTTTAAAATAGCAAGCAGGAATGGATTTCCTTAAGTTTCTGTTGGTATGCAGTAGATTTCACTTCCTTTCTGGTATCAGAAAGAAATGCCTTCTATTTCCAGGGGCATTCCAGATGCCATTTAAAGCAATTTGAATAGTCTGAAAGATTAATGTGGTATTGTAGTTCTGCAAAGCATTGCTGTATTTTAAGGTAAAACACAGAAGAAAACTAATGGTTTAAAAAGTTCCCTTTTTGTTATTTTGCAATTAAATTATTTAATTATGTTGATTAAAAATGCTTTTCTTGTTTTTCTTCAAGATATATTGTGCAGTGCTAAAAGGCTGAAATTGTTAATGCAGCCCCTGAGCTCAATCCATGTGAGAACAGAGGCTTTAGCACTGACGAAACTGGAGGTCTGGTGGTATTTGCTCATGAGGCTTGGACCTCAGCTGCCTGCAAACTTTGAACAGGTAATACCACTGAAAATAGTTGTAGTGTAATCATTTAGCTGGTGTTCAGTGTGCAAAGCTGAACTCCGTTACCATAGCTTTTGTCTACCTACTTTGCCCTTCTCTAGTTTATTAGTATAAAACTGTCTTTAGGAACCAAACATGCTTTTTGTTCATGTGCATGTTATATAAGAGCATTTAGGAACATTTAGGGCTGTGTGTGCGATCTTTTTCAAGTTTCAAAAGACGTGAGAGTCTATCTGCCTATAATTTGAGTATCTTAGTGAACGTTTCTGCTCAGTGCATGGTAATAATAAATATGAGCAAGTTATATAAGGATTGTTTTGTCCTTTTAAAATATTCCTTAATATCATGAAGAAAAATATTTCAGGTGTTTCATTACTACTCATGTTGTAATCAAAATGAGCAAAAAGTTTCTGGCTTCTGAATTTTGTTAAATGAAACTTCAGGATGGCAGTAAAGAAAAAAATGTAACTTTAAGCAAGGTACAGGTGGATCACTTCTAACATGAATTTTTATCGAGCTATTTCATATTTGTTCTTCAATATATGTTTTATACAGTGCCTCGAAAATATAATTATGAGGACCCAAGAAGCTCTGAAAAATTTATGCTGTGAATAGCAGTACAGCCTATGTGATATTTAAATTGTGTGATTCTTTGTGGCTTATAGCTTGATTCTGTTATTTTTATTGAGATTTGGTATTTTTGCAGGTTTGTGTACCGTTAATCCAGAGTACTCTAAGTCTAGATTCTTCTGCTGCGGTGCCAGGAACTCCCTTGCGTGCACCAGCGAACCAGAATCTAGGTTTGGCAAACCCTGCACAGAAATCAGGTATTAAAATGCAAGCCTGTTTCCACCTGTATTTTAGATGCAGGAGCCAAGGTGTTTTGTGTAACGTATTTATGGTTTTTAATTTGTCATATTATTGAAAACAGTAACTTCTCAGATGAACATGCAGGAAACTTTGGTGGTGGTTTACATTGGTTAAGCTGAGACTGTAGTCAGTGTCTCAAGCTACAAAATCATGATAATCCAACTGCTGAGGGCCCATCTTTAATGTCCAGGTTTCTGTTCGCTTTTGCAATGGAGCTTTAACTTGAAACTTAACTTTTTTGTGTATATGCTCTATGTATACTAGTCTCAGCTCTGTAGCATTTTTAGGTTCTGTCTGAATATTACTGCAGTGATCATAACACTGCTAATAATGCTGTAAGTACGTGTGAAATCACATTAACTTGAGTGTTAGATCCAGGTGCTGAACTGCCTCTCTGCATGGAAAGCCTGATGTTCTCATACAATTCTAGAATGTTGAAGTTAGAAGCCTCAGGTTCATTGAGCAAGTGTCCTCAACGTGTTAGTAGTGTAGCACCTAATTTGTTGTGTTGCCACAACTTCGATGGCAACTTTTGTTGCCAAAATAATGTTTGGCATCTGAGGCTTTGAAGTCCTTGGAAGACACATGCTTTCAAAATACATGATTAAAACTGTGATGTTAAACCCTGTCAAGTACGTAATGTCTGACTGATAAGAGGTTCCTTTTAGCCACCACTATGATATGACTTGCTCTTCTCACATTTGCTGTGGGGGTTCTGGTTTGTTGGATTTTTCTTCTTACTACGGGTGATATAGGAGGTAACTTTCAACTTTGTTTTCTCCCAACACTCAGGTTCTTATCCATTTGCAAGTCCAGCCACACCAAGAATGAACTTGAATTCTAGTACTGCAGGAGTGGTGGTGATTCCTTCTATTCAGCTTCTGGGAATTGAAATGCTGCTTCACTTCCTGATGGGACCAGAAGTTTTGGATTTTGCGAAGCAAAATAAACTTGTACTTAGTTTAGGTATGTGAGTTACATTTTTCCAAGTACTACTGTGTTCCAGATTTTGTTGGATTTAAAGGTGTCCAGTAGCATGAAATGCTTTAAATATTTGAAACTGCTAGTGGTCATCTTTAATATTGGAAATTGTTTTTAATTTTGTGAAATACTGTAAGTATACACATTCCTGATTGCTTTTTAAGACTTAATTTAAAAACAGACTGAAAAATAGCTGACTTACAAAACAGGCTTTGTTCTTCTCCTAGAGCCTCTCCAGCACCCACTCATCAGCAGCTCATCTTTTTTTTGTAAGCATGCCACCACACTTATAAATGCCGTTCAGGATGGATTTATTGCAATTGGGAAAGAAGTTCCTGGTAAGAATTTAGTGGGAAAATTCATTTTGTTTTCTGAGAAATAGTTTGCAGGAGGAAAACATAAGGGGGGGAAAATAGCCACTTTCTGTAATGCTTCTGTCTGTATTACTTAAATAGAACTTAACCTGACTTGGTCCAAAAGCTTATGCCAGTTTCTGCTTATGTCGATGTCTGTTTAACACAGTTTGTGTTTAAATATTGTTAGTTTAATGTTTCTATTGCAAAGTGAATGGAAATACTTTTATCTTGTAGATTCTATGCTGAATAGTATATGGAAGGACATAAATGGATACGTAAAAACAGCTATTGAATCAGGTAACCTTTTTTTTGTTATAGCTGACCTGTTAGTGATTGTGGCTTTTTTAGTAGACTTTAAGAAATGTTTGTTTCATTGGTAGTAAAACCTGGTTTTAGGCATCATCAACAGTTTTTTGGAATTGATCTCCATGTGCTAATCCATGTGCTAACAATACAAAATCGTACTGATTCAATCCATTCAAGCTTGTCAGGGAAGACACCAGTAGCATATGACTGCAGCTGTGTGTCTTCTAGCAATAAGACACAGAAGCACCTGAACTGCTTTTATGGTTGAAGAAATCTTTCCATTTCCAAAAAGAATGCCATGACAAGTCTTTGGTACTAAGAAAAACTCTGAAATATTATTTGGTGTATTAGTCAAAGTAGTATCAATTTATGTGACTATAGCTACCTCTTTTCCCCAAGTCAAATTTGTTGTAGCATAGTTTCTTTACAGATAGGCTGATTAAATTCATTCTTATTAAAACAAAAGATGTCTAATAGTTGTTTTTTTGATCTAACTGAAAAGTATAGTAGAAATGATATGTGTTACTTAGATGCTTGCAAGATTTCACAGCTTTTTTTTTTTTTTTAATATGCCAGAGTTGAATGTTAACAGGAAGGTGTTTCTATTTTACTTGAAAAATTTAGTTTTTCTACTTAAACTTTTCAGTTCAGTTACACTTCTCTTCAGAGATGCTTGGTATCCAATTGGATAAAGTATTTGGTAATGTTTATAAGTATACAGAACTTCTTAGGATCTTACAGTCCTTGTATTTAAGCTTTAAATAATGGTCACTGTGCATTAATTTGTTCCGCTGTAACTGTAAATTTACTTTATTCTAGGTAATAAGAAAGAAAAACAGGGGTCAGAAATACTGACTATGTTACTCCAGGCCTTAAAAAACACTGTTAGATCAAATTCTCTTCCTGTGCAGAAAATACTGGTAAGTTGAGTGGGTTTGTAGGGTGTGTGTTTTTAAACCTAATTTCTTCTTGATTATGTAAATTCTGTTTGGTGGCAGTCTTTTGCACCTAATTGACCAGACTGGTGTCTTGAGAACCAGTGTTTGGTATGAACTGTGTAACTCTAATGATGCCATAATGTTGCTTAAGGGTTTCTTAGGCATTTTTCAGATTTATTAGCAGGTTTGATCTTATTGAGTATATGATTCTCAGAACTTTCTGTTTCAAAGGGAAGCAGTTGCTACAGTTGTGCTTGCATTTGTGTTTTTATGTTAAAATACTGCTATCACAAGAAAAAAAAAGAATTACACTGTTTTCTTCTTTTCCCCGGTAGTCTCTCATTGATATTACTGTTAAGGAATTACCTCCCAAAGTATTAGGATCACCAGCTTATCAGGTTGCTGATATGGATCTTCTAAATGTAAGTGACTTCTTTCCAGAGCTTTCTTTATGCTTAAAGGCATTAGGATATCATGTAAGCACAAATGTGCAAAGCACAGATGTTTTTTTTAAATGTTTGAAGCTATTGTCTGCTACGAAAAGGTGGTGGTAGTCAGTAGTATTGAAAACTACTCTGTTCTACTCTGGTCCTAGTGAGCTGTAGCTGTACTGAGTTCTGTGTACTGTGTTGGAAGGGGCAAGTGGGTGACAGCAATCTGAAAAACAACCAAAAAACCACTACCACCTTTGAGAAAAGACTGACGTTAGATTTCTGTTGTTGTTGTTGTTATGAGAAGATGCAAGTGTAACAAGGTTATGTGCATGCCTCAAGTGAATAGCATAAAGTTTTGTCTACCAAAACTTAGAGCTCAACTCCATAAGTTTATCTCAACTCCTTTTCTGAGTTTGGATTTGGAGGTTTTGTTCCTGACTTAGTTAATGTAGTCAAACTTAATTAAAGTGATTCGAGCTTTATTTGGCAGGTACTACATGCATTTTTCTAAATGCTTTAACGTTAGCAAGAATGAAATAATAGATCTTTAACAGAGGTTGTCCAAAAGATGTTATACTGTGAAACTGAAGAAAGCCAATCACATTGTGCTCTATCATGTTTCAGACATCATAACATGTAATGTTTGCATTATGAACACCCACCTTATGGTGTCAAGGAAATAGTGATTAAGTACTATAAAACTCATGTGATGGTGGTTTTTTGCTTCAGCTATAGTATAATTGCTGGAAAGTACAGCATCCAGCAGAATTCTTATAACTTTTGCCTCTTTTTACTTTGAAGTGTTAGAATTGACAATTTCTGGCAACTTGTAAACTTCTGGTTTATAGTTAAAAATTGAAGATACATACATGTTTAAGTGAGGCAATTGTTTTATTTGTTTAGCACATATATTGCTTTGACATCTGAAATTTCTCTTGCAAGGGAACACCAGCTTTGTTCTTAATTCAGCTGCCTTTCCATGATAACCTCTTGGAACGGTGTGTAACAGACGAGAGGTATGTGTTGTTTCTTGGTTTTTATTTTGCTTTAATTAAATAAATCCCCTGCAGTTTAAGACTTAATTTTTTTCCGAACTTCAGCTGAAATGTGTTTTACCTATTGAATTTCTCTTCCCTAGGTTCTTTGTAATCCTAGAAACTCTGGTGGGTTATGTTTTATCTGGGCCTACATCTCCACTGGCTTTCAGTGAATCTGTGTTATGCATTATTAACAAGAATGCAAAGCTGGTGGAAAACAAGGAACATCTTTGGAGAATGTGGAGTATTGTTGTTAACCCACTAACCGAGTGGATTAATCGGGTATGGTTACTTTGGTTCTCTTTACCAGAAAACACACGTTCTGTGCTGATCTTCTATCGTAATATATTTTTAGAGATTGCATGTCTTGATGGTAAAATTATATAAGCCTTGATGGCATTTATGAGACTGCAATGTGTGCAGCATTACTAGGAACATTTGCAGTGACACTGTAATATTCAACAGGTTCTGCAGATGGCTTACTAGAAGTCCATTGACTTAACTAATCTCACAGTCATGAGATGTAAAAACATTAAAAATAGTTTGCTTTAGATACTCTGGGTATTAGCGTCACTGCAACTGAAGTAAGCTTAGAAAAAGCACTTCTTTTTAATCCTTCAAATTAAGGGGTTATTCTGGAATTAAACGAAGCTTTTTATCTGTTTAAATAGTAGGATCAGCGTGAACTCTGATAGAATGGAGGAATAACTAATTTCAAAACACCGTTGGCAATTTAGCTAGTGCAAATTTTACATACAAAACAGATGATAGATAAGGTTGTTCTAAATGCATTTAAACCTAGCATTTGCTTTTAAGCAATAAATTGTTTTTTTATCATTGCAGACTAACGAAGTAAATCAGGGTGATGCACTGGAACACAACTTCAGTGCTGTTTATAGTGCACTGCTGCTACCAGTAGCCCTTATCTTGCCTGTTCAGGAATTTCCACAGGTAACAGTTGGTACCTAATGCTGATTAGAAACAATGTGGGTTTTATAAAAACTATGAAGTACTATCTGGTGATCTCAGAGTAGCATTTCTTTTACCAATACACGTATGTATTAAGACCGCTGCTCTGAGGCTAGAATTCTTGAGTTGTATAGGCTTTGACAGAATAAAATTTAAATTTTATCTCTGTGCACAGACACTAATAATCATAAACTTTTTATTTCTGTTGTTAAAGCCAACCATGAAATCCTTGCTGCGCACTTGGTCAGACCTGTACAGAGCATTTGCTCGCTGTGCTGCTTTAGTTGCAACAGCAGAAGAAAACCTGTGCTGTGAAGAACTTTGTGCCAAAATAATATCTGGGCTAGAAGGTGAAACTCCAGTAGTGAGTATAAACCTGTGACATTGAACTATATAAATATTTTAGCAGATGTTTTCAGTTAGATACGTGTGCGAGAACCTATTGTAAACTTCAGTGTAGTGTTTTCTATAATTCAAAGTGTTTGGGGTAAGACTTAGAGCTATAACAACATTCTTTGTATTAATGGGAGTTGGAATTGAACTAGAAATGGATGGGAAAAAAAATGAGTGAAAGTAGTATAATGCTCGAATATTAAAATAAGCAGTCTTTGGGTTTGTCTTCTAAATATTTAAGTAATATTGTTTTGGTGAATGTCGTCAACATCATGGTAAATATAATTTGGCCAGCTGGAATTTTTACATGAAGAAACGTCAGGTTGAATTAACAAGTACCACACAAGAAGTGTTATGATTAGGAAGGATAGAGTAGCAGTGTAGCATTTAGAGGGCATAACTTGATTTGGAGTTACATCATTGTAACTTTTTGATGTGGCTGTATTCTGATAAACTTCAATTTTCAAAAACAGACTTGTATGTAGAGCTGCTGTATGGAAGTTGAATTGACACAAACTTTTTTGGCCCTTTTAATAGCAATGTTTTAATTATTTAGAGGAGTTTGTGATGAATTGAAACAATGCTTGACATGGATCTCAGTGTGTAGTAATAACTCTTTGTGCTTCCCTTAATGTAATTCTGTTAAAATCTTACTGTTATGCCTACAGTGGCTTTTCTGAAAATCAGATTTGGTATAGTTACTGAATTTAAGCACACACTGGGATGTGGTAATGTGTTATGCTAGGTTGTTAATACCTTGTACATTAAATGCTAACATTTTGCTGTACGTTCTTAAATCTAACACCACCTCAGTGCTGTCTGTTGCTGTTTTGCTTCCTTAGTTTATGCATACGTTTTTGTCATTTGTTAAGAGTGAGAAGACTGAATCTTCAGCTTGCTTGTAAACTTGATTTAGTCTCATCTGACCATACACAAAAACTTCATCCCTGCTTTTAAATATAAAAGCTGTTTTGCACTGCAGTGCTGAATGGCCAACACAGTTATTCTGTCATCACAGTTCTTCTGGGCTTTGCTGATGACTTCTGTTTTTTTTCCTTAGGTGTCTTCAATGATGGATGGTCTCACCCATATTATATCAGTTATGGTTGACTGCGTCAACTTCGCACCCTATGGTATTAAATATCAGCCAAAAAATAGATGTAAGGAAATATCTTGAGTATTGGGGTTTTCTGTCTCTCTCTCAGGTTTGGTTGAAAGTAGGAGTTGCTGCAGATGCAGAAGTGATGACTGTAGGCTATCAATAGTCCATGCGTGTTAGGCATATTAGCTAAGCATTGAAGGCATTGACAAACATTCTTAAAAATGAACTCAAAACATCATCCAGTATGCATATTTAAGTACTAGAGCTATTCTGATTTTTGAGCAGCTGAGTAGCTACTGGGTAACTTGGCAGAGAACACTTGAAATTCATGTAACTGTGAAGGCTACGTTCCTTCACAGCTCATTGTAGGACACAGCTCTGTCTGGAGTTGCATTTGATATTTCAGCTATAATTTATAGATGAAATCTGCTTCTGCCTTGTTCAAACATAATCTGAAGCAGTAATGCCTGATCACTCTGTAGTCTAAATATGTAATAAATACCTATCTGAAACTAATGTTAAGCTGTTAGTGTAACAGTGAAAAAGCTACTGCTTGTGAAGCTGCTTTGCATTATAATAGTATACGTTTGGAATACAAAAGATCTTTGTATGCAAAATAGTCTTTGTTCCCTGCTTCTATTTAGAACTGAAGAACTGATTGCCAAAATAACTTTATTCAGTGTAAAACTCAGTATTTTTATAACTTCTCTGTCCCAGCTGAATTTGTTTGGTAGCAAGCCGTTCTGTTGGACTGCTGAAAGAATGAAGTGCTTTAATGGGAAATGCTAATGAGAAAAAATGTGATGGAAGCTTTATTTTTGAATGAGGCTTGATACTTCCCCTTCTCTCCCCTCACCTGTTCCAGAATTTACACCTATCAGCTAACATTTCTAGCATGGTTTACATTTCTGGCAAGTAGGCATTAAAGATGCTTAAAAACAGTGATTTATGTGACCAACCATAAATAAAATGGGAGATATAGGATCCATATCTGTAGTGGTATGATAAAGTTATGTATTAAAAAATGTATGTCCTCTGTTAGGTGTGGTTTTAAACTATTAGTATGTCAATATAGTATAGTTCCCATGTACTGTGTTATAATGCATGTTAGTTATATATAAAAATTTTCTATTTTCTCTTTTTTTGTTTTTAATATTAGCTCCACAGACACCTACAGACTGGTCTAAGAAGAAAAGGGAGCCCCTTGGAAAGCTTTCTTCTCTATTTAAACTCCTGGTGATGTTAATAAACTCTTTCCATACGTTCAGTTCCAACGAAACCTGTTCAGAAGCATTGGTTTCTGTTGGTCCTTCAATTATTGCTATTCTTAACAACATCATCAGCCACGTTTCATTGCCTTCGGTGATTGGGATGATGTTTGCAATTTTTTCAAAACCACTGGCAGTGTTCTTTGAAAAAACAAAGTGAGTATTTGCATTCATTGTATTGCTGCATATTAATGAAATCTTGTGTAGTCTACATCACTCTGTGCTTAAACATAGCTCAGGGTTATTCAAAGCACTGACCCTAGGACACTAAGAATGTTCAACTTCTCCAGAGCCTCAGCTTTAAGGGCACCAGCCACTTTGCTGTAGATTCAGCCTAGCTGGTGCATGCTACTCTTGTGGTGCACACAAGCACTGCAGAAAGAATGGATCTGTAAGATCATCACTCACGTTGTCCTGAGCTGCTGGCACTTGAATGCATGGTGGTGCCAGAGCTAAGGGAGGCTGCCAGAGGTGGCCCTAGTGGCACATGGCAGCAGTCAGCACGCATGGTGGTCCTCGGTTCTTGCTGATGCAAGAACCTTTTGGGGGATTCCAAAACCATGCTTGTGAGTAGCAGTCTCCATTTGTAAGTTTTTTAGAAATAAAACCAAAAACTTAGGTATTTATACATGGAACAGAACCTTCAGCACTTCTGAAGGCTTAATATTTCCAATGTTGCCATTATGTTCATGCCAAAGAGACATTTCTGTAAGACTACATTGTTTGGCTTTCAGCTGCCATTGAATTTCAATACTGTGACAATATTTAGTAACAGTACTTCATTTTATAGTGGCTAGATATTGGGGTAACTTGTGTAAGGTAATTTACATTGTGCAACATAATTTCATTGTTGTGTAGTAAACCTAGTGTGCAGTGCTTTTGTGTGTGTTTTATTCTTGGGATACATGAGAACAAAACATTTCATAACTCTTTTTTTTTGTTTTGGCAGGCTTGCTGATGTACCTAAAGCATACAGTAATCTTAACAACAAGGTAAATTTGCTGGAGAAACAGCTGTGGGGTGGGAAAATAGATGGCATTGTAGAGTTCTTGCTGTTCATTCTGTGTTCTGAACAATATTGTAGTGAAGGTAGAGATTTAACTGTTTTAAACTAAAAAAAAAAAAGGTAACTAAGACAAGTAGGCGTAGGTATTAGTGAGGCTTCTGTGGTGTTCAGGCTGTAATGTTATCTGGGTTTTGTGTGTTTTTAAAGAAAAACAAAACAGAACTTTTAAATAGCAAATGAAATACTAAAACTAAATATTTCTTCCTTCCCTCAGCTTGAAAAACTCCTGGCCGAGATAATTCAGTGTTTGCAGTCTCACTGCACTGGCTCTTACGACAGCGAACTGCTAGAGCAGCTTTCTCCTTTGCTCTGTGTAATGTTTCAGCATAAGAGCAAACAGATCCGCAAACAGTGTGCCCACTTCTGGAATGCAACGTTTGCTAAGGCTGCATCCTTGACATACCCTGAAGAATTAAAGTAAGAAATGTTCTTTTGTATATTGTGTGTGGCTTGGACTGGAGCAAAATAGAAATAAGGGCAGTGCAGCTTAAAGCAGGTCCTTTCCCTGACTGTATGAGCTAGACCTAGTGAAGTATGTAGCTGTGGAAGGGAAAACATGGCTAGTATGCTGTTCCGTTATGCAGGGTGAGATATACATGTTTTTTTCTAGAAAGCTTGGAGGAATGTTCAAGGAATAAACCTAGAAATCAATGAATAAGCCTAGAAATCTGTATAGAGGTTTACTTGACTGTAACACTTCAAATAAGAGATGTCAGGTTAGATATAAGTGAATTAGCATTGTTCTGGTCACTGTTTATGTTCTGCCTCTTGTGAGAGCTGGGGTGTCTGCTGGTCTCGTTGCATACTTCTACCCTCATAAGTCTAAATTTTTGTGTTGAGCAGATCTGTGTTAAGCCAAGCCAAACAGAAAATTCCACTCCTGCTGCCTGGCTTTGAAAGCATTGAGATAGCTGAAGAACATAGCGCACCGTTCTCTGATGAGGTAAGTACTTTGTACCTAGTAGGTGCCTTCGTTGTGAATGAATTCCCCACTTCACCTAGTGGGTAACTTCCTGGGAGTGCAGAAGTCAATTTCGATTTTCAGCGTGATTGTCTTACAATTAACTTCATGTCTGGAAAGATGAACTGTGCTGGATAAACACACTGTCACAAGACTGAGCTGGCTCTTAACAGTTTATGCATTTTAAAACTTGGGGTTCTATGTACTTGTTTAAAATAATGAATTTTTCCAGTGTCGTCCTCTACATAGTTTACATGAAAAAGGGAGTGTGTGTAGTTGTAGAAATGAATATATTTCAGGGTGGATTTGTGAGCTTGGAGTTTCTTCATACAACATATTGACTATATTTTTCCTTGATTAGACGGAAAATTCACAGTGGGATGCAAAGATGAGTGGGATGGAAGTGAATCTGGGTCGAAAACGAGATTCCATATTGGCTCAGACAAACGAACTCAAAGAGAAGCCCAGTAATGTGCAAGTAACACCTGCAAAGGTAAGGTGTTCACAAATAAGTGTGACAATCAGGTCTGTTATATTCTGCAGCTGAACGTCGTGGTGTGAATGCTGAGATAAAACTAATGAGTTATTTGAGACTTTTTTAATCTTAGCTGTACAGTGCACTTATTTTTTTCTGTTCAAATTCTCTGGTAAGTTTACAGATGGCTGAGTTTTAGGTGGGAATTGTGGAAGGCTGCTCAATGGGTCTGCCAATCTGTCACTTGGATTAGGAAGCAAAGGGTAGGACATCTCTGTTAGAAGGAGGAGGCTGGCAAGTTTATAGCTGTTACTTTTCTTGGATCTGGAACTTGAGTTTTCAGACTGTTTTTGTAAAGTAATTATTAGTCTGTTCTGTTACACCATCACTGAGATGTTCTGCTTAGCAACCAGCTTCTGGTAGATGAAGGTGGCAGGAATCATGTTCAGACAGTCACAGCTCCTGCGTTCCCTCCTAAAGCTGCATTTGGGAGCTCTTGAAATGGGTAAATCTGCCTGAGAACAAGGAAGGGTACTGGTGGTTTTCTGTCCTTTGAGTGTGGAGATGGCAAGTACAGATGCTGGTACTTCAGTTGCCCAGCCAGGGTGGTGCAGTTCAACTTAATGTGGTTGTGTCATTCTTCAGTGATATCTAGCTGTTCTTCCAGTGGGAGCCACAGTATCATACTCTTAAGAAACTACTGATTAAGTAAGCAACAGCAAATAGTAGTCCTTATAAATATTGAGGTACCCCCATGTGTTACAGACTTTGAATTTCAAGATGCTAAAGAAAGTGCAGAAACTTCCAGAAGGGCACAGAGGGAGGGGTTGCAGAAACTCTCATAAGTGGTAGTGTTGGAAGAAAAAAGATTGGTAAAGAAAATCAGCACCTACTGAAGGATTTGTGTTGATTAATATGCTGAAAGAACTGTGGTTACCTGAAAACTGTTCTGTTTAGGATAGCTGAACCTGGGTGAGGAAAGCGTTGTCTTGTTTCTAATCCACGTTTTTCCTTTCTGTAGTTAAAACTAGAATTTTCATCTTCGAAGGCTAAAAGTGAGATCCTTCTGGAAGAAGAGAAATCTGTAGATTTTGTGTTCATTCCTCCCGAAACAAAACCAAGAATATTGACAGAACATCAAAAAGAAGTGCTTAGGTCAAAGAGGTTTGTAATTAATATTCTTTTAAACTTCGCATGAAATGTCATTATACTGAGTAGGACATAACTTCTGTTCCGCTATCTCAGCTTGCTCAGACTGGTTAAGCCCCACTCTCCCATACAAGTTAAAATGTTCAAAGCTAACAAAGTTCCCTGGCTTACTGTCTCAAAGCAGTCAAATTATTTTCTGATCTGCAGTTCCTTCTGTGGCTAAACATAGTCTGTTATCCATTTGGAGCTTGATACTTGGATTTCACACTTTTACTTAATGACTCTTGTTTGCAATATGAAACAGAAGCTGGCATTTTTCTTGTATTGTGGAAATTCTGGTTTTCTTTCCTCATCTGATGGAAAAGCTCTAACTTTGAAAGGGAAGTCTTATGCAAGCAGCATGTCAAATTAGGCTATTCCCAAAACTCATCTTTAATTTGAAGATTCTTTTTCAATTTTCTTTTTTTGTGTGTGGAAAAAATAGCACTTGAGTATCTTCTCAGGCAGATATTCAAAAACAGACTGCAAGCAAAATTTGTGTACAGCAATGCTTTACAGGAACCCAGCTGGTTAATACAGTCAGCACGTGTTGGTGAATTGGTGAATTCTTTGCACAGTGGGATCCCAACCACAGCTCTTTATTCCCTACCCTTCCCCACGCACACCCTCCATAAGCATGTTGAAAAAGATTGGATGCAGCTGAATACAGCAGCCTTCCACTCAGGAGTTGAATCATGATCTGCATCCGCTCGGTGCTTTCTTTTGCCAGTGGGACTGCTCAGGTTGTGGCAGCAGATAGCAGTGCTGTGTCCTTTCTTTTCCAGAATGTGGAGCAGAGTGTGTGGTCGCAGTCTCCTGATACTTGGTGCACATTGCTTTGCTTTTTTTCAGCAGCCTGTGCTTTGGTGCATGTTGCTGTTTGAGTAGCCTTAAGAGTTTGGAAGTTCAATCTACTTCCTACAAGAACTTGCTGTCGTGTGATGAATGCATTATACTACCCCATCTCACCATTTTTTTAAATACTCCAACGTAACCATTTCTGGTTTTGTTTCAGAATTGGTATTCCTGCTATGTACAACAATTTAGACACTTCACAAGATACTACCTTATTTTCTCAGTATACTCAGAGCCAGGAAGATTCTTTGTAAGTAAAGTGGCCAGTATAATGTTAAAGGTTCCCTCCCCCCTTTTTGTTTTGCAGCCCTTCTAATTTAATTAACTTTTATTTTAGGGAAAAGCCATCTTTAATAGAAAATGCAAAAGAAGATAATAAAAACAATCCTCAGGTAATTTCTTGTTGTCTAATGGTAGTTAAGATACCAGAATTGTAACCATATCCCTAATGTTTTCTTTGTATTAGTAGCTCTGATAATAGATGGCAAAGCTCTTTGATTACTGTGTATGATAAATAAGTGGGTTTAAATTGCTTTGAAAACTATTTGAGGGGAAAAAAATGTGCCCCCAAATGTATCTGTTCACAGGAATCCTTTTCTTTCTCCATGTTGATTAACCTGTAAGGTTCCCAAGAATATCTTGTTTGTTTTTTTAAACCTCCTCTGTTTTTTCCCATTTCTGCATAATACTGATCCAGACTATAGAATACACTGAGAGCTCTTACAATTTGTATTTCACTTCATCAGTAGGTTTCAATTCGATACTAATTGTAGTGTTTTTCGTGCTCTGTTCCATTCTGCCTGACTTAGACTAGAAGAGGCCAGTCATTAAATGTTTGAATTTAATTTCAAAATGTGAAGATTAAACAAGGGTTTTAATAACAGTTTTAACAAGGATGCATTTAAATTACACAGCTTACAGGTATCATAGGGACTTACAGATCAACCATTTGGATGTACCACCAGTAATGTTTTACTGGGGGGAGGGAGGAATTTGAAAGCTGCAGCGTAGAGACATGCTATGCCTGAACGGTGGTGCTGTTCTGCAGATTTCCTCATTGCCTAGCTTTATGCTAGGAATCCTAACACTTGCTAACTTTTCCATAACGTTTCCTTTCAGTGGGTGTATTTTGTATGCATCATGTCTTTCTGTAGCTCTTCTCACTTATGAAAGTCTTCCTGCTGATAGCTGTTACTCAGTGACTGTGCTGAGGCTGCCCCATCCCTGCAGTGCCCAAGGCCAGGCTGGGTGGGATTTGGGCAGCCTGGGCTGGGGGAGGTCCCTGTCCGCTGCAGGGGTGGCACCAGGGGACTTTGAGGTCCCTTCCAAAGCAAACCCCTCTGTGATTCTGCGAGTCAGCTATGTGCCCTTGCCACTAAGAAGGCCAATGGTAGTCTTGGCTGCATGAGGCAAAGCACTTGCAGCACGCAGAGGGTTGGCGTAGATAACATCCAGAGGTCCCTGGCAGCCTCAACCATTCTGTGGAAGAATAAACAAAAAAAATTGTCTATAGCAGGCCACATTGTAAGATAATTTGAAGGAAGGGTGGCTTGAAAATCCTCACGGGTGTTTTGTTTCCTGTTCTACTAGATCTGCTTTTTATTTCATATCCATAGCAAAAAATATAGATCTTGCTGTTCGTGTTTTTGGGACAGGAAGAAAATGAAAAGAGTGAAGGCTGCATCGCCGAACCAGATGAAATCATGGGGGACTGCAAATCGGATAACTCTCTTGAGGATATGTCTGCTACTCACATGGAGAGCAACTCAGCTGTAAATAGTGAAGGGGAGTCAAAAAGCGATACGGCTGAACCGATGCAGGAGGAGCCAGCAGCTGAAGAGGGATTAGAGAAAAGTACTACAGAAACAGCCTCGAAGGAGTCCTTAGGAGGAAACGGAGACGCTTCAAATGTCAGTAGCAGTTCAACTTCAAGCGATGTAATTTCTGGAACTCCCCAGCCTGCAAGCCGACGGCAATCTTTTATTACTTTGGAGAAATTTGGCAGTTCAGAGAACAGACCCTTTAGCGCTTCGGCATTAAGCAGTGCATCAGAGATGTCTGGAAGCCCTTCTGTGCCAGATAAACAGGAAAATACAAATGCGTGCAAGACTGTTACTAAACCAGAAAAATCTAGAGAAGAGAACAAAAATTCTTCACAGTCTGAACAAGTATTTACTGCAATACGGAGGATAACTCGCAGGCAGAGTAAAATGGAGCAGCTAGGAAATAAGCATTCTGCATTAAGCAGATCAGAACAAGAGAAAAGTGCTCAAGAGTCTGTTGCCAACAGTATGGAAACCAGTCCTGAACCATCTCCTGCCATGGAGGACTCGGAACGTGTTCTCACTGCTCAGTCCCAAGCTCTCAGTTCTACAGAAGCAGAAATTAAAAAAGTTGAAGATGTAATAGCAGAAATAGAAAGGGTTCGGGCTTTAGATACGGATACAAAAGAAAATACACCCCCAGAGGCAGCTGGTTCATCCGACCAGGTAACAGATGATGATAATCAGGTCCCACACGTGTCCCCGAGTCAGAAAACACTAAGGCGTTCTGCGAGGCGACGGTCAGAAACTGGAGAATCAGCAGGTAGTCAAGATAAGGAAGATGGCCACCAAAAAAAAGACAAACGTAAAGAAGATGAAAAATCCCTGCAAAAGAAGTTGCCACAGACTAAAGACGATGTATCCCAGAAGCAGAAAGCAGCGTCTGGGAAAACAACAGACACCACAGGTAGAAAAGAAAGCAGCCTGCCTGAGAGAACTGCTGCAGAGGACTTGGGCTCAGCGGGTGATGAGGAGGCGAACAAAAGCAGTAGGAAGTCAGAAGATAAATCGAAGATGGACGTGGAAGGTCAAGACTGTAGCTCAGGTACAACAGGCGAGAAGAAAAAGGAACGCCCGCGTTACCACACAAGAAGAAGCTCACAAGGATTGCTATCCAGCATAGAAAATTCAGAGGCTGATGGCTGTGAGACCAAGGAAGAAAGCATAAAGAGGAAAAAATCTGGAAAAATGAAAACAAGAAACGAGTCTCTTGAAAGTAAATTGAAAGATCTACAGCCAGGAAGCCATGGCCAGGAGGAGTCTTCCCAAGAAAAAGAAAGTAAAAATCTGTCGGAAACAAATAGAAGTGAGCAAAGTGGTGAAATCAGCACAGAAATGTCACTGTCTGAACCACAGGAGCTGAAAAAGGACCTGAAAAATGAAGTAATTCCTGCGGATGCTGGTGGAGCGGGGGGATCTGCCTGCCCAGAGACTTCACCTGATACACAGAACACGGGTGGGGAACAAACCAAGACTGGGGTGGTGACAGAACCTTCTACCGACCCATGTGTATCTGAAGCTCTGAAAGCAGGAGAGGAAAACACACGCGTTGAAAGGCAGGGAAATGCAGGAGACCGTTCAAGTGTTCTGCCTGAAGATGTGCAAGGAGCAAATGCTTCAGGTAACGAGCCGTCCTCTTTGCAAGTACCTGAGTGTCAGCACAAGAGAAGCAAAAGGCAGAGAAAGCTGAGGAGCTGCGATTGCTGTTCCAAAAAGGTAAAGCAGACAGCAGTGTCATTCACTGAGCTGAAAACTGGGGACAGTTCTGACCTGCATGAGGCTCGAACCACCCCGGTTCAGACAGCTGCAGATGCATCAGAGATGTCTGCTAGCTCAAATTTTGAGGAGAGCTTGGCTGTGGCACCTTGTGCAATGAGCACACCACGGCTTCACTCCAAGGAACCCAGCACGCTCAACTTGGAAAGAGAGAGAATATCTGAAGATAACCTGCAAGGGAATGCTGGCAGTATGGAGGAGGAGGAGGAGAAAGCAGCATCTGTAGCAGGTGAACTTAGCGATTCCATAATGGAAATAGAAGTAGATACTGAAGAGAGTGATGGAACTGAACAGGGTGTATCTGAGTGTGCTTCAGATGAGCCTGGTGACAGCTCTCTGGCTGCAGGGAATCAAAGTGAAAAACCAGGAGCTACAGCAAAGGAAGGAGAAAATGAGAATGGACCAATGGAGGAGGTACCTGGGGCACTGAGTGTTGCTGGCAGGCCTGAGAGAGACCAGATGAACGAACTAGAAAGCAATCAGGATGATAAAGAACAAGCTGAGAATGCTGTAGCAGAAAGTTACACTATTTTGGATAAAGAGATGAAAGAGGAATCGTTGGAAGCTGAAATTACAGTGCCTGAAAATGTGGCCACAGAGGGTGAAGGTGCAGTAGAAAATAATGTGGATTCACCTCAGAAGGCAGAAAATGTTGATTCTTTTGCTTTAGTAAATGAAAGCCCTAACGGTATGCAGGCACGCTGCATGTGGTCTCCTTTGGCTTCTCCATCCACAAGTATTTTAAAGAGAGGTGTGAAAAGAAATCAAGACGATGATTCCCTGTCGCCTGCTAACAAGGTACGGTGATGCGATTCGGTCTGTGATACTCGCAATTCATTCTGTCCATAACTGGGATACAGAACAGTATAACGAGTTCCAAAGGCACTCAGTTACTGACTTTAACAGTGTTTACAATGAAAAATAATGCTGAAGATGAAGACCTGTGGATTTTTTTTTGTAATGCACAAGCACTGGCAGGCTTGTGTTATTGGGGCTTGGGAGTTTAATTTTGGCACAGCTTCAAAGGCCAGTTTGCATGCCTGAGTGACAGTGGAACAAAAAACTTCAAAACCATTAAATGCACAGGCAGGGTCTTACCAGTGGGTTTTGAGAAGCATTTCTACAAAATGCATTGCATCTTTCCTTTAGCAGTGAGGTAGCCACAGTTTCTATCCTTGGGTGAAGCATGATTAGTGTCATTCAAAAGCTTGAGTAACTTTACCCATTTCAAAGTGAGTTATTTTGTCTCTTCAGACTTCTTTCACCAGAACGGGGTGGTTTGAGTGCATCTGATTAAAAACTACTTTTTCTACAAACAGATTCGTCGTGTCTCTTTTGCAAATCCCATTTATCAAGAGGGATTGGCAGATGACATAGACAGGAGGAGCCCTGTCATTAGAGCCCATTCTTCACCGTCTTCACGAAGTCTTAAAATCTTATCTAGCATTCAGGCTAAGGTAAGTTCTTACGTGTGTTCTGTATGTCGTAAGTTTTCTATTTTCTTATATGTTTCTCATATTAATGTAGCTGTAGTGTATGTTCATGGTCACTTGCAAACAGTTGACAAATAGTTAAAAGGGTGAAGAGTTAGAGAATCAGTAAGTTTAAGAAATAGCTGTAACTGTTTTAGTCTTGTTCACTCTGTTGCTCTCTAAAGACAGGTACAGTCTGAAATCTAGATAGCTAGGAAGTTAGCTAACTGAATTCTTATAATCCTGAGAGATTTTTTCCTCTTTTTCTATCCAGCATATTACCACTCCAACCAAAGGATTTCTGTCCCCAGGATCTCGTAACCCTAAATTTAAGAGCTCAAAGAAGTGTTTAGTAAGAAGTGCTTTGGTTCATGTTTCTCTTACTTTTCTTGTTTTCTTCTCTTATTTTTCGTATATTTGGTTGTGTGATAGTTAAATTAATAACTTCTCTCTGTTATTCAAAGATTACAGAAATGGCTAAGGAATCACTGCCTTCTACAGAATGCATGTATCCTGCCTTAGCTGGCTGTAAGGCACCAGTTGATGTAATTTTACCTCAGATTACATCAAATATATGGTAAGTACATTGTTGCTTTGGAAGATCACATCTCAGTAGAAAATTCTTGCTGGATCTTCAAAAAAAAAAAAAGTCAAAAGCAATATTTGTGATGCAAAGTGATGAATTAGAGACGCTTTTTGCGGGGAAAAAACAAAGCTTCTTTTAAAAAGAGGGAGGTTGGATGCGTGAGGGAGACTTCACTCAATTCCAGACCAGTTGTCTTTCCTGTGAAGAGCTTGCAGCCAGACGCGGGGAACTTTCCCTAGTTTGTGAGACAGAGCAGACTGATCTTAATGATCTGTGACAAAGCAACCAGAGCTTGCAGTACGTTGAAGATGCCACCATCCTGCCGCTGTTTGGGAGTACCACAGACCAAGTGGGATTTTGGGGGAAAAGATCTACGTTGCAAACACAAACATCAGGTGCTCAGCTAATGAGACTTTGATATGTCAGGAACAAACTATACACTGTAGCAGGAACTGCTCTGAGTGTTGTTTTCTAGCATATTCATCTTTTCCTTTCTCTTACGTGTAACTGGGCTTTTGAATCCCATTTCCTGATAGGATATTGATAAGCTGCAAGAAAGTGTGCTGCTGCAGAGAGAAGAAATGTCTCTGGCATGTTTTTTTCCTTTAAGTGCATGTGAATTGGCATTCATGTAAGATTTATTTAACACTCTACAGTGTTAAGGAGAAGGGACGTGGATTTTAGCATAATGAACCCTTCTTTTTCTTCCCTGCTGCAGCGCAAGAGGTTTGGGGCAGCTCATTCGAGCAAAGAACATTAAGACAGTGGGTGATCTGAGTACTCTGACAGCATCAGAAATCAAAACTCTTCCCATCCGTTCTCCTAAAGTTTCCAATGTTAAAAAAGCTCTGAAAGGATATCACGAGCAGCAGGTAAGGTTTAATCCTAGTGCCCAGAAAGGTAATGTTAACCTAATGAACTGCTAACATTCCTCATGAAGAATAATGTATTTTTTTGTACAAGACAAATTTTCTTTAAACTGTAATCTGTCAAAGGTGGTCTTTCATGGTACAGGACTTGGTTACAACATAGTTACTGGGAATGAGGATTACATCTGGTATATGGAGTAAAGCATGTCCCACTTCATAACTTTTTCTCTGAACATGTCCTTTGTTCTCTCAAATGCCCAGGTAAAATCTCGAGGGTGTGAGGAATTGGTAGCGCTCGAAGATGAAGAGAAAACAGTAAACAACGTAGAGGATAAATCTGTTGATGAAGAGAAACTTGCAACAGGTAACTCTTGCCCACTTGTTGCGTAGGGTTTGAGTGTTTCTACTGTTGCTGCTTCTCTTCTAATGGGAACACCGATGTTTGTTTTTGGAGCTGCATTAATAGCTGATATTATCATATTAGATGGGTGATTGAGTTAGCCACTTCATGAAGCCCTGTAGTAATGGCTTTTTTAAACTTGTTCTGTATTTGTGAGCACGATAGCTGTTTTTTTCCAAAAACAAGCTTGCATAAACAGCATGTCAGGCAGGGCTCTGCATCCTTCTCTTCCCAAATCTCAACCAGGGTCTCTCCTGAGCTGTTTAGTACTGCAGTAACTTGGTTCTGGGCATGCACAGAAACAAAGCAAATTGAAACTGCAGAGCTGAAAAGGTGCCTGGTGGCAGGGGAGGCAGTTCAGGTGTTTCTCAGGATACTCACTTGGGATTTAGGGGACTAGATTTTTATCTGAATGTTCCTGTGCATTTTTGGAGTTTGCCATTAGTTTATGGAGAGGAATCCCTAATTGCTCTTCCTGCAAGAGACTCTGAAGTATTTGGTTAACCAGAGAACAAAACCCAGGAGTAACTTCTTATCTGTCCAATTTAAAGTTGGATGTTCTTGGGGTAATGTGTCTTGAAGGAAACTGTCAGTATCTTAATAGCATTGAATATTTTGGTTTCAGTCCTTAATTTTATTGTATAACCATGATCAAATATAAAGAAAGATCAACTATAAAGTTCTGAGGGGTGCCTTTGTCAGAAGCTCACTCCACAAATACTTTGTGGACTGAGTACATTTTTTTTGTACAAAAGCTGCAACATTGCACTACGACATAGTTCTGCTGGGACTTACACCTGACCACTGCCTGCGCTGCCCTGCCTACCCTCCCCTTCCTTCCTTTTCAGATTTGGTTGAACCAGTTGTCTTGAATGCAAACGGCCAACCCCCAGCAGATCTTCTGAGCCAGATCGATGCCCTTGCTGCTCAGCTGACCTCTGAAGTTCTCTATGGCTATTCAGGAAGCCAGCTCTTTGAGATGCAAGAAAAACTCGCAGGCATGACAAAGTGTATCATGAAAAACCTGCAGTCCCGCTGGAAATCACCTCCCCACGACAGTTCTGATTAGTTGCTTATCATTCCTAATTAAGGAGGATTTTGTTACAACAATTTTTCCCAAAAATTTAGCTTTCTTACTGGTGAATTGATCCTTAAAGTGTATGGTTTGTACTATAGAAGATTTTTTTTAAAAAAAACACTCTATGAACAAAATACATCATGATTTTTCTTTTTTCTGTTGTGCTTTTAACTCGTGGGACCGCCTGTTCCCCGTTGGAGGTATTTGTATTGTATTGCTATGCATATTTCTTTCAGGTGGCGAAAGAAAACTTGATGAAGGTGTGCAATAGCAAAGACTGTGAAACCAAACTAACAGAGTAGTTAAATTATTTTTTCACATCCAAAGTGTTCTTATGACTGCAAACTCTGTGGTGGGAGCTGGATCTCACAGCTCTGCTCGTGTGCTTCCTGGGTCTGTTTCCTTGGGAGTCGCTGAAACTCTTCAGCGCTGTTGGATATTGGGTTAAGCTGTGCTTGGTTCCTTGCAGTGGCAGCGGTCCAAAACCCTGGTGTCCTAGAACTGGACGGCATCCTTTTGTGCATGCCTTGTTACCAGAATCCCACTAAAACCTGACCATAAAATGCACCCTGGCAAGTGCAAGACTTTGCAAAACTTCTCAGGCTTTTTCCTGTGCTCTAACAGCTTTGTTTGCAGCAGTTCTCTGGTGGAGAAGACCTTTTTTTCTCTGGTGGAAGTGAGTGGATTTGACTTGGGTTCTTTGTATATTATGTACAGACTTATAACTGCAAATGTTGGTTAATAATTTATGATCGAGTTTTAATTGCATGGAATGCATTGCTGCTTCTCAGAGACCTTCAGAGTTCGTGGGTTTTACTCCTGAAATCTAATTTGTATATATTGGACACTTATGGAGAGGAATTGCTGCAGGTGTTTTTAGAACTTACATATGTGCAAATAAAACAGCAATTAGTTCCTAAAGGTGTTAATGTCAGTCTTTAAGTTAAAATGGAAAGAAATGAGTGTCCTTTCAAGCTGGCTGCATACACCACCGATGGCTGCAGATTCCTTCTGAACACAGGCCTTCAGAGCTAACAGCTGCAACTCCTCCTACTGTTAACTTACTGTGTGTACTTTGCTCAAGATAAACTGAAGTGCTTTCTACCATTTCACCAGCCAGTCTCCAGAGATAGAAGGAGCAGATGCTTCAGGAGAAGCAGATAACCAGTGTTCAGGTATGAAATAACCTGCCCAGCTCATTCACAGCCACTCAGAGTTTGACTTAACATTGTTGTGGCTGTTTGTTTTTTTTTCAGTTTTCTGAAGAAAGCCAAGTTATTTGAAGTTATTCCTGCTCTTCAGCATGAGTTAATACATCAGAGATACTGCAGAAACATCAGCTTTATTTAGCCGCTAATTTACAAGTAACAACTTCTGACCCCAGAACAACTGCATGAAAAACACATGCGTAAGAGCTCAGCAAGCAGAGGGAAGAGGCTTTTACTTTGTGATGTTTCCCCTTCTTCCCTGACAGATAAACTTTGGTTTGAGATACTAAGCTTACATGGAAAACATATATTTTCAAACATTTTAGAATAGTCCAGAAAAATGTCTATATGGAAGAATAAAGTAATGCTGGGTAGTCTTGGCCTTAATTTCATGTGTAGATATTCAGTGATACTGAACTGGATTAATATTCTAGTATTAGAACATGCTGATGGTAATCTGTATATAAATGTTTTAAATGAAAATCCAGGTTATTTGGAAGAAAAGATTTTGGACACCGGAAGCAAGACAGCTCCCACGAGTGCTGTCTAGTAGTATGTTTACAGGTAGTTGTCACATTTTGGAGAGCTGTTTTGGAAGGATTTTGTTCTGCAGGTTTTTTTTTCTCTGGTGGTTTATAAGGCACCATCAGCATGGAAGACAATAAAGCACTTTGGAAAAGTGTTAGAAACTCTTCTAAGGTGTGAGATGCTGCCGGCATGTCTGGGCCATGCAGATGTGCCTTAGGGAAAGGGGTTTTGACTTAGACGGCTTCCACGTAGTTGGCTGGCAGCATGCCAGTCTTGCCAGTTCTCTGCACAGTCCCATACATCCAGCCTTCATCGATGGCCTGCACGTTTACAATTGTGTCACCGTCTTTGAAGGAAACTTCATCAGCGTCAGCTGCCATGTAGTCATACATGGCCCGATACGTCTTCTGCAAGGTTGAGAAAGGAGAAAAAGAAAGACCCGTTTATACCACTGCTGTTAGTTCCTGGTCAGAATCAACACACAAACAGAGGGCATGTTACATTCCAACTACTTAATGTACCCCTGATGGCAGGAGCTTTGGCTGGTCTTTTAAATAGGCTGGTTTCAGATCACAGAATGCCCTTTTCAGTAAGGACACTGAAATTCAACTCCAAAATTTAGCTTCAATATCCTTATCAGTTTCTTTTTCTGTTGAATTAATTTTCCTGTAGCTACAGCCTTGTTTCTGAGAGGTGCAGCCAGCACCCTGCCTTAGTGCTTCCACAGTTTTGTGGCTCTGAAGGTGACCAAATACTTCCAGAGTGCATGTGAGCAAGAATACTTGCTCAGGCCTGGCTGTCAGTGCAGCTGCTCTGTGTTACTTACGCCAGCGGTCGATGGATGGGAAGGAACCGACGATACTGTTGTTTGCTGGGTGGCAACTGAGGATGACCTTTGTTGCGGCAACTCTATGGTTTTAGCATGTTTGTAGCCCACTGCGAAAGGAGAAAAATGTTTTGTGTTAGTTCTCCATCTAATGCTTTTGTTCATTAGGGAATTAGCAATGGGATTAGGATTACTCCCAATAAAGGTACTGTGGTAGGTCAGGAGGTGGCTCAAATCTGCCTTTTACCCCCTGAAACACCACTTGACAGCAGTCGGTTATGGCTGTAGCTCAACGCTTTGCCAGGTGTGCCTCTGCTTTTTCCTGGCCAAAGGAGTTGGAGGCAGTGACCAGTACTGTCCTGCTGGGTGGTCTGGGTACCGTCTGTCCTAGGATAAAGCGCAGGTTTGTTCTCCTACCTGTGGTAGTTGAGGTAAAGAAGCCCCCGTTGCTGTAGTAGGACAAATGTTGATCCACCCCTTCCGAGGGCTCAGATTTTTCATCCCCACCGCTGATGCTCAAGGCACTGGCAGAGCGGGAGTGCTCCCGGTTGCGGCGCTGGGCTTGGACTGCAAGGAGAAAACAGTGGCAGCAGAGTTACCTCTTTGCTTTGTAAGGAGAGGCATTTACAAACAAAGTTCATGTTATATATATGCACATGTATACAGGTGCCTTGTGTTGTGTAAATATATAAATACAGTTATCCTTATGAAAAAGAGCTATAGCTAATCTGTAGCCACCGTTAATTCGTAAACAACCTGTGTCCATGTGTAACGTTTTGAAGTACGCTTGTATTCCTGCACAGGCAGAGTGACTAAACTGTCCCTTCATCACCCAAGTGCTCAGTTCTACTGTTCGCATGTGTGTAAGCATAAAGCCTGTTTTGCATAAATAGTACAGACTGGAACAAACCTGAGATCATGTGTAAGCTTCTGGACTGAATGTTGTCTTCTGCTGGGTCGTAGTCAAAGACTGAGCCAGGATTGGTGCGCCACACACGAAGACCTGTAAGAGAAACAGCTTTTCTGAGGAGAAGCTGGAGCTCAAACATATTCTAGAGAGCTTAAGCAGCAACCATCTGTTCTGAATGAGAGTAAAACTATATCAGTAAAAGGGAAGCAGGATTTAATAATTCATGTTTCTCAAATCTATAGCACAGACTTCTTATTGTTTTCATTTATTCTACATCGTGAGCTTTAGCATTCCTGCAACAAATGTGGAGGTGAACTTAATACAAGAAATTAGCATCTGTCACCTAGCATCATGTTATAGCAGTGGGCAGGATGGGAGAGGCAGAGGAGGCCACAAAGATGATCAAGGGGCTGGAGCCTCTCTCTTACCGAGACAGGTTGATTAGATAGTAGGAAGTTCTTCACTGTGAGGCGCTGGCACAGGCTGCCCAGAGCAGCAGTGGCTGCCCCATTCCTGGCAGTGCCCAAGGATGGCACACAACCTTTAAGTCCCTTTCAGCGCAAACCATCATTGATTCTGTGGTTTACAGCTGCTATCAGAGAATATATTGCACACTGATACAAAACATCATCTCCAAGTAATGAAAAATTTAAATTGATAGGGCTGAGCTTAAATAAACCAATTTCTTAAGGTCAGCTTGCATTTTGTGTAAGTGATGTATTCTAGTCTTGAAAAAAAAAAATGCTTCTGCTTACCTGTGAGATTCTCTTGGTCCTGGTCCACACGCTTTCTCTCCATTTCTACTACTCGCCTTTGAATGCCTCTGTAGCTGATGTCACTGAAGTCTTGCATGTTCTTTTTCACACGTTCTGTAATGGGGTCAGTAACTACAGGTGTGAAAGTACCTTTGTTTTTCTCAAAATCTTCATGGTATTTCACCTGCAAAGTACAGTGAAATGATGAAATGTTTGTCCCTCTGTAGATCAGACAAATGATTGGTTTTATTCCTGGTTTCTTAAGTAAAATGCCTAGTTAGTAGAGAGGCGTGCTGCAGTTCTGAATTTTTGCTGTCTTCCCCCCCCCCCAAAGAACAACGAGGGAGAGCCTAATCCCAACCCTGCCTTTCCTGTGGAGTCACTCTTGCTTTTTGCATTTAGTGATGTCGGTGACCAGTTCTCAAACGTACATTGTTCCTGGTAATGGCAACCCTGGCATGTCTTGAGAACAAGGTCATGTTGTTAGTTCAATCACTGCCAATTTAATACACCCATAAATGCTCTTACCGTGGAAATGTGTTTCTGGGTCTCTCGTACACGCCGCATTTCAGGTGTATCCAGTACATAAGCAGCTTTGCCTTGTACTTGCTTTCGGAAGCTATCTGAATAAAGAACCTGCCAGGTGGGAAAAAGGAAGTGAGCACAGGGCACAAAATAATTCTGCAGCATGAGGAAGGGGCTGTGATGGTGCAAGGCAACCTGGCAGAGGTTAAAGAACGAAAAATAGGCAGCAGCAACTGTTGGTGAATAATGCTGGAATGCAAAGCAGAATTCTTTTTCATACTTATATGAGAAGTGGACAGCACTGGACATGATCACAAACCTTGCTTTTCTCAAGTAAAAGATCTTTCCTTTTTTCAAAAAAAAACCCTTGTAGTAATAGGTAGAGAGGTAAAGTAGTACTAATAGTTTAGGTAACATTTTCATAGATCTTATGTGCACCTCTACCTTCAGTGAAGTGATTGTGAAACGGACAACATCATTAGACCTGTATTGCTGATTAAAATATTACATTTTTTGCTGGTTTTCTTTTCTCAGTTATAACAGTAGCAACAAGCTTCTTTAAATGTTTGTTTGCAGCTGTTGTATTCTTGGATTTATCAAGCAAACTTTGACAGCTGTACATACACAAACCTTCGGAGGCTGGGGTATGTCAGCACTTTCAGAGCTGGAGCAACAGCTTAGCAATGAAGTGCCTAAAGGAGGCCACTTCCAACTTTGGCATGTTTGTATAAATTGAAAGATATTGTCAGATACAAAATATATTGCTACTGAAGAATATTTTATATTTCATACAGTATAAGACAGTAAACACAAGATATTTGCAAGAGATCTGAAGGCGAAGTAGATTTTTGAAATTCAGTTATTGAAGAAAAAAAAAAAAAAAGCACAAACTAAAGCATTTAATCACACAGAAATAGTTGTGTCATAAAGTGAAACAAAAGCATGAAAGGATCTGATTTTAGCATTGTTACTTCATTCTTCAAAACTGGGTAGGCAGGTAGTACTATTAACATCTGCACTGTTAATTTACTTTGAGTGTGTATTCCAGAAATTTAAATGTTAGTTTTTAAAGTGTCTTTAGGACGTACCGAGCTGATGTTTTCTTGATTGCGTTTAGCTCTCTCCATCTCTGGAGTCATTGGTGTTGGAGTTCCTTTTGCTAGGTGTTCTTTGTACAAAACCTGTGGTGTACAAACAAGTCAGCCTGGCAGAACTCACGGCTTGGTCTGTAAGTGGGGTTATTGTTTAAGCATACTCATCACGGCAGGGGTAGAAAAGATCTGGGGAAGTAAAGCATCTAAAAAGTTATTTGCTAGAGCAGAAGGTAAAAAAACAAAGGGAAAAATAGGCAAAAATAAGGAAAATTGAGTGAAGAAGGACATATTAGAAGTGGATTTTTTTTCAGAATGGTTATTCTTAGTACAAGGCAGTTGTCTGTCTTCTTTCAGTACCGAGCTAATCTGTTCTTGATTGCGTTTGACTCTCTCCATCTCTGGAGTGACCGGTGTGGGGGTTGCCTTCCCTAAGCCTTCTTTGTATACAACCTACAGACCACAAAGTAACCCAAAGTCACAAAGGTACAGATTGAAAAATGTGATGTTACTGGTTTTAGAATAAATGCCATCCATTATGAAAAGGAAAAAAAAAAAAAAAAAAAAGAGGAAAAATGGTATTAAAAAGTTAATTGATAAAAAAAATCTTTCATGTACTGCAATTTTAAACTATGACTTTCTACATTTGAGGGGAAAAATTAGAGGGTTAAATTAAAACCAGGCAAACTTAAGTTATTTTTTTTTAAAGTTCTGTTTTAGCCACTTTACTCCTTCCAGACAATACCGAGCTAATTTGTTCTTGATTGCGTTTCACTCTCTCCATCTCTGGAGTGATAGGTGTGGGGGTTGCGCGCCCCAAGTTTTCTTTGTATAACACCTGTGGGATACAGAACATGTATCCGGTATCTTAAAAAACAACAAAAAGTCAAAAGGCTTTGAACACAAGCTATTACTTAGTTATAAAACTTCAAAAAAAGTCGTGATGGGTTATGATGCGTAGCACTGCACAAAAGCCAAACATCTATAGTTATCGGGAGGGGTAAGAAAAACTGTAAAAGAAGAGCTTGTTATATCTGGGGGGGAGGGAGGGTTAAAAAAAGAAGGGCACTATCCAGCTACAACTCTGACCGTGGCTCTACAGGTCTTGGCGAAGTTGCCTGTCTCCCTAAGAAATGTTTCATCTGCCCCCCTGAGAAAGCAGCTCTGCCTGCTCTCTAGTTGCAGTTACAAAGCAAAACAGGGAACAAACAGGATGAGGAGCTTAATGTGTGAATCTGAACCACTGGAGCTGGTTACGATCCAGGAGGTGCAGAGGATCATTCCCCTGAGAGCAGACCCTGGCTGGAAGCAGGTGGTGAGGTTTCCACCTTCACGGCACTACAGTCACCTGTGGAACAGGGAGGTGGGGTTTTTAGGGCAGGGTGCTGGGTTTTTGTTTATTTCCTCCCCCACTGAAGTCAAATACCACTGAAAAGCAACTGAGAGCTGGCCCACCAGGCACAGGGCCAGCAGGACACGAGGCTGCTGATGTCTGGATGGAGCCCCCGGTAACAGACCTGAGCTGCAGAAAACTCGTCAGTTTTTGGATCAGCGTGTTAACACCAAAGCCAAGTTATTTCAGAAGAAGAGAGATTAATTTGCAGAAACATCTATGACTATTTTTTAAAACTAAAACCAGTTTTCAGTTGGAAGTTAGAAGGTTACTTTTTTAAAATATAGGCGCAAAGGGAAAAATAATCAATTTTTTAAGGTACCGAGCTAATGATTTCTTGATTGCGCTTGACTCTCTCCATCTCTGGAGTGATTGGTGTTGGGGTCACTTTCCCCACATTTTCTTTGTACAAAACCTATAGGATACAAGGGAGTATCCAGAGATCATTATAAAGGTAACAGCACAACACCAACAACCACAAACAATAAAGCTTTGGGGTTATGACACCTAGGAGGGGTTAGGCTTGGCACCACTGCTGGTCCTGAGGGAAGCAGTGGGAGTTTGGCCATTAATCTATAAGATGCAGCAATGGACCCATATAATATCAATTGGGCATGAAAGCAAAAGAGCAAGAAGAAATAGTTTAAAAAAAAAAAAAAGCAAAGAAACGATGTCCATCAGAAGAAAAAGAAAAAAAAAAAAAAGTTAAACATTCCTAGTAAAATCCTGCTTCAGTCAGTGTTAAATGTAAGCTATTACAACGTGTCTGTAATTTTTTCTACGACACAAGCTTATTTTTTAAAGTTAGGAAGCACAGATTATTAAAACTGCTACAGGATGTTAAACACTTCAGATCTTTAGAAACTGGTTTCCTGTTTAAAATACCGAGCTAATGATCTCTTGATTGCGTTTGACTCTTTCCATCTCAGGAGTGACAGGTGTTGGGGTGGCTTTCCCTATGTTTTCCTTATACAATACCTATGAGACATAAAGGAGCCAAAGAAAGCAACAATAAATAAACAGCCAGCTGTAGAAAACCATGAAGCCTAAGGCATCTTTTTCTGTTATTTAACGTCACAGAGCCTAGGCATTACATATATACATTTAAGGAAGGTACTTAGCAACATTTCAGTAGGGAGGTAGGGTTTGGCACACTGCGTTTTTAACCAAGGATGACCCAATACATAACTAGGTACCATATAAATGCGGCTACAAACTACTGTGCTGAGGGGCTGAGGATGTTATGAGTATTCAAATTACAATAAAAAGAACGTCAGCATTGCAGAGAAGATGAAGAAGGTATGTTAAGAGTTTGTAGGATTAGAAAAAGGCATCAAAATAAGTCTTAACCACAACAAAGTGTCACAAGTCAACGTTATCGCTGGAAACCACGGTGAGGGGTGGGTAAGAGGTGAGCAGGTATTGAAGCTGCTTTAGAGCTAGGATTGGCATTATTTTCGAGCAAATGTTACAAAATCCATTTATCAAAACTGTTAAAGTGTTCATTTAAATAGCGTTAAAGGAGACTTTTTTCTTGGCAAAGTACCGAGCTACAGATTTCTTGATTGCGTTTGACCCTCTCCATCTCTGGAGTGATGGGAGTGGGGGTCCCAGTCCCCACGCTCTCTTTGTACAACACCTGTGTGGTAACAAGAAGCATCCGAACAAAATCAGAACTCAGTAATAATTACATTCAATGTGAAACCAAATATTTGAGTCTTCTGGATCTTAATCTGCTCTCATGCAGAGCTCTAAAAGCTACCCCTGAAGGCATTGAAGACTGGGATTGCACCAGGTAGGGTCTGAAGGCAAAGCTGTCCCTGCTCATATCTTAGAAGGTGCAACGATCCAACACAGAAGCCTCTTACATCAATACCACTGCACAACTACATTGTCATGGTGGACGGAAGCTTTCAGACTGCCACTGAAACCTGCTGGAAAATCAGACCCTCCCTACTCTATGGCAAGAGCACTAAAACAAGAAAGTGATAGGATTTAAAAAACAAAACAACAACAATAAAACATAGTAAAAGGAAGTAAAAGGAAATCGGAACAGGGAGCAAAAATGGTTAAAGGTATTTAGGAGTATGTGAATAATTACAGAAATGAAGAAACAGACCCTCCCTACTCTATGGCAAGAGCACTAAAAGTGGAAAGTGATAGGATTTAAAAACCAAACCAAAAAACAACAACAATAAAACACAGCAAAAGGAAATTGGAACAGGGAGCAAAAATGGTTAAAGATATTCAGGATTATGTAAATAATTACATAAACGAAGAAACAGAATGTAAGTAAGACTGGAAAATACAGTACAGTGAGGGAAAAAGGGTATTTTAGGAATTGATTATGTTGATTATATGGAAGTAAGGAGTGGGATTGTTCCATTTTTAATAAAGGTTAAAAAGTTCAATTTAAGTGGAGTTAAAGGGAATACATCTTTTCCTCCACAAAATACCGAGCTAATGTGTTCTTGATTGCGTTTCACCCTCTCAACCTCGGGAGTGACAGGTATTGGGGTTCCTGTCCCCAGATCCTCTTTGTACAACACCTGTGGGCAATAGGGCTGGATTAAAAAGAAGAAACAAGCAAACAACAGTAACACGCAGCTTGCTAAGAAAAAAAAAGACTGTTTTTCAAAGTCGCTCTGAGCCAAAGCTTGGAATAAAAAAGAAAATTTAAAACCTTCCTAAAAATGATAAAGCTGAAGACAAACTCTGCAAAGACTCCTGGAAGAAAGCTAGAATACTTGTGCTATTTGCTTCTCAGAATGTATTAAAAACAAAAACAAACAAAAAAAAAACACATCTCTGCAACAGTAGATAAAGACTTCCTAAAGGAAGACAGTATATCAAATAAAACACAAAAAGAACAAAGGAAAAACTGTTTCATTTCCCCATTCCATAAACATCACAGCAGGTTAAGCTGGCATGTATTAGAGCACTGTTACACTGAGCTCATTGCCATGGCTCTGTCAGGTGCAAATAGTTTAGTTTTGATATGGAAAGTAGAAAAAAAAAAATAAAAAAAAAAAGGAAACAGGATGAAGTGATTAACAGAAGGAAAATCTGGATATTATTTAAGAAAAAAAAAGATAATCAGAATCAAAAGAAGGGTGGAAGCTAAAAGCTGTTATTATTAACATTGCATAATCAAATCAGAGGAACAAAAATGTTGTAAGTAATGATTACAGAGGAAAAAAATCTCAAAGGGAAGAGGATATTCCTTTTTAAGTTGATTATAGGGGACCAAGAGTATTTTGGGGTAGGAGAATTATTTTTGAATAGATCAGAAGGGAATGTTCTGCTTTGCAAACTGAAAAATACCGAGCTACAGATTTCTTGATTGCGTTTGACTCTTTCAATCTCAGGAGTGACAGGTGTTGGGGTTCCCATCCCCACCTCCTCTTTGTACAACACCTGTGGGATAACACGGCTACGTGAAAGGAAGGCAGAGGAACAAGCAGATAAGAGGAGCATTTTGTTTGCTGAGAGAAGTGGAACACGAGAGGGATGTTTTCTGAGTTGCCCTGGACAATCACAGAGATTAAAAACCCCCAAATCCACAGCTAGCTCAGTTAAAAGGATTGATTTTTTGTCTTTTACTAGTAGTGGTGTAAAGTTGTTCCTGGCTGTACTTAAGCCACTGGAGGGCCAGGCCCTAATGCTCCATCCCAAAACTTTGCCACACACCACAATGACGAGTCAATCCTTTCCCTAGGAGAAATGCTACCAATTATCCAGAATTTATCATCACGGGATCTGGTTTGCTTATTACAAGAAGTACAAAGAGACATGATCACAATACAGGTGTATGTATGGACTTGATACAGGAGCAATCACAGTTACCGGTACTCTCCTACCTTACTGGAAACTTTCCTCACCCCACAAAACATACTAACACTGCCAATTCGTTACCCTGCAGAGCTGGGCTGCCAGCATATCTACAGCCTACACCACCTGGAAATCCGGGCCACTGGCTTTTTGCAGCAAAATTAAAGACCTCCTAAAGGAAGAAGGTATCAAGTACAACAGCAAAGGAACAAAGAAATAAACGTCATTTCATTTACCCGTCCCATAAACATCACAGCAAGTTACACCGGTGGGTATTAGCACACTGTTATGCTGAGCTCGTTGCCACAGGTTTGTATCAGAGCACAAATGGTTTAGTTTTTATATGCAGTAAAACCAGGATAAAAACAATAACCCACAACCAGGAATTGAAGTGATTAACAAAGGGAAAAGCAAATATTAAAGAAAAAAAAATGTTGAGTCAAAAAAAAAAAAAAGATTGGAACACAGAACCCAAAAGGTACCATTGTTAAAATGATCTAATCAAAACAGGAAAGAAAAGGAGAAATACAAAAATGGAGTAAGTACCAATTATGGAGGAAAAAAGGTCAAAACAAGGGAAGAGGATATTGGTCTTTGTGTAAGTTGATTATAAGGGACCAAGAGTGTTTTGGGGGTATTAAAATTATTTTTAAATAGATCAAAAGGGAATGTTCTGCTTTGCAAACTGAAAAATACCGAGCTACAGATTTCTTGATTGCGTTTGACTCTTTCAATCTCAGGAGTGACAGGTGTTGGGGTTCCCATCCCCACATCCTCTTTGTACAACACCTATATGGTAACACAGTAGTGTAAAAAAAAGTAAGAGCAAAAGGACGAATGCATTTGATAGAGGGAACATGTCACAGTTATCTTTTATGCCCACCACATCCATTAGAAAGCAGGAAAAATGAGAAAGTTTAAACCAGTTAACAATTGTGATCAATTCAAGGAAGTGTTCTGAGACCTAGAAATAATGCAGCCTAGGTCTGAGGTATGCTTCAACACAACCATAAAGCATTAGGAAAATGGAATTAGGCAAATTTAGAAAACATTTTTTTAAAAAAAAGGCAAAACACTTCAAGCTTCACAAAAATAATTAAAAAAAAAAAAAAAAAGAAGCTTTAAAAATTAAGGGCCATGAAGCATTATGTGTTAAGATCACAAATATACCTTTTAAAAATGATTGTGTAAAATATAACTAACAATGATTAAAAATTTAATAGTGGAAAGGGAATGTCTCTGCAAGTTAATTACTGAGAGCAGAACGTTTACAAGTGTTAAAGAGTCTTCTAAAATGAAGTTATAGGGATCATTTTCTTAAATTGCACAAAAGTACCGAGCTAAAGTTTTCTTGATTGCGCTTGACCCTCTCCATCTCAGGAGTTACAGGTACTGGGGTCCCAATTCCCAGCCCCTCTTTGTACAACACCTGTGTGGCAACAGGGAAGTATTTGGGGGGTTTGGGTTTTTTTAAGGAAAAAGAAGGGAAAGAGGAAGGTTGGGGAGAGAGAGAGAGAAGAAAAGTAATTTAATATAGTGAAACTTTGAAGTATGACAAATACAGTTTTGTCAGCCTTGTTCAATAGCTAGCAAAAAAAAATAAAATCAAAATAACCAGCTAACGGCTAATGTTCCTAGGAGGTTTGCTGTCTTCTCACCTGGGCATGCCTGCAAGAACTGCAAGAATGTTTTTTGTGAAAGCAGAGCTCGAACTACACCACCTGAAAAACTTTTTTTGCATTTACGCCTTCTTCCCAAAAGGAGTCTGTTTACTTACATAAAAGATCTTAGTGGTCAGCTTTGCCTCTAAGATTGCCTCTCACCAGTATAAAAGAGAGACGTGATGATCACAGAGACAGTTAAACATAATGAAAAGTTGTAACAGTGGTGGCGTCTCTGAACTGTCCTATTAATCTCAAGTCAGGTCTGAATTTTGTATCTGTCACATCTGAATTTGGTCAGACTGAGTCAAAATTAGTCCTAAGACACTATAATTAAAACTGAAACGTAACACAAAATTACGACATAAAGCACTTCCAGTTGTGCTGGGGGACAGGAATGTGTTAGAAGCAGAAACAATTCTGGACAGAAATGCATTGCTACAGTAATTTTCCCTTAATTACACAATTTTCTTCATTTTTCACATTATAGTGACACCGGGATGCTGCCCAGGTTTTCTTACAAAGCCCTGTAGGATATAAGAAAGCATCCAACACAACAAAACCAGGAAAATACAAACACAGTCCGGGTGCATTAGATTGCTTTGCTCACAGTGTTAAGAGTTCATTTTTCATTTGCACTGCACCAGCGTGGTCTGAGGACTGACTGTTAGAAGGATTGACTTTGCTACCGAGGAAAAGTCACTCAGAAAGTCACTATTTCGGTGGGAAGAAAACATAAGGAACTGCTTAGCTGCTTTAAGTAAATGAGGTTAAAATTTCACAGCTGGAATAATTTAATGACAATTAAGTTAGACTGAAATAAAAAAAAATAAAGTTTATAGGATACTCACAAGGTTTTAGTTATTTGATTAAGAAAAGTTTGTTCAAAGTTCAAAAAAGAATTGAAATAAAAAATTAATAAGGAGGAGTTACAGGGATTCAATTTGCATTCTAAACAGTAGGTTGTGTTTCATTTAGTACTACCGAGCTAATGTTCTCTTGATTGCGTTTGACTCTCTCCATCTCTGGAGTGACCGGTGTGGGGATGCCAGTCCCTAAGCCCTCTTTGTATAATACCTGTGAGGTACAAGAAAGTTTCCACAAAAAACAAACCAAACCAAACCAAAAAGAAAAACCACCACACTCAACACAGGCAAAATAATTAAATCTCACTATTTAGTGAGTTATGTTTAGTGTTATGGTCATTTTTTAATTAATTACACACTTGTTCTAGAGGCTAATATTAAGGAACTGGCTGATGGTTGATTATTCTGTAAATATAACTACAGACACTAGGAGATAAAGGGTTAAGATAGAACAAACATGGGATTGATTTCACGGCTTACTGCCAGCTTTGTTTCTTAAAGAAACTTGTGAGATGTGGTAAATCACTCAAAAAAGTTAAACCACAAAAAGGTGGAAAAACTGAGTTAAAAATATTGTCAGGGAAGAGAAAGGAGAAGGGTGAGATTCTAAATCACTGAAGGAAACCAGAATACATGTTAGGATGTTATTCAAGAATGAGTTGCCTATTTTTTTAAATACCGAGCTAATGTGTTCTTGATTGCATTTCACTCTCTCTATTTCTGGAGTGACAGGTGTTGGGATACCTGTCCCTAGGTCCTCTTTGTACAATACCTGTAGAACACAAGCACCCAGAAAGGTGAGAAGATCATATTCCTTCTATAATACCTACAATACATTTGGATAGGCAATTTACCTGGCTAACAGATAAAAACAATCTGGGATTATATGTAAACATGTGCAAAAGGTATTTTACTCAGTAAGTACAGTCACCAGCTCAGCAAAGCTCTTAATGTCTATATTCAGATGCCTGGAAACACAGAAGTCAATAGAGGACTTCATTATAATACGACTCAAATTTAAATACTCTGCTAATCTGGCATGAGAGGTAGGTATTTTTTGCTTTTCTTCTTAGTTTAGGAAATGTCATGGTACTGCTTTTCAGGCAGTCACTGTTTCCAGAGTTCTTTTCCATGGTATTAACAAACAGCTGAATTTAGTTGTGGGCTACATTGCATTTTGATCTCTATTTTTTCAGAACATTATCATTTTATTTCATTTTAAGGCTCAGTGAGAAAACAATCTCATACTACTAGATTTAACTTAACCTACAATTGTTTAACCAAAAATTGTGTTTTCCGTGATGGAAGACACATAGACGTCCTGTCTAAAACCTTATCATGGAGAAACACATTACAAATGCACCAGCAATTCTCTCAAATTTGTAAAATACTTGCAAACTGCATTTCATTGGTTGATGTCATTGAAAAAAAAAAAAAGAAAAAAAAATACAAAAATAAAGAATTCACTGCAAGGGAAAACAAATTACGTAACTTGAAAGTTAGAAAAATGAAGAATCATTTAAAAAAAAAATCAATTATGTACTAGTGACCTCTAGAAGTCACTACTACCATAAACAGCTCAAGAGGGAATCAGTACTTAAAATTAGGAACAGTAAATCATGAGATATTCACTGTACAGGACCATAGCTCCTCATTGTATAGCAGACATCTGAGGTACCAATAATCAAAAGAACATATCCTCCCTCAACACTGCATTCAGGAAATGCTGGCTCAAAATCTGGAGAGCAGGGTTTAATTATCAGAATCTACACTTAACTAGATATGAGAAAAGCCAGATACTTTTTCCCATTTAAAACTGTTAATAGTTTTTGTGACTACAAAAAGAGGCTCCATGTATTTTTTTCCACAAAGTTCTCTCTAGCTGCTCATTTTTTCTGAATAGTTTTAAGATATCATCTGGGTATTTTTTGTTTTCAGTACTGTGTTTAGAAAAGGTCACAGAAATAATGCAGAGAAGTGGCTGATGGTAATGATTACTGCAAAATTCAGACATTTAAACTTCCTGATGCTGACTATAGGGATTTAAGAGATTTGTTCTTTCAACAATAAATACCACAAGCAATATCAAAGGCTGGAGATTGAGCTCTGCAAGATTATATAGGTAAGAAGAAAATATTGGCCACTACCGAGCTGATGTGCTTCTGTGTCTCCTTGACACGTTTCACTTCAGGGAGATCAGGAATTGGAGTTCCTTTTCCAATACTCTCCTTGTACTTAATCTGCAAAGGCAGAGACATTAGAAATAATTAGACTTATATTTAAGCACAGCTGATGTATATATGGGTAACAAATTGCATGACTGAAGAAACACAGGTCGTTTACACAAACTCATTGAAATCTCAAGTACTAGATGTATTCTAATGGCAAAGAAGTCAGCAAGGAACTTTCTTTTAGAATTACCCATTAGATAACTCAGGCCACAGCCTGAAATACAGCAGTTTAAGAATAACTCAGAGCAAGGTAAAAAAGCAGTCTCGTATGAACCAAAAATTTTCAGTCGAAACTTAAAATTTGGGTATCTAATATCTTCCAGGTGCTTAACTTCAGCAAGAACAAAACCCCTGATTTATAATAACCAAACCATTTCAATGTATCTGACATTAAGTTCCAAAAGCCTGTGATGTTTGTAACTAAAAAAAATAAATATCTAAAAATCTTAGCTTAATGTCATTAAAATAGGCACCTGGATTGCCATGCAGATTTATTAGAGCATTACCCTGATTTCAAGAAGGCTGAAAATTTCTAAGATCTCATTGGCTTCAACATGAGCAGAAAGCTGGTGTTGAAGTACTCCCATCATCTTTATAAGTAATCTGTTAGAAGGTAACTGCTGCGGAGATTTCACCATGAATGGTGCTTTCATAAAAGGACCATCTAAAAACTATTATAAATGCCTTTGAACAGGTCTGATATAATGTGGTCTTTCTAGCAATGAAAGCAGAACTCAGGATTTGTAAAAATCTATCTATTTAATATAGGTGAGTGTCATCATACAATATTTTAGTAAATAAGTGTTTGAGATCAGTGCTATTTTCATTTTTACTTTTGCATAACCAAAAAAAAAAAAAAGAGAGAGAGAATAGTATTTCACAAAAACGTATTTAACATAATATGCAATGAATGGCCAAAACGTTAGTACCTCTTATACTAAAATAATGTCAGAATTCAAATAAAAAGCATGAAAAAAATTACAACTCTTGAAAGAGTCATTTACAATTATTCCAATATATGAGTATTACAACTTTTTAATAGAACATAAAGGTTTTACAAGACATGCTTTAGTAACTAACTGTGCTAACATCCTCACAGACAAGCTAACAAAGTGTGGGTTAGGTTAAGTGCACAGTTGAGGTGCACAGTTTACAACTGGCTGAGTGACCAAGCCCAGAGCTTTGTGACCAGTGGCACAAGGGCCAGTCAGAGACCAGTCACCAGTGGTGTGCCCCAGAGATCAATAATGGGGGTGGTATCAATACTGTTTAACATTATTGGCAACCTGGGTGCTGAGAGAGCACAGCACAGGGCCACAAGGATGATTATGGGACTGGAATGTATTTGATATGTGAAGAGGCTTAGAGAGCTGGGATTGTTCAGCTAGTAGAAGGGTAGACTCAGGGGGCACTAATCAACATGTATAAATGTCTCAAAGGTGGGAATGAAGATGATGAAGCTGAGAATAACTTCAGAGTAGTGCCCAGTGACAGGACAAGAGGTAATGGGCGCAAGTTTAAGAACAGGAGATTCAATCTGAACACAGGAAAACATTTTTTAACTGTGAGGGTGGCCAGATACTGGAACAGGTTGCCACACGAGGTTGTGGAGTCCTTTTGAATACCTGAATCCTTTGAGATGTTCAAAACTCAACTGCACATGGTCCTGGGCAACCTGCTCTAGCTGAACGTGCTTGATCAAAGGGCTTGGAGTAGATGATGTCTTGAGGTGCTTTCCTACCTAAACAATTCTTTGGTTCTCTGCTAAATAAACTGTGTTTGGGATGAGATTAAAATCATGACAAGAACTTTCATGTTTTAGAAATGGATTGTAAGTAACAAATTGAATGTTAATCATTAGAAAGATTATTAAACCACAAGAATAGGCAAAAAAAATTGTAGAAAGTAACCTTTAGCTGGATGGATTATTGCCAAAACACAGTTAGCAAAATTTAAAGAAGTAAGAGGGAAAAAGAATATTATTTTAAGTTGAATTAGCACTTGTTGAGTATTAAAAATCAATTGTTTTGTACCGAGCTAATTGCATCTTGTGTTCGTTTAACTCTCTGCATCTCTGGCGTCTTTTCAATAGTAGTTCCAGTTCCAATATCTTCTTTATATAAAATCTTAATATTTAGAATCAAGACAACAAGGTTAAGCATACAAAACACAACATTATTTCTTCTAGAGAGTGAATAGATTCTCATGACGAGTAATTTGCACGCAGTAGTGCAGGCTGAAAGCCAACTAAGAGGATCTCCAGTCACTGCTTACTGCCTATCTGAAGTCTCATTTACTATGAGTGCTATGTGCGCAAAAAAGGGGCCAATCATTTATATTTGTAGTAATGCATTTTAAGTAGAATATCAAAACATTTGTAGACCGATTTTAGGATTGAAAACTAGCATTTGTTCTAGTTTTAATTTGTTCTTCTTGTTCTAATTTTGTTTTGGTATGTTTTACAACAAATTCCTGCTACTTACTAGACTAACAGAACTAGTGGCAAAATGATACAGCAGACAACAGGCACTTCATGGTAATACATGAAACGTGAAACATTGGGCAGACAGTCCACTTTTCACTGAAAGAAAAAGGTTGCAACACAGCAAGACTGCACTACTTACTGTTGACTGTTTAACTATATCACAGCTATGTACATGGGAAAGAGTGCAGTCAGGGAACTCCACAAGTGACAGTAGATAAAAAAAGAGCAGCATAAATCAGCTAATCAGTTTGGAAAAGTTCTTATGCACATTTAAGCAGGTCAAGAACATAAGTATCTATAAGGGAAACGCCTAAAATTAGATTTACTCTAAGGGTGCTGAGGCACTGGAGCAGGTGGGCTGATGGGAGTTGTTCCTGCTCATGGCTGGGAGGATGAAAATAGATGGGCTTTAAGGTCCCTTCCAACCTAAACTGTTCTATGATTCTAAAATAATTATTTTATTAAACACATTAAACTGTGGGTGTTTTGGAATGAGCACTGAAAACAGAAAATAACTATACCGAGCTGAAATTCTTCTGGTTTTCTTTCACACGCAGCATTTCTGGTGTATCTTGTACAACTGTCACTTTTCCTTTGCTGTTCTGTAGGTCCCACTGATACTGAAGCTGTTGAAAAAGTTGAAGTAAAATGCCAAATGTTGACTCTACACCGTGAAAATTTACTCACCAAGCTTTCTTTGAAGCTAAGAAAAATAAAATATTTTCAAGCACAGCTTTTAAGGAGACCATTTTAACATCACTGTTAGTGATACAAAGACATACAGTTATAAACATTCTCACTTAAATTAGTAATAGGAGATCCTTAACTAGATCAATCAAAAAATCTTGAAATGTGCCAGACTATGGCATCTAAACCAATTAAGTCTCAACAATTAAAGATTTCAAGCCAGACTGTGGAGTAATTGTTCATGTTCCTGACCATACATTCCTGCAGTTAGTCTCTACTGACCACAACTTCTCTAAGTATAATTCTCTATTATTAGCAAAGGAATTGTAAAAGCATTGCAGAAAGAAAACTACAGACTCATTTTTGTTTCCCTGTGTAAGTGGGCTGCTGAATACATGGGGGACTTACTGGGGATACCTGAGAATATAAAGGCAGCCTAGTTGGGATTTGAGTGTGATATTGGGACGTTAAGTAACAAAAAAAAAAAAGAACATTTTTTCTTATTTGACAGTAACTATGTTTGTTATGTATATACGTACTGTGCTAAAGTTCTTTTGATTCTCACGGACTCTCTGCATTTCTGGTGTGTCTGCTACAGGCACATAGTATGGCATGGTCCTTTCTGCATCTTCCTTGTATTTTTTCTAATACAAAATACAAAATGCATTCCATTAATTCAAAAGCACTAATAAACAGCCTGACTTTTCTTATTGTTGCATAATGCTCATCTTTACGGAAGTATGAGTACTTCTGTTTCAGATTACACCACTGCATAAGACTTATTTTAAACATTTAGAGTCATTAAGGAGTAGGAAAAATCAGCTAAATCTACTTAGAACTAAATTTGCTTTGGTATTGCAAAAACAATAGAAATGATTGTTCCATTTTATACAGTATTACAATAAATTAATTTCAGTATTGAAATGGATTTTCAATACTGGTTTTCAGTAAGAGATGCCACCTCACTGTTCCACAGAAATTTGTTTTTCTGATGTCTCTCCTGAATGTTGTGACAGGTAGCTCCAAATTCAGGTGCTCCAAATTAACATCTGTTCAAGGTTCCCACGTGAGCAATGATTACATCTTTTCACTCTATTTACCTGGCTTGAAAGGTTTTTGACTTGCTGGGCATGAATAATCTCTGGAGTATCGACAACACTCGTGTAGTTGGCTTTCTCCATTTCCGCCAATTGTTTGTATTTGATCTGTTAGGGAGAGATAAGGGAGAAATCATATGTAGGTGCCTTTGTCTTTGCGACAATTTTCACACTATTTATTCAGAAAGAAGAAAACAAAACAAACAAACAAAAAAAAAAAAACACAAAACAAAACCTGCTAGCAATTTTTTCTTTAAAAAAAGACATCAGATGTGAGAAATGGATTATTCACACAGACCTGACTGGCAATGTCAGTGGCATTCTTTGCTCTCACAAAATCCGGTGTCTCCAAAGCCAGTTCTGTCAGACCTTTTCCTCTAATTTCTAATTCCAAGGCTTTTTTATACTCTTTCTGCAGATTAAGAGAATAGACAAATATTTTATTGATGTGAAAGCAATCCCTTGGGCAACTTCAGGTATTTTCATGACCACATCACAAAACAGGAATACTGCTAATACAAACATACAATTCAACCACATATGACATAATTGAAGTGTTTATTTTATAACTTAAATCTTGAGAACAAACAGCCCAAGTGCAGCAGCAAATGGAGGCACACTACAGGCCAGCTGTGTCAAGGTTCCTTCTCACGCCAGTAACCTCAAAGTGCAAGTTCCCTTAGGTCACCAGTGATCTGTGTAAAACAGTGACTTGTACAGAAGAGGAGCAATAGGGAGCAAGCAGTTTATGAAATGCATATGGTAGTGAAAAGTGGTCACATATGTTTCACACTGAGCGTGTCCAAAAAATGCAAGGGAACAGGATTCTCTGTGATAGTGTAGGCCCTTTGAAATGAATAGCCTCTCTGAAGATTCATCATCATCAGCGACTCTTCTTCTTTCAGTAATGTCTAAAAGATATATTTTTTATAGATTGGTATAATTCATCTCTTGCTATGGCAACTGCTGAACTTGGCTGAATATGCCTGTACTATTCTATGGTAATACATGTAAAATAGAGGCTCTTTGAATAACTTAAAATGCTTGCCCTAAGTAAGTACAAAATGCTGTCAGTACGCAGACAGCATGCTTACCTTAAGAGAATTTATTAACAAGCCATAACATAATTTAGTTTTTTCAGCTTTCAGCCTGGTGATGTTATAGCCCTTAAAATTTGAGCTGCACTTATCCTATGAAAATAGTCACTATGAAATATTTGTGATACCAGTCTGCTTTGTAAATAACATAGGTTACACAGTCTGAGTGTCTGTTGGCCATCTCTCTCCATCAAGATGGGGCAAAGCCTGCCTTGGCCATAGGTCCTGCAGCTTCTGCAGTCAAAAACAGTTTATCTGTTGACCATGTGACCATTGATTGCAGCGTCTGTTTCTTCTTCACTTACTTTCCTGATAGTGACTGCAAAGCCAGAACCAGCTCACTTTTAAGTTCTGTCTCCCAGTTTCAGATTTAGTCACCATACACAATCTTTTTTTCTCTCTACTTAAGAGTTTGTAGGGAATTACTATATCCTGGTGTTACATGGCTATAAGCATTTGTCCATCTGAAGTTGTTACCTCTATTCAGGGATTTTCCAAATAGCTTCTGACATACCTCATTCAGGATTTGAGTTGCATTCTTTGCTCTTAACATGTCGGGAGTCTCTTCTAAAGCTGTTAATCCTTTACCTTTGACACCTTCCTCCAGATCCTTCCTGTACTCTTTCTGCATAAGAAAGAAAACAAAAACTGCAAATACAGACTAAAAAGAGTTCTACACTCTACAGCTTTATTGCAAAAAAAAAAAGAATAAATAAATAAATAAATAAATCTAAAAGCTCAGGAAAAAAAAAAAAAAAAAGGATCTGTTAAAAAAGCAAAGGTATATGGTTATATAAAAACTACTGCAAAGGAACAGTGTATAGTCATTATTATCCAAGACAAAATGCAAGGGCACACACATACACATCCCGCTACATACCAGTTATGCTGATGAATGTCAGGAAAGGACACAATAAATATGAATAGTTATACAGTTAACGGACAATAATATATGTACATGACAAATTAGATCACAACACAAAATATTTATAAAACATGCTTAAAATGAATGGTTAGGATAAAAAAGTGGTGAAGAAGAAATGTTGTTGAGTATACTTAGTGGAATTATTTAACTTGACAGAGGAAAAAAACAGAACAATTGCTACCTCGCTTGCTATTTTGGTTGCATATTTGACATGTAATAAGGTTGGTGTAACCTCCAAGCCAGTAAGGTTTCTGCCCTTAATGGACTCTTCAAAGTCCTTCTTATATTCTTTCTAATGAGAGTAAGAAGAAAAAAAGCAAAATAGCAAATTTTGTTACATTATTTTTAATTATATTTTAAAACCTCTGGGAGGATGGAGAAGAAGCAGCAGTATTAATGTCATGATGACAATCTTCTACAGTCAGTGCTGCAGACAGAAAGAATAAATCCTCTTTCTATTGAAGTTCATGAAACAGCTCATTACTTGCAATGGAAACATGACCTGATCCTGTCTTTGTTTTTTTCTCCTACTTATATATGCAGAGAAAACATTCAATGGAATCACTCAAATATAATGACTTAGGGCCTTATACAAGTGGTTTTCAAAATGTATAAGCCTTCACCTGCAACAGAACAAGATAATACTTCAAACAAACAGAAAATAACTGCTTCAGGAAATAGAATGACAGGTCAGCAAAGAACACTGTGACAGCAGAGACAAACAGGAAATAAATGGGTTTTTCAAACAGAGTTCTCAGGTGAAAACAAGAAACAGCATGCTTTCTGTGGACTGTAATAATTGACATACATAGTATACTCCTGTTGCAAATACTGAAGTGATGTGTAGTTCATATTACATTTCTTGTAAATACTCAAAGACTTGCTTACTGACAGCTTCTTGATGAAAAATTACAGAAAACATACACTTCATAGTGACAGAGGGAAATTTCATGTATTTCAAATACAGTATCTTATAACCAATATAAAGAAATGTGTGATACAACAATAATTTGTCAATCAACATTCACAAAACAAAAGTATAACTGCATGTCTAAACCACTCAGAGTTTTACTATAAAAATAAATGTTAAAGTTTCTTTAATCTATCATTATTGATTTTAATCTTACCTCACTCTGCATGAGCTGAGATTCCTTTGCAGTAAGGTATGTTGGAGTTTCAAAGTCCAACATAGGTTTACCTTTTTCCTTCTCATACTTTTCTTTGTATTTCACCTGAGAAGAAAAGAAAAAAGTTACCTTTCTAAATAATCAAAGAACCAACTCATCAACTAATATTTGCCTACTATGGTTAACTGATATCTGGTAAAAAATTAATTTCTAACACTGTTCATCTTCCTGAAATCCCTATTATTGATCCTAAAATGTAAAATCAAAAGTCAGCCTTGCAGCAAAATGTGTGTGGCCTAAAATTCTACGTTCATATTTCCTGTTACAAAGAATATGCAGTGTCAGCTCTGATTTCAAGAAATAACTGATCACAAGAAGGAAGACAGGTAGCTGCAAAAATCTAACTTGAAGGCACTGAGATTGTTCCTGACCCTGGTTTGAGTTCATCCAGTTACATGTTAATGGATTGCTGGAATGTTAGTGAAAGGGCTTGAAAAGATGCAGTTCAGCATCTTCCTACCTAATTCTATACGTCTGTCCAGGAAGTAAGAAGTCCACCAAAATGAAGATATTCTTGCTTCAACTTAGAGTATCTAACCTTTAGGGTATTGATTTTCAAACTGTTGTGTGAAGTAATGCTATGTCTTTGGCTCAGATTTCAGTCTCAAACTAGTGCAATGAGTGGTGACTTACACTACAAACTGATGAGCAACCATATTCTTAGTCCTCTGCTATGTAGTTTTTGCTCTTCCGTGCTATTATTCTGCACCAGAACAATACCTATAGTCCTTCACATTCTAGCAGTTACCTCTCTCTTGCTTTAGGGTCAATAAATACTTGGAATAGAGAAGACTAGAGACTAAATCAGAGGATAAATTTCTGTGGAATGATTCACAATTTGCTGTATTGCAGAGGGAGAAGATGTCAACAGGCACATCTAAGAGCAGCAGCAGATATTGGTTTCATTAAAGGAATTATGTATGCAGAAAAATAATGGCAGAGCTCTCCTTTGTATCACTTGAGACTAGAAGGGATAAAGCAACTGAAAATGTACTGTCAACAACAACCCTACTTCCAGTAATTTCCAGTTTCCGAGATAATCAAATCTTCTTTTCTATAGATGAAATTGACCCAATAAATATGTTACACTGTGTAACAAGATCCAGGTACAACAGGAATAAGTAACTTTGAGATCTACTCTAGAATGAAGAAATCATATGGATATTTTGCATGTGTTTAAATGTGCAAAAATTTTCTTGAATGTGAAGTGTTTATAAAACAGAAAGGCACAGAAATTACTATACATCACAGAACTTACTAGGCTGATTTCAGTGATGGTGACTTTAGCACTCAATGATTGGGGTTAATGAGAAACACGCGACCAACTTACGTGGCTCTGTAGTTCTGATGCCTCCCTTAGGTGAACCTGTTCAAGATTATCTGGCACCACATGGTAGTGACCCTTACTCTTCTCATACTGCTTCTTGTACTGGTACTGAAGGGAAGGTGTCAAAAATCATCTCAATAAAAAAAAAAATCCCTCAGCAAATTTACTTCTTAGGTCCAATCAAAGCAACACTTCAATGGAACATCAAAGAGAAATTAGAAAGACAAAAAGCTAAACAAAAACAAGAATTTTAACTCCCAGTATCAGATATCACTTTTAAAGATGTGAGTGAAAAGTTATTTTTTTTTGATCATTTCGATTGCAGCAAAGATATTTCAAAACAAAGATAAAAAACAAAAAAAAAGAGAGAGAAAAAAGTAAACAAGAAAGATAAAGAAAACATAGTGGATACATGAAAAGGCTGTGCCAGGCAATAATGACTTTTGTCTTTTCTCAATAAAATTATTGAGCACTTTGTTAGACATAGTTCTGTACCTCTATATTAGGAGGATGTTAAACATAAAAATGAAAAAGCAGACAAAAAAAAGGTTTTAAATATATTAATCAGTAAAGAAAAAATTTTTCAAAAAAAAGAAAGAAGAAAATAGTATTTGTTAGTGAGGTGCAATCAGTTAAAATGTAATAAAGAATGAATCCACTAAAAATGATTAGAGGATTTAAAACACTAGCAGTTCTACAACTAATACAGATTTCACTTCCCAGGGAATAAATGTGACAAAGTTGCTAGTTGACTAGGAAACAACCATTAGAGAAGAGATCACTACCAGGTGATGTACCATGAACAATAATAATTGCTCCTTTAGCAATCATTATGGAAATAGTTAGAAGAGATCAATTCAGAATGGAATCAGCAGGAATGGGAAAATCAAATGGATCTGGGGTTAGTTAATGAGCTTACAGCACTGGCGAGTTGGCTTGTACTCAGGACATGGTTCATGATCAGCGATTCAGACATGTCTGTAACAGGCTTATGAAGTTTCTTTAGATCTGCCTTGTATTTCACCTGAAGATAAGAAAGGACAAACATCAGAAAAGAAGGCTGCTGATAAAACCTGTGATGCCTAATATGCTAATAACACAAAGGAGCTCTTTCCTATAGGACATTTGAAACTTTTTATTTTCCTATAGGAAAAGTGTGAGCATACCTCACTAGCCATGTTGTGAGCATCTTTCATGGTCTTGTAGATTTTAGCCTCTTTTAAATCATACTTGGGCTTTTTACCCATCTCTTTGGAAAAATTCTCCTTGTATTTCACCTGAATTAAAACAAAGCAAACAAACAAACAAAAAAAAGATATTACATCTGTTCTTGAGCGTTTACTTGTTTGGCTGCAGAAGGCAAAGAGATCCGAGCACATGCTGATTTTAAGCGGAGGAACAAAAATGCAGTAACTTGAAGGCATCCAATGGAATAAAGGTTATTTTAAAGATCACCTGACTTGGAAAGAAAATCTACATTTGAATTTACAAAATATCAGTAGCAATTTTTCATTCAGTGCACATGTAACACCTCCTCACTGTAAAAATAGTGACAGACATAGTCAAGAGAAATACATTGCCAACACACAGACACATTCCGACCCTATGTGAGATGAAAAATGTCTCATTCAGTGACAGCTATACATACATAAAATATAATGTGTTTCACAAAGACAAAAACTGACATAGGCATAAAGAGTATTTTTTTTTTTTAAATTTAAACATACGTCTTGCTGAAATATGAGCTTTAAAAACTGCCTGAGGACATACCAGCAATGAAGATGGCAATGGAACAAATATTTACATATATTGTTATACACAGACTGGGTTTTGTGTGAAACAGAGATAAAGAAAGATGATAATGATCACATATAGAATAGTGATACAATTAATTACTAGGAACTAGGTTGCATAAGAGACTTAGTAACACTTCCAAACCACATCAGATTAACATTAGCAAGGTAAACCGTATCAATATAAACCAATGTTTTAGCAGACCCAGGCTGGAGGCACATATGCCAGGTTACATAAATGAGTTTTGCTAATGACTATGAGTTTTGTTAATGCTAATGAGTGAGGGGATACCCTTCATCCATCATTACTTGTCCCATCCTACTGCTGCTAAAGGCCCATTCCTCACTATTTCTTGTGGACCTGTAAGAGGCTGCTTTATTAGGAACATTTTTGGTTTTAGTGAGTATATATATTTTGGTTTTAGTGTGTATACATATATCTACAAAAATTCACAAAATTGTTTCAAAGGAGTTACAGAAGATTGCAAGGAAAAAACTCAAAGTATTAAAGATTGGCCCTCAGTAATCTAGCCTTAAGTTCTGACTTTTCTAAACAGATCCAACAGTCGGTAATTATGCTCATCAGCATTACAGGAGCCATCAGTAGAAAAATTCTGAGGATTTCTCATGTCTTCCCTGTAGTAGTATTCTGACTGCACGGAAACAGGTGAGGCAACATTTCTTTCTGCTTATCAATCCACATTTATGTGGAGATATTTTATACTAAATAAACCAGCAACCCTCACACTTGGCCTAAAGAACAACAAATGAGAACTATCATTTGTCTTTCTGAAATAATTTGATTGTTTTCAGGACCAAAATAATACATGTAAGAAACATACATTAGACTGCGGTTGATAAGGAAAAAGGATTAATGGTTCTTCAGAAGAAAAAAAGCTGATCTCTGAAGAACTATTCATATGAAAATTGAAATGAAAGAAATAAACTGCTGAAGAACTGATAACTAAGTTGAAGAGCCTAAAGGTTTTTAAGTTATAATGAAATTACAGAAACGTAAACAGATCATTTTATATTAGTAAAAATAGAAAGATGCTTGAAAGCAGAATTAAATCACATTCCACAATCACATTTTACATTTCTGAATTCTTTGGCATATTCTTGTCCATACAGCCCCACATTACTCATGCTGTATTGCATTGCTTCTCTTTTGCTTTGCAAAATATGCCAGCATTCAGATAAAACACACGGTGAAACAGGCAAATCCACAAATTGCTTAACCAATGTAAGAAAGCAATATCAACATTTTTGACATAAAAGGAATCAGCATTAGTTCTGATCTCACAAAAATTAAAATCAAGAAGTATACAAGACTGTTAAGTTATGCAAGCTATGCAAAATATGATGAAGATCAGACCCATCATGCCAAATTTTTTAAATGCAGAAGAAATGTTATTGGAAGATCTATGCAAAATTGAGAGCAAGGATGCCAGACAGATGAAATACAACCAAAAAAATCTAAGTGGATTGACAAATTGCTTTATAAAGAAGCTTTATAAAGAAGACATAATGCTTTATAGAGAAGAAATGTATGAGAATAAATACCCAAGAGAAAAATAAAGTGAAAGATGATACCAATTAGTATTTGCCCCCTTACTCCCCTTTAAAATAGTTAATTTTCTCAGGACCAAAATAATTTCAAAGTGAGTTTATTATACTAAGAGGAAAGCTGGCTAGCAATGGAGCAAAAGCATGGAAAAAGAGGAGCTCATTATCTCTGAATGGGAATAAACATAATTTCTTCTTTTTCTTGCAGTTCATTTGTTGTGGACCAGGTGCCAGTTTAAGAGTCTCCTTGCTTCTACTGAAATTATTCTTTTTTTTTTTTCTAACAAGCATGGTGGCTGTCATTCAAGCATGCAGCAGTTACATGCAGTAGTCACGGCTAGATATGGAAAAAACACAATCCTCCTTTTTTCATTTGGAAATACCAGTGCAGAAATGAAATGCAGAGATCTACCTGCTGCCACTTCAAAACTGCTATGCAGCTATATAGGTTTTTGTTTTCCAAAGGTTTTGAAATGGCAAGAAATGTAAGAAAATATGTGCCCTCAAATCACTACAGTGTATACTTCTCAGAGCTCTAGCATTTAATCATACGCTCCAGAACAGAGTAGTTTAAATAGAAGTTTGAACAGAAAAGTTAAAATAAAATTCAAGTGTGAATATACTGCATACATAATGACTGTTCACTAAAAATAATCTGGACCATTTTGAGGTTTGTCACATACATATTTGTTTTTCATACATTCTCAGGAAAACCAGATCAAGCTTATATGGCTGGTTTTATTTTTTTGGGTGAAAAAGGTTAGCTTCCATGTTACATGAATGCATTGGGAATTTGTATTAAAAACACTGGAAGTTCCAAAACCATCATGAAGGGCATAGGGTTTGAAGCCTCATGTTGTATTTCTGAAAGAGACAAATTCCCCATGCACTTAAATCCCATGCACAGTCTTTCCAGAGGAAAAAATAAAAAAGAGCAGTCTCACAAGTTTGGCTACGTTCGACACCTTTGACACAAAAAGAGCTGGTGCAACTGGTGCATTATAAACCACTTAACCACTTGGAATTGTAAGTACACAAGAAACAGATGCATAAAAATGGCATTCCCAGTTGTGTCACTTAAAATTATCTTACATGACTACTTAGCATATTAGCTTTCTTAAACGTTCTCATCCATGGGGTATCATAAGATGCAGCTCCATGCCCTCTCATATGCCTCTTGAGGTATTCCGCCTATAATGCGTAGCAAGAGAGCAAGATCAGAAATGCAAACAATAATAAGATTAAAGCGTGAAGTAGTGAGAAAGAACCAAGTAGAACTGAAGACCTGGTCAAAAAAAAACAAACAAAGAAGCAAAAAAACAACCACAGAAAAACATGTGCTTCAGAATAATTGGAGAACGTATCCATTGCAAAATAAAACTATGCAAGCTTCTAGTAATATAGCACACTAACGCCAAAATTGGAGATTCTTTCAAAGGCACAAAATAGAAAGAAAGTGGCCAAAAGAAACTGAATGTCCTTGTCACAAGGGATAAATAAGAAGAATTAGGAAAGAGGCTGCTTCTTTTAAAGCCAATACTCAAAAACAGGGCAAAAAAGGAAAAAAAAAAAAAAAGAGAGAGAGAGAACATGGCTGACACGTCAGCCTCAGTACTTATAAGATCTTGTCACGGCAACTTTCAGTGTAAGAGAATTATACTTGCATACAAGTGCTTATTTTCATTTTTTTTTTCAAAATATTCTGCACAAGTGAATAATTTATCTGTGTCCATTTCACCACTGTAGACAAGAGAGGTGCTACAGCTTCTCGTCTTCTGTAAAAAATGTTTTTTAATTCCAACAACCCTTAATTTTCAGGCAATCCTTTCTTGAAAACTATCAGCTGGCTTTTAGAGGTAATGATTGTCTTCCGTTTTGATCTTAAGGATGTACAGATTTATGCAACCTCATAACTCTGGGCCAATGGAGTCTTGTAAAAATAATTCTCTCTGTATCAATTGTTTTCAGCATTTCAGGGAATTTATAAATTTGTAAGTGACAGTTATTCAGGTACCTGTACATTTCTAACTTTCCATATTCCATCAAGATAAGAAACTGGACATTGTAGAATGATCAATAACATTTTTAAGAAGATGGAAACAGTCAAAGATTTTAAAGATGACAGGATTAAATACAGAGAAATTATATGCCCCATCTCCACACTTCTATGAATCCTCTCTGCAGCCTGTGCAGACGGATCACTTCTGCTCCCATTGAAGCCAGCAGACTGTTAGTATCTGGGCACAGTTATCCACCAGCCTAGTCTTCGGGAAAGTGACTGGATGCACTTTGGGAAAGTGACATACACTGAATGGATATAAATGACTAGAAAGAAAGTGGTGAATCACATCTGGCATCACTGTAAGCAAAATCAGACTCTCAAGGTTTGTTCAGTGAAGAAGTAGCTTTACATCAGGACTCAATTTTTACTTTAACATGTTCCTTTATAAATGTTTCCTTATCGTTTAATCTAGAAATAATTCTAGTTAAAATACTAACATCATTCTAGAAGTTAATGTTATTTCTCTTTTATCTCACTGCTGTCAAGTTTCACAAATGTTTTATTATTACCTGACTAGTTAGCTTGGACACCTCTTTTGCCAGTTCAATGTCCGGACGCCCCAGCATGGTAACACCAATGCCAGCTTCTCCACGCTTTTTATACTCAATCTAACAAAGAAAATCAAATTAAAAATGTATAGTTTAGTAGCGATGAAATACCCTTTTGATTTTACTGATACTGTTTTTAATAGTAACATTACTGCTAAACATTATACAGAATATTTAAAAAAACACTCACGTCACTAATTAACTTGGCAGCCTGAGTTGCTTTCTTAATATCTGGTCGATCTGCTATAGGTGTGTAGTGGAGCTTTGACTTGGCATCTTTCTTGTATTCAATCTAAACCATGGTGACAGACAAAGGAAAAAAGAATATTCATGTTTGTTCATGAGAAAGATAGCTAATAAGGACACAGAAATGCTGCTAGGATGGTGTGTGATGTTTTTTTTAATAATTTCACAAAGAATTGTTTTGGGAATCTGTTTTTGCAAATGGTCAAATTACCTATGAAGAAATGAGCATATGCAATTCTGTCTGTATTTAAGGATAAAGGATTTCATAAGGAATGAAATAAATTATTAAATGTGATTTGCATTAGATTACTTCATGTTATTAATTATAAATATGACTATCAAATAAATCCTTTATTTCAGTGCAATTTTACAGCTGTAAATATTTGTATTTTTGTCCCTCAGAATTATACCTGAACAGGGAGGCTGGGAGGAAATCCAGATCTATGTAAATTTTTTTTTTGTCAGCTGACTTTGATCGAATTTTCTTACATGAACTGCTTAGTTCATAAAAACACAAAACTTACTGTACTCTGTTTTTTAGCAACTTCCATGGCATGTTTCACTTCAGGAGGCTCCAGCATGACAGAATAATTAGATTTGCCTTTCTCCTTCACAAACTTCTTTTTATAGTTTGTCTGTTGAGAGCAAAAAGAGGCATGAGTTTCATGGTGAGGTAAATGCTACTGAAACTTGGAATTAAGTTCACTGAAGCTGTTAAGACAGATAAAATGCTGTCTCCTGATTCTCATATCTTATTATCCCCAGCTTGTTTGTCATAATCTACACTTTAGATTACAAAAACTTGCTATTTAGAGGTGATGATTTATGTTTAAACTGTTTTCTATTAAAAATGAAATCTGGATTTAAGGACGCCCATTAGAACTCCAGCCTGTCACTTTTCTCTAGAGTATTTCAACAGCTACCCCAAAAATGGATTTTGCTCTTTGTTATTGTCGTTTTCTGGTAGGAATTTTTCTTTGCTGACTCCTTGGGCATTTTATGGTGAGACTCAGCCATGTAGACTCAAATATGCAATAGTCTAATCAATTGTAGGTACCACTTAGTAACTTCACCATAAATTGGTATTGCAGTAGTTACTTACTTCGCTGACATTCTTGGTCACTTGTTTCACATGAGCCGTGTCTCTTGTCTCAGGCAGGGTTGTGTAAGACCCATGTGGTAGCTGTTTCTTGCTGTGTTCTTTGTATTTGTTCTGAAAGCACAGAATTAAAATAGGTAAAAAACAACATGCACACACACACACACAGCCGACATATTAAAAGGATGTACTTAAAAATGGCTAAAGAACTGTCAGATGCCTTACCTCAGATACCAGAGAGCTGACATTCTTAGCCAGGAGGATCTGAGGTGTATCTGGAACAACAAGGCACGTTCCTCGAGCTTTGTTGTGCTTCTCCTTGTATTTTACCTAGCAGTGAGAAAAGATACCATTTTAAGCAGTGTGTATCTTGCTTTGTAATGATTTCCAAAGAGATTACTGTAGTTGTCACTACTTTTTAGTGCAAAAGTTTGCAGATCATCTCCTATTTGGATTTTTTCCAAGACAAATTTGTTCAACCTTGCACATTCCTGTAGCTCTCAATTGTAATTTCATTAATATATTGAATATATTGCTAATTATTCCTAAAGATACATTGTTGTAAGCACAAGCTATACCTGCAGCTTTTTTTGTTTTGTTTTCTGCAGGTAAGATTTTCATTTCAATAAGAGAAATCTAGAGATATATCAAAGGTCTGGGGTGTTCAGGCAATGTTGAATGTAAGTATTTATTTAATATGAAAAAACATAAACTAAGCCACTGACATTTACAAGACTAAATTTATTCAGATTTTGCTAATTTATTAATGAAATAAATCAAATGCAACTGAGTACCACTTTTCAAACTGTCATCCTTAATCCAATCATATTGCCAGTAAAGCAGCTTACATAAAATTCAAGAAAAACAAAAATTGAATGCTCAAGTACTTACATCACTTGACAAGATGGCATTATTTAAAGCCAGTACTGTGTTTTTATCATCTGTGACAGAGAGTTTGCATCCCTTCAGGAATTCCCGGTCCAGTTTGTATTCATACTACAGAAATTAAAAACAATAATAAAAGCTAAAAAGGGGAGTCCCAGATCTTCAACGTTTTTTTTTTAATTTTGAAAAACAGAGATGTGGGGAAAGGGACTATTCAGTGTATTCTGATTTTCTTACATCACTCTGTTGCAGAGATGACTTGGCTGCTTGAACAAAGTCAGGCCTATCAGCAATCCAGTGCCAATGAGCCTTGGCTGCTTCATATTTCTTCTTATAATCAAGCTGTTCACAGAGAAACATAAACAAAAAAAAAAAGTCAAAGTCGTATACTTTACAGATCAAACTGATGCAAATTATCTTTCAGTCTGGAACAATTAATAAGGCAAGATGAAAGAAACTGCATCTTCATCAGATTAGGGCTTTCCTCTGAATCATGTACAATCCAGTAGGAGCCCACTTGCTCTAGTTACTCCACTGCTGGGTCAAGAAAGGAACATGAATGACTGGAAACTGTCATAACTTTGAGGAAGGCGAGTGCTTTCAGTTATTTGCCTATTGCAGTGGGTGTAGGGCCACTGCTAATTGAAAACAAATGAGAACTTCCCATTAAGCTCTTACTCTGTCTACATAACACCATCACAAAAAAAAAAAAAAATCAGGTATATTTATGACTGTCAAAAAAAAAAAAAAAAGAAGCATTTGCACATGAAATAAATTAACACATATTTTATGCAGCAGCATAAGAATTAGAAGTAATGTCTGAAATCAAAGAATTTCAGTGGAATTGAAAATAATTTCCCTCAGTCTCCGCTGCTAGTCCCAACCACTGTCCATAAGAAAATTACAGTATTCATAAAACTGAACTCACGTTGCTGTTTAGCTTGTAAGCATGCCTTGGAGTCTTAATATGAACAGAATCTGCTACAACATTGCAGTGAGATTTATTCCTCTCGTACACTTCTTTGTATTTCAGCTAAAGAAAGACAAACATAAAAAACATTTACAAAGATAACACATAAAAGCTATAGTCAACAAGAAAAGCAGCAAAATATTAAAACTATAATACGAACAATTGCTTCTGTAAAGATAAAATCTTAACAGAATAATAGCTTAACAGAAAAATCTTAACAGAAAAATAATTTATATCACTAAAAATTTGTATCAATCTTCTCCTGGAAAGAAGGGACATGTTCAGCATCAGTATCCTTTGAATGGAAAATGTAGCAGGTAAAACTCACCATGAAGCACAGACTAAGTTTTAACAAAATCTATACATGAACAGTAATTCTGTCTGTTTCTACTTTTTTGTACCCAATACAGTATGTTTAAAGAAATTTATCTTCTGATAGGCACACTCAGGGCTTTCCAAAACCCCCTGTATAGAATCTCAAATTCGCCATTTAGTTTGGAACAAAAAAACGTACTTCAATTCACAGATCACTTTCACAAATCTTTGTCTCTTAATGATCCATATTAGGATTTGGATAATATTATTTTTCCCCCTCTAGATTTGCTCACTACACAGAGAATCCATACAGCACCTGAATGAGTCAGTTGGTACCTAGCCTCACAGTACTACATTGAGTTACAGAAGTGCTGCTATCATCATTTTATCTATGGAAATATAAGAAAAAAACAATACAAAGGGCAAAGAGAAAACCTAGGCTAGAAGAGGGAATCAGGACCAGGACTCCCAAATCCTATAACATTATCCATTTCACCTTCCTTTCTTTTTCTTTATAGCCTTCCATTAGAAATTAATGGAAGGCTAAAATACATACTTATGGTAGGTCAGAAAATTTACTTTACATATTCACAATATCCGTAGTAGAAATACATAAACACAGTAATGGATGACGTGCCTAACTCAAGGCTGCACAAAAGTCACTAACCAATATAGAAAGAAAACCCAGATGCAGAATTCCCAAGTACAACGTAAACAAAATAAGTTCACTCTAACAAGAAGTTTTTTTATGACAGGTTTGCACACAGGTTAAAAATATTACTTATCACAGCAAAAAGTTAATTAGATATGTTTTTGATATTACAGACAAGAATGATTTACTTACATCACTTATTCTGTCCTTGACCTTGCGCACGTGCAGTAACATAGGTGTATCATGAATCGTAGTATAGCCCTTAGGCTTCGCTTTGTTATACTCCAACTTGTAGATAATCTGAAGACACAAATCATAGATCATATTATTTCTCCAGTCTTGGTATCAATGGACAAAAATCAAGATAAGATACATTTTTTAACTGACTACTGAAAACGCTATATTTTCATTATTTTTGGAGGTCAGAATTCAGAGAAGGAAGTATGCTTGGTGGGGACTGACCACACTTACATCACTAATCTGTTTGTTGACTTTTGTAGTCCTTAAGTGTTCTGGAGTATCCACAACTGTAGTGTACTTATCTTTCTTCTTTTCATAGTCTTTTTTGTACTGAACCTGGTGATTGGCAAAGAGAATACATTAACCACCCAAACCAAGACAAAACATCTTCAGGAGATAAAGTTTTATATTCATTCACAAAGTTGCAAAATCCTCCCACCAAAGCCAGCGAAAGTTGAACATGCACAATAAACCAAACTTTGCAAACCCCTTATTTGCCTTAGAGGCTGCCTATTTGCAAGGTTAATTTTACATTTATTTCATTGGGTCTAAAAACTTTGTTTCTATCTTAAATCTCCACAATTGGGTTAAAAAAAAACAGTATCAGCAGAATAGTGACTTTTTGAATTCATAACAGGACATGATGTCATTTTAAAATATTAATTTGAATAGAGATAAATGTAAAACATCTTATACTACAGAAGATAAAATATAATGCCAGACTATTTTAAAGGCATCGGTAGCAGAATTTCATAATTTCTTCCTTAAAATTCATCTTATCCTACTCAGGACTCTGTCTGGTTTTCAGAGAATTTAGTGAGAACAGACCGTACATCAATAATAGCAATTCTTTGTAGATAGCCTCAAGGCAGGTGGAAAAGGTTAGAATACATTTTTTAAAACTTTCATCCTCTATCTTGTATCAGAAAATAAAACCATGCTTTTAAACAAGACTGAGACAGACAAAATATTAAAAAAATATATATAAACAACAAATTGAAACACAACATCAATTCAGAGGAACATACAGGTTAGGCAGAGTGCTATTTTTTTTCTTCAAACATACTCAAACTTACCTGCAAGGAGTTTTTAATGAGGTAATAAACAGAAATCCACCAATCAATTGAACAAAAATGTCTAGTTATGATCTTCAGTTCCATAATACTAACAGACTTTATTAACTGTGCTCATCCTGACATCTCCCTCACTCTCATGTGATTGGTTTCTATTGTTGCATTTCCAGTGTATAATTTATGTATTATATGCCAGTTTCATCTGACCCAGTCAGGAATCATTTTTGTCATTGAAAGGAGTAAAATAAGGATACTGCTTAGCAGATCTGATTTCAGAGCAGATATCAATATATATCAGTTAATTAATCCCATTTTTACCCAACTGTTACAAGCAAAACATATATGCAGGAATCCAGATTAAATGAAGGTGGACTACAGAAATTTAACTTTTCACGATATCATTTACAGGTCTTCTTTTATTTCATCAGAAATGCTAGTAAATTAGGCTCTTTTTTACTGTATGAACCAATAGATGAATCATAATCTCTACACTGCAGCACTCACAGCTGACAGGAGAGATTATTTTTGTTTATAAACTCTATGATGTGACTGTAGGAGGACTGTTTTGCTAACCTTGCTTAAAAGCAGAAAGTAGAGCAAGAAACTGATGGAAACATGACTTTGACTGCAGACTTGTGCACAGTACTCTTCCTACATCACTTTCACGGTCACTTAGAAGTAAGACATAACTCTCTTCTGTATCTAGGCACAATGTGTCACCATTCTCAAGCAGAGTGGTAGATAAATGTTGTAATCTACTCACCAAATTACTTCATCATAATCCTACTGAATTAGGGAATTTATGTTATGGGGGGCGGTCAGTCCAAGAAATGGTGGCAGAATGAGAGTTATGTTTGGAAAAGATGAGGAACAGCTAATATACAGTATCTTAAAATGTTAAAAAATGTGGAAAATGCTCTTTATGAATTATTACATAGAAGGATATATATCAATTATTTGTAATGAAAGGAGGAAATGGAGGCAAGATCAGCCTGAGCCGGGTGAAGCTCAACTCACAATAAATATTTTTTCAGATAGTCTGTTCTCAAAGCTATTTTACCATAGCCAGCATTAAGCACATGGAGAAAACTTTGGAGTCTGATATCTGTGGATACTTAAGAGAACTCACAAGCATTAAATATTAAAAGGCCAAGCAACTAAATTGTATACCGTCTCCTACAGCAGCAGTTCTTCGTATTACCTGGCTCCATAAGTATGTGTTGTAGAGAGCTGTCAGCATATCTGGCCTCAGAATTTCATTACATCCATGTTGCAGGAGCATCTTGGCAAAGGATTTATATTTTTTCTGTGCATGCAAATGGCAACGAAGTACAAAAGAGACTTGTGAACACCATAAACAAACAATAACACAGCTCTAGATCCCAGACACTTTGAGAGTGGAGAGATTTAGGCAAAGTACTATATGTATTCATTCACATGTGCATACAATTCACATCGATATAATTAAAAATGTCAAGGGTATATATTGAAATATTTTAATATTATCCTATTAAGGAGGTTACAAAAATATTTTGGGGGAGATAAGGGCGAATTATAGATAACAGCAAGGGCACTCAAAAATCAATATGATGCTGCTGCTTATGAGTAAGAAGATAATATTTGTGAAAGTCATTGAAAGAGAACTAATAAATAAATGCATGGTACAACATGCATTTTTTTAAAATCTCTCTAATGACTTCAACAGGCCTTAGATCAGAAATTAATGGAAGATGATGTCAATTGATGCACAATATATGAAAGTACATACAGCAGAGATCAGCTCACTCAAAAAGTAATAACTCTTTTTGGGTGGCAAAACAAAGACTGTCTGATCTGAACTAAAACATCACAATATCACAGGTGAAACCTCTGATACTGCCAGCTGTAGACGTTTCACACAGACAGAGTAGCTGTGAGTGAACCAGGCACTTTCTGGCAGCACTGGCGAGTGCTCCTACAGTACCTGACTGCTCAGTGTAGTCCCCCACTTGGCCAGGAGATTCCTAGGATCATCCACAATAACGCTGTACCTATCTTTGAGCTTCTCATAGGCAGCCTTATATAATTTCTGCTCAGAATAGCATAATACATCGTAACAAATTAAAAGAAGAGAGTGAAGACACAAAGAAATCCTGAGATCACAGTTCTAACCTTTTAAACCTCTTTATATGAAATACTTAAAGGCTGGGATTGAAGTTCATGTCCAAAATAGAAAAAGATATTTAAAAAAAAAAAAAAAAAAAAGAGAGAGAGAGAACAAACAAACAGGAAAAGAAAAAGAAAAAGAAAAAAAAAACAACAGATATGTCCAGGTAACATATGCATTTCTAAAATTCCACTGGAAGGCCTAATTTACAATTTAAGGACACCTACATCCTATTCCTGCCACTCTTCAATAAGCCATTTTATAACCTACTTTATTCATGAAAAAGAACTGATGAAACAACTCTACATGCAGCTAGACTCTTGATTTGAGTACAAAGAGAGCACAAAGAAATGCAAGGGTAAAATAGAATATTATATTATCATCAGACTTTTTGCAAGTGAAAGCTATAATCCTTCATCACAAAAACATCATTCATAACAGAAAACGTTTAGGCAAGTTCATTGCAATGCCTGGGACCCCACTGGCTATACTTTTTCTCATCTATTCTTATCATATTATTTTTTTCCTTATTTGCTCTACCAAACAATAACAAGACTGAATATTAACAATGTTCCACAACAAGTTCTGGCTCATTGCTTATCAAATTGAGTATGAAATTATAGCAATGGTACTGGAACGGTATCTGTGATGAACCAGTTTTTCTTTTACCTAGAACACATGATAGCATAATGCCTTCACTGACAAGTAAGCAATGTTTCTTTCAGGAATTTCAAAAAAGGAACAGGGGTCCAGATTTCACTTTTTAGTCACTGTAAACCTGCTCTGTTCTAGTACTCAGGCATATCATAGGTACAACCTTATATTTCTTGATTTTAGTCTGAACTTAAGACACCTTTAGTTCTGAATCTATTTTTATTTATTTACTGTTTCATAAGGAAGATGAACCCTTGACTATTTATTAACATACACAAACTTGTTACTACAGTATGAGACTCTACAGAAATCTTTATCACTTACCCCATCCATCAATTGAGTTGCATGTTTAAAATGCTTGTTAATTGGAGAGTCAGCTACATAGTTAAAATGAGACTTAGTCTTTTCAAATATCTCCTTGTACTTACACTGGAGAAAAAACACCAAAAAACAACATATTCCAAAGTTAATTCAAAGTTCAGTAAGGTAATGAAGACCAATAATTTTAGAAACTATTTGCAGCAAAAACATGGTAGAATTATTGCATATGTGTGTTTACCCTAACTTCAAGCAAAAAATATTTTAGAGCAAAATAGTTGTAAATAAATAGTAAATAGGAATAAATGGTAAATGGTAATAAATAGCTTACAGGATGGAGCTGTCACATAGAGAAAACAATGGAAGATTCAAATGTTCATAATTTTAAAGCTAAACTTACAATCACTAGAAAAATTATTTTGGAGCAGATATCTTTAGAAGGAACAGAGAGGGTAAGTAAAAGATTGCTTTGCCTCTCTTTTATAGTAAGAACTGAAATTTTATATGTTATATCTTCAGTTCTGTCACAGCAGATTCATATCAATGTCTACGTCAACTGGATACTCCTGAGAAACATTTAGTTACAATATAAGCAAGCATCAAATAATATTTAGCAAAAATTCAAACTGTTTTACTCACCCCACTGTAGAGCACTTTATTCTTTTCCGCCAGAGCAAAATCTGGAGTATCCCATGCATAGCAGCCAATGCCTCTGAGCCATGATAAGTCTTCCTTGTATTTAACCTTTAGAAAAGAAGTAAAAGCTGCCTTCACTTTCTCAAGTAATAAGACTTGTTTTTCATTTTGAAAACCTACATATAAAGTTTCAACCTCTCACATCTAGGAACTATTTGAACTCACATCACTAATAGCATCTGTGACTGCGCGATGATGGAAATGTTCTGGTCGGTCTGGGATCGATCTCCAGATTCCCAGCTGGCTCATATAGTTTTCCTTGTATTTCACCTTCAAAGAAAATTGGAGAATGAAAAGAATTTGAGAACACAACACTCCATCCCATGCAATTTTAAAATTTTCTTTTTTTTCTTTTTTTCCTGAAACATCAGAAGTAAAACAGTGTAAATAAGATTTACTTTCATTCACCTTTTTAAAAGCAAAGGCAAGCAAGTGCCTTTTATCTTTCAAAGAAGGAAATAAATTAATGTTAATAGTGCTGATCATATTTTTCTAATTCTTTGACACAGTCAAAAAGAGCAATAGAATAAACAGCATGTTATAGGTTATTAAATAACAAACATTAATTAGGAATGAAAATCTTATATATACGTACACTGCTAATATCATCAGTGACCTTTCGATGATAGACAATATCCAAAGCATCTTTCACTGTGTGGTATTTCCCCTTAGTATTCTCAAAGGTTTCTTTGTAGCGCAACTGGTAAGAAAAATAATAATATTAAATTAGAAAGTTCTCAGTGACATGCAAGTCAACTCCTAAAACCATACTGAGATGAAAATACCTGATAAAAGGTATTCTATCCTGGCTCCAGCATCAATCATTTCACTCTAGTCTGCACTATTTGGCAATTTCATGTATACGCAACTTATTTTAAATCTACTTTTTCTTTTGTTTTAAGTCAGCAATTCCGTGCAAGGCAAAATGAATTATAATTATGAATGATAATAAATGAAAGAAAGCATTACAGTGACATCAAGGGAAAACTTAATCTCTGTCATAACAAATGAAAATATAAACAGAAAAGGGTGACAGTTTATTAGCCACACTGAGATACTCTAGGCTTTACATGCTTGTTTGCCATCGATCCTTTTTTTGCTCTTTTCTGAAGAAAACAAGAAAAAGCAGCAGAGAAAGTTTTTATGGACTACATACATCACTGGCATTCAGGTATGCTCTCTTGGCTCTGATCAAGACTGGTGTGTCAGGGATAGGTGTGTATTTATCCTTCATCTTCTCATACTGGGTTTTATACTTCGTCTAAAAGAGACAGAAAAAGGGAGAAGTTACTTCTTTAGTCTTTGAAGCATTTTGCTAACCTGGTGTAATGTTAACACCAAGAGGTGCTACACTGAGTGCACAAAGTCATTCTTGCAAAGCTCTTCTGTCAAAACACTGTGAAACAAGCTCAGCTCTTCAGCTCTTTCAAGGTGTTCCAGATCTTGGAGCCAATCTGCCACATACTCTGCAAACAAGTTTATAGAAGCAGGTGTCTTGTAAAATACTTAAGTGTAAAGAAATGTGTACTCATTTACCCCAATTTATAAAGGAAATGTGGAACTTAAGCATAAGAGACACAATACCAAATAAAGGGTAAACAGTTTTGAGCCTTTAACCTGTCAATAACATTAGAAGCAAAACTTTGAAACAGTTCAGCATAGTGTTACCAAACAAGACCAAGTATCTTACCTCGCTGACCATGTCCTTTACATGCCTAGCATGTGTGAAGGCTGGAGTCCGACCATCAGCATGGTGGTGAGGTCTCTCTTTTGTGGCAAGCTCCACATACAAGTACTGCAGCAAGACAAAAAGAAGAAAAAAAAATACATTTCAAGTAAGTTTTACTTTATCACCTTGAAAGATGATTGATTGTAAGTTCACAATGCATACATAACCACCCAATTTACCCCAGGAGAAAATACTGTCCTCTTTCATATTCCGTATTATCTCAGTTCATCTTTCTCTACTAGTACTCCCAATGTTCTGTAAATGCCAGTAACATGCTTACAAACCCAGAAGTCAAATGTTTGTGACATCAGTGACCTCTCTGCCCTAGATCTACACCTAGCTTTAGATAAAAGCATCCAAAGAGCCTGTTTTTATCTGGTGGGTAACATCATTTTGAACTAGAAGTTCAGATATTAAAGTGCTATATGAATAAAGAAATGATGATGAGTAAATGGTAGGTGGATAAAAGCATTTATTCCTCTGACAAAGTTAGAGTTTCAGAGAATTTGAACACAACTCTAGCACAGTTCAGTGATTTGTTTCAGACGGACAAAGCTGGATATGTCCATTATAGAGACATGTCCAACATGAAAATTCATAGCCACTTGAAAATTAACAATGGCTATTTTAAAAAGTGATTTCTAGGATTTGATATTGCTTTGAAATGACCTGGAAAGATTTTGCTGTACTCTAAGAGAATATTAAGAGGGATCCCCTGATTGTTTTCTAACAGTACAAATTTTTCACCTGGCTCTGTATTTTTTGTCCTTGTTTGGCTCTTAAGAAGTCAGGTGTATCAAGGATGGAAGTATATTTTGTCTTCAGCTCCTTGCCTGCAGCTCTGTAAACAAGCTAGAAAAAGACAGGTGTGAGAATTATTTCTTATGCTACGCATATACATTTAGCAGCTGAGCAATCACAGCTTTGCAATTATAGCATCTCACATATTTGTGAAAAAACAGTGAGAAGATAAGAGCTTTATGTAATTATAGCTACCAAAGATGGACAAAAATAATATAGAGCTTACTTCACTCAAATGCGTTTTTAGTTCCTGAACTGTCCTGTATCCAGGAGTATCCAATACCACGCTGTATTTATCTCGCATCTTCTTTGCTGTATCAGTGTATATGTAGTTAGACTGAAAAATAAAGGCCATATCACTTAGGAAGCTTTTATTCTTGGTAGCAAAGAAAATTTTACAGCATAACATAACAACACTTTGAAACAAATGACTAGATACATAGCAAGACATGTTGTCACAAGTCTTTACTCATTGTCATACATTTTATTTCTTGGAAGTACATAATACATGTCAATAAATCTATTGTTGTTAGAATCTTACCCAAAGCTTACGCAGCTGACGAGCACGGACCATATCAGGAGTGTCATATAGGAAGCAACCTAAGCCCCTCAACCAAGTCAGATCCTCTTTGTATTTAATCTATGAGGCAATTAGAAAAAGAAAAAACGAATGTTAACGATGGGGTATGTTCATTAATCAGTCGTTAAACACAGATATAAAGATATAAAGCATTTATTTATTACATAATAGAATGCAGGTGATAAGCAAAATTCCACTTTCACTATAAAAGTATTAGGCCTGCTGCATTCAGATACCAGGTATCTTAACAGAAGTTGCTTACATCACTTGTGATGTCTCCAACATAGCGGCAGTGCAACACCTGGGGAGTATATGGCAAGGAAATCAAGTGTCCCTGCATCCTGAAGAAATCTGACTTGTAGATCAACTGAAAGACAAAGTAAAAATAGCATTTCATGTGTTTGATTATGAACATTCCAAATCCCTTCTGTTTCTCTGTTAGAAAGACACATACATCACTGACAGCTTCCTGTGTTGCTTTGACTTGACGGATTTCTGGTGTGTCTGGAGTGGTATGAATCTTGTCCTTGTTCTTGTGGTATGTTGCCCGATACAACCTCTGTATTAAAAGGAGACAGCTACACGTTAAAAACTTAAAATAGCAAGAAGTTTGGCAGAATGTAAGTATTTGTATTTTTAAGCCAGCTGTTTTGCTATATATTAGAGCACTACTGGAAAAATGGGAGCAAACATACTATCTTCTAACCAGGCAAAGATTTTCCACATTTGAGAGGAGCATCTCTAATATATGGAGAATCTAAGACTTAAATCCTACAAATATGTAAATACGTATATTTAATTTTCATCCTATTAAAGTCAATGATCAAAGAACTGAGTACATATGTATAAAACTCTACAGATTCAACATCATAAAGATGCAATAATTTCTGTGCATCTTTAATCAAATAGCAGCAGAATGGTTAATAAAATTAGGCTGCAAGTGATTTCATATGATGGTAACAGTTGTACAGGACTATATAAAGTCAGTTACAAAGAACTTTAAAAAGCCATGCCCAACTGTAAGGGTGAACCAATGATCCCTTGCCTTTCTTGGTGGGATTTGTCTAACCTGTTCTTAAAAGCCTCAGTGAACAGGGATCCTTCAGTCTTCCCACTCAATGTGTCCTCATAACCCTCATTACAAATACAAATGAAAACAAATAAAAAATGTTTCCCATACCTCATTAATGACTTGATTCACTTTCTTCACATTTTCAAACCCAACATCTTTAGGTCCCAGAGTATAGCCTTTAGCTTTCATATGTTCATAGGCTTCTTTATATTTCAGCTATGAAGTGGCAAAAAAAAAACAAAAAAAAAAACAAAAAAAAACTTTTAGTTAGAACAAAAACATATAGAAACTAAATTTGCTTGTGCTTTTACTTACACTGCAGTTCTGACAGCAATTTAAGCAGATTTTTACAAACAGATTTTTGGAGATTGTCAAATGAGATTTAGCTACATGAGAGCTAAATACACTAGGCATCAACACTATTTTTACGTCCATAACGTGGCCTAAGTTTAATAACATTATAAATTTCTCTTGCACCTAATAAGGCATCCATATCTGCCTAAGGAAACTTTAATTTTGATAGTAATTGCTTCAGATAGTTATAAATTTCAATAACACTGAAATTCTGTTAAGGTAAACAGTATCAGTGCTGGAGCCTGAGTGCACAAGTAAGAATTTATTGTTCTGACTAGCCACACCAAGGATGTCAGTCTTTGCCAGAGCTATGCTGTAGATGTGTCTGTCTTCAGCCCTGCCTCTGTTCACAATTCCTGGATGGACCCTGGTCCTACATTGCAAGTAACTTGTCTTCAGCCCTGTTAGTAGCCCCGTTTCTAGCCCTGTCTCTTGGATTTACGTTGGACCTATGTTGTAGGTAGCTTGTCTCCAATTTCTGTCCTGTCTCCTGCAGCTCCTGACTGGACCCATGTGGAAGGAGCTTGGGCCTCACCTTGTGCGAGACTGTAGATGTAAGCTGTTATCAGAACCCTGCTCTGCCTACCCTACTCAGTGGGACTTCACACTGGCCGATGAGGTCACTGCCTATGCCATGGTCACCATCAGCTCCTGTCTCAGGCATATACATATACATATAACTCTTGCTGCTCTCTGACAAGCACACTCATATTTGAGAAATGACTGCCTCAATAATTGTTTACTCCTAGAAAATTGGCATCAAATATTCCCTTGAGACTCATGCTGTATGACTCAGTGCATTACTTACATCACTGCCAATGTACTGGACATGTTTAGCATGCTGAAAGCCAGGTGTATCTGTAGGAAGGCTGTATCCAGTAGGCAGAGCTTTCACACCAGCCCAGCGATACAAGTTCTGTAAGGTGGTGGAGAGGAGAGAGAGAAAAGGAGTTTGAGACAACTGTGTGCAATATTTGAGAGTATTCAATAGCTAAACAGGAAATCTCTTATATACAACTGGCAAAAGATTTCCCACATAACTGTATGATAATGCATACTTGCAGATTAAATAAGGACATTTTCCCACTTTAATTTTAGAGCAGTGAAATCTAACTTCTTTATCTGAAGAGCTAAAGACCAACTTTTAAAGAATTTGTGTTTTGAATATCAGAGAACATTGTGGATTTGCAAAAAATAAAATCAAGAGGAAATATGAACATGCATCAGAAACACAGGAGAAAAATATGACCCTTGTATTTGGCATCCTGTTAAAAAAACAAAATGTTTATACTTACTTCGCTCTGTATTTTGTTGGCATGATATGCCCGCTCTAAATCTACTGTTTTATCTGTAGGAATCATTTTGCCTTTGACATTATGTTTATATTCACCACGATAGACAGCCTGAGGGAAAAAAAAAGTAATTAGAAGAGAGTCATCATATATTTTGTCACAGGAAGTATTGTTTGCAAACACATGGAAATATCTCCTAAAATCGATGGGTTTTTTGATTCAGGAAATTAATAATTTTAATGATTGTGTTCTAGTGATTAGCTATTTAGTGATATCATAATGAAGGCATAGGCAATGAGGTGTAGATAACCAGCAACGAAACAATTAAATGATTAAACATATTAAAAGTCACATTTCTAGAATTTGTGAGGGAATGGCGTATGCAATATTGGAGGTGAAACACTTACTTCACTTAAATTCAAGCCACTGAGGACATTCTGGACATAGACAGGAGTATCCATGACCACAGTGTAGTCATTCTTCATCTTTTCTGCCTTAGATTTGTACTTAATCTGCAGAGAGAAATTCAAGAGCTCTAATTAGTAAGACTAGTCATTATGAATTGAATTTATTACATTACTATGTTACTAGTTACTATTTATTTTATTACTTAATGATTATACTAGTGAATCTGTAAGCAGAAAGTGTATTGAAATTATGGCTAAATAAATGAGCATGGCACCTGAGTACCTCGGTATCCTCTTCTCTAGGCAGAACAAATCAAGTGACCTCAGCCATTCCTCATTCATCTTGTACTCTAGAAGCTTCACCATCTTTGTAGCCCTCATTTGGATGCTCTCTAATAGTTTTATATCCTTCTTATAGAAAGCCCTGGGGAATCCTCTCTAGTGACTAGCCATATATGAATACTTCAGTAGAGAAGGATATATAACATTTTCCAGACCATATTTGGACTAGAAAAAAGCTACTCCATCCTTTTAATACAATGGTTTGAAAAACAGTAAGAAATAGAACCAACGTATCCAGTTCAGACTCACATCACTGCGAAGGTCATAGGCATGTTTGGCATGGAGAATCTCAGGAGTGTCCCAAACGAAGCAGCCAATGCCTTTCAGCCAGTTAAGATCATCCTTGTATACCACCTAAGATATGAGATCAAAGAAGCAATCTGTAAGACTTCCACTGTGGTCTAATTCCTTAATGCCACATCAGCCTGAAACATAGTTGTCAAATGATGACAAGTACAGGTCCTGGTATTTTGACCATTTTTGTTTTGAGAAAAAATAATAATAATAATAAAATACTTTTGGAATTGAACACATTTTTCTTCAGTGATTCATTTCTGCCAGTGAATTAAACAAACAAACAAACAAAACCACAGTAACTAAAAAAAAACAACAAACTATTTGCATATCCTACTGGGCAATGCTTTATTGATAGATCACTGACCTGCTCCTGGACTGAACTAAGCAAGGCAAGCACATGGAAGCTTTGTATCACTGGAATTTCCTCTCTCAAATTTCCAAAGTGCCCACATCTTATGCAACCAAATCATAAAGGATACTTTACATACAAAGATGGCTGAACTGGTAGAACTGTGAAGTTATGGCCCAAATGCCTTTACTGGTAACACTGAAATTATGCATCCTTAGCCACATCCCAGTCACAGACCAGTGGCCAAGTATCACAGAAACATGATACAGATGCTATTTAGTGGTGCATACAAAGGTACAAGTGTAACCTCAGAGTGCTCCAACTATTTCTTTGCAAAATCATTCCTGCTAACAGGGCACAAATGCAAGAATCTTTTTAAAAAGTGATCTACAAACAAATTAGTTGTGAACTTACATCACTGAGTTGATCAGTTACTTTTCGAACATGGGCATTGATTTGAAGATCTGGTAGGCAGATCCATTCGTGCAGATGTGTGCGATAATCAATTTCACTGATTTTCTTCTGTGCATCCTTAGCAGAAATTATGTCTACCATGTCTGGAATAATGTGGACTTTGGCTTTATTCTTTTCATAGGTTTCCTTGTACAGACGCTGCAGAGTCAAAACAGTACATTAGTAATTCTGACAAATAGCCTCAAACATTAACTGATGATAAATTTTAGGCAAAGTTAGTGATATTTTCACAAAATGTTAGTTGGAAAGCAATCACTTTGGCTATGATTGAAATGTCTATCTTGCCTGCTTTAAAAATTTGCAGGTAAGGAACCTTCCAGCCTATCATAGTAATTAACACAAGTGATAAAATCTGATTTGTCAAATTTTCATTGTACTTGTGTTAAAAGGAGGTAGACTAGGTGGTGCCCTGTTTTATACATAAACATATATTGCAGTGAAGGTTTAGTACTGCAGACAAATTAATGGTTGACGCAGAAGCTTGAAAAGGTGTATTTGTAGGTGTATTATTGTATTTAGCAAATACTGAACATTGCATATTGAAATATGATATCACATGGATTCTCTGAGTAGCCTCTTCTGAAATAAGTATGGTTTTATCAGAAAAAAAAATATCAGAATACAACACTTACATCAATATTAAGTTTTCCAACTCTAAGACACCTTGCTGTATTGGGATCATCCTCAACACCTCTAGGTACCGTGTACAGTGCTTTAAACTTGTCATATTCTTCTCGGTATTTTACCTAAGCAGATACAAAGAAAGACAACAAATAGACTCCAATGAGACAACTATATTTTTGGAACCAAATTCATCAGTAAGCAAATCACTTAGTTGAGTCTGAAAAGAAAAGGAAGTATTTGAAGCAGGATCTTGGTTTTCTATTTCATTTTCAGCTGCAAAGAATGCACATTGTAATTCTCTTTGTAAAAGTAATGTCATCTGTCTAGAAGGCTTTTAAATAAAAAGATGCAATAAACAATTTAGTTATTGTTCCATCTCCTTCTTTTAAAGATATCCATGAAGACAGTGATCTCTCATTAGCCACTGTTCAGCAAAGGGTCAGATTATGTTCTTTTATACTCAGTGAAACATCACTTAAAGACTTGTATAACATTTGGTGTTTTTCTGACCTGAATGCTTGTGCAATTTAGTATAAAAAAGAGCGAATCAGGAATTTTCAAGCTGTTTCTATTACTGTAAAATGCAACATTTATTTCAATGAAAAGAAGCAGCAAAGGACTGTTACCCGAATTATCATCACATAAAAGTGATTCTCTACAAATACATATTATATCTAAACTGAAAACAGAAGATTCTGTGATTCTAACATAATTTTAAAAAGCTTTGATAACTACAGCATATGCATGACACGAAAGATTTCATTACTAGAACTGATGATCTGAATAAAAAATCAAAGTATTTTATTCACTTACATAACTAGCATTATGCTTCAGTTCTTTTGCACGTGCTAAGGATACAGCATCAGAAGGCATTATATAGCTAGTAGCTTTCACTCTGTCCCAGGCTTCCTTGTAAAGATTCTGTGGGGAAATAGAAAGTCTCTGTGAGTAAAAAACTTCTGGGGAATAACTGATGTCCAGTAATATATCCTTTCTGTTTTTACTTATACACTATTTATTATTTATTTAACTATTACTTAACATGAAATAAACTAGTATGGTAGTTTAATCTTGATAGCACACATAAAAGTTGACAAAATGCTTTCCAACTAGTCTTGTCCATTCTCATAAAACAACTTTATTTGGTTCAGGTGCAGTTTTCTTCAGGGAATCCATTTATTAATGCAGGTATTTTGACAAAACTAGAACTACAGATGTAAAATATGCCCTCTGCCTGAAATGCAGTTACCTTCTCCATACTCAAACAACACAGAGGGCTGTCACTTGACTTTGGAAGCTTATCTTCAACCAGAGTGAACAAGCAAAATAAAACAAAAGCCCACAGATTAGCACCTCAAGAGAAAAAAAAATGTAGAAACACTTACATTGCTAAAAAGATGTTTCAAATTTTGAACTCTTTCAGAATCCACTGTTTCAGTCACAGTTGTATACTTGTCCTTAGTTTTATGGTAATCTTCTTTGTATTTCACCTACAGGAAGATAGGAAGACAGATTTAGTGCACTTGTTTCAGTTCTCAGGAGTGAGAGGAAAAGCCTCAGCAGACAAAGTGGGAGACTCACATCACTGGCATTTATGCCACTTTGCACTGCAGTCACGTAAACTGGTGTATCTGTAACAACACCAAAGTTCTGGAAATTTTCTTTTCCTGCAGCTGTGTATTTTATCTGAGGAAACAGAAAAAAAAATAATAATAATTCTGAAACTAAGTTCCCTGCCAGCTTCCTTTAAAATCAGTTCTGGACAACTGAAACCCAGGATTACAGTCCTATTATAACCAACTTAAAAGTGACAAGCCATAGAGAAGAAATACCTCTATATAGAAATACAGCAAGTATGAATTAATAATGAAAATTGCTTATCATGTACAGCACATAGTAGGCTAAGAAAACAATCAGCAAAGCAACAGACTATTCTCCCAACATAAATATCTTAACTAAGCTGTCTTGTGACAGACCTGTACACAGAAAGGCGAAGTGTTATTTTCTCACTGTTAAAAAAACTCAGCTCTGCAGTTCTTCCATTCTCCTAGTTTTCCTGCTCCTCCAGTAATAAAAATTATTGTGCTTCCACAGACTAAACTGCAAGACTATTATAATAATTAGAAAAAATATTTCTGATTTAGTAGGAATTACTTCATTCTGCTTTGGACTAGGACAGGTGTCAGTCACAGTGAATAGTAAATGGAAAAAAAGGTTTATTATATATATTTACTTGTTTGAGGAAAACTTGCTTACTTGGCTCTGGAGGTCATATGATTTTTTAGCATGCAGGATCTGTGGAGTATCCCAGACGTAGCATCCAATTCCCTTCAGCCAATTCAAGTCATCTTTATACACCACCTACATGGAAAAAAAAATACCTAATCAATTAGGAAGAAATTTGCTCTCTGCTTGAATAAGGCATTAGTATTTCTTCTCTATATTCACCATTTGCCACCTGTACAAAGTCAATGCACAACAATGAGGGCTCATTCAGAAATTATAATCTGTTTGGAAGTTTAAATGTGAGCAGACAATACCAGCCCATCTCACAGTTTGCCTGAATGATTTTTACGCACAGCATTTGCAAGGGAAACTAAGCCAAATTACATCGTACTAAAAAGCCAGGCAATTAAAACCTCATTAAATTTTATTGGGAAGGTTTTTTGGCCTAAGCTGAGACACTGTTGACTATGTAATATGAAATTCAAATATTGTGCTTCAGTGTGCCAGGCGCTTAGTCACAGTGTGCCAGTCACTGATACAATCCCAGAAGAATGAAGTGTTCCAGGAGACTGGAAAAGCTTCTGGCTGCATGCTGTCCTTCATGCTGTCCTGGCTCCTGTGCAAAGTGCACACTGAGCACTGCAGTGCAGCAACATTCTGCCTGTACCACAGTACATCCACATCCCTTCTCTGCAAGTGCCAGACAGTAAGCTTCCTACACAATCTCAACCAGTCAAACCGGTAAATTTTGGGAAAGTTTTGCAAATCTTAACTTTTAAGTTTTTCCAACTTACAAGTTAGTAATAAGTAACCAGACCATTAAAATGTTTCAAAGAAAATAGCAAAGATGCAATCTTTGGTACTATGCCAATAAGCAATCTAAGAACGCGGTTATTAATTTCATGTTTAAATACTACAGAAATATATGAAAGTATTTTATATTTAAGTACCTCAAAAATGGCATGAAAGGTTACAAAAATGTCAAATCAAAACGTGAAATACATACATCACTCAAAATTTCCTGGGCCCTTCTGGCTTGAATAACATCATTTTCTTCAGGTGAACAATTCCACTGATGGAAGTAAGTTCGGTATTCAAGATCACTAAGGATATACTGGCACTTCTTAGCTAGCACATGATTCATCATGTCACTTGGAATATGGACATTTGCTTTGGTGTCTTCATAATTCTTCCTATATGCCAACTGAAAAGGAAAGGTTGAGGAAAAGGTGAGAAGAGTGAATACAGTGTTTTTCTGTATAATTTTGAACCCAATAGGCTACAGCTAATAGAATAATCTCAGGCATGCTTTCTGGATTTAGTGGCTAAAATCCCGTGGGATTCAGTAGGACAAAACCTTAATTTAGACATTAATCACCATTTATTCTGATGAGGTGCTAGAAGGACACGAACAATCTTCCTCAATTGCAGACTTAACAGTGAGTGTGAAAATTAAGAAGACCTCAAGATAAAAAAAATGTACATTAAAAATATGTTTTTAATCTAGTTACATCTCCCTGTTCAAATAAAGACAGAATATTTGGGATTATATTAACTTTATGCCCTGCATGACATGTTGTATGTGCAGTGTTGATAATAAAACACCAACGTACATTTACCTTCCCTGTTCTTAAATTCCTATTTTAATTTTTTTTTCCTAAGACAAAAGTATCCCAAGACATGTAGTATTTATTTCTTGCTGTTCAGATTCTTAAATTGAAATAGAAAAAAAAATTTTTTTTTCTATTCTGGCATATCTAATATCTAAACAAATTCCTTCTTAATCTCTTAAAACATTTCAAGTTAAACTATTCACTATATACAAAATACCATTCCGGAAACATAAGCATATTGAAAATACTGTTACTGATGTTAATTAGTGTGGCATTATTTACACTTAATATGAGAGTTACATTAAAATAAGGAAAATGGAAATTATTACAGCAAGACTAATTCCTTACCGCGCTCCTTATTTTCTGGAATGCTAGTGAATGAACGACGCTGGGGAAATCACCAATCTCCTTCCCAGCCAGGTAATGTCCTTTCAGTTTCTCATATATTTCCTTATATTTAAGCTGCAAAATATTTTTGTAGAAATTTTAAAGTTCATTTAAATGAGATATAGAGAAATAAAAAAGGAAGGGATAGAAGAATGGAAGATTCGCACTAACCTCGCTGTTTATGTAGTTTGCATGCTTGGCTCCAACAAGTGGAATGTATTTCTCATCCAAAGAATACCCAATGGGCTTGCTGATTTCCCAAGCATTTTTATAACGTTTCTAGACAAACAAAACACATACAAATTCTGAAAAAAGTCCATTATGTTTTCCAATGGACCCAAATCTGCCATTTTTACTCACATGGAATATGATTAATATGACTACTTTTATAGAGTAGTTCCTTATTCCATGATTTATCCCAATAATGTAAATGCAGAATGTGCCTTTAGAAGATATAATTGGTGTAAAGCAATCAGAGTAAGTGTTCCATCTCAGAAAAGTATTGGAGTGGAAATTTGAACTGATCTCTGTTTTCTTCATTAAATTCACTTTCTTAAAATGGTGATCTGGCATTCAACATTTCCCATCCAGAAGAGTAATAAAAATATGCAAAATGTAAATATGAACTCTTGTTTAAAAGTATAGTATGGAATCGATAGTGATAATTTAAAGATACATGTTCAAAATCATGAAAAATCTCCAAGTAATACTCTTACATATTATAAGAGCATTAATTGTGTCAATGGCATTTTTCTAATATACCATATTTTGTTAAATATTAAATAAATTGAGACAAAATTATAAAACCCTGACTCATATGAATTAGTCACTTAAATTTTCAAAAATAGACATTTCCAACTAAAATTAGTGAGACTATTGAAAACTAACTGCTTAATAATGTAAATCACATGCACTTAGCTTCTCATAAAAAAGTAAATGCAAATTTTATCATTAGTCTAGGAAGATATTATTAAATGGAATTATAGAGAGTTTTTGTCATACAAATGCAGCTACTACTACTTCCAAACTCCCCATAGCAGCACTTTAAGAACAATTTAGTGAGGAAAGAAATGATCCTTAATCTAATCCTCCAAACCAGAAAAAAATGATAAACAAAGATTAAATGGCATTCCCAGTGCCATCTACTAGAGTAATAACAGAAACAAAAATTCAACAATATTCTGAACTCCAGTCTATATTCTGTTGCTTTCAAAACAAACTAAACCTTAGTTAGATATTTATCAAATCTTACATCACTGTAGAGTAAGGACATGTCTCTGGCATGGTTCAGTGCGGGAGTATCATCAGACCCAATGTACTGTCCTTTCTCAAGGTTAAATGTTTCTTTGTATTTTAGCTACAAAATAAAGAAATACTATATTAATTCCACAGTAGAAATCAATTATCCCAACAGGTCCATGTATCAGAAGTAGACATTTATTTTCCTTTACATTATCATATCTTCATTAATGCTTTATAGTATATTCCAACCATTATGGCACACAGGCAAATGTTATCAGTATGGCACATCATAAAATATGTACAGTATTCTAGTAAAATTAAGCATACTGATCAGCAATTACAGGTTAGTAGCCACACCATGAACTCCACTAGCATTGTACAACTAGCTGCTATTCACCAAGAACAGGACTCAATTTTAAATTACAATAAGGGAAACCTATGTAAACTGTAAATAAGGGACAACCTATATTCTTCTATAGAAAAATGTAAAATTATTTTGTACAGCAATATAGTGTTGTTCACTCATACAGATTCTTACCGAACAACTTATTTAGATTTAGAACCTAGTAGCATACTTTAGTACTAGGTTAAGGGTTGTATTTGATGGTTTTAGCAGTCTTTTCCAAGAATGATTCCATGATTCTATGATTTACCCAAATAAAAGTCTATTAATAAAGAATGCATATGCACACACTCACACATACATACATACATACAGCTAAACTGAGTACAGTCTAGCAAAAGCAAGTAAGTCATCTACTGATTCTAATAATATAACAGTTTCAATGGAAAAAAAAAATACATACATCACTCTGATTGACAGAGTTGATCTTTGCCAAGACAATGTCTGGAGTATCAACCACACTGGTATAATTGGAGAAGTTGTCAAGGGCTTCTTTCGTATATGCTCTCTGCAAAGAGATGAAATATTTTCTTAAACACTGCATGAGGAAGAAGAGCTAACCACATAGCTGCTAAAACATTTTCTCTTACCTTATTTATTAGTTCTTGTGCATTCTTAACTTTCTTATGTTCTACGGAATCCAGAGGAATCCAACCACAGCCACGGAGCCATTCCAAATCGGATTTATAAATATTCTGCATCATAAAAAGTTACAAAAAAGAAAATAAATTATTGAATATGGGCTTATATAATATGGAAAATGCCCTTAGGCCAAACAAAGTGGAATACAGTATGCATATAAAATGACTTACGTCACTTTGCAGATCATAGGCCTTCCTTGCCTGAATACAGTCATTCTGGTCAGGGTGGCATGTCCACTGGTGCAGGTATTGGCGGTAGTCAATATCACTGACCAAGGTCTGACACTCCTTGGCTGCTACAACTGACACCATATCTGGAGGGATGTGTATTTTGGACTTCGTTTTGTGATAATCTGATTTGTACAATCTGTCATTTTGGATCTCGCCAGCATGTTCAAACCACACCAGTTTCGGGTCATCTCTCATATTGGCGACTCCAACATAGTGACCTCTTTGTTTGACATAGTCAGCTTTGTATTTAAGCTGATGGAAGAGGAAAGAAATATGTAAATACCAACGCTGATTATATCTACTCTTTTTTTTAACATGAGAACAGCTATGTTTCTGTCAATACAAAGAACAGATGAGACTGTGTTATTAAGACAGGGAATTGTAAATTGCAGCCTTAGGTTGTCAGTACATGACCAGACAAAAATATTATAATACAAAAAGTAATAGTACTTTATATAGTATTTCCACATCAAAATATATAATTTTCTAGATTAATATACTACCATTCTTCAGTAAGGAGTATTTTCAACACAAGAGGAAAGCCTTGCTAGAAAGCATTTACTAATAAATTCTTTTAGCCTCAGTTTTATAACATATTTTTGTAACGCATTATTTAAGACCGTCTGAAGAGTTTATCTTTATTTAAGGTATTTACTTCAAATTTTTGATAAAATGTATTTTCAGTAGTTAACTAGCTGTTGTGTAACAGTTTCACCAACAACTATGCAAAAGTTTAAAATGCTATGTGCATATCATCTTACAGCTTTTCCAGGAGGAAGCCACCATAATATGCCAAAAAGTGAAATCACAGCTACATATTACAATCATAATATTTCTACAAATCTTTAAGATTTATAAAATACGGAAGTCCACATAGTGGATTTTGAAAGGACTGCTTGTGGAGAAACTAAATACAGAAAGGAGAATCTTACCTTTCAGCACCGATATTCATAAAAAACATAATATTAAAAATGTCTTAACTATTTAGAAGACGGTGAATTTCACAGGTCATAAAATGTCTATTGGGTGTTATTGCTAATGCAAAGCCTTATATTTCCTTTTTTTTTTTAATTTGCAAGTTCTTTAACATTGCTAAATCTCAAGACACTTGCTTTTACTTGTGATGAAAAAAATAATAATAGTATTACCTCACTTTGGACATCACTTGAGTGTTTGGCATGACAGATCTGCACAGTATCAGGAGGTAAGAGGTAACCAGTGGCTTTTTCTTTCTCCCAGCTTTCCTTGTATAAATTCTGTGGAAAATAGAAGTGAGGAGAAATATGAAACGACTATAGTCACTGTCAATACTGTATATATGTAACCAATGTTAGAGCATAAGGGAAATGAATCCTTCCTTGAGGATGTTCTTAACAAGGCAAGTTTTCTAAATTCCTCAAAAGTATTATTAATGTGAGCAAAAACTCTTAGATGATCAAGAAGAGAACACGTACCTGATTAAGAATTCTGGCTGCCTCACGAGCCATATCTAGCTGTGGTGTATCTGTCAGAGTATAATTTGACTTGGCCTCATTCCATTCTTTGTGGTATTTTATCTGGAACAGAGAAAGAAACGAGTGCCTCACAACATCATCACAACACTGGGAAAACATTATTTCATGCATAAAATAATGCTAATTATGTATAAAAATGATTATTCAAGGCTATTAAACACGATACATTAAATATACATCCAATTTGATATTTTTTTTTAAAAGGAAGTTATACAAGAAATTACAAAAGTTCTCAGAAAAAAATAAAAAAATAAATAAATAGAACTTGTTTTAATGTGGCTGGATGGATAGGGATTGGAAGGGACCTTGACAGATCATCTAGTCCAATCCCCCAAGACTGAGAGAAGGAAGGGACTAGCAGAGCTAGCAGCGTCTTTTCGCATGCCTAGGAGTGATGTTGTGCTGCTTGAGGAGCTTCTTTCCTCTTAAGCGATGGAGATGAGTCTTGGTTCATCTTTATGTCATACATTCACAGAATTCCCACAGCTGGATCCAAAATTCTTTTGCTATTTTTAAAATTTATTTATCATATACTAGCGTGTAGATACACAGACCAAGTTAATAGCCTGACAACTTTTCAGCAAACTTACATCACTGAGAATTTCCCCGCTGTTCTTTGCTGTGATATAATCAACTCTGTCTGCCACCGGAGTAAATGGAAGAGTTTCCGCTTTTGTACGGTACTTTCTCTGTACAAGAGAAAAGATGAAACTACCATCAGATTATACTGGAATACATTACAGTTTACACATCAATTCTGAATATATGGAGAAGAAAACAAAGTTTACATGGAAAGAAACTCTCCATACATGATGAATACTCTGGTAATACTCCAGTTGTATTTTCTATAATAATAATAAATGAAATACTGATGTATTTAACCATTAAAAATACTTAAAATTACAGATATCCTTGAGAAAATCTTAGTACTGAAAACTATTTTGTTACCTCACTCAAGAGGTCTCCAGCATATTTGACATGGTTTATTCCAACTGAATCATTTGGCAACCATCCAATTCCACGTAGCCATTCTAAATCAGACTTGTAAATTGCCTGGGAAAACAAAATAAGGTCCCTACTGTTAGTCACAACTCCCCCCTGCACAATCCCATAAAATTCATCAATAATGGCATTTCCACCAGTTAAAAGGAGAGCAGTAAATCCAACATCAGCACTATAGCTGAATTTAGCACACTTCAAACTTGGTGGTATATAACAGCGGCATACAGTGTGCATTCTAAATAAAGAGCAATGCCAAAGATTCCCACTGACCCCAGTTAGAGCTGAAGCAGACTAAGAAGAGACAATACAGTAATAAGTTCAACTTAGGACTAAGTTTTCATGTTAACTCACATCACTTTGAAGATCGTAGGCTTTCCTAGCATGTATGACATCATTCTGATCCGGAAGACAGATCCATTGATGCAAGTAATGACGGTAATCAATGTCACTGACCAAGGACTGGCCATGTTTAGCTGACTGGATAGACAGCATATCTACTGGCAGGTGGCACTGTGTCTTCCATTTGGCAAAGTGTTTCTTGTATTCTAGTTCACTCTGCACCTTTCCTATGCCAAGGGCAAACTGCATTCTTGTATCCGCTTTTGCATTTGGAACTCCAACATAATGTCCTTTCTGCTTCTCATGATCCAGTTTGTATTTATACTTGGTAAAGAGCAAAAATCATCATTAGTGACAGTTATAATGAAATAGAATCACAGAGTCATAGAATATCCTGAGTTGGAAGGGACCCACAAGGGCCATCAGGTTCAAGTTCCGGTGCCACACAGGACCACACAAAAATTAAACCATATTTCTGAGAGCATTCTCCAAACACTTCTTGAACTCCAGCAGGTTCGGTGCCATGACCAATTCCCTGGGGAGCCTGTTCCAGTGCCCAACCACTCTCTTTGTGCCAAATCCCTTCCAGTAGACTTGGGCCTCTCAAGATTCGCAAGACCACTGAAAAATGATTGAGAGAGGTCTCACGATGCCATCAGCCAGCTCTCTGAGCACCCTCGGGTGAATCCCATCGGGTCCCATACAGTTATATACATCCAGCTGGAGCAGCAAATCCTGAACAAGTTTGGGGTTGGCTGGGAGTTTATCCTAACCACAGTCAAGGTCCTCCAACTCAAGGCAACTGGGGTCCCAGATCCCAACATCAGTGTTGAAGACAGGCGAAGGAGGCATTAAATGTCTCTGCTTTGTCTATGTCCCTGTTTGTGAGGTGACCATCCTCATCAAGTAATGGACCAATGTTATCTCTGGTCCTTCTTTTGCAATTAACATATTTTAAAACACCCTTTTTATTGTCCCCCACAGTACTGGCTAGCTTTCATTCTAAATGAGCTTTGGACACACAAATTTTCTCCCCAGAATGGCATGCAGCATCTCTGTAGTCCTCCTATGTCGCCTGACCTTACTTCCAGTGGCCATATGCTTTCCTTTTCTGCCCAAGTCTACAAGAAGATCCCTGCTCAGCCAAGACAACCTTCTGCCCAACCCTTTTGACTTCTAGCATTTTGGAATTGCCTGTTCCTGTGCTCTTAAGAGGTGGTTCTTAAAAAGTAACCAGCCACTGATAGACCCCAACACCTTTAAAAGCTACTTCTCAGGGGACCTTGCTAACTAGTACTCTGTGCATCCTGAAGTCTGTTCTCTCCATATCCAGGGTTGAAGTTTTGGTGGCAGTTTTCCTCCTGTCACCAAAGATTTTAAACTCATCTATTTCATGGTCACTATGGCCAAGATGGCCACCAATCACCACTTCACCCATGAGACCCTTGGAGCATGTGCTTTTAAAGCATGTGAAAAGCTAGATGCCCCTTTTTGCACTTACATCACTAGCAATTTCTCTAGAAGCTTTGGCTGCCTTGATTGGGATTGCATCTGCTCTCAAATCATAACTCATCTTCACTTCATCCCAGGCTTCTTTATACAGTTTCTGAAAAGACAGCACAAAGTCACACATATGCTAAATACTCTAGCATTTGTCATTAGAGAAACACATACTCTACTGCCATTTGCTTGCCGAAACATGAGATATTTTTCTTGTGTTACCTCTCCTCCTCGCTATAAATACTGCTGTAAATACTGCCTTTCAGTACATGCCCAGTGCCTGTAACACTAGGGTTGCAACTTATACAGCATAGAAGGGTGTTTGTAAAAGTTCAGAAAAAAATTATATGACTTGGTCTCTCTTCCATTACAACATAGTGTTATCTCAATGGTGCATTATATTAAGCATTTCTAAATATACAAGCATCTATTTTAAACTGTCTAAATACTTCCAAATGCTCCGCAGGGAGAAGGGAATGTTGAAAGCCCTGTATAAGGTCAGACTTCAAAAATACATTACTTAATCTTCAACTTTATAAGTAGCATCTTAGAATGTTAAAATTCACATTTTACTATTCTGTTGAAATGTAGAAAATAGAATGATAAACATACCTTGCTGTAATTAAGAGCATTAGTCTTGGCTAGAGTGATTTCAGGTGTGTCTGGCATAACATGGATCATAGTCTTGTCCTTTTCCCAAGCTTCTTTGTATTTTGGCTGTTAAAATAGTTGATTTTAATGATATTTTAAATACAGAATTGCACCTGTCAGTAACATAAAATTCCATAAACCTCTCCTGAATTATCAGCTCCAAAAACAAATGTCTTAAAAACTATTAGGCAATTTAAAATACCACTGATCAATTTTACATTTTAGCAGAGAGATTTCACTTTAACTGTTTATAGCTTCAAAATAATGAAAGACTTAAGAATGTTGTAACATACAATGCTGATTTGTTCGGCATTCACTTTAGCCAAAACAACGTCTGGAGAATCAACAATACTGGTGTACTTCAGGCTTTCAATAGGTGTGCGATAAACGTTATCACTCAGGAGATCCTGGGCATTCTTCACTCTCTTAACATCTGGAGAGTCATTAGGCAGCCAGCCAATTCCACGGAGCCATTCTAGGTCTGACTTATAAACAACCTGTGTCAGAGATCAAATAAAACGCCTTGTTTAAAATGACTGTCTTCAATATTTTAAACTATACAAAACAGGGTGTGTTTTACGAAATGCCCAGTCAGCTGGACCTAGATTAATCCGTTTTGTACATGAGAGACTCAGTATCATAAGTAAGCCTGGGAAGCAGGTTTTAAAAAGTTCATTTCTTAAGCAGCTTGGTCTAAACCTTATGAAATTAAATAGAGGAGAAACAACTCAACAGCATGTCAGTTATGGATGATAACAGGAGTATTAAGAATAACCCCGTTCTCTCCAAAATATTTATTCCTCCAGGAAATTTGACAAAAAGGAGATCAAAAAAAAAAAAGGTATGAAGATACTGGGAAGTAGTGCTAACCAAAATAACTCCTTAAATGATATCAGGCAACATTGTTTACATTTTAATTGAGCAAATCCTTACACAAGAACATGAATCTCACCTCTGAAGCTCAAATGAAATAGAGGAAGAGTGTCTGTTCACTGATAAGCTGTAGAGCCAAGCAGAAAAACAGCTGCACTGTCTCCACATGCTTTTAAATCAGCCATTAAAACATCTTAGCTGCTATCCTACATAGTTTTCATGTTAATAAATTAATTTCTAAGTAGATTCAAATAAACATAAGTAATTGAAGGCTTCTGATTACGAAGTACCAAACCTTATTTATCTCATAAGACCCATCAAAGAAAGACAGATGCTTCGTAGAGGTAAAACGAAAAACCAGAGAAAAGCTCTAAAGATAAAACCTTTCTGACTGTGTAATATCATGCAATTAAAATACTTAAATACACTAAATGAAAACATTGGTATCTAACACTTCTTTGCAAATACGCACATCACTCTGCAGGTCATAGGCTTTCCTGGCATGGATCACGTCATTCTGGTCAGGCAGACAGGTCCACTGGTGCAGGTAGTGGCGGTAGTCGATATCACTGACCAGCGCCTGGCACTCCTTGGCTGCCTGCACTGACAACGCATCAACGGGCAGGTGGATCTGGGTCTTTGAATCGTGGTATCCCTTCCTGTAAAGGCGGTCATTCTGCAGCAACATGGCACGTGCAGCAAACGAAAGCTTGGGATCCTCCTGGGCAGTCTTGCACCCAATGTAGTGGCCTTTCTGCTTCTCATGAGCTTCTTTATATTTGTACTGAAAAACATCAAAAGAATGTAAGCAACCTCACCTTTCTCACCTGAATGCTACTGACAAACAAAGGCCTTCATCTTCCTAAGCTGCCAACCCTGTGACGCATTTCCCAGAGGTATTGCCTCAGTGAAGACACAGCTCCAGGCAACTCAAAGGGCAATCCTTCAAGTGTCCCAAAATGGTGTTCCTCAAGGTATACAGAAATACATTTATCTTTTCTTAATGCTCAGAAGCAATGGAAAATGGTACTGAAGAGGAAACCTGCAAGAAGTAGTCTCTGCAATAACACTCTGAGCACCAGCCACATTCCACAGCTTTCTCTTTAAAAAGAGAAATGGTGGTGGTGATTAAAGGTACTGCAAGTATCCAGCAGCAGCCACATCTGCTGCCACTGAAGAAGCACACAGAACGAGCTTTAAAATAGCAGAGGGCCACAAAACCATACACCGCTTCTAGCTGAAATGCTAGAAACATTCACCCAACTCTGCTGAGCGGGATGCAGGAAGAGACAAGACACAGCAACCACTTGAAGAGAAGATGGTACCTCACTAGCGATATCTCTGGAAGCCTTGGCGTGTTTGATGGGAATGGCATCAGCTCTTATGTCATAGCTTTTTGCCTTGGCCTCATCCCAGGCCTTCTGATAATGTTTCTGCAAAGAAGATTAAACACTTGTGTTATTTCCAGCCAAGACTCAGTGATAGCAAGGACTTTATAACTACTTCTCTTGTGCTTAACTGCTTGGGTGCTCCTGGGCACTTTGTCAATCACATTAGGTACTTCCAAGAAAGTGAGTGTAGGTAGCGAGCCTTACCTTTCTTATTATCTTTAGTTTCTCTTTTAACATCTAAAAAGGCTGAAGAGAAACTAAATTGCCTTCATCTGTCTGAAGGCACCCAAGCAAGCACAAAAACATGACAGCTCTGTCTTTATGGGCATCCTGGCCCACAGAGGCTTGGTCAGCACAGCTGGACTTGAAGTCTTTAGTACAGCTGAGTAAATATCATGCTTTGTAGTTCTCTGATGACTGTGGAAAATCAGAGACTGAATGCTGTTGCTGCTAACACCACAACAAATTCAGAAAAAAACAGTATTCAAGTCATAAGTGAGAAAAGAAAGCGGGGGGGGGGAGTTAAGGAGGAGGAGAGAGAGGAAAGTGAAATGTCTGTTGAAGGAACCTGTGAAGTATTTTGCTCCTAATCCAATCACATCAGGAGCTTCTGAACAATATTTTACATACATGGACATCAAGAACATCTTAGAATGAACACAGTTTCTAGGCAAAAATTCTCAGCCACTTCCTGCTGAAAATGCAAAATGGGAAACTGCTTCCAGTTTTACAGGATCCCCAGGGTTAGTTCCATAAAAATAGGGGGTGAATCAACACAAATCTACAAAACATCCCAGAACTGATGAGTCTGCAGGTTCCTTCAACGACCTCATTGAAAATATTTGCAAGCTTTTCTCAAAGGAAGGAGAAGTCCTGCATAATTACATGCTGAACTTTTAATATTGCTCACAAACACACAGCCTAATAAGTAAGGCAGGCAATTCCATGAGTCCCACCCTCAGGAATCTGAAGAGTTTAGAAAAAAATGCACGTACAGAAATGTTCCACACAGGCAGTTCCATCACATTCACATTCACACGGACTGTGAGAGATTATAACACCAATTCTAGATAAAAACCGGTGGTCTTTTTCCTTGACGAACATCTGGTATGTTAACAGTACATGTTCCTTCATTAAGGATACATTCTGCCCAGATGTTATCTACGGTTTATGATACAACCACACCAGAGAACAGCGTTAGTGGATGCCAAACATTAGGGCAAAATCTAAAAGAGCTCAGGCCAAAAACTCTAAGACTCTAAGCAGACACAGCATTAAGTTCATAACACTTTGCACACATATCGTTGTGGGTTCTTACGTTGCTGATGTTCAGAGCATTGACTTTGGATTGCAGCATTACGGGAGTATCAGAAGGGACGGACACCTGCGTCTTATCTTTATCCCAGGCCTCACGGTACAGACGCTAAGGAGAAAGGAAGCATAATGACATTTCACTGGGGTATGAACACTGGGGAGAAAACCACACTCAAGGGAATTCTTTGGTAATGTTGGTTCACATTGGTTTCAAATTAAACGTTCTCACGACAGAAACTGCAGTCTCCACCACTCAGAAATGTCATTGCACAAATGAAAGGTAAGCAAAAGGTGAGCTTACATCACTGAGCTGCAAAGCATTGATCTTGGCCTGCACGACATCTGGTGCATCAGTTATGCTGGTGAACTTCAACTCATCCGGACGTGTGCGGTACAGCCTGTCGTTCAGGATTTCCTGGGCTTTCTTGGCTTTAACTACATCCACAGAACCTTCTGTCAGCCAGCCAATGCCTCGCAACCACTCCAGGTCCGACTTGTACACGTTCTACAAATAAACCATGGGTTACCCCAATGCAGAGACAACTCGAAGTGCACAGAGCTTCCCCAAGCACAAGGCTTTCCCCAAGCTCCTTCTCCAACAGTCACACATCAACAGTCAGCGCTGAGATTGCAGGAAACCAATCCCTTCCTACTCATGGCTTTTGGTTGCTTTGCACAGCAGCACAAGTAGCAATCATTTAACATGCAGGCTCATCCACACAAATTCAATAAACCCTACCAGGACTGACCGCTTCTTCACAAACACATCCTTGAGCGGATATTGGCACAGTCACAAACATTGCCCACACACCTGACTGAAAGATTTTCATCAGTTATTGCCACTCACATCACTCTGCAGGTCATAGGCTTTCCTGGCGTGGATCACGTCATTCTGGTCAGGCAGACAGGTCCACTGGTGCAGGTAGTGGCGGTAGTCGATATCACTGACCAACGTCTGGCACTCCTTGGCTGCCTGCACTGACAACGCATCAACGGGCAGGTGGACCTGGGTCTTTGAATCGTGGTATCCCTTCCTGTAAAGGCGGTCATTCTGCAGCAACATGGCACGTGCAGCCAATGACAGCTTGGGATCCTCCTGGGCTGTCTTGCACCCAATGTAGTGGCCTTTCTGCTTCTCGTGGGCTTCTTTGTACTTGTACTGAGAAACATCAAAAAAAAAAAACAAAGAAGAAACACATGTAAGCAACCTCATCTTTTCACCTGAATGCTACTGACAAACAAAGACCTTCATCTTCCTAAACTGCCAACCCTGTGACAAAATTCCCAGAGGTATTGCCTCAGTAAAGACGAAGCTCCAGGCCACTCAAAGGGCAATTCTTCAAGAGTCCTAAAACGGTGTTCCTCAAGGTATACAAAAATTCATCTGGCTATTCTTAATGCTCAGAAGCAATGGAAAATGGTACTGCAGAGGTAACCTGTCTTCCTTTGTAAGACCGCTCTGAATGCCTGCTGCATTCCACAGCTTTCTCCTTAAAGTGTTTGGTGGTGGTGATTACAGGAATTGCAACTACCCAGCACCAGCCACATCTGTGGCCACTGCCAAAAGCAGTTTTAAATTGTTTCTTGGTGTCTGGATGTTAACACTTCGCTTTGTAGCCCTCCTCGCAATCTCACAAACCTATCACATGGCATCCTACGTGCAGAGCGTTTACCAACAGGCAGCCTCAAGCTGTAGAAGAAAAGCACTCAGAAAGGGGTTTAAAATAACACAGGGGCATAAAACCCTACTCTGCTTCTAGCTGAAATGCTAGAAACATTCACCCAGTTCAGCCAAGCAGGATACAGGAAGAGACAAGACACAGCAACCACATAAAAAGAAGACGGTACCTCACTAGCGATGTCTCTGGAAGCCTTGGCGTGTTTGATGGGAATGGCATCAGCTCTTATGTCATAGCTTTTTGCCTTGGCTTCATCCCAGGCTTTCTGATAATGTTTCTGCAAAGAAAATTAAACACTTATGTTAATTCCAGCCAAGACTGATTGATAGCAAGGACTTTCTTAATAACTACCTCTCTTGTGCCTAACTGCTTGGGTGCTCCTGAGCAGTTTGGCAATCTTACTGGGTACTTCTGAAAAGTATTTTACATATGTTTGACATCGAGGCCCTGAAATGTGTTCAGGGAATGGCTACAAAGCTTTTGAAGGGTCTGGAACACAAGTCTTATGTGGAGCAGCTGAGAGAACTGGGACTTCTTAATCTGGGGTAGAGGAGGTTCAGGGGAGACCTTATTGTACTCTGCAGCTGCCTGAAAGGAAGCTGTGGGGAGCTGAGTGTCAGTCTGTTCTCAGAGAAAACTAACAATAGGACTAGAAGGAACAGCCTCAAGTAGCACCAGGGGAGGTTCAGGTTAGAAAGAAGGAGGTATTTCATCTCAGAACGAACAGTAAGGAACTGGGACGGGCTGCCCAGGGAGGTGGTGGCATCACTGTCCCAGAGGGCGTTCAAGGAAAGATTGGACATGGTGCCTGGGGACACAGTTTAGTGGGTGACATTGGTGGTAGGGCAGTGGTTGGACCAGATGAGCTTGGAGGACTTTTCCATCCTTAATGATTCTGTGATTTTATGACATCAGGAATGTCTGGGAGTGAATGCAGTTTCTAGGCAAAAATTCCCTGCCAATTAATTCCTGCTGAAAATGCAAAATGGGAAATTGCTTCCAGTTTTACAGGATCTCCAGGGTTAGTTCCATAAAAATAGTGGGTGAATCAACACAAATCTGCAAAACATCCCAGGCCTGACGAGTCTGTAGGCTCCTTCAACAACCCCATGGAAAATATTTGCCAATTTGTCACCAATTCTAGATCAAGATCCTTCTTGCTTAAGGACCAGCATGTACACTATCAGTGCACACTCGTTCATTAAAAATACACTCTGCCTAGACAGCTCTTAGACACAGTCTATGGTTTATGATAAAACAACAATGGAGAACAGTGTTAGTAGCTGCCACTCTTTAGGGCAAAATCTAAAAGAGCTCAGGCCAAAAACTCTAAGACTCTAAGTAGGCACAGCATTAAGTTAATAACACTGCACACACATCGTTGTGGGTTCTTACGTTGCTGATGTTCAGAGCATTGACTTTGGATTGCAGCATTACGGGAGTATCAGAAGGGACGGACACCTGCGTCTTATCTTTATCCCAGGCCTCACGGTACAGATGCTAAGGAGAAAGGAAGCATAATGACATTTCACTGGGGTATGAACACTGGGGGAAAAAAACACACTCAAGGGAATTCTTTGGTAATGTTGGTTCACATTGGTTTCAAATTAAACGTTCTCACGACAGAAACTGCAGTCTCCGCCACTCAGAAATGTCATTGCACAAATGAAAGGTAAGCAAAAGGTGAGCTTACATCACTGAGCTGCAAAGCATTGATCTTGGCCTGCACGACATCTGGTGTGTCAGTTATGCTGGTGAACTTCAACTCATCCGGACGTGTGCGGTACAGCCTGTCGTTCAGGATTTCCTGGGCTTTCTTGGCTTTAACCACATCCACAGAACCTTCTGTCAGCCAGCCAATGCCTCGCAACCACTCCAGGTCCGACTTGTACACGTTCTACAAATAAACCATGGGTTACCCCAATGCAGAGACAACTCGAAGTGCACAGAGCTTCCCCAAGCACAAGGCTTTCCCCAAGCTCCTTCTCCAACAGTCACACATCGACAGTCAGCGCTGAGACTGCGGGAAACCAATCCCTTCCTACTCATGGCTTTTGGTTGCTTTGCACAGCAGCACAAGTAGCCATCATTTAACATGTAGGCTCATCCACACAAATTCAATAAACCCTACCAGGACTGACCGCTTCTTCACAAACACATCCTTGAGCGGATATTGGCACAGTCACAAACGTTGCCCACACACTTGACAGAAGGATTTTCACCACTCACATCACTCTGCAGGTCATAGGCTTTCCTGGCGTGGATCACGTCATTCTGGTCAGGCAGACAGGTCCACTGGTGCAGGTAGTGGCGGTAGTCGATATCACTGACCAACGTCTGGCACTCCTTGGCTGCCTGCACTGACAACGCATCAACGGGCAGGTGGACCTGGGTCTTTGAATCATGGTATCCCTTCCTGTAAAGGCGGTCGTTCTGCAGCAACATGGCACGTGCAGCCAATGACAGCTTGGGATCCTCCTGGGCTGTCTTGCACCCAATGTAGTGGCCTTTCTGCTTCTCATGGGCTTCTTTATACTTGTACTGAAAAACATCAAAAGAATGTAAGCAACCTCACCTTTTCACCTGAATGCTACTGACTAACAAAGGCCTTCATCTTCCTATGCTGTCAAACCTGTGACGCACTATCCAGAAGTATTGCCTCAATGCAAAGAAACCTCCAGGTCACTCACAGGGCAATCCATCTAGCATCCAAAAATGCTGTTCCTCAAAGTATACAAAAATTCATCTGGCTATTCTTAATGCTCAGAAGCAATGGAAAATGGTACCGAAGAGGAAAACCGCAAGAAGTGGTCTCTGCAAGATCACTCTGAGTGCCAGCCACATTCCACAGCTTTCTCCTTAAAGTGTTTGGTGGTGGTGATTACAGGAATTGCAACTACCCAGCACCAGCCACATCTGTGGCCACTGCCAAAAGCAGTTTTAAATTGTTTCTTGGTGTCTGGATGTTAACACTTCGCTTTGTAGCCCTCCTCGCAATCTCACAAACCTATCACATGGCATCCTACGTGCAGAGCGTTTACCAACAGGCAGCCTCAAGCTGTAGAAGAAAAGTACTCAGAAAGGGGTTTAAAATAACACAGGGGCATAAAACCCTACTCTGCTTCTAGCTGAAATGCTAGAAACATTTACCCAGTTCAGCCAAGCAGGATGCAGGAAGAGACAAGACACAACAACCACATAAAAAGAAGACGGTACCTCACTAGCGATGTCTCTGGAAGCCTTGGCGTGTTTGATGGGAATGGCATCAGCTCTTATGTCATAGCTTTTTGCCTTGGCCTCATCCCAGGCCTTCTGATAATGTTTCTGCAAAGAAGATTAAACACTCATGTTACTTCCAGTCAAGATTGTGATAGCAAGGACTTTAATAATCACTCTTTTGCTCTTAACCATTTGGGTGCTTTGTTTGCCCCCTGTAACCGGTAAGCTGCAATAATATTCCCCGCATGTGTCTTGTCAGAAAACTCATGACTCAAAGTTAAATCTAGTGCAAAACCCAAAACACAAAGACACAGCTAGCACATACCTGAAAACATATCACAATGCCCCCACTGAGGGGGGTGGTTGGACCAGATAAGTCCTGCATAATTACATGCTGAACTTTTAATTTTGCTCACAAACACAGCCTATCAAGCAATAGAGGTAACTCCATGAGTCCCACCCTCAGGAATCTGAAGAGTTTAGGAAAAAATGCATGTACAGAAATGTTCCACACAGGCAGTTCCATCACATTCACATTCACACGGACTGTGAGAGATTATAACACCAATTCTAGATAAAAACCTGTGGTCTTTTTCCTTGACGAACATCTGGTATGTTAACAGTACATGTTCCTTCATTAAGGATACATTCTGCCCAGATGTTATCTACGGTTTATGATACAACCACACCAGAGAACAGCGTTAGTGGATGCCAAACATTAGGGCAAAATCTAAAAGAGCTCAGGCCAAAAACTCTAAGACTCTAAGCAGACACAGCATTAAGTTCATAACACTTTGCACACATATCGTTGTGGGTTCTTACGTTGCTGATGTTCAGAGCATTGACTTTGGATTGCAGCATTACGGGAGTATCAGAAGGGACGGACACCTGCGTCTTATCTTTATCCCAGGCCTCACGGTACAGACGCTAAGGAGAAAGGAAGCATAATGACATTTCACTGGGGTATGAACACTGGGGAGAAAACCACACTCAAGGGAATTCTTTGGTAATGTTGGTTCACATTGGTTTCAAATTAAACATTCTCACGACAGAATCTGCAGTCTCCACCACTCAGAAATGTCATTGCACAAACGAAAGGTAAGCAAAAGGTGAGCTTACATCACTGAGCTGCAAAGCATTGATCTTGGCCTGCACGACATCTGGTGTGTCAGTTATGCTGGTGAACTTCAACTCATCCGGACGTGTGCGGTACAGCCTGTCGTTCAGGATTTCCTGGGCTTTCTTGGCTTTAACTACATCCACAGAACCTTCTGTCAGCCAGCCAATGCCTCGCAACCACTCCAGGTCCGACTTGTACACGTTCTACAAATAAACCATGGGTTACCCCAATGCAGAGACAACTCTAAGTGCACAGAGCTTCCCCAAGCACAAGGCTTTCCCCAAGCTCCTTCTCCAACAGTCACACATCAACAGTCAGCGCTGAGATTGCAGGAAACCAATCCCTTCCTACTCACGGCTTTTGGTTGCTTTGCACAGCAGCACAAGTAGCCATCATTTAACATGCAGGCTCATCCACACAAATTCAATAAACCCTACCAGGACTGACCACTTCTTCACAAACACATCCTTGACAGGATATTGGCACAGTCACAAACATTGCCCACACACTTGACAGAAGGATTTTCACCACTCACATCACTCTGCAGGTCATAGGCTTTCCTGGCGTGGATCACGTCATTCTGGTCAGGCAGACAGGTCCACTGGTGCAGGTAGTGGCGGTAGTCGATATCGCTGACCAGCGCCTGGCACTCCTTGGCTGCCTGCACTGACAACGCATCAACGGGCAGGTGGATCTGGGTCTTTGAATCGTGGTATCCCTTCCTGTAAAGGCGGTCATTCTGCAGCAACATGGCACGTGCAGCCAATGACAGCTTGGGATCTTCCTGGGCTGTCTTGCACCCAATGTAGTGGCCTTTCTGCTTCTCGTGGGCTTCTTTGTACTTGTACTGAGAAATGTTAAAAGAAGTATAATAAGACATATTATTGGTCATGAGTCATTTTCTTTTAAGTGCTCTGAAATATATTCATTTAGATTTTAGAAATGCATAATGTGTTCTTGCATCTATTTTACTAAATTCTTACTGGTGTATGACTTTCTAACATCTTTTCATGTAAAGAATTGCTGTAGAATTTTCCTTTTGAAAATTATTGCACATTATACTCCTGCACCAAATTTTATCTTGGTAGTCATTTTATATGAATCTATTATACCATGATTTTTCATGTCAGTTTTAGATTTTTACTTGATTCCTATTTCACAAATTAACTGATTAAATGACAGTAAAGGAAGAACATACATCACTCGCGATATCTCTTGACGCCTTTGCACTTCGGATTGGAATCGCATCAGCTCTCAGGTCATAACCCTTCTTTTTGGCATCTTCCCAGGCTTGTATATAAAGTTTCTATACACAAAAAAGGACAGAAAATGGTTTCTTAGTATTCATAAAGATGGAACTTCTACACTTTATATACTTTTTAAAAATTCTAGTGAAAGCATATTTTAAAAGAACTGCATGTTTAAGGAAATGTTTACTTTATTTACCAATTTTACGTTAATTTATTATACGTTCAAATATTCTTACATGGCTAACATTAGCTGCATTGGCCTTTGCTAATAAAATTGTTGGAGTGTCAGGCATGACGTGAATTGATGTTTTGTCTGCATCCCAGGCTTCTGTATACAAACGCTAGGAGAGAGAAAAACAGATTCCATTAAGAAGTTTAACTAAACAATGAGAAGACTGCAAACTCGAAAACATTATTTATCAAAAATATATCAATGATATAAAATAAAAGAAATCTTGAGGCAGAGCCAAATGTATACAACCAAACTAATATACTTGTCCAAAGAAAGTATTTTACACTCTGCTGGTGTAATTCAAGTAAGCTTTTTTTTTATAGTATGTTCATGGCACCATTAGCTCTGTACATACCCTAACACCATGCCAGAACCTTGTCTCAGCAGATTTCACAGTGTTGTCTAAGAACTGTGAAGATATTTACTTTGTTCTGTCAGAGATGTGTTTTGCATAGTGAAGTAGCTTTAACAGAATAGAAAAAGTATACCAAACAACCATTTACTATAGTAATTTAGATGGGATAGGACAAAGAGAGATATTCAACCAAATCCTTAGTATTGCTCTTGAAAAATATGTGACATAGTAAAAATGACCAGAAGAACTTCACCTAATTGTTTAGTACAGACTGATACCCAAGATAAAATACCCTTTTCCTATGCAAAGGCTGAATTGGGGCATTCATCTTCTCTAAGTCCATAGCAAATCTGTACAGTTTTACATTGTGTTTTGTATTTTTCACCTTATGAATAAATTCTATCAGCTAATAATGCCAGTGTTTTTAAGGGAAAACAAAACAAAACACCTCACCTTGTTCATTATCTCAGCGTTTTGCTTGGCTAAGACCATAGCCAAAGAATCTGTCACACTAGTAAATTTAATTTGGTCTGCTGGTTGACGATACTTCCTTTCACTCAGGATTTCTCCAGCTTTCTTAGCTTTCTCAACGTCCAGGGAACCAATAGGAACCCATCCAATACCTCTAAGCCATTCCAAGTCGGATTTGTAAACAGCCTGAAAAATTTTGAAAGTTCATCATAAATGCAAGTGTGTGCAATATCAAAATATCTGTAAATAATATCTTATTTTATACAAGGAATTTTATATATTTTTGCATAGTAGCAGCATATGGTTTTGAAAACAACTTTAATTTTTGAAGAAAGAGTAAGAGAATTTTTAAATAACAAAAAGGGAGTTATTGAAGATCTCTATGAGTTACAAAGAAATTGTACCTCAGGTTAAGGACAGGGAAAATGGAATTAAATATATGTTTGATAATAAGGTATTAAACATTTCACCTCTATGGACATGTTATATCTTTAAAAAAGCATTTTGCACAAAACCAAGTACATTTAATTATGTATTACAAATCTAACAATTTACTCACATCACTCTGCAGATCATAGGCTTTCTTAGCATGGATGACATCATTCTGGTCTGGCAGACAGATCCACTGGTGCAGATAGTGCTTGTAATCAATATCGCTGACCAACCCTTGGCATTTCTTGGCCAACACGATACCCAGCATGTCCACAGGGCTGCTGAAGTGTGTCTTTGTCTTCTCAAAGGCTTTCTTGTACTCCCTGTCACTCTGGATCTTTGCTACGTGCATCGACCACATCATCTTGGGATCATCCTCTATGTTTCGCGCTCCTATGTGGTGGCCAAGCTGCTTGCGATAACCTTCTTTGTACTTGTACTGAAATGAAATATATTCATATGGTATAATTATCAATTTATAAATGATACACACAGTTTAACATAATTACTAGTATTTTTGTTTGATTTAGACCTTTCTACTATTTCATTAATTTTCACATTAAAAAGAATTATTACCGGTATCATTATCTCTGAATTTGATACCATTATATGTCCTGTTTTTGGCTGGGATATGGTTAATTTTCTTCATAGCGGCTTGTACAATGCTGTGTTTGGGATTTATGATGAAAATAGTGTTGATAACATGCTGATGTTTTAGCTGTTGCTGAGCAGTGCCTACACTGAGTCAAGGACTTTTCAGCTTCTCATACTGCCTAACCAGTGAGGAAGCTGTGGGCTGGGGGCACACAAGCAGTTAGGAGAGGGCACAGCCAGGAAAGGTGACCCAAACAGACCAAAGGGTCTGTCATTCCTACAACATGATATCATGCCCAGCAATAAAAACTTGGGGAAAAGAAGAAGGAAGGCAGGGACATTCAGAGTGCTGGTGGTTATCTTCCCAATTAACCACTATGCATGATGGATCCCTGCTGTCTGGGGTTAAACCACACCGTGGTATCACACATTCAATTAACTAAACATTGAATGTCACATACTTATTAACAAGTCTGATATTCCACATTCTTTTAATGTTAAGATTAGAATATAATGATTAACTTATTATAAAAGTTTATACCACAAAGCCTTGAGAAAGAGAGTGACTTCGTCTTTACACTAACAGTTTAATTATCAGTCTTGATGGAAAAACAAACAATGTTAAATATGTTATGCTCTTTGTGTTAGTGATGTTTTCTCATCTCTTAAATGAAAATTGTCATAGTCACAGCATATTTTTTATTCCATTTTTGTATTCAGACATCTTGATTTTCAAGACAACATTCCAGTAGAAATATTTTTTTCCAAAGGAAAACAAAAAAAACAAGTTAGAACTTTTAGAATTGATTTACTAATTTAGTAATTACTAACAATTACTATATTTGGGAAAGAAATTTTAAAGTATTTCCTATTTTGAATCAGAAATAAATTTGGTAACTTCAACATAGAATTGTACACCTTACTGAGTATCCTACTTCAACACCCATGTATACCAATAGAACTATCATAGTGGACATAGATTTATTATTTCTATTATTTTCTCTATTTATTACTGTGGTATATAACTTGCACATAAAAATACTGGCTATCCCGTTCATGTAGTATAGAACATGCAGTAGAATCATTTGATTTCAGTATTATCTATTCTGTACTCAAGGTACTACGTGAAAAAAACAGCAGATGAAAAATTCTGATTTTTTGCTTTACCAAATCCATACAGACATGATGAAAAGACTGCTTACATCACTGGCAATCTCTCTGGATGCTCTGGCAGCTTGAATAGGAATGGCATCATAACGCATGTCATGACCCTTCTTCTTTGATTCCTCCAAAGCTAGTTTGTACATTTTCTGTGAGAAAAAAACACATTTGTGTTTCAAAAATCAGGTAATTTACCCACTTCAGTTAAGCACATCCGTGTAATAAAACAAATTGAATTCCCCCAATATGTTGTTAATGTTCAAACAGCTTAAATATTTGAACAAAGCTCTGTCTTCTCTAGAAGGTAAAAAAACAAAACAACAGATTTCAAAGATCTTGTGATTTTATGGTAGATACTCAGGAACTGGAAATCATCCAGGGATGAGAAAGAAAGGAAAGTTCTAAAACTTAAATTATTTATTTCCATACTTTGCTATGGAAATTATTACTAGTTTATAGTAGATAACACATTTAAGAAGTCCGAGTTAGATACCTAGGAAGTAAATTCAAGGAAAAGGACAACTCTGATGTTATCAGGATAGCTGGCCATTTGTGGAACTACACAATTTGACAATATTATAATATTAATTAAGAGTCCGAGATGACAAAATTCTACTTCTCTGAGCTCTTCAATTTTACTTACATGACTGTAGTTTAATTGGTTTTGTTTAGCTAGCAGGATTTCTGGTGTGTCAGGCATGACATGAACCATGGTCTTATCTTTATTCCATGCTTCAGTGTATAAACGCTAAAAAAGAATAGAGGAAGAGATTACCGTCACTTTACAATATAAGTTAAATACTCATAAACCAACTAAAACATAAAGGATATTAGGTAAAATTACAGGAAACAGCATGAATATATGCTTACATTTTTAATCAGATATAGATAACAAATTCTCTTTGTAAAAATAACTTATCTTAGGAAATTCAACACCTAGAAAGCAGCTTCATTAATTAAGAAAAATGAATAAACCAATGCATTATTACTACTTACTACACAGACATGTTGAATTAAGGATTAAAATGAAATATGTAGAATATATTGAGCTGAGTCTTCTGTTACATGGCTGTTAGTTTTGATTGAAATAAAGACAGCACACTATTTGAAAAAAGCATCATCTCTGAACTTCAGCATTACTTGTCATCATGGTATTTCAAGTCTTTCATCTCCAGGGTTTAGCTGGAGAGTGCTGACGTTACCAAATTGAATCAAGACTCACCTTATTCATCGTCTCTGCATTATGCTTGGCCAAGACCATCTCTAGAGAATCAGTAACACTAGTAAATTTGATTGTGTCCGGAGGCTGACGGTATAATTTATCACTCAAGATCTCTCCTGCCTTCTTGGCTTTTTCAACGTCCAAGGAACCAATTGGGACCCAACCAATGCCCCGCAACCATTCAAGGTCAGACTTGTAGCAATTCTATTGCAAAAACAAAAATACAGGTTATTCTAATAATAATAATGCAATTTACGTAGTGCATGTTTTCAGAGATTTTTAATTAAACTTCTAATACAAATAAATTCCAAAGCTCAGACAAAATCTTAGCTGATATCACTGCAGTTCATCTAGATGCAGAGTGAAAACATTACCCAAGCTTCACAGAAAGGCAAATGATAAATAGCCCAAACTACAGAATTTCATTTAATATCAACTAGTGAACATATCTTATTAGAGATCTCATTTTCAATAATACTTAAAAGCAAGTCTTGAAAGTTGTTTTTACCACATTACTATCTGATGCCCTGGACCACCTATGTAATGTTTCAAATACATTCCTCCCCCAAAATGAAATAAAAGGTACTTGCATCACTCTGCAGATCATAGGCTTTCTTAGCATGAATGACATCATTCTGGTCTGGCAGACAGATCCACTGGTGCAGATAGTGGCGGTAATCAATATCACTGACCAACCCTTGGCATTTCTTGGCCAACACGATACCCAGCATGTCTACGGGGCTGCTGAAGTGCGTCTTTGTTTTCTCAAATGCTTTCTTGTACTCCCTGTCACTCTGGATCTTCGCTACGTGCATCGACCACATCATCTTGGGATCATCCTCTATGTTTCGCGCTCCAATGTGGTGGCCAAGCTGCTTGCGATAACCTTCCTTATACTTGTACTGAGATATAAATCAAGATATTATGTTTATATATTAAGTATAAAAATCAGTTACTCATTTTAAATGTTTCTAATAACAAAGTCTCCAAAACTCTCTATAATCTACAGCCAACAAAATATGTTCAAAGTAATTATGGGGCTAGTAACATGGATTCTCTGATTAAATTTCTACGATTTGTATTAGAACCCTAAATTGAGAATTGTGAGATTTATTTTTTTTTAAAAAACACTCTAATATTAGTGAGAAATAATCCCTATTTATACATACAATATAAAGATTTAATTTACAAAACATTAAAATTATAACATGATAGCAGCATTATATTGTCCACAGTTTTTACGAAGAAGTCTTTATACATATATAATAATTTACTTCTAAAAATGTACATTTTGAGATTAGAGTTTAATTGAAATACCTTTTACAGAATTTAACTGATAGTTTTCAGGTTGTAGAGATCAGGTATCAGCACACAAAGAAATAAAAAGTTTATATCTTACATCACTAGCAATTTGCCTGGATGCTTTGGCAGCTTGAATGGGGATAGCATCACTTCTCAGATCATAGCCTTTCTTTTTGGATTCTTCCATGGCTTGTCTGTAGAGTTTCTAAATGAAGAATTAAACAATAGGATTCGTGTAACTGAATTCCTTACATTATATTCTGTGCAAAACAAAATGCTTGTGAGTAGATTAAAAATAAAGTTAAGATTTATTCTAACCCAGCTTTATCTTTCTTAAATCAAAGCCCCTGAGCAGTAACTCATATGAATTTGTATTGAATTAGGATCCTTGTTAAATACTTTAGATAATATTTTTTTTTCTTCCAGTACTTTAATAACACAGATTACAACTTCATAGACAAGCTACTCCTCCACATACAAACAGAATAAAACTTACTTTCTAAAGCCTTCACTTGCTGATGTGAATATATTTACCTAAACTAACACTGAACACTGGGAACAATGCTCTTCACAATTGTGCTGGAATTTTTTTTTTGTCTTTCCAGTGTTGGAATGAATTTTGCACCTTCCCAATGTTATGCACAATGGGAGAAAGAACCCCTCAAAATTCTATGGAGACACACTTATCAAAGCATTTATTCTAAGACACAGACATATGTATACACTACTGTACAAAAACGCAAGCAATGCTTTTAAAGTCACAAGTTTGATTATAAACATTTGGCGTTGCTTAAAGAAATAGATGGTATCATCTATATCAGGTTTATCAGGATATTGATAATCCAGCCATGAAATAGACCAGTTACATCTGGATATCTAACACACTCACCGCACTGTAGTTGTGCATGTTCTGTTTTGCTAGTGTGATTTCAGGTGTGTCGGGCATTATGTGAACTTGTGTCTTGTCTTTATTCCAGGCATCTGTATACAAACGCTGCAGGAAAAATAACATATGTTAGGAGGGGAAAAAAAGAAAAAAAAAAAGATGGCTATTGGAGATCCCCTACATAGCACAAAAAATTACAGAACTGTACTCCAAGTGAAGTCTAAAAAATCCTTATTCCTTACATAGCAACAAGACTTTATATTCACTCCTCAAGATGGTTAATTTACAGCTTAAGAATTTGTAATGTAGGAAGAATTCGGTTTTAAAGGAAATGTTTACAAAAAAAAGCTTTCAACGGAAGTGCTAATCAGACACACACAGTTTTAAACTCTAAGAACAAGGCCTCACTGAGGGAGGAAATGGTTTTATTGACATAAATAGGATTGAGATTACAGTCACAGACTCAGAAAAACTCTTACATTGTGAGAGCTATTCTGAATTGTTTGAAATACAGATATTTCAAAGACTGACATGAAACAAGTAAATTAAGTCTTGGATTACTAGATATATTTGATAAATTATTAGATTTATTAGACAAATAGCTAAATTGTTTTATTAAAAATTAGATGGAAAATAACACACTACTAGGTACATGCTAGAGTATGTAGTAGGCTTTACAACTCAAAATTAATATTTAACTTAACTTATAAGATATTGTTATATTATCACTTGCTAAAAATAAGTTACCTGTTGATTACCAAGAGTGTAACGTCTCACTGTGCTTAAATTGCTTGCAGCAACAGACTTGTATTACTAGACCACTGTCTCCAGGGTTTAGCTGGAGGGTGCTGACGTTACCAAATTGGATCAAGACTCACCTTATTCATCGTCTCTGCATTATGCTTGGCCAAGACCATCTCTAGAGAATCAGTAACACTAGTAAATTTGATTGTGTCCGGAGGCTGACGGTATAATTTATCACTCAAGATCTCTCCTGCCTTCTTGGCTTTTTCAACGTCCAAGGAACCAATTGGGACCCAACCAATGCCCCGCAACCATTCAAGGTCAGACTTGTAGCAATTCTATTGCAAAAAGTACAAAGACAGCCATCTCATTAATATTGCCAGGTAAACATTTCATATATCTCATGCAAATAATGCTTATTTTCTGTTAGTCTCCTTCCTCCTAGTTCAATCTGCAAAACACTCCTTGTTTACAACCTAGATTCAGATCCCAAGGCCTGTCTTCAAGAGGTATCATTCACTGAGCAACATGTATAGGAACAATCAAAGGATAAATGAGATATTTAAAACAAAATCCTGAAAGCCAGCATAAACTTTTCCTGTAATGTATATTCCCAAGAAACAGGACGTCATTCAGTAAGGAAGAGCAAGTCTTAACTTAACAATTTCCCCAAGACAGAATGGAAGAATTCCAGTCATGAATCTTTAAGAAAAAAGTCATACTGGGCAATTCCCCCTTTATATGTGATTAATCTACATATATAGGCATTAAAGTTACCTCTTATTTTTATATTTCTTATCTGCTAATCTTCTATGCTAACAGATTTGCTGTATTTAAACCTTCATACTACTCGATATTCCTTATTTACAGATTCATTCACTATTAAGGGTCTTATGACCTTGTCTTGGAACAAGTAGAGAAAAACACAATGCGGAAAAACACTGCAACAGAAACAGCTCAGGATCTTCTGCATTTTGTAGAGAGCAGTTTCTATCTTTTATATGCTTTGTACATAAGGGAAATTACAAACACTTCAGAACTTCAATGCTCATCAGTGAGTACTCACATCACTCTGCAGATCATAGGCCTTCTTAGCATGGATGACATCATTCTGGTCTGGCAGACAGATCCACTGGTGTAGATAGTGCTTGTAATCAATATCGCTGACCAACCCTTGGCATTTCTTGGCCAACACAATACCCAGCATGTCCACGGGGCTGCTGAAGTGCGTCTTTGTCTTCTCAAAGGCTTTCTTGTACTCCCTGTCACTCTGGATCTTTGCTACGTGCATCGACCACATCATCTTGGGATCATCCTCTATGTTTCGTGCTCCAATGTGGTGGCCAAGCTGCTTGCGATAACCTTCCTTATACTTGTACTATAGGCAAAAAGATGTTCATTGAGTTTTATTTCAGTTTCCTTCACATATTAAGAAAAACCATGTAGAACAACCTCCAGAGAACTTAGTATGTGAAACCACAGAGACATTAAAGGAAGTATTCAGCTGAAGAATTGTAATGTACAGCTATAAAGGGATTAACCTAACATTTTTTGCCTGTTGTAACCTTCATGTTTTCCAAACCACACTATGGCCTACATATTAAAAGGTACTCCTCGATATGTGAGACAATAAAAAGTGTCCAAATTATGGAATTAATAAACGACTAAAAAGCTTAATAAACATACACATCTCCATAGAGATTCAGTAGGTGACTTTCAAGCACGAATGAGAATTTTTAATATTAACATCTAATCATCAAACAACCTATTACTTTTATACTGCCTTTGCGTCTTACAAAATCTCTATCATGAGAAAATTCAAAACTATAGCATATTTAAAGAAAAGAGCTTATGAATAAGAGACTTTCACAAAATTAAATAAATGAAAGGCCAAGTTGATGGGTAAACTCAAAACTCTGTTGGACTATTCAGAAACGCTATAACAGATGTCATCTGCAGAAACGGAGAAACCGTCCTGGAGGGTGAGCCACCAAGGCCTCCTGTGTACTTACATCACTGGCAATATCCCTGGAAGCTTTAGCAGACTTGATAGGAATGGCATCTGCCCGGAGGTCATAGCCCTTTTTCTTCTCTTCCTCCATTGCAAGCCTGTACAGTTTCTGAAAGACAAACAAGCATTCCCAAGTGACCCCAACAACACTCCTTCCAGCACCGCCTCTGCCCACGGATGGACACCGAGCCCACAAGAACCACCTACCTCACTGACGTTCTGCTGGTTCTGCTGGGCCAGCAAAATACCAGGCGTATCTGGCATAATGTGGATGCTGGTTTTGTCTTTCTCCCAGGCTGACGTATACGCACGCTGAAAAGGTGAGCACAATGTGAAAGACCATGCAAGCATAGGGAAACAAGCACAGAAACTAAACCAGCTCAACGGGGCCTCTACCAGCCTCTAGGTCTCAACAGACTTAGGCACTTTCGTTTCCCCAAGACTTTTAAAGTCTCACCCTTTTCTTTTCTGCACCACACCCGATCTCTGCTCCAGTTACACAGAACAGATGTTGATCTAATAAGGAACACAAATCCCTCGAGTAGGTGGATGCAACACCCCTCCAGCCAAAGCCTGGCACCGGAGAGAGAAGAGCTCTAGAGCCCTGCTAGAGGCACTCCTTTCCTTCAGGCTGAAAACACAAAGGAATCTCACTTGGTTCATAATATCAGAGTTGTGCTTCGCCAGAACCATAGGCATAGAGTCAGGAATGCTCGTGAACTTGATGGTGTCCGGGTGCTGACGATACTTCTTCTCACTCAGGATCTGGCTCGCCCTCTTGTTCTTCTCATCGTCCAGTGAACCACTTGGAGACCAGCCAATGCCTCTCAGCCACAGAAGGTCCGACTTGTACACATTCTGAAGTGAAAGGCAAGGACACAAACAGCTCAGCAACATCCTCTGTGTGCGCAAGCACCCCTCCTAGCAAGGGAAGTTCCACCTAACAATGCACATCCCCCTGGCTCAGCCCACCAGACAGCACCAAGGAGCTCCCATGCAGCTCAGCTCAGCTCCCGTTACCCCGAGGTGGTGTAGGCTCCGCACGCCTGCACCACCACAAGCAGGTGTTTGTGTTTGTCCAGCATTGGTCATCCAAAAGGAAAAATTTGATTCCTTTGCCCTTCCCCTTACAGAATAAACTACTTTAGCCACATGCAGAAACCTTTCTCTCCAGACCATCAAAAAAAAGACAAAATACTTCTGTGATCATAAAGTACGATGCCATACAAAATTCTGCCTCTCCAGTACAAAAAACAACCACTCAGCATGTCGGTATGGCCACAACACCCTCTCACACAATCAGCCAAGGTTTATGGTCCACAACTGCATTTCCCCAACAGTGGAACAGAACTCAAGAAGGACAGCCCATTTGTCACACATCCAGTCAAGAACAACTTACATCGCTCTGAAGGTCGTACACTTTCCTGGCTTGTACAACATCGTTCTGGTCCGGCAGACACGTCCACCGATGCAGAGGATGCTTGTAATCAATGTCGCTGACCAGCTCCTGACACTTCTTGGCCAGCACCACACCCAGCATGTCCACGGGGCTGCTGAAGTGTGTCTTTGACTTCTCAAAGGCTTTCTTGTACTCCCTGTCACTCTGGATCTTCGCTACATGCATTGACCACATCATCTTGGGATCATCCTCTATGTTTCGCGCTCCAATGTGGTGGCCAAGCTGCTTGCGATAACCTTCCTTGTACTTGTACTGTGGGATTAAAGAAGCTCAGTAAGTTTACGCTCAGCCCTTCTTCTTCCTCTCAGCTTTATTCTGGAGCAACTCCTGTGAAAAGCACTTTGCTAATGCAGCCTGGCAAGATCACCACATCCTTAGGACCTCCTGACTCCTGGGATCAGTCGACGGGCTGAGCCTCTCTTCCCCCCCCATTGGGACGCCTTTGGGTGAGATCTGAATATTTGCTTATAAATCTCTATAGAGTCTTTGATCCTTTTAACGCGTTTATTTCTAGGCTGCGCACCTGTAACACCTGTAACACCTGTAACACCTATAACATCTGTAACACTTATAACATCTATAACATCTGTAACACCTACAACACCTATAACACCTGTATAACATCTGTAACACCTACAACACCTGTGTATTTCATGCATACTAGCTTGCTTTTGCAGATAGTCACTATCACTGGCAATCCAAAAGAACCTGATTATCTGTTGCTGTAATAAACCATACTTGATTGCATTGTGATAGCTCTCATTAATGCAACTAGGGTGAGGGTGGTTATCCGTGATAGTTCAGTGTTCTGAATCTAACCAGACCCCCAGACGGTTAAAGCATTGTTGGTGAATGTCTGAACGGACCCCCAGGTGGTTAATACGTTTTTGGTGAATGTCTGAGCGGACCCCCAGGCGGTTATTACGTTTTTGGTGAATGTCCGAACGGACCCCCAGTTTAGGTGAATGTCCGACTGGTTCAGTACTCTGAATCCAACCGGGCCCGTAACGGTTAATCAGCTCCACCCCTTTAACGCGACACAGGCACCAACACCTTTACTGATTAGCTGAGTGGTAATGACAGGTACGTGCTCTCTGGGCTACACACATCTAAGTTTGCAGTCCCTGGTCTTAAGCTGCAAGCACAGAGAAACCGTCCTGGAGGTTGAGCCACCAAGGCCTCCTGTGTACTTACATCACTGGCAATATCCCTGGAAGCTTTAGCAGACTTGATAGGAATGGCATCTGCCCGGAGGTCATAGCCCTTTTTCTTCTCTTCCTCCATTGCAAGCCTGTACAGTTTCTGAAAGACAAACAAGCATTCCCAAGTGACCCCAACAACACTCCTTCCAGCACCGCCTCTGCCCACGGATGGACACCGAGCCCACAAGAACCACCTACCTCACTGACGTTCTGCTGGTTCTGCTGGGCCAGCAAAATACCAGGCGTATCTGGCATAATGTGGATGCTGGTTTTGTCTTTCTCCCAGGCTGATATATACGCACGCTGAAAAGGCGAGCACAATGTGAAAGATCATGCAAGCACAGGGAAACAAGCACAGAGACTAAACCAGCTCAACAGGGCCTCTACCAGCCTCTAGGTCTCAACAGACTTAGGTGCTTTCGTTTCCCCAAGACTTTTAAAGTCTCACCCTTTTCTTTTCTGCACCACACCCAATCTCTGCTCCAGTTACAAAGAACAGATGTTGATCTAATAAGGAACACAAATCCCCCGAGCAGGAGGAAACAACACACCTCCAGCAAAACCCTTGCCCTGGACAGAGAAGAGCTCTAGAGCCCTGCTAGAGGCACTCCTTTCCTTCAGGCTGAAAACACAAGGAAATCTCACTTGGTTCATAATATCAGAGTTGTGCTTCGCCAGAACCATAGGCATAGAGTCAGGAATGCTCGTGAACTTGATGGTGTCCGGGTGCTGACGATACTTCTTCTCACTCAGGATCTGGCTCGCCCTCTTGTTCTTCTCATCATCCAGTGAACCACTTGGGGACCAGCCAATGCCCCTCAGCCACAGAAGGTCCGACTTGTACACGTTCTGAAGTGAAAGGCAAGGACACAAACAGCTCAGCAACATCCTCTGTGTGCGCAAGCACCCCTCCTAGCAAGGGAAGTTCCACCTAACAATGCATACCCCCCTTGCTCAGCCCACCAGACAGCACCGACGCAGCTCGGCTCCCATTACACCGAGGAGGTGTAGGCTCCATGTGCCTGCACCACCACAAGCAGGTGCCCAGAAACTGACAGAGCTCTCCTCAAGCTTCTTCTGTGCAAAAGCCTTGGTAGGCAAAAGGGTCAAAGATCTGCCCCATCCAGTAACATCCAGCTGACTGAGGCACAGAAGAGGAACCCTTACACCCCACCGCCTAATGTTCTTTATTATACTCCAGCTTGTGTTTGTCCAGCACTTGTGATTCAAAAGGAAAATTTTGATTCCTTTGCCCTTCCCCTTACAGAATGAACTTCAGTCACATGCAGAAACCATTCCCTCCACACAGTCAAAGCAAGAAACAGCTCTTCTGTGATCATAAAGTACGATGCCATACAAAATTCTGCCTCTCTGGTTCAAAAAACAAACACTCAGGACGTTGGTATGGCCACAACACCCTCTCACACAATCAGCCAAGGTTTATGGTCCACAACTGCATTTCCCCAACAGTGGAACAGAACTCAAGAAGGACAGCCCGTTTGTCACACATCCAGTAAAGAACAACTTACATCGCTCTGAAGGTCGTACACTTTCCTGGCTTGTACAACATCGTTCTGGTCTGGCAGACACGTCCACCGATGCAGAGGATGCTTGTAATCAATGTCGCTGACCAGCTCCTGACACTTCTTGGCCAGCACCACACCCAGCATGTCCACGGGGCTGCTGAAGTGTGTCTTTGTCTTCTCAAAGGCTTTCTTGTACTCCCTGTCACTCTGGATCTTCGCTACATGCATCGACCACATCATCTTGGGATCATCCTCTATGTTTCGCGCTCCAATGTGGTGGCCAAGCTGCTTGCGATAACCTTCTTTGTACTTGTACTGTGGGATTAAAGAAGCTCAGTAAGTTTACGCTCAGCCCTTCTTCTTCCTCTCAGCTTTATTCTGGAGCAACTCCTGTGAAAAGCACTTTGCTAATGCAGCCTGGCAAGATCACCACGGGAACAGGCACCCAAGCACAATGTACCCCACAGTGGGCTACACCTCCAATACACCCCAGGCCTGCACCGAGGCACTGGAGCCACACAGAAGCCTGGACAGTAACCCCAACCAAGCCAGCTCAGGAACCAGGAGCAATTTGCCTGTGCAGACAGCAGTTCCACACTACCCAAGGAGCCCCACTGAGAGGCCAGTTCAGCAGCTACGGTCAAAAATGGGACAAAACCCACCAGACTGCTCCAGCAGGCAAGCTGGCCTTCATCCTGTACTGCCCTCTATGCTCTCAACCACACAGCCCCCAGCAGCTGACACACTCCTCTTCACCATGCTCTCTTCACAGTGCGGAGGACTCTTATTCTCCCAGTTCAGTGTATTCTAAGCTGCAGGCCGCTGGCTGCTTAAGCTTGGGCAGTTACAGGGAACTGCACTGCACTTCTCCCTCCCCCACTTCCAAAATGCCCAGGAAGCCTGAGCACAGATTGAGCTCGCCTTCCAGGACTAACAAAACAAACCTAAACTACAGAATGTCACGAGAGAGAGTAAATTCAGCCCCTGCACAGCTGCACCTGGAGATGATACTCTGCAACACCAGCTGGGACAAAATAATGATGGTATGACAGCGTCTGCACTGTCCCTGTCTACACAGAAATGATCAATATCCCCGTCATATCACAAAACTTGCTTTGGGTTTTCTTTTCAAAGGTCCACCTCATCGGCGTAGCTGCAGGCAGCAGGGGAGTGCATAACAGCAATATTGACAGAGTGGCCTTACTGAACCTCAGGCACCAACACCTTTACTGACTACCTGAGAGGTAATGACAGGTACGTGCTCTGTGGTCTACACACATCTAAGTTTGCAGTCCCTGGTCTTAAGCTGCAAGCACAGAGAAACCGTCCTGGAGGTTGAGCCACCAAGGCCTCCTGTGTACTTACATCACTGGCAATATCCCTGGAAGCTTTAGCAGACTTGATAGGAATGGCATCTGCCCGGAGGTCATAGCCCTTTTTCTTCTCTTCCTCCATTGCAAGCCTGTACAGTTTCTGAAAGACAAACAAGCGTTCCCAAGTGACCCCAACAACACTCCTTCCAGCACCGCCTCTGCCCATGGATGGACACCAAGCCCACAAGAACCACCTACCTCACTGACGTTCTGCTGGTTCTGCTGGGCCAGCAAAATACCAGGCGTATCTGGCATAATGTGGATGCTGGTTTTGTCTTTCTCCCAGGCTGATGTATACGCACGCTGAAAAGGTGAGCACAACGTGAAAGATCATGCAAGCACAGGGAAACAAGCACAGAAACTAAACTAGCTCAACGGGGCCTCTACCAGCCTCTAGGTCTCAACAGACTTAGGCACTTTCCTTTCCCCAAGACTTTTAAAGTCTCACCCTTTTCTTTTCTGCACCACACCCAATCTCTGCTCCAGTTACACAAAACAGATATTGAGCTAAAACAAGGAACACAAATCCCTCGAGTAGGTGGATGCAACACCCCTCCAGCAAAAGCCTGGCACCGGAGAGAGAAGAGCTCTAGAGCCCTGCTAGAGGCACTCCTTTCCTTCAGGCTGAAAACACAAAGGAATCTCACTTGGTTCATGATATCAGAGTTGTGCTTCGCCAGAACCATAGGCATAGAGTCAGGAATGCTCGTGAACTTGATGGTGTCCGGGTGCTGACGATACTTCTTCTCACTCAGGATCTGGCTCGCCCTCTTGTTCTTCTCATCGTCCAGCGAACCACTTGGGGACCAGCCAATGCCTCTCAGCCACAGAAGGTCCGACTTGTACACGTTCTGAAGTGAAAGGCAAGGACACAAACAGCTCAGCAACATCCTCAGTGTGCGCAAGCACACCTCCTAGCAAGGGAATCTCCACCTAACAATGCACATCCCCCTGGCTCAGCCCACCAGACAGCACCAAGGAGCTCCCATGCAGCTTGGCTCCCGTTACCTGAGGTGGTGTAGGCTCCGCACACCTGCACCACCACAAGGAGGTGCCCAGAAACTGACAGAGCTCTCCTCAAGCATCTTCTGTGCAAAAGCCTTGGTAGGCAAGAGGGTCAAAGATCTGCCCCATCCAGCAATCCTGTCTGACTTAGGCACAGAAGAGGAACCTCACACCCCACCGCCACACTCCAGCTTGTGTTTGCCCAGCATTGGTCATCCAAAAGGAAAAAATTGATTCCTTTGCCCTTCTCCTCACTGAATGAACTTCAGTCACATGCAAAAACCGTTCCCTCCACACAGTCAGAGCAAGACACAGCTCTTCTGTGATCATAAAGTACGATGCCACACAAATTTCTGCCTCTCTGGTTCAAAAAACAACCACTCAGCATGTCGGTATGGCCACAACATCCTCTCACACAACCAGCCCAGGATTATGGTCCACAACTGCATTTCCCCAACAGTGGAACAGAACTCAAGAAGGACAGCCCATTTCTCACACATCCAGTCAAGAACAACTTACATCGCTCTGAAGGTCATACACTTTCCTGGCTTGCACAACATCATTCTGGTCCGGCAGACACGTCCACCGATGCAGAGGATGCTTGTAATCAATGTCGCTGACCAGCTCCTGACACTTCTTGGCCAGCACCACACCCAGCATGTCCACGGGGCTGCTGAAGTGTGTTTTTGACTTCTCAAAGGCTTTCTTGTACTCCCTGTCACTCTGGATCTTGGCTACGTGCATCGACCACATCATCTTCGGATCATCCTCTATGTTTCGCGCTCCAATGTGGTGGCCAAGCTGCTTCCGGTACGCCGTTTTATATTGGTACTAGTTGAATAGAGAAACCACCTTGTTTTAAAGAAGTACCTAACAATTCTGTTTTCTTAGTAGACTGGCTAATTTTTGAACTTAGCTGTATTATATAAATATATCACAATTTTTAGCTCTATTTTTAGCTTTTTTATTTTATTTTTAGAACCTATTAAGTTCATTTCTATGATTACATTCTTTCTATTTGTAAACTATTTTAATGAATTCTATTAACTTTGCACAATAAAGAATTACACAGTCTCTTTCTTGGGTGAGGAGCAATGTAAGTGTTAAAATGTTAGATCTCCTCCTATTAAAGGGAAATGTCTACCTGCTCAATGCCACACTGTTATTTTCACTTGGTAGGACTTACCTCACTAGCTATGTCTCTGGATGCCTTTGCTGACTTGAGAGGTATAGCATCAGGAGGAAGATCATAGCCTTTCCTCTTCAGCTCTTCATATCCTAACTTGTAATGTTTCTGTTGGAGAAGATTTCAAAGTAATTATTGCATATAAAGCTCTGGAGTGTTTTTCAATATGTAAAAAAGATCACCTTTCCTATACAATATGGTAATTTTATTCCTTTGATTATTGAAAAAGAAGTATGAGATTCCAAGTGCAGTTTCATTAATCAAATAAAATCCCATACCTTACTTCTAATAATGTGTATTTTGTAACTGATTACATAAAGTATATAAAAATAACTACCTGCAACTTCTCTGATGAACTCATCTGAGACCAAAACTTTTATTTTACTGGAAATATTAATCTAAATGAAGAATTGTCTTCTACAGAGGTGAATAATACAACCCCGTGATTTGTTACACCTAATTTTAATCACAATTATTTGTCTTCTTAATTTCTTATGATAAAGCTGCTGACGTTTTACATTTTGCACCTAATCTATATTTGTTCCATTGTAACCAGGAATTTGATGTAATGTAATCCTAAGAAATTCTATAAATGTAGTTTGATATAATCAGACTTTTAAATAAACAACCAGCTTACTGAAAAGTCCTGAATACATATCTAAAATGTTAATATAATTGGTAGGGATGAAAGAGAAAACACCAAACTTGCACTTAGTATTTTCTTGGTAATTTTTTTCTAGCAACTCCACTTCCACATTAGAATCTAGCAATTTACTTGGGCTTCCCAGTGCATAAAAATTTTCACAGGAAAAGATTACAGGTGTGCTTACAAACATGAGATTTTTGGAAATACTCTATTTCATTTTAAACTAAAGCTATAAAGAGTAAATCCAAATTTCATAAAAGAAATATTGTAGAGACACACTTACATCACTTGTGTTGATTAAGTTTGATTTAGCCAGTAAAATTTCAGGGGTATCAGGCATGATGTGAACCTGAGTCTTGTCCTTGTCCCAGGCTTGTCTATAGAGTATCTGAAAAGAGACACAAACAGAAATATCTTGTCTGATAAAAGGCTCACATGCTTGGCAGTGAATTCATCTTAATTTTTCTCAACAATTGCAAAGCAAAGATGTACCATGCAAGCATGGGTGATCAATGCAAGATATTTAAATAAAATAATACACCAACTTCTTACCTCTTTACATATACGAATGCTCAACAAGGCAGCATTATGCCAATATGGTTGCATACTATGTAGTAAGGGGTATATTTGCAGTTTACTGAATAAATTGTATAGCCCTAAAGACCTTAATCTCCTGAATAAGGCATAATACTTATTGACAACTGAGCAGTAAGGCACAGATTGCAAACATCTGATATTTTTATACTTTATATTTTTATAATCACATTCTGGTATGGTGAATTTTTCAATAAATGAATACTAACTTATTCCTACATTTATGAATCACAAGCACTTGTTCCAGAGGCAACTTACATCACTTCTATTTTTAGCATTAGATTTTGCTAAAACGATATTCATGGCATCTGGGATACTTGTGAACTTAATAGTATCTGGGTGCTGCCGGTACTTTTTTTCACTCAGAATTTCAGAAGCTTTCTTGTTCTTTTCAGATTCCAAAGATCCCAAAGGACTCCATCCAAGGCCTCTGAGCCACTGTAGATCTGACTTATATAGATTCTGTTAAGGAAAAAAATCAAAATCACAGTAGGTTCTTTCACTGTTCATGTATTAAACCATATTAAAAGACTAACTGGCGTATTAACTTCATTCTGATCTATACTTGACATGAAAAGAGAGTTATTACAGAAACTTTTCCATAAGTAGTAAATATCTTACAAAAACTGAATGAATGAGATCCAGCAGAAGCTTACATCACTCTGTAGTTCATAGACCCTCTTTGCTTGAGTGACATCATTCTGGTCTGGTAGACAAGTCCAGCGGTGTAGCATCCGTTTGTAGTCAATATCACTAACCAATTCCTGACATTTCTTAGCCAGAAGGAAGCCCAACATATCCACGGGCATGTTGAACTTTGTCTTCCACTTCTCAAAATCTTTCTTATACTCCCTCTCACTCTGCATCTTAGCTACTTGCATAGACCACAACATCTTAGGATCATCCTGTAAGCTGCGGAATCCAATGTGATGTCCCTGTTGCTTGCGGTAACCTTCTTTGTACTTGTACTAAAATTAAAAAGTTTGCATTATTGAAATTGCAGTAAGAATCAGGCAGTGGTAAAATAAATAAGGCAAATATATTCACTCAGTTCAATGTTCCTCATTACTAATGAAACGAGCAACTTGCTATAGCATCTCATGTAAAGGTTTAGTAGCCCCCTGATTCATGTGCATCACTTGGTGTCTGTGAATGCTTTCCCTGAGAATAAACAGAGTCTCCTGGAGAGGAAGAGGGAATAGCTCTAACAGTGGTCTCCTGTGCCATTTGATTTATACAGTTACACAACTCCCAAAGGCTGTCACATTGCAATATTTTGATGAATAAAATAATCAGCTTAAGCATTTCCAATGATTAATGAAATCTGTTCCATAAATACAGAAGTTAATAATAGCAAGTTACAGAAAATAATAGAAATATATGTGTCACCATATCTACTTTGGAGTTGTAAAGAGGATTCCTAAGTATAGGCACTGGGATCAGCTAACTGGATTAAATTGCTGCTGCTCAGAAAATGTAACATTCAGAAGAGCAGACAACCCAGTTTAAATTGCTTCGTACGGTTAGCCACTTCAAGGATGGACTTTGGAATTGCTAAGACCTAAGAACAACTCTCCTTCATGCCTTTTCTTCAAAAAAGAAACTGACAAAAGCAAATCAGGAAAGTGTTTCTTCATCAATTTTGCTTGTTTACTCCAAGACACACCTTAGCATATAGGGGTGCACAAAGAACTGCATTTCAGACTGAATTAGAAATGCTGCTTACGTCACTTGCAATGTCCCTTGATGCTTTGGCAGCTTTCACTGAAATGGCTTCAGGTGTGAGGTCATAGCCCTTCTTTATCATTTCCTCCCAGCCAAGCTTGTACAGTTTCTAAAATTGAAAACAACTTTAATTAAAAAGCCTTAATAATACATATATTACCTTCCACTTAGATATGCTAGTGATCCATATTACCTAATTCTGGTTACCTCAAAAGCTTCAGTTATGAGAGAAGTGCTACTGGAATGGAAACTGAGAAAATGGAAAATGTGATAGGCAAGGAAGGTAGTCTTCCAAGTCTTAGGCCAGTGACTAAATAGCTTTTATTTACTGCAGCACTTACCTATCACAGCTTATCTTTAGGACTTGAAACATAACTGGGAAATTTGAAATCTGTACATCTGGGATAACTGAGAACTTTTTAACAGGCCTAACATAATTTTAGTTAATAAGGCTGTAAAGTAGTTATTTAATAGTCAAGTCAGTTCAGGCACAATTGATTTAAAGTTCCAGCCCTGGCATGCTGAAAATTTGCCTCTGAGCAACCATGCAAAGCAAAATCTAATTGCTTTAAATAGCAAAACTTCTGATATTTAAAAGCTGAAAGAAAAGTTCACATCACTACATGTAATTATTTTCTTATATATAAAGTTACAAATATACCCAATGAACTTATAATTTTATAATAAGGAATTTGTAACACGATTGATTTCGCTAGAGTATGGACTTCACACTTCCAGAGGTCAAAAATAGAAGTCACATTTTTCATATATTTTGCTATAATTTAGACTGTAACTTTGCTACCTTGAAGATGGTAACAATTGCTACTCTGAATATATATTATATATATTATATATATTGCTACTGTCTCACAGCAAAATTCTTGCCTGTGTTCTAAAACCTCTCTTCCATTTTTTCCAACCTTTATCAATTAATTTTTATTTTGAAATAGGAAGGATCCTTTAAATTTGAAGAAAATAGATACTAACTTGAAATGTAGTAGAAAGCATGAAAAAGTACTACCTGACTGTAGTTCGCCTTGTTCTGTTTTGCTTGTAGAATATCTGGTGTATCCGGCATCACGTGAACTTGAGTTTTATCCTTCTCCCAAGCTTGAGTATAAGCATGCTATTGAAAAAAGTAACATCAGCTGTATTAGTATAAATGACAAAGGATGGTTCTTTCAAGGTTTTTCACCTTTCTGTTTGTGCACTTTGCCTATGGATGGGTAAAAAGCATAAGATGCCAACTTAGATTTATTTTATTATGTAATGAACTACCCCAGAATGAGCTGAATTATGATCCAGTCCCGCTTCATATGAGGTCTACCTACCAAGATTTTCAGGACCAATGATTTCTATGTAAGAGTGAGCAAAATAGATGTTGAAGAGATAGCTATGAAAAAAATGAGGTAAGATTTATGTAACCAATGCCACTTGTCAGTAAATGAGTGTTTCAATTAAGAAAAAAAAATGAAAAAGGAGAAATCTGTGACAGTTGTTTTTCCCAGGGAAACACTGCTACATAAAAGTGGTGACAGAGATTTATACAGCATTTATTAATTTGGATTATATTTGAGTGCCTGACTAATTTTCCCCATAAATACTCACTTTATTCATTATATCTGCATTATGCTTTGCAAGGACCATGTCCATGTCATCATTTTGTTTTGTAAAATGGAACATGCTGGGATGCTGGCGGTATTTCCGGTCACTTGCAATTTCTGTAGCTTTCTTAGATTTCTCCACATCCAGAGAACCAGCAGGACTCCAGCCAATACCCTTGAACCATTCATTGTAATCCTGCTTGTATTCATTCTGCAAATCAGGACACAAAAGGAAAGTTTACAATTTATAAACGGTTCACACTAAATAATTCTGTTCTTTCCAAAACACAGCCATAATGAGAAGAGAGGAAAACACATACAGCTGTGAATGACAGTCAGAAAGAAAAGAGAAACTTACATTACTTTGTATCTGATTCATGTTTCTGTACAGTTCAAAACTCATTGCATCTGGTAGAAGCATATACTGGTGTATCAGTCGTTTGTAGTTTGTATTGGTTACACGATCTTGTGCTTCCTTAGCTGCCACGATACTGAGTGCATCAGAAGGTGTTTGGTAATGCGTCTTGCCCATCTCATAGGCTTTCTTGTATTCACGATCAGACTGCATCTTAGCCACTTGCATATAATGGACAAGTTTGGGATCATCCTGAAGGCTGCGGAAGCCTACAAGCTTTCCCTTGTCTTTTTCATAACCTAATTTGTATTTATACTGTGCAGAGAACAGAGACAGAAATATTAGTTTTACTTTATTTGTTTAACAAGCAATGTCTCTCTTGTAAAGGGAAAAAGTAAATTAAAGTAAGATTTTTACATTATTAAATAAAGTGGTGCAATCAATACACCAGAGGGAAGGGAAGCCATCCAAAGGGGCCTGGACAAGCTAGAGAAGTGGGCCCACGTGAACCTAATAAAATTCAACAAGTTTACGTGCAAAGTGCTGCACCTGGGCTGGGGCAATATGACATTTATAAAATATCCAAGCACTAGAACAGTAAGAAATGAACAGCGTTTTGTTTTTGTTTTTGTTTTTGTTTTTTTTTCCCCGGGAAGAGTCCCTCATTTATCTCCTAATCCTTGTAATGGAGAAATTCTTCTTTAACTGTGAGAAAAATTATTAGAATATATGCTGAATATGCCAGTTATTTACAAACAAGAAAATAAATAGATCTCACACACTTAGCATATAAAATTGAGCTGTGTTAAGAAAAGAATGTTTTATAATGTCTGAAATTGATTGTTTTTTCTTTTCAGAACTTACATCACTAGCAATGTCCCTAGAAGCTCTGGCAGCTTTAATAGGGATAGCATCAGCTCTGAGATCATACCCTTTCTTCCTGGTTTCTTCAAAAGAAAGTCTGTACATTTTCTGTGAAAAGAAAGAAAAGAACCATCCTTTAAAAAAAAAAAAAAACACAAAACTGTATACATTTTATATGTCAACTTGAAACACAGACTATTCATATGTTTAATACCCCTTGAATAGCTGTTTATGCCATTCAGGCTCACAAAGAGATGAATTCACCTTCAGAATTAACTTCAGTCCTAGTATTTATACACCAATGCAGCTGAACTGCACTATAATCAACAACAATAACCTAAAAAAAAAGACCAAGTATTTGCACTTGCTTCCCACATGCACAAATACTGGTGAAAAGTTGCATCTAAAAATTAGATGTCTATTTACATGCACATAAAGATGTGCACAATTACAACCAACTCTTTATTTAGCATATGCAGATTTAACAACCAGCTACTGAGAAACTGTCTATGATATCATAAAGAATAGGTTCAACCTGCAAGACAGAATTTTGAATGTAGTACAAAACATATATTAGGAAATAAAATAAATGCAGTAACAAACATGGTTAGTGCTCAAACTCTATTATTTTATTAATAACTACTATATTTTAATGACCTACGTGAATACTTCATAATCTATCCATAAACATTGTGGCTTCTTCTTGACAACTTTTGGTATATAATCTCAAAGAAGGAAGGGGGTGGGAAAGAAAAATAAATTGCTTATTGTGAAACTAATACAGGTTAGCCAACTGAGAATTAGGGAGAGTTTCCTATGATGTTATTTCACTTATTATTCCTAATAAAAAAACAAAACAAAACAAAGCAAAACAAAAAAAACAAGTGCAACCTCTTAGCCTTAGAAACAGTACTCACATCACTTAAATTAAATGCATTAGCTTTTGCTAAAGCAATCTGTGGAATATCTGGTGTGATGTGAACTTTCTTTTTGTCTTCTTCCCATGCTTGTTTGTATTGGTGCTGGAGGGACAAAGGAAAAAACATGTCAACGTACAAAAAATAAAAAAATAAATATAACAATATTTTTATTATTAAAATGTCACCCTTTTAAATACAATCTTTTTTTACAGTGATGCAACCCCTAATATGGTAAGACCATTTGTATTTTTATTTTACTGTTTAAAAGCAATGTGAATCAGAAATAGCTCTTATGAAGTTAATTGTGCAAGTCTAAATTAAAAGTTGAACCAATATCAATCTTGCTACAGTATTTTATTGGTTGTCTCTTGCCCAGCAGCATGTTCAAGCACATTCAACAGCAGAAAACAACAGATATCAAAGTCAGAAGGTAGAAGAAAAAGAAGTGCTAGAAGAGTAGGTTGTCCACCTTATCTGAGGTGGAAGATTATTAGCTTATCTCATAGAAAGTAAGTAGCAATTGAGATAGGTAACAAAGGTTTTCTTAGAGGAATTAAAGCTAAGAAAAAAATAAAATTCTGATGATCACTGCATCTCCAACGCATGTGAACACTAGACATTTCTGAAAAGCAGCAGCAGATTCTATCAGTTCAGGAGAAGAACCAGGAAATAAATATCTCATTACAAGAGCATTCATATCATGCTGTAATTCCACATTGATGTAACAGGCATCAGATGAAACAGGCTATATGTTTAAAAGTTTAAATGCTATTTTCAAAAGCAAATCACTCTGGTACTTTTAGCCTCTAGGGTTAAACTCATAAAAGTCTACAATCTTTTATGCTGGGTAGACCTTATGAATAAAATATTATGGTCATGTTTTGCTTTCAGGTATAGAAAGGCTCTATGAAGATGAAATACACTGACAATCAAGCATTCTCATTAGTTGCCAAAACTGAAAAATTTACACATTAGTCACCCAATAAGATTATGTATTGTTATAAATAACTCACTTCATACTTGTGCAAACTTAGACAAGTTTTAATGAACACCTTCTTACCTCATCCATGATTTTAGCATTATTTAAAGCTAAGACCATGTTCATGGAATCCATAGGAACAGAATACTTCAGCTTGTCTGGATGCTGGCGGTATTTCTTTTCACTAACAATTTCCATTGCTTTCTTGTTCTTCTCAGCCTCCAGGGAGCCCAGTGGCATCCATCCAACACCTTTCATGCTTTCATCGTATTCTGCTCTATATTGATTCTGGAAGCAGAAAATAATCAGATAGATGCACAAGAATATCTGGAAATCGTGATGCTTCTTCCTGTGTTTAATGAATATTAGATTTTGAATGCACTTGTTCTAAGAAGGACCAAATAATATCAAGATGTATCCAGTGTTTTCTTAGAAATGTATTTGTTACAGTACTGTCTCTATTTTATTATACTTCCCTTTATACAGTGTTCAGATCCTCCTTGTGATGGATACAGATTGCTCACATAAGATTACATGCTAAGGTCCTCTTGGAGAAGAGGATCAGCTGAACCACTATACCAACAGAAAAACAAATAAATCTGTTTTCTCTAGTCTGAACATCGCAGAAACTCTGAGAACACAGCTACATAGTTCGTTTCCCCTTTTTCTAAGAGGACATCTTCTTGGAAGTACAAGATAAAACTGCTGAAAAGTTAAGCTTTTCCTGCCTTGGCCTGAAAAAAAAGGACTGCTGCTGATGAGTCTGATAGGGCATTTAAACATCCATTCTACTTCATAAATAAAATGGCTTATTTTTGAGCCTGAATTCTTTAGCAATAGGTTTAATTTAATATTTCAGAGTCTTAGAAATACACAAAGGCTATCCTTATTGAAAGTCTCATTTTATTTACCACATTTTAGTATATAACTGAATTTCACTAAGAAAAATCTATTTATCTTAAAGCATATTCCCATAATCTAAGGAACACTGTATTAGTAATGCAAAGGTTGAAGAGTCTCTCACTTACATCACTTTGTAACTGCATCATGTTTTTGGCTAATTCAAGACTCATAGCATCAGGTAGAACATTGTAGGTATGGATCAAGCTTTTGTAGTTTGTATTTGTAGCCACTTCCTGTGCTTTCTTGGCTGCCACAACACTGAGCATGTCAACTGGAGTATGGAAGTTAGTCTTTGCCTTCTCATAATCTTTTTTGTATTCACAATCGGATTGCATCTTAGCCACATGCATGAAGTGCACTAGCTTGGGATCATCTTCAAGGCTGCGGAACCCAATGTGCTTTCCTTTTGCTTTTTCGTAGGCTAGTTTGTACTTATACTGACAGCAGGAAAGACAAAGAGCAGGAGAAGAAAAAAAAAAAAAGCATGATTAAGCTCATTTCTATCTTTGAAGACAGAAAATACTGGTTCTTTTTTATCACAGAATTTCAGGCTTAGTCATTTAGACATATTTCTTCTTATAACCTATTGAACACAGGCATATGAAGCTTAGCAGCTTGCTGAACAAAGAGCAAAAAAGCACAATTCGGTGTTATTCTACGGGAGGCAAAATATGCCTGAGAGCAAGTACTACAAAGGTTTATCACATTAAGCATATAACTGAAACCCAGGTTTTCCAAGATGCTTGAAAAATCACTTTTATGCATAACACAGCATTTTGAAAAGTTCTGATGGGCTCTGAAAAAATTCTGAATGCTACCAAGTAAACAAACTTACATCACTCGCAATGTCTCTGGAGGCCTTGGCTGCTTTTATTGGAATGGCATCTGTCTTCATGTCATAACCTTTCTTCTTGTCTTCCTCCCATCCGGCTTTGTATAATTTCTGATTTAAAATGTAAAAGAGAACAGGTACTCTATTATGAAGGCAGAAGTACTAAAGTACCCTACATCTGAATTCAAATATTTTCAAAAAAAATAAAAATTATAACAATTTTTGATCTATGTAACAGACACTGAATGCCCACTTTGAGCACAGTAACTCACATTACTCATTGTGATCTGGTTCACTTTAGACTGCAGAATTTCTGGAGTATCTGGCATAACATGAATGCTGGTCTTCTCTTTGTTCCATTTATCAGTGTAGAGCCTCTGCAATTGAAAAAATGACATTTAGCTTTCAATAGGCAATGCACTCATAAAATATAAGTTTGTTTTTGTTTTGCTTATATGCAATAAATAATGTTTTACAGTACAAAGTTCCATTAGCACTACAAATAATCTCCACAATTATAACTGCAGCATGAAAATCTTATATTCCTCCTCTTTTAGTATTTCATTTGAGAAATTTGCAAAGTTTGTTTTGATAACTATTAAAAATTAAATCTAAAATTTTCAGTCTGCAGTTTTCCCTGTTTTATATATATCCTTATAAATATATATAAATATATATATCCTTGTAAAGCATAAGTGTTTGGTTTTTTTTTTCATGCACTCTCTTTCCATGGCATACAAGGAATAATGATCAGTGGTGTTCCAGATAACTAGGGACAAATTTAAAGAATTCCCATTTTCTGAGGATACTTGTAAAAACTTGACAGGATTTTAGGGTGTTTTTTCTTCAGCTCACTATTATATATAAAAAGAGCGTCATTGCCAGAGTACTATACATCTGGAGAGGATATTTTTCATCACATGCACAAAAGAGAAATCTAATTTCTATAACCACTGAAAATTCTGACGACCTCAGTGGGAATACACCCATCGTGTGATCTTGCAAGACGAGGACCCTACCTCTGGCTCAGTCACTATCATCTGAACAAGTTCTCACCTTATTCATGGTCTTGGCATTTTGCTTAGCTAATACTTGTTCCATTGCATCCATTGGAATAGAGTACTTCAGCGTGTCTGGATGCTGGCGATATTTCTTTTCACTGAGAATCTCTGTAGCTTTTTTGGCCTTTTCTACGTCCAATGATTGAATTGGCAACCAGCCAACTCCTCTCAACCAGTTATTAAAGTCTGCTTTATATACATTCTTTTAAAAAATAAACAAGGAAAAACACAGTGAGACCAAAAAAATCAGAATGCCTGTATGAAACAAACAAACAAAGCAAAATAAAAAAACACAGATGAGGCCTTAAAACTTCTCCTGGTTCTCAGTTAGATTATTTGAGCTTTTGGTGAGTTTTGAGTTTGTCAGAGGACTACTAAAAATGCAGACTAATCTTAATACTTCCTGGGTAAACAAAAAGTAGACTCCAATGTTACACTAGTGAAAAAGAAATGGAAATGAGTCACAGAACTTAATGGAAACTACAAAGATTTTTATAACTTAAACATGCATCCTTAGTGTGCATGGCATATGCATCTGTTGGAGGACAAATGCAGGAAGGAAAAGTGAATCAAATAAATAAATCTCAAGTCCCTAGGTATGATCCAGGTATAATCCTTAGGTATAATACAAACATGTGTAACGTATAGTTTGATAAACTTAAATAAAATATACTTTCGTATAGTCATAATTTAGACACACATAACCTAAGATTTCTGAGAGTACAAATGATAATCACAGTAGTAACATACTGCAACATACTGCAACTGCAAAAATAAAGGAATTAGCAAAACATTCATTTTCTGAGAAGTAGTTAAATATGTGGAGAAACAAATAAAGTTGTTATTTGCTAAGTAAGTTACCTAGAACTAATCAATTATGCATATTTATGATAAACTTTGGAAAATACACAGTTCCAGACCAGACATTAACATCTCAGTCCACTGATAATATCATACAATTAATTTTCTAGCCTTAAAAGTTTAATATTGTAACAGTAATTCTGAGAAGAAAAAAATAAGCTGATTAATTGTTACGTACATCACTCTGAAGCTGCATCACATTTCTTGATAGTTCCAGATTCACAGAATCAGGCAAGAGAGTATAATTGTGAATTAGCTGTTTATAGCCCATGTTCGTAACTGCTTCTTGAGCTTTTTTGGCAGCTGTCACGCTGAACATATCCAAGGGAGTATGATATTTGGTCTTGCTGACTTCATAATCTTTCTTGTATTCGCGATCTGATTGCATTTTGGCCACATTCATGTAATGAACAAGTTTAGGATCATCCTGTAGGCTGCGGTATCCAACTTGTTTGCCTTTGTCTTTCTCATATGATTCCTTGTACTTATACTACAGACAAAGCAAGAGAAATTCTTATCCACTTTGGAAAAAGAAATTATAGTTTTGATAATTCTAAGAAGTTGAAGTTTAATAATTTTAAAATTGCTTTTCATTCCAAAAATTTAGAAATTATTTTTCAGACTGCACAGGATTAATTGGATTCAAAAAAAGAAGAGGGCTGCTCATCTTGACCCCTGGTATAGACATAAATCTGGATATGAAGTACAAGGCCTGTCTTGCCATTGCCTCTGCCATATTTTATTTTACTGCCATAGACTTCTAACTCTGAAGAACATTCAGATATTAATTAAAAGACCAGCATTATGGTATGGCTTGTGTCAGATAGCATACCAAGCTTTGATGTTGTCAGTTGATTGTAGCTGCCTGAAAACAGCTACAGTGATGTATAGACAGGCAGAGGTACAGATCTCCAGCAACCAAAATTACAGAAATAGATCAATTATAACAGAAAACACTTTCTTTTTTGTTTATGAGGTTCATGTAAACATCTAAATTTGCTTATTATTTCACAGTACCATAATAATTTCAGATCTCAGGGTTAAGTATTTCTGTATCGTTATATGCATGTAGGTATGCTCTATGGTATAATATGCTACAGAAAGCTGTAACAGTAGATTTTTGTATTCCTCCTTATGTAAATTATACTTACATCACTTGCAATATTTCGAGAAGCTTTAGCAGCAATAATCGGAATGGCATCTGGTTTCAGATCATATCCTTTGGCAATGGTTTTTTTCCAGTCTGCTTTGTAGTTTGCCTTGTAGGGAAAAAGGTACGAGATTGTAATGTCATGATATGAAATTTTAACAAAGTTGTTCAAGACTTTATTTTTATTGTATTCACGTGAATCAAAATATTGGTCTGTGCAATTGCAGGGAAAAATGTTAACACAAACAACAACTGTATTATAATAAATTCAAAGGGATCTGGACAGACTTAAGAAATGGGCCTGTGCGATCCACAAATACAGGCTGGGTGGAAAATGGTTTGAGAGCAGCCCTGAGAAGCACCTGGGAGTGCTGGCTGCTGTGAAGCTCAACATGTGTGCTTGCAGCCCAGAAAGCCAACCTTATCCTAGGCTGCATCAAAAGCAGTGTGGCCAGCAGGGTGATGGAGGGGATTCTCCCCCTCTACTCTGCTCTTTCTATATTTGATGTTATAGCATGAATATATAAAAGGTCATTTTTCTACTAAGTAAATGATAAATAAATAAATTGTCAATTATATGCTCACATCACTCAAATTGAAGGCATTGACCCTGGCTTGAATAAACTGAGGAACATCAGCATCCAGGGTATATTTGTGTTTTACTTTCTCACCCTCTTGCTTATATGTTACCTGAAAGAAAAAATAAAAATAATGTGTTAACAAGTGCAAGAGAGGTATTATTAGTGTTAATAAATAAAGACAAAGCAACAACACTTAATTCTTACCAACATATTGAATTTTTACTATTTGTACAGTTTTTAAAAACTAAAGGTTGGTTTTTTTTTTCTTAGATGAAATGCCAAATAGTAACATAAAAATCATACACATAGTAAGAAATAAAATCACTATATTGCATTAGTAATGAAAAATTACTTACGTCACTCAGTTGCTTGGTATTGTGCTGAGCTAAAACCATTGGTATTGAATCTGGTATACTTGTAAATTTGATGGTGTCTGGGTGCTGACGGTATTTCTTTTCATTTAATGCATCTCCTGCCTTTTTAGCTTTTTCAACATCCAGAGAACCAAGAGGACTCCATCCAATACCCTTGAACCAGCTGTTATAGTCTTGTTTGTATGCATTCTGAAGGACAGAAAGACAACATAGACCGATATGATCCCACAGAACTGTTTAAAGCAATAATCACAGAGTCTAGCAATTAAGTTCCACATTAGCAAAAAGTATTTATAAATTCTAGAAGAGAACAACAGATTTGTTTGCTTGTTTTTCTGTGATTTCATAGGGAATAAAATGAGCTGCCGTATTTTTTTCTTCCTGATTCATTTCTTATAAACAGTAACATCCCTTCAGTATTTACTAAGCTTATTTTCTCTTACCCTTGTGAAAAATTTCACAAACCTCCTCTTAATCTTTAGAAGATTAATATCTTCTCAACTATCATATGGTGATCATTTAACATGGTTTAATTTGGTCTGTGTTTCAGCAGGCTTTACCAGATGTGGCCTTTTGTTTAAAGGTCCACAGAGCAGAGACTGTTTTGTCCTCCTGTAGTTCCTTCTACAGTAAAGCATGTAGAATTCACAGACCTCAAGTAAAACATCTACCCTAGATGCAGAGTGCAACCTGGTATGCTCAGTCAACCATTTGAAATTGTATCTGCAAGAAGCACTAAGAAGGTCCTAAATGAAATCTCTAATGCTAGAGATCTCCAGAGGATATATTCCTAATAATATCAATAACCAAATTTTGTCCACTCCTTCATGCTCAATAGATAATAGTCCAGCTACATTACCATACCTATCTCACAGGAAGACAAAGCAGGGAAATTAGAAGTCTTAAAGAATAAAACAAAATTAATTTAGTTGCAAAATAAAGTCTTCTGAGAAAATGTGAATAAAAAAAAAACACATTTGAATGCAATATCCCACAAATCTGGTCTTCAAAGACATGCCTACAACAAAAACCCTTTGAGCCTAACTCACCTGGAATGTATTATTTCTAAATTCTGACAGCTGATACTTAAAGCTTCTAAGGCTCTTCCCAGAGACATAAGAAAAATGGACCATTCTGGTACAGCAATGGCAACTTCCACTGAATACAAACTCATATTTTATTTTCACAGTGTGCAAGAAAACATCTATGAAATTGCAGCCACTGAAATACTTACATCACTCTGAATTTGCATCATATTCTTTGCAAGCTCAACATCCATAGCATCTGGCAGGTAAGTGTAGTGATGGATCAGATTTTTGTAGTGGGCACCAGAAGCTACATCCTGAGACTTTTTCGCAGCCTGGATACTGAACATGTCAGGAGGTGTATGATAGTTAGTCTTGGATTTCTCATAATCCTTCTTGTACTCACGCTCAGACTGAATCTTTGCTACATGCATATAGTGAACAAGCTTGGGATCATCTTGCAGGCTTCTAAAACCAACTTGTTTTCCTTTAGCCTTTTCATACGCTTCTTTATATTTATACTAGAAACAGAGGAAAGAGATAAATAAATTGTGGCATGGCTATTGACATGTAAACTAAAAATTAAGAAAAGTTCCTGTGACTTGGAACTATGCATTGGAAATAAAAAAAAAAAGCTGCAAGCAGTTTATAAACATTAGTCTAAATGGCCTAAATGGCACACTCAGCAACTGCATCTACATCAGATTATCTTGCTCCACCATCTAAGGTAGTACAAAACAGGTTACACACATCACAGTAAGATTCATCAACATTAGCGATTCTTGAGAGAAAAGGAAAGTGTTCCCTAAGCATTCCTGTACTGAGAGGTGAATGAAAAATATTAAAACCATTGAGACCATCCTTCTGTCATTTGAAAGCAATAGCAAACAGAGTACAACTGAACAGCTTCCTCTAGTTATCTGAAACCACTGAATCACATCCCGCTTCATACAATTTGGACTACATGGCTTTTTGATTCATTTATAAGCCGTCTTTCACTGCATAACCAAAAGCATAGGAGCACATACTCCTATGGTCTCACGGTTCCTAAGTAGATGCCTATTTAGCTAATTTTCTGGAAATTTGTCACCAGATGATTGCAAGAACTACTGATTTAATTTCTCCTGTGAAAACTGGTTTAAGAAGCTTTACAGTAATATTTGCTTACCTAAAGGAAACAATTAGAAAAAAGTAAGTTTTACACTAATACTTTGGGAAAGACTAAGAATCTCTTTCTCATTTTAGCAGCTCTAGTGAGACTTGCACAACATTTGAAATCTACCACATGGCCTGGAATGGATGACTTTTTTACTAAATGCCTAAAACAAGCATACCTGGAATAGATACTTACATCACTGGCGATGTTTCTTGAAGCTTTGGCTCGAGCAATTGGAATAGCATCAAGCGACACATTGTTTCCTTTAGCTATTAGATCATGATAATCTTGTTTATAATACGCCTAAAAAAAAAAGAAAATCCGTATTATTCTAGAGAACCTAATAATCATAAGAATTGTATGCAAGTCAAAGCTACACCAAATCTACTTCAGGCAAATCTTTAGAAGCAGGTACTTCTAAATGAAGCATATACTTCATTCAGTGCTTTATTACTTCTCTAGTAATTAAATTAAATTAATTAAATGATTACATAAGTACCTGGGATTTGTTTGGAAATTCAAATGATACAAAGAATGAAAAACTACACTGGTATCAGTTGATTATAAAGAACTGCACATCAGTGAAAGAAATCTGGAATGAGTGTATCTGCAACATATTACTTAAAATTCATTAACAATGAGTAAAACGTTTAAAAGAAGTCACTTACATCACTGACGTTAGCTGCATTGTATCTAGCTTGGATAAACTGTGGGACATCTGGGGTAAGAGTATATTTATGTTTAACTTCCTCTCCGGAAGATCTGTATAGTTTCTGTAAAATATATGATACATAAATAAATCCTTCTTTTGTTGTACAGTTAGCCCCAGCTCACTCTGGGTTTACGTTTGATTTTGCACATATACATTGCCACATATCTCAAAAGACTGAGACTATACTTTTCATGCAGAATAATTGATCTTATTGATAGAAGAATGAGTCCTAAATACTCTATGCAGTCTTTACTCAGAAGCACTAAAGAGCATTGAGCCCTCCAATGGACATAAAAACACAATTCTGGAAAACATGGGATAATAACAAATGGTAGGAGAGTACAAAATAAAGCTTGCTGTTTTATAATGATAGACATATTATCATTAATCAGACATTCTGTAATTCATTCATTATTGTAGATGGGAAAACATCAAGAACAACTTGAAAATTTTGCATCATTTCTTAAATAAAGTGCATTTAAAATGTACTTAAAATATAAATGGACAGGCTTAGGTGATGTGAACTGAAAGAGCTCCATGACTCCATGGAGCTTGACAGTTTACTGGGAAATTACTTGGGCAAAATCAGAGTACAAAGCAAAGACAATGCACAGAAACTCTTCCAAGGATTTTAAAGACAATGGTCAACTCTTCAGTAGATCCACCTCTACATTACCACAAGACCCTTTTCTTTCTCTACTTACATCATTGAGTTGAACTGTATTCTGTTTGGCTTGGACCATTACTGGAGTGTCCACCACACTTGTAAATTTAATGGTGTCTGGATGCTGACGATACTTCTTTTCATTCAAGGCATCTCCAGCTTTTTTAGCTTTTTCTACTTCTAGTGACCCAAGGGGGATCCAACCAATTCCTTTCATCCAGTTATTATAATCTGCTTTGTATGCATTCTAATAAAGAAGAAAAGGCAATATTTAGAACTTCAGGAATGAGAAAAAACAATTCAGGGACCTTCCTGAGGCTTCACAGCTTTTGCTTGAGGCATCTCAAAAATTCTGTTCACTTAAGATTCTACTTACATCACTCTGAATTTCCATCATGTTTTTGGTTAGCTCCACATTCATTGCATCTGGTAAGTAAGTATAGTGATGTATGAGGTTCTTGTAATTAGCATTGCTGGCAATCTCTTGAGCCTTCTTGGCACCGACAACATTGACCATATCCAGTGGAGTATTGTACTTAGTTTTTGTTTTCTCATAATCTTTCTTGTACTCTCGCTCAGACTGCATCTTGGCTACTTTCATATAATGAACAAGTTTGGGATCATCTTCAAGGCTCTGGAAGCCAACAAGTTTACCCTTGGAAAGTTCATAGGCTTTTTTATAGTTAACCTGTTAAAATACAATAGAATCCAGAGAACATCATAAGCATATGTATAGTAAGCATAGTAACTTAGTAAAAAGTAAATTAAAAGCAAAGGTATCCTTTGTTCTCTACAAAAAGTATCCCTCATATGCAAGGATGAGCCTTTCGTCTTATTTATGATCAGACCTATAATTAAGGACAGAGAGAACTCAGGTCCATTACTCATGGAGCTCTCGTTAGTGACCTACTCCAACAATTTTCCTTAATCATACTGGACTGCAAGTCAGCCTTTTCATTCAGAGAGAATTACATAAAAAGACATCCTTTTCTAAATATAATTATATAAGCACATCAATGAAGCAACAGAACACCAATTAAAAAAAAATTGTGTTAAGGCCATTAATACTCTAACAACATGCTCAAAAAAGGCAATAAAGAAGTTATCTCTCAAATATCAGTTTATCTCTCAAATATAGTTTAAGTAAACTCTTATGAATTAAATAGTTCCTTTAAGAAGGATGCACTTACATCACTGGCAGCCTGTCTAGCAGCCTTGGCAGCTCGGATAGGAATAGCATCAGATTTTAGATCATATCCTCTTGATTTTAATTCTTCCAAACCAGTTTTGTAATAGTTCTAGAAGAAAAATTGAATTTTCGAATGAACAGTTTCTAGCTAGAAGAAATTTCATGTTGGAAGTTGAATAAAGAACTCTGGAAATATACTTACATCACTAATATTGTAGGCATTAACTCTGGCCTGGATAAACTGGGGCACATCAGGAGGGAGGTGGTACTTGTGAATAATTTTTTCACCTTTGGATTTATACAGTATCTGCAAAAAACAATAAAGAAAGAAAATTACCAGGACAACATTTTTAGATAGTGAATGTTTAGTAATACTGAGTGGCACAACTCAAAGATTTTGTGCTACCTCACTCACAAAGGAAGACAGAGATGAAATCCCAGTCCTCGCCAAGTGAATGGCATGAACCCTGATGACTTCACTGGTGCAAAGAATACTTTTAGCATGATAGACACAAAATTGCAAACACACTGAAACTTGACACGAACAGCCACTTGAAAAAATCATTTAATAACCATCTGATTTCCAGGTGGTCTTCCACTGGAATAGGGCTGCATATACACACAAATGTTTTTGTCCATGTTTGCACCTATATATGCACACACATTCACCTACACATTGATTTCACTGACTTTCTTAAAACTGAATGATTAAGTGAAAGCAGCCACAGTGCAGAAATTGATATGCTCAGAATACAGTGACATGTTTAGTATCTGTACTTACATCACTCAGCTGTTTACTATTGATCTCTGCTTGCTTCTGTACTGGAGAGTCAGTCACTTGAGTAAATTTGATTTGATCGGGATGCTTTTTGTAGGTGTGCTGAGGGAAAATAATAAATACTTTTATGGTAAATTTACATAATCAAATCCTTTTATTTAATAAGTCACAGCAGCGTAGCATTACTTAGGATATCTAGCAGTTATGGCATAGGTGCAGATAAGCACTGTCCTGCACAACGATTCTTATGTTACTTTTGCTGTAACTGTCTTGATCACCAGATGCCGCAAAAGGCTTCTAAATTACAGATTAATAGGGTTTTTAAAAGTCACATATGCTAATAAATACAAATTGAAAATCTTCAAAATTAACAGGAATCACTCGGTAAACTTCCATATGCCTCAGAGCAGACACCCTGTATGTAAACAGCTATTTGATAAGCACTGCAGTGCTATACTTACATCTTTACACTGATCTAACTTCTTAATAGCTTCATATTCCTGAGTTATGGTCTGAGGGAAGTAGCACTTTGTCTTGTCCTCCTCGTAATCTGCTTTGTAATTTTTCTAGGGATAAAATCAACATTCAGTAAGAAAACATAATTGAGCTTTCTCCAAAATAAAAGTATCAGGGTGAGAACAGAATGACTGCCACACTTACATCACTCTTCATAGCTTCAACTTTCATACAGTGCGTATGATGTGGGTCCTCAAAACTGCCCAAATAGTGCCCTAAAATATTCTTTTGATATGCATCTTTGTATTTTACCTGGAAAAATAATCACAAGTTGATAAATAAAGGTAATCAAGAATGTTGGTACAGAAAGAAATGAACATAAAAATACATACATCACTAAAATTCTTTAGAACGTTATCAGTCTGAAACTTTGGTGTGTCACAGTAATTCATGCTTGTTCCTTTTGATTGTTCATAGGCTTCTTTGTATAATTTCTGCAAAAGAAAATAATGTCAGGTAATAAAGTAGGTTGCACTAAAACTCACTCACAAAACAGTACAAATAAAAACAGCAAAATCAAGAAATGATTGCAAAGAAAAGCTTTCCCAAAAGACTGAAAAATAGATGGCCTTTTTAATTTTCAATGCTTATTAAAAAAAAAAAAGAGAGAGAGACTTCTTAGTGACTTCTGACACTAAGAATTATGAAATCTCTTTTCAAACAGATGAAAAAAGGAAGAAAGAAATCAAGAAGGCCATTACACTCTTGAAGTAAGTAACAAGAACACAGCATATATGAATACATATAAGTACTACATATTTTATCATTGTTGACATCAGCTGAAGTTCCTTAAGCAGTAAAAGAAGAACTTCCATCTTGTGATCCATTTTGCACAGGAATCTAAATGAACTATACAATAATTAGGTATCACCATAACATGCTGCAAATATTGTTACACTCTATTGTTATACTCTGTTGCAGAGAAATGACTATACTATACTGTTACAGTCACTAGTATCTCGTGACAGATGATAGGTTTATAAAACTAAAATACTGAGAGATCCAATGGAGAAGCCTAGTGAAGAAATTATGAATTTGGTTAATTGTACTTGACTGAAAATTATCCAGGTGTACTTTGACAATACTTACATCACTCAGCACATTTCCTGCAGTTTTCAATTGCCTCAGCAATGGGTTCTCTGTGGCAGGAAGCACATTATAATCTGCATTAGCTTTGTTCTTCTCATAGTCTGCTCTGTATTTTGTCTTTAAAGAATAAAAAAAAGGGTGAGGTTTTAAAAATCAGTATTAGAAACCAAACATTCACTAACCTATGTCACCTTGAAGTTTTCGGGAAAATTCTCTCTTTTTTTTACTTATGGCTCATATTGGCAAAGGACCATGAAAAGCACTCAGATCACGTGAGTGCAGGGATGACATGCTGGGAGACAGAGTCACAAAATAATTGATAGTTATTAAGTAGATGTCCCTACCTCTAAGCAGCTCACCAAACATTTTGATTTTTCAAATATCAGCTACCATCTTGGAATAGTCACATTCTTACAAATTAATGACTTAAGATCATAAGCTTGGCTAGGAGTCATTGTAAGCTTTGTAGTGGAATACACAGAAGAATACATGTTTTGCACAGAATAATTTTTTTTTGACATTTGACAAAACAGCTTCAGCACAAATAGTCCTGACTACAGAACTATACTTTGGCTAAAGAAATGGGAGAAGTTGTCACATACCTTACTGACATTATTTGTAACTCGCTTATTAGCTTCATATTCTGGAGTCTCAGTCTGCATAAAGTAGATTTGGTCTTTCATGTTTTCAAAGTCTTCCTGGTATTTTCTCTATTAGGAGCAGAGAAAAACAGAGAACAATGTATCAAGTGCAGTTACATTACAAATCAGCCACCCATGAAGTAGCTTAAATAGAAAAAGAGAAATACAGCAAGTGGAGCAGGAAAACTTGATCAGTATTTGCCGCATTAACACAAAGCAGAGGATAAAGCTGTTGATTTCAAGATTTTCTGAATAATTCACTTACTATACTTATATTTTCTGCATTCATTTTTGCAACTGCAACGTCGTAGCATGGAGTTTGACTCCACTTGCCTTTGATCTTGTTATTATAGTCCTCATGGTAAATAATCTATAATGAAAAAAAAATAAAAATTAATCCCCAGTTCAATTTTCACTTAACAAATTTGCTTTTAAAGTCTTCTTATTAAATTTGCTCCATACTTTACATCTGCATTATAACCACTTCAGCAGTTACTGTCAAAATAACCTGACGTACGATTTGACCTAGTGCTCCAGTTTTCAGTTATTTCCTTTGGTACCTTCCCTTGACCAAAAAGGAAGAATAGGTGAAATGTCATCTACTCCGAAAGACTTAATAAGAAATACTCTCTGTGAGACATCATTAACATATTCCTTCAGTTGAGTTGTGTTTTCACACTAGTCACATAATATTGGTGCATAATATTAACGATCAGTTAAACTAGAATGTATTGTTATTTCTGCAGAAACTTGTTATAGTACGTAAATGGAAAATCCTTTCAATATATGGATTCGTATGGTATGTGTGATTTCTGTTAGACTATATTCAAGCTCATGGAAATCAAGTATAAACTGTTTATACAGAAAGTTTAAAGAGTTAAAAAAAACAGTTACTTTAACAGTAACTGCTTAATTAAACAAAACACCTTATTGATTTTTGACTCAGTTTTCCAAATGCATTTTCAGCCACAATTGCTTTATCACAAAAATACAACTTCTTCAATGCCATTTCAACTGTTAGCACATTGATAAAGAATGTATATGCCAAAAATAACCATTTTTTTTCTAAGTTTTATTGTTTTGTAGATATACAGGTTACTATTTTATTAATTTCAAAGCAAGCAAGTCATTTGGAAAACAGATATACATGTATACTTATATTTCACTGTTTACTTATAAGAGAACAGTAAAATGGATTTTTTTTCTGCTTTCTCTTGTAAACATTTAAAGTGCAAAGTAAGAGAGAAAAAAAAAAAAAAGAGGAAGAATGGGAAGCAATGTGTATGATAGAAGCAAATGTTTTGTGAAAGCTAGATTTGCTGACAAGAATGAAGCTTTCTTTAAGTATCTTTTTGCCTCTCTAACTCCAAAAGGAAGATTTCTGCAAAAGAATTCTGCATTCTACTCACATCACTCAGCTGCCTCGTCACTTTCTTGGCTTGTTCCACATCAGGTGGGTCTGGCAGAGAAGTATATTTAGATTTTCGTTCGTCATGTCCTTTTTTGTAGACAATCTGAAGATAAGAAAGAGGTAATTGGTTACAGTAAGTACCCACTAAAATCACAATAGAGTATTTACTTTTAATTCTGCTAACACCACCATTAACTAATGTCGGTCTGTCCACAGTTGCTGCAGCTTAAAATCTTTCAATCACATTTATTCTGGAGGAAAATAACATGGAAAAATTTTCTTGATAAAAGACATCAAAAAAGAAACAGTTCCCTAGGAAAGTTTTCAAGTATACTACTCCATTTCTCATAATAAACGAGACATCTGCAAAATTTGTGGAAGTCTTTATGTGAAACCTGAAATTTAGTTGAACAGTTAAATGTCTGTATCAGCAGGAGTATCAGCAAATAGGATCCTGAGTTTGCCTCACAAACTCCTGAGTTTTCTTATTGCTGTTTTAGAGATACAGATTTGTAGATCCATCACAAAGCCCAGTGAAATGGGCTTACAGCCAACCTAGAGTTTCTCAACACATTTTGAGAGACAGAGGTCTTCTTACTGATTATCTCAGGAGATCTTCAATTATTTCACTCATAATCCAACATCAAATTGCCAATAGAATACATACTTCTCTACTGAACTAGCACTACTGTCAGAGCTGACTATTAGTGCATATCTATGCATTTTTATCTTCTGTTCAGTTACAGAGTCCACCAAGAAGCCTACCAAATTACACTGCTGCAGTGATCCACCTGTCTATCAGGCTTTAATACTTACATCACTCAGAGTCTTTTGAGCTTGTGCCACCCTTCTAAGTTCTGGGCTGTCATTGTATGGATAGAATAATGTTTTGTCTCCTTCCCAGTCTTCTGTATAGAGTTTCTTAAAAACAGAAAAATGCCAGAATACAGAATGAATTAATATCTGATTTGGAATGTTTCTTAAACTTCAGCTGCATAAACCTGTGATTTTTCTTACCTTACTGAACATTGCTGTATTTTTTATTGCATTCACAAGCTCTGGGGCATCAGGAGGAAGTAAGTACTTGTCCTTGTTCTCCTCCCAGTTCTGTTTATATAAGACCTGCACAGAAAGATCAGCAGGTTGGTTACTGTAATAGTAGAAAAATATTTACATTTGTTAATTTGTTGTTAGCCTGCCCTAAAGATTTTTGCAAAGTAAAAGTCTCAAAACAGTCACATTTAAAGACATCAACTGAAAACATTTAAAGTATTTATACTTGCTTCGATCAGTTTCTTTTCCAGTGCTTGTAAACTCTTTTAGAGATACTGTTTCAGCACCCTGAGCTCAAAACCTTACTTCTATCAGTAACTCCATGATCCATTAATGTTCACACCGCTCCCAGGAAATTACAATTTGCTCACCTTGCTCACTTGCTGCGATACTTTCTTTGCATGTTCTATATCCTTGGCCTTTTCATCGACGTGGCAAATAGTTCTAGCAACTTCACCAGCCATGCGGTATTTAACCTAGATCATACCAAACAACATTTATATTTACAGAAAAAAAATGTCTTTTTTTTTTAAAAAAAAAACAGAATATCAATATTTGAACACTTAATGCTGCAGACAGCCCAAATCTGAATTCAGTAAAGCATTTAGGTACATGTATGTGATTAACCTTTACCGTGGACTAGCTGTCGCTGAGAAATAAAACTTATGGAAACAAATTTATTTTGTGAATTAACCAAGAAAGAAAAGCAGCTCTGAGACTCTGTCAAGCGTTGTGAACCCAAGCGAGACGTAGTGCCCTTCTGTAATGCTGTAAACAGAGCTCTTTCCAAGAGTACTTCCATCCTGCATAACGAGATAGAGAGATCCCCATGCTACATAGTATGTCTTAATTTCACAGTCCATTACCATGGACCATACACTAGCTGCAGTTCCAAAAGCAATATAGCCACACCACCACGGCAGTCTTGGGCACAAAATGATCCTAATGCAGTTATACTACTCCCAGCTTGACAGCAGGCTCAGTCAGTCAGCATTGGTGCGTGGACTGCTGTACCACATTCCTCAATATATCCTAGATCAGGAGTGGAATAGAATTTAGTGGATGCTCAGCTCCTGAACACTGGATAGATTAGGTGTCTCCCCTCTAAATTTTAGGGTTTGCCATTCTTAGGGACTTAGCTCTCCCTATTCACTGTACAAAGAATTAAGATGCTTTGGTAGGCAGATTTCAGTTTCCCAAACTGTGAGTGTATTGCTGAAAGGGAGACTGGAATTGCTTAAAAGAGAGGAGGAGGAGGAGCTAGCTTCCAGAACTTTAAGCATTGCATCAGTGGGGCAATTGTGCCTACGCTAGCTTGCAAAAGTAAATCACTAAGATTCACACAGAGGGGACAAAGAAGGAGCAAAACACCTTGGAAAACCCAATATTAAATCATGAGATGTATAGAAGTTCATTTTGCAACACTTGGAGAATTTTAGTATCATTTTTTCCAGTTTTTATGGACTGACTTTCCATTGCTTTATGAAAACAAAGATGTTTAAACATGTTAGAAGTAAAATTCTATGGATATTCACCCAGCACTCAACTTAACCTCAACAAAAATTTGCCAGGCATATCATCCACGATGACTGCAGGACATACTGCGTTGTATCTTCAAATTCAATAATATCAGCATCACCATCATCTCCCTACTCTGTAACTTCTGATCAGAATTTTTCAAACCTCTTTTTCCACAATGAAACAGGACTATTATTCCGCTGGTCAGGAATAATCACATCTCCCTTACTGAAAGGCCTAAATTCCAATCTACATCACAGAACTCAGATCGTCATGTACTCTGTATTCCTTGCTCTTGTAATCTTGACAGTTTCTGCTAACCATTCAGGTTGCCTCATCATCAAATTATCAAAAAAATTATCACTTCTTATCTAACATTTAAAATTATGATTCAATTGGCTTCTTTACCACTCTATGTTTTTTTTTCTTATGACATTTGATACCTACCTCACTGAGCTGGTCTTGCACTTTCTTGATTCTCCGAATTTCTGGGGTATCAATTGTGGAAGCATATGGCTTTCCTTTTTCTTTTCTAAATTTTTCTTTGTACTTGTTCTGAAAGAAAATAATGACAAATGTAATTAAGACATGTCTTAAAACTCTGGCAGAAATGTAAACAACAATTATAGATGTATTCATCTGGTTAGTGTAGGAATTTTGGACAGATCATTGACTCACACAAACTGGCATTACTCAATTACATTTGCAGAGTTATGCTTATTTTAACCAACTGACTTTCTTCCATCTGACACAATGGAAAATATCCATTTCTATCTTTAGCTTGTTTTGGATCACTTCTAATTGAGTTTATTCTCATTAGGAGTTTGGTTTTAATAAATATACAGTTACTTGTTTCAGTAACCAAAGATAAAGAGAATTGTTGCGTGAGCCTAGCATTCCTAGACCTGTGATCTCACATAACCCTTTATCAGTGAACATGGGTGAGTAACATACATAAAGGTTTAGGAAAAAGGATCTGACACCATCTTACGTACGTGCAGTGCAGTTGTTTTCCACCCGTTAAAACACAGTACAGTACTGAACTACTGGACTTTAGTTTCCCATACCAGGAATTTAGGTAAGTACTTGTTCCAACATACAAAAATTTTTATTTGATGCATAGAGGGATACAGAAATATACTACTATAAAAATATTAAGCTTTGCATTCCAATAGACATTGGCTCCTGTATCTTTACTTGAGTATCCAACTCAGATAGTGCGGGAGTCCTATTAACTGACATCTATGAAGATATTCAGACATCTGCCTCAAGCTACTTTTTGTGCTTAATTACTTAATGCACCTAAGCAGGAAATGGGCAAGGCATGGGTTAAATGACAGAAGGAAACTTCCTGCTCCAGGCAAATAGCACTAGTACACATCATGAAATGAAATACAGAAGTAGCTAAAATAGTAGCATGAAGGTTTGCAACAATACCTATTAAATGTTTTTAATATTGGTGTTCCTAAACAAATAAAAGACATGGGGCAATTTACCTCACTGAACAGGTCCTTCATTTTATTACTGTGTTGCAGATAAGGTGTCAAAAACTTAGATGTGTCCACTTTTGTCCGTATCGTCTTCTTTCTGACTGGAGGTGCTGCATCCTCAGCGGAAGGTTTTTCATGTTCAACAGTATAGGTGACAGTTTTAGGACCTGCAAAGTCTGTGGTAGTAGTCTCAGTGATCTCAGTGATCACCTGGGAATAAAGAAAAAATTACTTGCTTTGCAATTATAAATCTTTTTATTATCATTATTGTATTTATATTTTAATTTTATCATAATTTTCCACCTCCTCTGCATATACAAGGATGCTCAGTTGCTATTCAGAAACCACTTACAAAGTGGAAAAACAGTGCCACGTTTCCTATTGGGAAAATATTCATACTCATATGTAATTCACCTTTCCACAATACTGTTTTCAAAAACTGATACACATCAGACACAGAAATAATCATGCTATTGCTCCCTTTAAATCCAGTCTGGCTACAGATTTTAAAACACCTGATGAATTCAATGGCTGGCTTCATCTTAAAAATAATATGATATTCTTCAAAAGTATAGTCCTAGTCTATTTGCTCAAACAGTATTCATTGAATTATATGTTGTTAAAATAAAACTATAGGAAGACTTTGGGAACAGATCTTTTGTTTGTCAGGAAACACACACAAAGTGAACCACTAAGCTTCTGTTTCAGCGTAAGTCTATGCCATAAAGAATATTTCACAGTAGCATACCAAAGAATTTATTATATTTGTATTAAAAATATAATATATACTATATTAATTTATATATATTATATATAATATAATATATAATTATAGATTATAGGTTATAGATTGTATAATATTATAGATTATAGATTATAATAGATTATATAGATTATAATAATATTATGAACTGTAATATTATATATTATATATTATAGATTATATAATATATATTTATAATCTATAATATATAATATAACTCCTTGTTAACTCAAATATTTGTTACCAGTGACATGAAAAAAATCTGCAAATGACCACAGTTATATTACACAAGTAAAGAGAAAAGAATTTATATGCAAACTGGTTTCAGGCAGAATCTTTATGTATTTCTTTTCCTAAAAATCTTTATGTATTTCTTTTCCTAAAAATGTTACATATAATGCATGCATGTCCCTATTGCTCATATAAACATATCTAGTCACATCCTCAATAATTCTGTTCATCTTTCATCTTTTACACTAATAATTGTGTGGTTTGTTTTTTGTTTGTTTGTTTTTGTTTGTTTTTTGTTTGTTTGTTTTTCAATATGTTACCTAAGAAATCTTTTAAAGCCTGTTTTTCTTGTTAATAACATAACCTGTGTTTCATTTTGTCAGCTCCTGTGTAAATTTAGCTGCTGGGCAGATGACACAGTGCAGAACAAAAACAAGCATAGTCCTTTCCTGACGGACACATCCACAGTTCCTTCTGATGAAAACCAAACAGTGGCAGGTGGCAATTGCACACATCCAAGTCTAATCCCAACTGCAGTCCAGAAAACAGATAGAACAGATACCCTGCACAAGCTAGAAGTCCTCTTGGTCAGTATACAACAGGGTCTTGGAGAGGAAATAAAGGATTTAAGAAAGAACTGTTCACTGATAGTTGTCTGCTTGCTATCAAAAATGACTCCTCAGAACACAAAAGGTCACTAGTTCAGCTTTGTATATTAATTACATGCATATACAGATCACATGCAGTTTCACAGGAACTTTTACCTCATGTGGTTCACCCTCCTCAATAATTGTCTCCTCAATGTAGTACTAGTAAACAAAGGAGAAAAAAAAAAAAAATCATTATTAGGCCAGATCATACAGAATAATAAGTTGTAGCTTCTCTTAAAAGTACTGTTTTAAAAACACGCTTCTGGAGAAACACAGCTGTAGTTCATAGGTACCTATCCTTGATGATATTGAAGATCTTTTAATTTTTTGCATTAACGATTGCATTTTTTCTGTATGTTCCTGAATCTTCAATGCATTCCAGAAATCTCCTAGACTGCTTGCATGCAGCCACAGCGCCCTTCCAGCAGACACTGGGATGATTAAGGCCATCCCTGAGCACAAGGGCGGTATCTGTGAGGATTTCTCCAGCTGCCTAATGAAGTGCCCAGAGCGCTACACCCACTCTGAGGCTGCAGATCTGCAGGTGAAGCAAAAACCTTCCTCCTTTTGCCACAAGCTTCCAGCCTTCTCCACCCTGACAGCCAGCCTCCATCCCCTGTTTAACCAGGGTTTCCACTCCCTCCCTGCCATGTGTGCCTCAGGCTCTCGTTTCTCATGACGCCACTGTCAACTCTTCTCTCCCCTGACGGTGCAAGTCCTGCTCACATCTCCCTTCATCAACCTGCACTGCCCCTCCGTGACCTGCCGGAGCACGGATCCCCTAGGAAAGACGAAGGCTGGGCGCTGTGGCAGGCAGAGCCTCAGCTCAAACGGGGAGCCCGCAGCCGCCCTGACGAGGCCGTCCCTGGGGCACGCAGCAAATGGCGGCCGCGCGATGGCGCCGTCCCGCCTGCCCGGCACCCGCCATGGCTGCGCGCCGCCCCGCGGCAAATGGCGGCGGTGCTGAGGGCCGAGTCCGCCGCCACCCTGCTTACCTGACAGAAACCACGTAAAGGTGTTGCTGTGGGAGCGAGCAGCAGTTTTATCGAAAAGGTATTTAACCTATTGAAAAGGTATTTAACTGAGGTTACCTTTAGCAAGGTAAAAACTTAACATGTTACCTTTGAAAAGCTCCTCGACAATCGTTTGTTCAAGTTCACATGCCTAAACTGCAGGAGCCAAAAGCTCTTTGAACCAATCCATTAAACATCTGACTAAAATTTAAGCCCTTTTCACAAAGTTGTTCTTCAGGCCAGGTTCACGTCGCTGGCTGATACTTTGCAGTCCATCTCTTAGTTTTGTTTTCAGGCAGTTTCTGCTCGCTGACCCTGTAAGGTGTTTGAACCACCTTCCCCAAATTCTGCGGTTATTCAACACTAAAAGGTTTGCATCATTTCCTAATTTTTGTACATCACAAGTGGCTACAGTGTCCAGTGCAGGCTAACAAATCTAGAGAAGGGAAATGTAGTATCTTAAAATCCTCAGCATTGCCTCAGCCACTCATTATTCAACCATAACATTCTACCCTTTCTGAAGACAAATCTCTGATAGAATTCATATAGGTTTAAAATAGAGGATGCATATAGTTTGAAAAAAAATCTGGAAATGATTAATTAGCTTTAAGATATACCAGATGTTATTGTTCCTGTTTAACTTCTCTCTTTAAATATATTGGGGGAAGCTACTACACAGCCCTGGTCTGTCTCAGCAATGTGCTCACAGGAAGGCAGTAATCAAAAATTAAAATAAATACATAAAAGATTAAACAGACCTGTGCAGACATAAAGCCTGACATATAATAAGTCCAGTATCAACAAATGAGCTTTGACAACAAATAAATATACATTTTATTACAGACCGCACACAATGCTCAGGAAGCATAGTCATAACCTTATTCTATGAAACAATGAAGAACTAGTGTCTTTTTGACTAGGTTGTACAACGTGTGTGTGTTTCAATGGTCTTATTTCCCAATACATATTTAACTAACTCAACTGGCAAACTGTATGACTTCATTCATTATTTAAATGTTTTGAAATTGGCAGCCAGGGCTCAATATTTTTGTACCGCCTGAAATCAGCAACCCATTGAATTTGGTGTGGAAATAAGAGTTGTGGGACATGTGTCTGCAATTCATTTTTATTTTCTTTCTCAAAGAGCCAAGCGGTTTGCTAGAACAACTGATACATTTAGTGATACAAATTTTCATGTCAGATAGTAAGAAAGTAACAAGACCTTTCTTCACCTTGTATACTTTTTAAATAGAAAACTCATTATTCCCACAGCATTTGTTCATGACAGTAAACTATAGCTTCTCTAGTTCCTTGGGATTCCTTTAATCCCATCATTAAGACTAAATACTTAGATGTATAGCTGTCAGTTTAAATGCCCAAACAGCAAATGAATCCCTGACTCAACTCCACAGATATCTGCACAGGTTTAGGTCTAGCTCCATCTCTGTGGCTTCTAAGACTAAATGCACTACTGGTCAATAGTATGTTGGAGGGAAAAAACTGCTTTATCTTTGCATTGCAGTGGGCAGACAGACAGAAGCCAGGCTAGACAGTGGCTTCCAAAGTCATCCTCTCTAGCATGGATTGGATGACAGAGGGCAAGCCAGGGGGAAAAGGAGATGGCCCCCTGCATCTATAATTATGCAGAAGTGTAACCACAAAACCTCGTGATGGGGGTGTGGGATGGTTACAATCCTTTTTTAAATGCAGAAACTATGACAGGAACCAGAGAGATTTTGCTCCGCTGAGAGCAACATTATGCTGTTGTTGTTGTTTTTTACTGATCAAACCATTTAGCAGATATCTAATCAAACCCTAATCTTCAAAGAGCAAACAGAAGTAACCATCTATGCTCATGAGCAGTGTCTTGTTAAAGTAGTTAATATAATCATTCACAAGGCAGAAAACAATCCAACTCTCAGATTTTCTTCTTACCTCCACAACTTCCTCGTATTCTTCCTCCTCCATTTTGAGGGTATTCTTCTGTCTTTCCCCCACTCACTGGTCATGCAGTGGATGAAAGTATGAATATACAGTATTAGCCCACAACTGACAGTGAAAAGCGACCTATCATGTTCATAAAGTGCATGGGTCACAGTAACTAGCAAAATTATTACACTGTTATTGGCTGATCGGTGGAAGAACTTGAACAACAGGAAGAACTAAAATTGGGATCTGCCATTAATTTGTTTCAGATCATTATGGGAAAATGTTGAATTAGGCTTGAAGCACTGAGTAAGTATCAATACCAATATCAGTTATAATTTTGGACAAATACTTTAATAGTTGTAACACTAATACTAGAATTCAGTGAAAATATTAAAAAAAAAAATACAGGAAGAGATATGTTGAAGTATGATTTGGCTTTTTCCATTACAGCAGTCGTATGAAGGTTTTTCTTTTCTTTGAGACTATTCTGTACAATTTTGTTGCATTATTAAAACTCTTGTGTAAATGGGAGCTTTATCTGCATATTCTGCTATATTAATTCATATATAGAAATATAATGTAGAAAAAGATTGTAAATAATTTTTAAGTGACCTTATGTTATTGTTAATGAGGCAATTTTGCTTTTCCCAGCATTAGCCCATGCATATGTTTTGTTTTGTTTTTTTTTTTTTTTTTTTTTTTTTTTACCTCCTGTGGCTTTTTTCTCTGTATTTCCTCAGACCTGGAAAAGATGAAAAATCCACTGAATTGGCTGAATTACAAAGTACAGATTACTGTCCAAACCTCTAAATGAACTAATTAACAATGATTTTCCTTTGCTGTGAGGCACAGTTACAATTTTCCACCGGGGAATATAGCCCCGTTTCTAATGTCGGTACGGGATGAGGCTTTGCAACAGCTGTTCCTGAGTCCAAAGATATTTGCCGTGTAAGCTAATACTACCAAATGACAGGGGGGTTTTGTTTAGCTGGCTAAACTGCAATTCCTTCTGAGGCAAGTGAAGTCTAGTAATGCAGGTTAAATATAGGAACATAGGATACTGTCCCTTTTTAGTCCCAATATGTTGAGAAAAATATATATATATTAAAAAATTAAAGCAGAATATTACCTAATAAAATAAATGAAAAATAACTCAGTCAAAAATTGGCACATCCTATGATAAAGTAGGCAAAAGTTTATGAACAACTGTGCAAGAGCAGTAGGGACTTGCACATAAGGAACCTCTCTGTACAAGTTGTCACGATTATAACCTTCAGTTGCACTTCCAAAACCCAGTTTTGGGCCCTTTTCTCTCACTGCAGTTTCCAACCAGTCAGTTATTCGGCCAGACAGAAAATCTGACTCCCATGGGCAAGGCACAACTGCTAATTTCCGAAACTACACAATCAGGAAACAGCTTTAGATCCTAATCTAAGGAAAAGAAGCCAAATGTGATTAGATGTCCTTACCAGCAACATCTAGTAAATATCCTTAGGAGCAAAGCCTCTCCAGTCTTCCCTCCTGAGCAGTGCTGGGCGAGAGCGAGCCTGGTACATCAGCTCCTAATTACGCATGTGGCCAGCACAGCCAATCTGGCTCCAGCCCGCTCCAATTTCAGCCCTAAATATACTTGGTGACCCCCGAGGAGGCCACCTGTTCTCAGCAACATGATGGAAAAGGGAGCTGGGCTCTTCTGTGCTCCCGAGGAACCCCAGGAGATACCACAGCTCAACTGAGCTTCACCGGGGCTCCGCTGAAATGGATCCCAAGGCAAATTCCAGGGAGCATTTGAACAGAAAATAAAACATATTATTTTTTGTCTTTCAGAATTGGTAATGAGTTTGAGTTGACAAGGTTGGTTTACAGCCTTTATTGTACCTGAATCAAAACTATCCAGTTATCAAAACTGTCATGGGCTGTAGTGATAGGGTAAGGGGTAAAGGCTTTAAACTAAAAAAGACTAGAATTAGATTAGATATTGGGAAGAAATTCTTTACTCAGAGGGTGGTGAAGCACTGGCACAGGTTGCCCAGAGGAGCTGTGGATGCCCCATCCCTGGAGGTGCCCAAGGCCAGGCTGGATGGGGTTTGGGCAGCCTGGGCAGCTGGGAGGTGTCCCTGCCCGCAGCAGGGGGTTGGAATTAGGTGGGCTTTAAGGTCACTCTAACCCAAACCATTCTGTGATTCTATGAAGCAATTCTAATGCACTGTTTTGGAAGATCAGGACTTATACCATGAATGGAGCAGAATCATGGTGAGGATAACAGAAGAAACCTCTTAGGTCATCTACTCCATCCGCACTATAGGATTGCGTCAGCTCTTCAAGAAGGTGCATTTAAAAGCCAACACCAGCTCTGATCAACTCTTTTCATATAATAGATCACATAATTCAATATGTGATTGTCAGGAGCCCTTAAGAGACACCCTCATGTTCCTTAACTCTTTCCAGAGGTTAATATTTATATCCAGATGAAATATCATATCTCATTTACTACTGCCAAGGATTTTATATCTTACGCAGAGCTGTAGATCATTCTGTTTCTCCTTTAGGCAAGCTGTATCCTTTTAATTATTCAGCATTTGCTTTACTAGGTAATCCTTCCTCCTTTTAATATTATTTCTGTTTATATAGAAGTCCTTCAGTTTCCTAATATCTCTTGAAGATGTCCAGAAATTAATATAGCATGTCGCTGGAGTTTCATTAGAGCAGTGTCAGCTTTAGATTCTGTTCTCTAATCCGGTCAGTTCCTGTGCGTGTGCATTCCAGAAATAGCTGTCACAGTCATTTTTTTCCAAACTACTGCTTTTCAGTTGATTAGATACATAACAAAACATCAAAATAAGTAATGACAAACCTTTTTGAGTAAAGGGCCAATTATTATTTATTATTATTATTTAACGTTTAATTCTTTATTGTTGTTTCCAACTCAAATCTCTGTTGATCTAAAAATTAACCTCACAGCCAGCGACTCCATCCGTCTTCTTGGTTCTCTTCAGCAAGTCTGGATTCAAGGCTTCTTTTTCACACTCAACAGTTGTTGCTCTCCCTGTAAATGACATTCCCCGTAGTCACTGCTACAATATTAGATGTTATTATACCTCGCTCCAATCACCTGATTTAAATGTTTGCTAGATCACCAGAAGCAAGTATCCCTCTGTCCTGATGGTTATTCTGACAAAATTAGAAAACATTTTAATACAGGATGCAATTTTTTGTACAGTTCTCTTGAAAGTTTCTGCAAACAGTCTCTCTCTTCTTGATACTCTCTGCAACTCTCAGGTTCCCAGAGCACCACAATCCGATTCTGTTGCAGTGCATTTCAATATATCTTATTTAGGAAGACAATAAATGAGGCCAAAATCACATGAAGGATGCAAGTACCACTTTTTCTGGTGCAGAAATGCAGCTGGTTTTGGTGTGAGACATGTCAGATATTTAGCAGCAGACAGTTCGGGGCTGGAAATGAAGCATGGAATAACCAAACAAAATTACTGTAGGGGTTTAGGAAGTCAAACTGTTACTACTGAAACACAAAATTGGACAGAACACAAGATGTATGTTCTGAGATACATCAGAACATGAAGAGGGAAAAAGAGAGTGCTCTTAGGTCATCCAGGGCTGCCCACAGATATTTCAGTTCATACATTTGCCATACATTTGCCATTTCAATTCATTCATTTGCCGTTCTGCTCTATGATTCTATGGAACATGCATGAGGCAAATGGAATAACAATGGTTCATATTAATTTATTTTTTCTTCGTTGCTTCCCTTGACAGTGAAAATTTATGTCTGTGACTCAGATTTCAAGCCACTGTTTGCTGGAGTATTCTGAGAATACTGGCCTGACTTTCCAGGGAACAAGTATATCCAGACAATGAGCCCTGCTGGTAGGTGACAGCCTGGCAGGTCGTGTAGGGGTAGCACACCAGGACGGAGTATTTTATCTGCAGTAAAAAAATATACATGTGCACAGCAGTTTTGAACTAAAAAGAGAGAATATAGAGGGCAAAATAGGGAGGATTAATGACTAGGGACTAAAGGGCCACCACACTGTAAGCCCCTACACACCACCCAAGAGGACACAACTGTTGCAGAAATTCTGGTTTTCTACAGCCACCCCCAGTGACATTTCTTTCTCAGCTTGAGCGTTCATTCCCTCGTATTTCTTTTATAGCACATCTCTCTGCAGACTCCACATTAGAGTTCAGAAGAATTTTAATTAGCTGAGGCTGGATTCCGTGTCATGAAACCTAGGCAGTACAGATCACGGTAAGCCGGCAATTATTTCTTGAAGGCAAAGACTTTGAGGTTCAAAAGACTTTCTCTTCATCCTTGCATCTGTTTGACTGAAAATTACACGGGAAATCTGTTGTGCCAGATTACATTGGCTTCTCTGTGTCTTGCCCTTTGTGTGGATAAACTTTCTGACATCAGCGGCGCTATATTTAACACCCTGAGGTAACCACTGGACCACCCGGATTTAACAAGCATTGTATCATTGTACAAGGACATATTTTCATACCTCCTTGTGCCATTGTCATTATTCTTGGACTGTCATTATTAGCTTACTTTTCATTATTTTCACCTTTCCTTTCTGCCTACCATATTTTGCACAGGAAAGTTGGGGGAAAAAATCTTGTCCTGGGGCTGTCTCCCACTTGATATCCCAGTGGTTTTGACTTGCTGCAATATTAAAAGCATCTGAGCAAGGCATTTTCATGATCTCAGTACTGAATCTGCATGTCACTTAATTTGGCAGTATAACTTTGATTAAGCGAAAAAAATCTGCCCTTTGAACACATGCCATGCATCTCTGCAATTTCTGTAGCTCTCTTGCAGCCTAGGAACTGAGTTATGGTTTTAGATGTACAAGCAAAGGAAAAGGCAGTCTCCTGAGGCTAAACATCCTTATTTCTCAATATTTTACTTATTTTTCTTTCTACTAATTATCATGCTGTAGAAGTGGCACATAATCTTAGAAATATGCAAAAGCCACATCACAAGAACTTCTGTTGTGTTCAAAGAAATAAAGCTTACACAAGTAGAAGTTGTACATTTCTAATGGCTCAGCTAAGCTTTCTTTGCATTAGCTCCGGGTGAAGGTACAAAATTTGCAGATGATATGAAATTTGAGGAATGTAACAATGTGTTTCTCTTTAAAAAAACAAACTCTAATCAACTCTTTTATACCACAGAAACATGTGCACAAACATCTCTTTCTTGTAATTGTTTCGAAACGACTAAGAACATCATCTATTAGCACAGATGTGCTGTTGACAGAGGTGGCTATGTGGGGAAAGGCTGTTCCAGAAGCACGTTATTTGGTTCAGAATCAGCATCCACACCAGCTTACCTACACAATTTTTAAACCACAAAGATCCCCTGCCTACAACCTCTGCAGCAGGGGCAGACAAATTTTGGTGTGGTGTATAGGAATATTGCAGTAGGTTGGGAAAAAAATAATAAACTGAAAGGCTTGGTTAGACAAATGCAAGTGCAAATGCACAAACACTGTCAGTGACTGTGTCTTGGCTAAGGAAGGAAAATTTCTATCTGACAGGGATTTAATTGGTTAAACCATGGATAATCCTAGGAAGTGCCAAGCTGCACAACACTGAGGAGCAATACTTGCTGTCTTTGCAGGGCAGACCTCTAGCCCCAGGACACGGAGCCGTCAGCACTGGGGTGCTGCACACAAGGTGTAAATCCATCTACAGCTGCAGCGATCAGGCCTGAAGCACCACGTCTGTGTCCCAATGTCCTGGAGATCTGAGGCATTCGGGAGTCTGAACCTGGCAACGTCAGACCCACTGGTTTGTGAGGATCCCTGAACACAGGAGGCAGGTCAGTACCTGACGATGAACAGTGTCCTAGTTCATTAACAACTGACTGTTTAACTCACTGGAAATCAAAACAAAACAACAAAACATCAAAACAAAACAAAACAAAACAATCCAACAACCCATAAACAAATGAAAAAGCATCTTCCCTTGATCCTGTTTATTCAGATCAGAAATGTCAGAATCAATGCCTATATATTTATAAAAGAAATAAGGTCATTTATATCACAGTTACATTTTCTTACTCATGTTAGGTTATCCATCCACCCAAGACAAGTATTTGTAAACACATTTTTAATAGAAGTACTATGGTAGTAGGGTGGGGTTTTTGTTTGTTTATTTATTTTATTTTTTAGGAAAGGATACGTGTTCTAACAAGATGAACTTCACCTCTTACTCTAGTGCTGCTGATCATCTTTCTAAAAGTATTAATAGAAAATATTAGATCATAACAAATAATTAGATCATAACAAATAATACGTCTGGAGGCAAGGCAATCAAAATGCCATGGTTAAGTCATCCACAGTGTCTTATTTGCTTGTTTATTTTTTGCTACTGACAGGTTAATACATGATGAGTAGCTGCACAAGCTACCAGCTTTTCGGTACTGAAACCAATCGCTTAGCATATTGCCATGAGTCAGAAAGACTTTGCAGGAAGGAGAGAATATCGGTATGAAACCAAAACTAATTTCATCCTTCCTGATGCTTCTGGAGACAGAAGGAAATGCTGCCTCATGGGTCAAGCTGTTTGGTTAGGCGATCTGTCTATGGGACACAGCTTTTGTTTACTGCCCACTGCCACCCTGCCACTGCTGAAATTGCTATCAGTACTTTTTTTTTTTCTGATAGTCCAAGCCACAAAATAAAGTCCAAAGAAGTATTAACCCACTGCTTGATGGTCTTTGGATATATGACCAAATTCTTAGTAAAACAGTATTAGCACAAAACAAAAACAAACCAAACAAAAAACCAACCACGAAGGCATTTCACTTTCTTCTCCGTCTGACATCTAGGTAACACATGATCATCACCCCATATTTTTTCAGATAAAACACTATTTGAAGTCACAGGGAAACACATATGTACCTTGTTGTTTGCCTGCAGTGGTTGTATATCCTCGAAAACCACATACCAAGGACAGTTCTCACATGAAATAATTGCTTTCCTTGTCCATTTGTTTTAATCTTACACGGTCACCTTGCTAATGCCCTGTAAGGATATTTCAAACATGGAATCAAGAGTGGATTCAAAGGGAAAAACAAAAGAAATGAACAAAAAAACCACCTGGAAAGAATGTGCCCAAGATGCCAAATACGTGTTAACCTTTTTTCAGCTGAGTTTCATGAAGCAAAGAGAAATCAGACAAATAAATGCATCTTAACCTAGAGGTCCAAATAGTTGTAGAAACTTTAAAAACAGTATCAAATACAAAAGCACTAGAGATATAAATCACAATGTAAAGGATACAGTAAATTGCCATGAGACATTCCCACCCAGCTAATGGATAGCACTGGCCGTGGTTATTTTGTTTTTCTCCATCTGAAGTGGCCATTTGCATGAAGGATTGTAGTCCTCACTTGATAGTATCTGTCACAGCTTCCACAGTTCTTTACTTAGATTATTTGCAAGTCTTAAAAGAAAACATTAATCAAAATATGATGTCAACAGCCTAATTTATCCCTCCTGCTAATGCTCCCAAGACAGCAACAGGGTTTTGCTCATAGGCACTAAGCAGAAAGAAGATACACTGAAGATTTCTTCAGGGAGACAAAACCAGCTCTGATTGTATCAATCACATTTCCAAACATGAGCCTGTGGGACAAACTTAGCTATAGCATACAATTCTTTCATATGCAACTCAAAATTTCTAGTTTTCAGAGTATTAACTACATTGGTATGAACTAGGGAAGGAAGGGGAGGTTCCTTTCAAATCTTTCCTTCTTACTTCTATTTATAAGGTAAGTAAACTTCTGTATTTTTAGGAGAGGCACAAACATCAGCTGTAAATCCCAGTGAAAAGCCATGCCTGGTTCCCAGAATTTCAGTTCTTACCCTGTCTCCAGCACTTAGCCCTTTGGCAAGCCCCTGTCTTGCTGTTAGGCCATAAAGATAACACAGCCCTTGTATCTTCCCCAACCTTTTTCATCATTTTTACCATTGCTGCAAATCATTGTCTTACAGCAAGTGCTCTGCGAGCTGTAGCTGTTACCTGTTAAGCAGACTGAGCTGTAATTTACAGCCACAGATGCCCAGAGAGCAGCTGGAGCTGCAGTGGAGGTGCAGCTGGAGGTGCAGTGGGAGACAACAGGTCTGCTCTGACTGCGGGGCAGAGAACCTCTGGAGCCAGGCAGGTGCCAAGAACCACAACCCCTTGTAAGTGCTTGTATAAAAACAGTGGGGTGAGGACCTTGCTACATCCCTCCTCCTTTTTGCTGCCTACTGTTCCTCAGCATTGGCAGGTCTTTTTGCTCTCACTCCCTAAAGCAAGCTCCAATCGCACTAATGCTGAAGGACGAAATCTCTTTCTTCTCGGTGGCCAGCCTCGGCTGCACACACAGGCATTGCCACACTCCGTAGTCACAAAGCAGCTGGCTGTTGGGGCATGGTCCTGTTTTCTCACAATCTCCCAATTTATTCACCTGGACTTCTCAAACACCTCTCAGTTGCTATATACATGTGTTCTTCCCCCAGCTTCTTAACAAACTCAGCAGACTTAGAGTGAATTTAGAAGCACTTCAGTGGTTTCTTATGGAACTGAGGTGAAGCAATTTCTTGAGAAGGCACGAGCCAGTCCAGGTTCATTTATATCCCAGTCCGCATTCAGATCAGTTATTAAGTCATCACATTAAGTCTATTTCTAACAAAGCTTGGCAGCAGGAGTTTCATGTGGCTTTGAACAGCGCTGCCAACTTTCCACATCATCCCACCACCAACAGACAGACGGATGGATGGAGACAGCTCCAACGTGAAGGCATTCCCTGCTGTAAGTCACTGGGGATGAGGGGACAGAGCTGAACACACTCTTTGCCTGTTGCAAAAATCATGATTAGTCCCTCAATTCTGAAATCACCTCTGCTGCCTTTTCCAGTTCCATGAGAATTGCACTGATAGCCCTGCCCCGTGTGAGAACAGAGGGAATAAATAAAATATTCAGCTCTTAGGCCCCGATATCTTTTTTTCACCAAGGTCATGCTTTTTTTCCAAAAAGTGAACAAACTGCAAATAGAAAGGTGTGAATGAGAAAACCACCCTTTTAATTTTTTTATTGTGCAAAAAAAGAATAGCGCTAGGAACAGTCTTCGCCATGGCATCCAGCCATTCCAGGGGTTTTTCAAATTCATGCCGGGTTCACCCGTAAAGCTTCTACTAAGTGGTGTCATGCACTGACACTCGATCCCTCTTGCTGTGAACCTCCCTGTCAGCCCCCCATTGCAAACTAGATCCCACAGGAAAGAAATAAGAAAGAAAAAAAAAAAAAAGAAGAAGAAGAAAATAAAGCAAATGCAATTTGGAAGAGACATGAGCTTCTAAAAGAATCATCGAAGGGCAAGGTCACAAAAACTGCTGTAAAAGAAGGTCAAGACTGCAAAGCTCATGCAGTATGCTCAGAGAATACCCTAATAAATAAATCTTCCCATCAATACACAATTCATGTGCCTCTGGTCCTGCTGCTGACTAGGTAACTGCCTAATAAATTGCATGGCTTTATTAGAAGCATTCTTTCAAAGGGATAGCCCACGTGGTGATGAGATGTCTAATTTCAGTGTTATGGACTTTGGTAAACTGTAAGCTGTGTCTTTGAGAGCCCTTCTTGCAAACTTCTCTGTTTTTAAACACATTTATATGAAAGTTTACTAATACCTCCAGCTGAAAAACGAAGGGGAAAGACTGCAACATGCTTAGCATTCCTAACGTGCATTGCTGCAATGGCATCTCATATCCTGAAATACCATCTGTGGTAGTCCATAAAATATTGAGTGCTTACTCGCCGTGGCCAGCAATACTTCGCAGAAGCAGTGCCCAGTGGTGGAATGCTCCCTGAAAGGTCAGTGACACAGCACGAAGGTCATGAGCACAGCAGCCACCAGGAGAAACTCGCTGGACTATTGCTAGCAGCTGCATCCATGAGCAAGCCACTGCTGCTCCCATTTCATGCCTCTAGAGTAAAACTAAACAAAAAGATAAGCAGTTCATCAATAAAGTCACATTTTGTTGCAGTGAGGAACTGCAGCCCCACAGATAATACCCCTAGCTCACTTGGCGTTGCACCATTCTGTACCAAGAGCAATGGATTCAGCAGTACAACCTGCAGCAGCTCATGAGCTGACACATGGCTGCAGACTGAAGTCCTCCCATTGCTGCTTCCTCGGTGACACAAAAGGGGATTTTGCCTGAATAACTAAAAACAGGAGGGAGGCTAAAGGCTGGTGACTTCACAGCTCTTTTTATAAAGCAGCATTATGATGGAGGACGGACAGAAGCAGCTGCAGAACCACCCCAGCTCTGGCACAGGTGCCATCCGAGCCGCCCCGCAGGCAGCAGCAGCGGGACCTGCTTTCGTGCCTGGCTGGGCTGGCACCCCCAGCAGTGGTGCCGTGGAGGAAAAGCTTGGTTTTGGGCAAGGAGACAACTTGTCCTGGAGTCTGGAGGCCTGTCGAGACACATCCTGCTGTGCTGGAGCATGCACTCAGCTTATTCTCGTTAGGGTGAAGGTTTGTTGAAGGACGGGATGGTTTAATGCGGTCAATCTCTTCCCATTAAAAATCAGGTGTAATGATCTAACACATCAAGTTCAGACGCCTTGCACTGCAGGACCTCACCTTCAGGTTTAGCACTGCAGCACAAAGACTCAAGAGCAAGATATCTCCAGTAGAAGTGCTTTAACCCCCAGATCTCTGAGCAATGCGCATGGCACAAATATTTCTGTTTGTTGAAGGTTTGGGCATTGGCAGTGAAAATGAAGGAAATCGTTTTCAGGTTTAATGGAATCATTTCTACAAAGAAATGGGGTGTTTAAAGCTATCAAAACCTGTCTGTTTAAAAACAACCATCTCTTCCACAGCCTAAAAATACAGGAAAACACATCAATTTCAAATTTACTAAGGAAGGACTTCTTAGAGAGAGCAGACCCTAGACAAACTAATGCAATTTTCTCAGGGTAAATAAATGCCTTGAGGACAGACACATCTTCCAGGGAGACCTGCATTATTAACCCTCACTTTAAAAGGTCTTCCAGGGTCTCACTGCTGGTCTCACCGCTGCCCTGGCTTGAGGCTGAAGCAGGGTGCTGGGTAAGCTTCCATCCCTGCCTTGCTCGCAGGGGACAGACAAAGGCAGCGAGGAGCAGCCGGAGCAGAAGACGTGTCGTGGGCATGGCCAGAGGCCAGCAAAACCTCCCTGAAACTGCAGCGTGGCTGTCCTCAACAACAGCTCGTCCCAAGATACAAAAACTAACGTGAGGAAGGGGTTGCTGGCCTTCCAGCAGCCCGCTAAATTGCTCCGTGACATCGTAAGCATTTATCTGGACTAAGAGGGGACCGAGTTTTTAGCAGCACAGTCAAGGGATGATTTAGAGGAAAGATGATAGTCTACAGAAACATGCCTGGCACACAGGGGAGCAGCCCGGGCTAGCAGCTTCTGCAGCACTGGGCTGTTAGGGTGTGAGTGAATCCCACGGGGACCAGCTGCAGGGCCAGCACAGCCCCACCACGCACTCGAAGCTTGCAGCATTGTGAAGAAAGCCTGGAGGAGCACATGGAAGAGAAACCTGAGCAATCACAAAACAGCAATGTGGGACACGCATTCCTGTGGGGAAAAGAGCTGAAGATGAGTGTAGTCTCCCAGAGCCCTGAGGGGCCCAGCACTGAGCAGGATTTCCACCCCACTCAAGAGAAAGGTGAAAAGCTGAAAATGCAGCTGAGCGAAGAGAAGGCGGCCCACATAACTCAAAGCTTAACCAACAGCATGCACCCAGGTGAGGCTTAGCAGCAGGTACCTGCAAAGGGACGAAGCTGGCACGGGGAAACCAGGCGGTTTGTGTGCCACGTCCTGGCCACGCAGGTGGTGACTCGAGGCTGCATCTCCTCACAGCTGATCCTATTTTAGGCCATTCTCCTGCCTGAGAGGGAGCTGTTTGGGCAGACCTGCCGATAGCTCCAGCCCTCACCAGCTCCAGCCCCCCAGTCCCATTGCCCCCCTGCCCTCTCTACTCCCCACCACCTCTTTCCACACCCTGCCTGTGCCAAAAGAGCCATCTGAGCAGCCTGAGTGACACTGAGGGACAAACCTAGCTGGGAGCCATTCAGAAGGTTACAAATAAAAGTGATTTTATCACAGATTTAGGTCTCCCCTCTTCAGTGCTGCCACACAAGTGTTCGTGGTGCTGCAAGGGGCAGAGAGGGTCTGGGATTTATTTTGGTGGCTGTGCAGGTTTGAAATGTTTGATCAGCTCAGGTATAGCTCAACTCCCTTAAAAAAAAAAAAAAAGCTTCCAGCCTTAAATTCTTTGCTAATAAAAAGGAAGATCCTGCCCCCCTCTGGCCTCCCTGGAAGGAAGCAGCCCATGGAGCATCAGCAGCTGCAGAAACCCTTCATAGTGGCTTTGGACCAGGAACTCCAGGCTCGATGCAAATCCCAGCTGCCGAGCAGCTCCCAGCGCTCGGAAACATCTGAGAACTCAGGGCTGGATCCAGGGCTGACTGGCAGGAGCCTGAGGTAGCTGGAATTGCTCTGGGGCAGCTCCCACCACGCTGCCAGGCACAGATGCATACACTGAAAAAAATGTCAAACCTGCTTTGAAAGTGCTATGGGTAGTCTAAAAATAAAGAAATAAATTATCCATCCGAGTTAATATAAACAATGATGTTTATTAGTTGTTTATACAGCTCTAATATGCAGCCATTAGTTCATGTTTTAAAGCTATCCGTACAGGTTAACGGGGTGTCTGTTGGGATTCAACAGTACGAGGACCTCAGAAGCAAGTCTTCAACAGTACCAGTATTTATACCAAATCTTTATGTACAAAGAGTTTAGACAAAATATTATTACTCCAAGATCTGCATCTCCTTGCATGACCCCAGTAGTTTGCCTATACAAACACACACACACATTTGGAAGAAGAATACCTGCCCGTTCAAAAGAACCAGGGACCAAAAGCAAGACAGAACAAAGTCAGTAACAACATCAGCTCCCGAGATGTCAACTGTACGATAATTCTGCATCTAATTCAGCATCATGTTAAAGATCTGTTACACATTCAGACAGAATAAATCAATGTACACTGTGCAGTAAGAGTAACATCTGTAATTTTAAAAGTATGATTTGTAATTTTAAAAGTATTAAGATCTAAAAGATACCATGCTTTAACTCAAAAAAAAAGACAATTAAAGAGAACACAGCAGTCGAAGTATCTTGCACTCAAGAAAAAAAAAAAAAAGCCAAAAAGCAACATAGGATTTTAAGAAATGTAATTACAGTTTCACACAGGAGCTGTTAATGCCTAAGGCAAGGCTCATTCCCGGAGGCCTGCTCTCTGTAAAGGGACCAGAGTTCAGCAGTAGCAAACAACTTCTTGTGCGCAGCTAACAAGAATAAAAGGTATTTAACACTAACACACAGGAATGAAAACCTTCCAAAATACTTATTTTGTATTTTTTTTAATGGACTAACGCGGCAATCTACAGTCTAAGCACCAAGGGCACGTGGTCTTGGGGAATGAACAGGTCAGAGAAACCCCGTACTGAACGGGACGACAGTATCTCACATAGGCTGTTTTGGTTTTTAACTTCTCCAATCTGATCAGATTTAAAAGACGAAGCAAAGTTGAAGCAAAGCCAAGCAGTATCACAGTGAGGAGGCCGAGAAGCAGCAGGACACGGGCAGGAGCTGTGCTGAGGACCAAGGGCCGGCCAGGGGCCACAGGTCACCGCAAGGCAGCGGCTGCAGCAGGAGGCAGCAGGATCAGCAGCATCTTGCCACCCCTCTCTCCACTGTAACAGTGGTGTCACACCTTTACTGCGCTCCTCAAGACCCATTTAACATGTCTACACATTACATAAATCAACAGAAAACTTACTCTGCAAGAGTACCTTCACGTGGACACAAGTACTGTGCAGGTAGAAGCAGAGCAACAAGCCCCAGGTTAACACCCATGGCACACGACTGCATCCTTGCAGAGCGGAGCGGCAGCACACCGCTGGTGCAGCCACACACACACGGTTGGTTTTGCTGTTGTTGTTTTTGAGCAGCTTCAGTTTCATCTCTCTTGCTTTGTAAGCAGTTACCTGCAATCCCCCTCTGCTTACAAAGCTGCAAACAACAGCGTGTGATATGTGACTGCGTAGGAGCAGCACACACACCACGGGAACTCAGAGTTTTCTACAGGAAAAGAGCATTTCACCAGTAAGTTCGTTTTCTGTTCTACTTAAAACCAGCACACACAATTACCAAAAAAACATCCAGCAGAAACCCCACCAGCACAGAACAGTGCTTCCTACCCCAGGAACGCCTACACAACCCCCTGCGCTGGGTGGGAAATCAGACATTTGCTCTGAAAAAGTTTTGCTGCAACACACACAAAAGGTAGAATGCAAACTGTACAATTTTGACAAGCACTTTCATCTTAAAATAATAAATATTGACAGCTTTCTTTTTTAAGGACGAGCAATTCTGAAGTTACAAATAAATGTGTCCACGTGACTGTACGCAGCCCCTTACCTGCCCACCCTCAGCCCCCCAGCAATTCCAGACCAAACGTGTGCTTGTTTCACCTCACCAAACAAGAATTAAAAGAACTCAGTAAGTACCCTCCAACTAACTGAAAACTGGATTTTAAAAGCCAGGAAAGACAGAAAGAGGTAAGGGGGAAACAATTCAAGGAATGTTCTGATCAAGTTTCAGAAGATGTTACGTAAGAGAATCATAACTGAACTTTATTACAATAAATAGCTTTATAAAGTTTTAGCACAGATTTAAGACACACAAGTGCTCAAGCCAGCCCTGAAGTCCTCACATTAATTTGAAGCAGTAATTTTGTGCGCTCTGGAATGACATTTTATTGCAGTATCAGAATTAGCCACGTATTGACGCATTTCTTTCAGAAAGAAGACAACCTTTTTAGAAAGTACAAAACACAAAGTGATCAAAATAAACATGACCCTGGACACATCCTTACTGGGCATACGTACAGATGTTACTTGGCATTTGTAAAATCCCAACGGAGACAATATCCTGTAACGCAACCACAGCAGCAGCATACCAACCCGAGGTGTACTTCCCACTCAGAGGGGCAGAGGCTTAGTGTTGGAGGCTGGAAATGCAACCAGCGTGGGGCTGAGCTCGCGACGAGGCAGCCCTGGAAGCTGAGCGGCACAGCTGGGGAGCGGGGCTGCAGGCACAGACAGCCAGGACAGCTGGGGACACCTTCCAAACCCTCAGAACAAGCACTACACAGACACTGGGACTGGCTCAGCTGCCACTCCTCTGTTATACAGAGACAGTTCTTAAACTTGTCAGCCACAGAAATGCTCAGGCTTCCCAATCTGAGGTTTGTTTTGTTTTGCTTTTCCTCTTCGGACCTCTCAGGAGGCTACATCTTTTCTTGGCCACCTCTTCGACCCGCCATGAGTAGAGACAGGAAATATTTAGATAAGAGCAACACTGAGCTGATGATTTACATCAGGCTGCTATCTGATGGGAAGAGATCTTTCAAGAAGAAGTTTCTGTACGATACAAAAATTAACCAGTAAAATCCCAGTAAGGCAAGAATATAATTTCTGCTTGTGATTCTAAAGAACACCATAAAAAATAGTTGGTGGCAACCACTTATTTCTCTTTTCCACATTTAATACACTCACTGCAACAATTATATCCAAGTCACACTTCTATTTACAGTACATGCCATGACCGTACGCTTACACACGTTACTCTTAGTGCCATTCTTCACATCCTTCCTACCCCGTAATGCTCAGTGAGGCACCACTTAAAGGCTCAGTATTACTTTTGTTTGAATTAGCCGAGAAACCTTCTCAGACATAACTCGTCTGAGAGCAAAGTTAATGTTTTATTAGCTGATTGAAAAGGAACTACTTGCACGAGGATGTTTACAAGGCCAAGTATTCTTGGATTAAGTTATTTAAACACAGTCCCTTGAAAAGAATTCCAGCAAACCAACCTGCTACCAGGACAAATTTGGTATTTCCTTTCCCAACAAAAGCTAGCCATGGTGAGCCCGATGAAGGGAAAAGTGCTTGGCATGCAGGGGACAGAGAGCTCCGAGAACTACAAAATAAATTCATCACAAGCTGTGTTAAAACTGGTGAGTCGGGAGGGGAAGAATGCTCATTTATACATGACTGTACATAGATGCTTTTATAGAAATAGAGCTATTTTAGGAAAATGGAAGTTTTAGCACACAAAAAAGTGATTAGGGGATTAGCTTTAGGCACTTGGGCTGCATAGACATCATAGGTGCCTGTCAGATGCGCCTAGCACTCTCTCACACACACCCCTGGGAGCACGTTATTTAATACATAGGAAAACAGCTACTAAGCCTCCCTAGAAAAAAAAAAAAAGAATATAGAAAAAATGGGCCAAATTGATCTCCTCATATTTTCCAAGTTGTATATCCCACCTCTTCTCACAGTTAAAAATCTGTGCAATTTTCAGATCACAGAGACAACACTGAGTACAGCCAATGTACAAAGTTTATTATTTGCTAAACCAAAGAAACATCTAAATAATAGATTATTGAAATATGAATTACTGGTACGGTTTTTGCTAGAAAAATGCTGTTCTGCAGCATAAACTTAAATAACCGTTTTTTCAGGACACCTCCCCTTTTCTGTGTAACATCCTAAGAAAGAATTACACAAAGAATGAAGGGAAAGTAATCTTAAGCTTTTTCTCTGAAAGGCAAGACAACACACGGAGGGTAACAACACAAAAGCCATACAACTCAAGGTGATGACTCATGTTAAGACAATCAATTCCACACAATAACTGAGAGAAGCTATAAACAGCATCGGTGCAAAGTTAACTTGCTTTTCTACGGGCAGAGCTGTGTAAAAAGCCATGAATTGTCCTACAGGGAAACGAAAAAAGCTGTAAACGAGAAGCACGTAATAAAGGGCTTACGTGAGGTCAAAAGTTTGTCTGCGCTTCTCTAGTTCTGCTGCATGAGTAGGTTTGAAAATGTTTGTAACATTACTTACAAGGCAGGGTGCAAAGGAAAAGACCATCACAGCCACAACAGCATCCTGAGGGTGCATGCTTGTGTAGCCTGCTCGCTAGTATGTGAGCAGATACGCTTGTTGTGGTGCTAACCCTTCAGCCAGACAGACTTTTCTACAAAAACTTCCCCTGCGACACCTGGACGCAGCTTTTTGGCTTTCTCCAGTCTTTGCTGCACCTTGAGCAAGATCCCAGCCACTGCTTGGTGCTGTGAGAATTTGGGACAGCCACACAGAGAGTGTGAATCTGTTTAGAGAGGGCAGCTACCACAGACAAAATCCACCCTCTGAGGCTGCAAATCTAGCACATGAAATGAAGGCACGTCTTCCTTTGCTTCCTAAGCCCCGGCCAGGAATGCTACAGGCACGCAATGCTTCAGCGAGCACTGGCCACCGCTGAATTCTGCCTACTGAACAGCAAATCTCCCCGTTACAATACTGTGGCATCATGAAATAGCTGGAAAAGGAGCCTGCTGATTGCATGCGATACAACACGCTCTCGTAGGTGGGTTAAGGCTGCACTGCTTGCCATCCAACACACAGGCAACGATTTGCTTTTTGGCTTACGAGCTCGTTAGGGCACAAAGGACGCGGCTTGCACAAGCAGACTTCACTTGTGCAGTTATTCCCAGCTCCTGCTAGGGGTCTGCTGCCACTGCAGTACCTTAGAGGCCACAGAGAACAGAAGTGGCCAGGATACTGAGAGGGAAAAGGACAGTCAGTGCAAGTTAAGGTGTCTCATTGCAACACAAGCCATACCTGGAAAAAAAAAAAAAAAAAACAACACGACCACGCTTTCATTACATGGACATCGTAGCTCCTATAAATTTAAAGTGAGGGAGTAAGCAGCAAATTCCAGCAAGAAGTGGCTATCAAAAATCTGCTCCATGATATTTCCTCCGTGAACAGGAAGGACTCATTGTCTTAAAAAACAAACAAAAAAAAACAACACGCAACCTTTACACATTCAGGCAAGAGTGTACAGTACTTAAAAATATTAATGCAAAATATTTTAAAGGCATGAAAGGGAAGACAAGACTCAAAAACCAGACACTTAGGTTTATAAGCATGTCTGCTTTTTCTTTTTTGAGACTAGAAAATGTACAATTCCATTTTATATGCAAGAGTGCACAGTTTGTTTCTTGAAGATACTATCAGATAAACGGAGAAAGTAATCTTTGCATTAAATTGTTATTTCTTCAAACATTTATACATTTTGCAATACACCAGTTACATACCAATACCTATGTGCATGCACTCTAAATATAGGCATGTACACGTTAAAATGTTTAACAAAGACAGCAGGTTCCCTAGCCAATGAGCATCATAAAGAGATACCAAAAATATATTAAAAAGTTAAATTCTTTACCTGCCTTTGTTAAATACAGACTTTTGAAACTGACTCCCTTCTTTTCCCCACAAATTCACGACATGATCCCCGGTGAAGCAGGCAAATGGGAAGGCAGGTGCGCTGACTGGATTACCCCACGACCAAGATAAGCACCTTAAAAAGTTCACTCTAAGCTTGTTCTTTAAAATGTCTTTTCCATCCTTATCAGTTGCATGAGCTACGAAAGGGAAGGACATTATAAACGGCGCCTTTATTTCCTTTTACTATTCCCTTCAAACTCACATCTCCAACAGAAAAGCCCGGGATTAAGGCTACGTGTGCACCTTTACAATACTGGTAATATTTCAAACCATCCCACTGAAAAGCCTGTACCCTTTAAAATGCTAATTCTGACCGTCTGCGTGGCACAACCACCCCTTCAAACACTACAGCAAGGAAAGAATCACGCAGTGTCTGACACTTCTGATAACTCACCTGGGGACCATGCAAGGGAGTTATATTTTCGGGAAGTACTGCCCTGGAACTTCTGTGGGAACACGATCAAGGGGTCACTTAGGGCTTTTCAAGTAGTGTAGTCTGCTTTGTTCCCCTTCCCACCCCAGTTCCAGCCATTGCATATAGGTATATCGACATTTGATGCTATCAAAGGGAAACGCGCCTCTTCCTCTGAAAAACACTTCCTGCAGAGCACGACTAGCTTTGTACGATTCCAGTGGGACTTTTAAACATACTTTTGTCTCTCTTCTTTGGTTAAGGAAGAAAAAAAAAAAAAAAAAAAAAAGGTGACATTTTTCCCTTTAGGAGAGTTAAAGGTACTTCTGCGAGACTTGAATCACAAAGGAACATGTGCTGCAAAAAAAAGAAAAGCAGTAGCATCGGACAGCATGACATGCGCTTGTTGGAATCATCTAATCCAATGACAGCTACATTAAAAAAAAAAAAGAAAATTTGTTTTGTTTTAAACTCTTTGGCAAATTTGTACTGTTTGCCGATACTGTAATTTGAAGTTGAACCCATATGCCCCAACCCAGTATGAAAAATCTAACTGAAAAATCACGTGAGAAACAAGCAGCTGTCCACAGAGAGAGCTTGCTTTGTAAAGTTGTGGTGAGCCAACTGTCTGGTGGGCCTTCCAGCCATACGGATAACGAAGGAAAAGAAGCTGTGACACGTTGGCAATGTCAAATATTAGTACTACTGTCAACATACTGATTCAGCTTTACACACTGGTCTGAACAGATTGCAATTAACCTAAAATTGAGGTATAAATATACACAAATATGTACAGTACACATACAGGAAAATATTTTTGCATTTGTAACATCAGTAACTTTAAAAATACTGGAAAGTTGATATCTATGCCATTGATTTGTTTGCTAATTTACTGGAATAATGAAGCCACATCTTCGACTAGAGAGGACTACAACGGAATAGTAAAACCCCAAAATAAAAGTTCCTTTCTCTTGCTTCATCTTCACCACGCTCAGCATCAGACTGTTCTGAGTGGCTGTATCTTGAAAAGGTTGATCACAGCTTTTATGTGCATCCCCGGAGGAAAACAACCAGGAAAACAAACTTGAGCCATCAACCGCATCTTTCTTTTTGCTGAGTGGTCTTAATTTTTAATACGTGTGTGTATCTACGTAGAAAATAAAGTTGTCATCAGTTCATTATAAATACATCTAACCCAGTAATTCTGCCACTGTGAGGGTAATCACGGGTACAGCTTTTTTTAAGCAAAGTCTGTGCAAAGGGGTCATTAAAAATCATCTGATCTTAAGTCTTGACATCATCCATTCGAGTCCTTGGCAGAGTCTGTAAACAAAAGAGATAATTTTTAAAGGAATACATGCACTCCTCGGGGTAACTTCAGATGATTAATTCCGTGGCACCAATTTACACAAACAGCAATTAAACTCTTCCTGAGAGCTCTGTAGTTCTGACTGAAGGCATCATTTCCAGAAACAATTCACTTTTTTAGGTCTTGTTATGCAATCTATGGGTGAGAGACTCCAGTTCCCAGCGCTTCCAACACATACACTGAAGGTCTCTCTAATTGCAATTATTCTTAATAAACCACGACAAATTTCAGGTTGTTCCCACCCTTGCCCCCATGAAGCCCCAGTCGTTTAAAAGTACACCTCCATGAGATGGGACTGCAGATTTGATTTGGAAGTTGGGGTGTGGGTCACTCTGATCCTAAGCCAGCACGTTCTGAACACAAAAATTTAAGTGCAACATTATTACTGACAAGGGAACAGCGTGTGTTAAAACCAACTACCACAGCAAAAACATGAAAATCATTCCAGACTCCCCTCCTACAGAGGAATAACTCTTACCCCTCTCCAGTTAGAGCACAGCACGCCTGAATGTGCCACTGGTGATCCTTAATTGAAGTCAGTTTCAGAAACTGAGAGATTTCAGCCACTGTCATACACTCCTTAACATCTTGCTTGTTAGCAAAGATCAGCAAACCTGCTTTTTTTAAGTCCTTGGGAGGAAGAAAAAAAAAAGAACGTAATTACAAAAAGTATCCTTGGAGGCAAAAGCTACAACAGCAAACTAGTGAGTCGTGAGTGGTAGCAAAAGGCTAGCTGGTAGAACACTGCAGGCTGATTAGTGTTTAACTTCAGGAAATCTTTTGATCTAGCAGACCAGATGTCCAATTTTTGCCTCAAACTACCTACGCCACGTTGCTGTCCTGCAGGAGGATCGGGACACCCCGTGTCCCTGCCACGAGCACTGTGTGCAGTTACAGCAGTGTCACCCACCTGTTTCAGGGCCAGGCTTTCTGCCTAACCCCCCTTGCAGAGTGCTTGCTGCAGTGCCATTTTATTTAGGGGACACTCAGCATTTGGAGGAAATCTTTCACATGGCTTTAGAACCAAAGGACGCACATCTAAATGAACACGCACATTACACTGAGTGTCTGTATAACGCCCCGTGCAATATTTAAGCCATCAGTACAACAATTTAGAGATCAGTGACTCTAGGGCCAAGCTTATTTTATCTCAAACTGCTTGGAATTACGCTAGTACAGACACATACTGTTAAAAATCTGTCCCTCTGAAAGCAGCAAGGCTTTCCCAGAAAGCCAAAACAAGCCAACCACTTAAATGCCTGTAAGGCAGACTAGTTTTTACCAGCAATAACATTAATTCCCAAATGACCCTCTGGTTCAGAAAGCAGCTGGAACTGACCTCAGCAGGCCAATTTTGCTTCAACAAAAATTCAACTGAGCTAGTTAACAAAAATGATTTTTTTTTTCAAAGACTGCAAGGAAAACCCGTTCTAAATGAGTATCTGATTTTCATTTCAGCTTATACGTATAGTTGTTCTCTTCAAGTCTCATAGCATCGGGAGGGGGAGCAGAACATCACTGTGTTGTGAGACAAGGGGCACTTGAGCTGCTGGATGGATGCTTTCTGAGCACAGCAGCAGTCTCCCAGCATGAAGCAGGGGCACGTATACTGCTCGGAGTTTCAAACTTCCCTCATTTCAATTTCAGTTCATTAACATGTTCAGATTACGAAACAGAAGACGCAGACTTTGTTTAGCTCCTCCAACAGACTAAGTCGTGCAGCCAAGAAACTCAAACTGTGGCAGCAGCAGACAGGATGGCGACAGCCCCCCATGGCACACGCAGTGCTCCACCAGAGCCACGGCAGCCACCAGTGACAGGTCTGGGACCATTCAATCCTCTCTGTTTTTCTAACTGATCTTGTCCCAGCCACTCTGCCCGGGGGGCTGAGCAGCCAGCCACACCACACCAGAGACCTGAGCTGGTGAAACCAACACCCCCAGGCACGGCCACAAAAACCACAGAGCTCGCGCAGGGGAGGGCGCTAAAAAAGAGAACCAAAACCCCTTCCAGCTGCTATGAGCTGACACCAGCACGAAAGAGACTGGCCTATCCTCTTCCCTGCTCTCCCAGCTTTCCTGGGAGACCTGTATCTTAAATCCAGTTTATTTTATTAGAACTTTTCCCCTTGGGAGCATCACAAGGTGTAAGTTCCAGACCTCCACATCACGCCTACGTTTTAAGAAGTTAAACATAAGGACTACAGAGTCAGGGCAAAGAATAAGGCTGCCTCCGACATGCCAGGAGAACGAAACAGTTATGGTTTAGATTATACAGAATCTGCGTGTCAGCTGGACAGCGGTTGAGGTTTTGCAGTTCACAGTTCTGCAAAACACAGTTTCTTAGTTAACCCCCACTAAAACATCACAAGATGGTTAAAAAAAAGATAAGGGAACATTTTAGGAGGTCACCTGCTTCAGAGAACACAGGTTACCTGTCCTCTGGCTCTCGGCAAATTACTCCAACACAACACTGAAGAAAAACTTCAGTAATGGGGTATTTAAATTGTGGTTAATTAACAATTAAAAACAAAAATGAAGACATAGAAAAAGCCCTTGTTTTTCTCAAATGCTTCAGATTACTGTGAGTTTTCAAAGAGAATGTATAGACAGCCTTTGCCCTTCCCACAGCCACCCACTGAGCAGTGGCTGTGGCTGAAATACAGATGTGATATTTTGGGATGTGACATCAATTGTATGAGTGTCTTCATATTCTGACAAGTTTAAGTTTGGAAACTCGATGCCCTCTGTGTCAACTCACACAAACTGAGTCAGTTTGCATCAAACTTATCCTGGGTGTCACAGTAATAGTCACGCTTATAAAAATATCTTCAGTAAAACTCCAGCCTCTGGCCCTGCTGCACTTCACCACGAGATTATGTACGTTCCTGTGCACCCCATTGAAGTGTTTGGGTGTTTCAGAACACATGAGAGATGCTCCTTGGCTTATGTGGCAGTGGAGTATTTGTAAATCAGACACGGATGGTTCAGTTTCAGACCTAATACAGGGCTCAATTTTAAAGAAAGTCTTTAAGTTAGCAAATCGTACTCTCATTCTGTAATTCCAAGTAAATGCAGAATGACAGCTCCTATAGCTTTCTCATGTACTTTAGGAGTTTATTTCATGCTCTTATCCCAGTTACTGTTAGGTTATTATTGCACAGGTTTCCTTAGAACTGTAACAACCTCAGCTTTCACCCATAAGATCAAGACCACAGGTGTGGTCTGTAGCCCATCTTTAACAACTGGAGGACTTCAAGAGCTTTCAGATCAAGAAAAGGGGGAGCAAACATCTACTGCAAAACTTTCCTGAGCCCCAGCTCCCCCCTTCACCCTTGCTCATTTAATTTCCTCTCAAATTGGCTTTCCTCAAGTCTCTCTGTCTCTGTTCATTCTTTTCCCTACTTCTGTGCCTTAGAAGACTCCTCACTTATCCCTCAAATTGGAAAATAAATAAATAAATAAATAACAAGAAGAGCAGACGATGTGGGCAGTGGAGGTGTGTAGGAGGGTTTACATTAATAAGGCAAACTTAAACTGATATTCCCTCAGAAGTTCCCCAAACAAATGGTTTCGTTAGCTTCCAAATGTCAAAAAGGCCACAGGCAGTCCCCTTGTTCAGTTCTGTAGCTATTCCTTATAAAATACACAAGTAAGACTGTATCAGTTTCACTGTGAAAACAGAAAACATTGAGCAACCGTGAAGCTATCAAAAATGGTAATTAAGCTTTTGGAGGAAGTAATATTTGTAAAAAGCTATCTCATTCTTAACGTGACTTCTGTGTTTTTTCAACATCAGTCCATTTACAGGGCCTAACTTCTGTTTTGCTGAAACACTCAGAAGTTGGAAAGTTATTTTTGTGCGAGGTAACTAATTTGATATTAATTTACAAATTTATTGGGAGCTTCACAAAAGACAGAAACTCCAGAGGGAACAAGATGGATCTGATAGTACTACCCACAGCTAGGAGCATGACTTAAATGGGAATTTTCACAAATCGTGTGAGTGTTTCCTTATCCTTATCAAATCTTACCCGCAATAAGCATTAAAACAAAGAGAACTCAGAGCCTACTCACCTCATGTGCTAACATTTTGTAGAGTTCTTCTTTAGTCACAGAAATCCTCTCTCTGTCGGTGCTGTCCACGACAACTATTACAAACTTCAAAAAGTGAGAATTCATTAGTCAGCACTTCAAAGAACACGCTCTGCCTTCCAGGCCCCGCACACTCACGCAGAACAGATTATCAATCCCACCAGATTATGCAGATAGGCAGCTGGATTATCAACTATGATCTCGCTCCTTACACACTTCTCCTGGCCACAGCACTGCTATGGTTAACAACATGTCCCGTGCTCTGTGCACAAGGTAGCTCTGACAGCTTTCTGACTTCCATTTTCAAGCGAAACATTTATACTGAAAGCAACTGTTTGTCTGCACTCCCAGACCTGGTTTGGCTTTTTGCTTAGCACGCAGATCCCTCAGATAATTTGCTTCCTTAAATAGGCAAAGCGCATCATTTTTTTCCCCTTGTTTCAAATTCTAACCTGCAAGTGGGTATTTTCAAGGGATTCTAAAACACACATCATGTTTGTGCTTCAAGAGCACGCACACAGATACATGTCAGAGTGCCTTCCAGCGAGGCACAGGAAAACAAAGATTATAGAAATTAACCTTCAGAAAAATACCAACAAAACCACAAGTGCTAGCACGCAGGAAAGCTTGACTTGAAGCATAGTTTTACTCGAGCTCAGTACACACGCTGCAGCTTCATCACCAAACAGTTCTGAAAACTCTTCGGGTGAGCCAGGGAGCCTGCGAGACACAGCTCCCAGTTTTGGAGGAAAACTTTTGGGGCTTTCAGCCTTATGCACGAGGGGTTTTGCAGGTTTTAAAGCACCTGCTACAGAGATGCAGCAGTCACCGCGAGGAGCCTGTGAACACCGGGAGCTGCAACACCCAGTGAAATTGGGACCTGCCCCAGGGCTCAGACCCCAGCACCCCGAAGGAGCCACAGCACCACGCAAAGCACCCCAGATGTGCTGCAGCCCTTCACCAGTGAGAGTTACAACAAACCTGGCAGCGGGGTACTCGTGCTCACCTCGGTGTTTGTATAGTAGGTGTTCCACGAGGACCGAAGAGACTCCTGCCCTCCGATGTCCCACATGAGGAAGCGCGTGTTATTCACCACGATCTCCTCCACGTTACTCCCTATCGTCGGCGAGGTGTGCACCACTTCGTTCATGGAGCTGCAGGGAGAACACAGCAACTCTGAGACACTGCCAGCACAGAACCACCAACTTTTTGGCATTATTGAGCCTATTAGGACTCCAAAGCAACCTGCTTCTGTAGGAACTAAAGCTGATGGCTATTCCAAGGCTGAATGCTCAGTGGGTGAATTCCAGCAAGCAGACTTTATGCAACAAATAGGGATGGGATGGGAAGAGAATACAAAAATTTTTAAAAAGACTCTGTGACCTATATAACAATTAAATTGTGAAGCTGAGAGAGCGTTTGTGAATAAAACTCAATATTTAAATCATAAAGCTGTGGGAGTATTTGCCTCAGAAACTGTCTTAAGCAGCCAGCTCTTCATTTTCCAGACTGCCTTTGGCATGCACGCAGTACGGGAGAGCTGTTGCTTTTCTCCAAGAATATGGTTAAGCCACAAGACTTCCAAGGCTGCAGAAAAACAACAGCTCCACAGCCAGCTCCACCGAACACAGCTCGCCTGCCTCTCCTCCCAGTGCCGGCCACTACAACATGCTCCCTCCCGACTTCAGTCACTTTCTGTCAAGCTTGCTTCTTTTCTCCAGCACAGCCCAGTGATTCTGCTTTGTGGAGATGAACGCAGATGTTAAAGATGGCAAATGCGTTGTTTTAGCGATGCTCGGGGCAACTCTGTCACCAAGACAACCAGCCTGACATAAATAGTGATAGCTACAAGTGTGCTCTGCGTACTCCTCAAGTTCACGTTATTTAAACTCTATTGTAAAGGATGTATTAAAAAAAACAAACAAACAACTAACAGCAGGTTTAAGGAAACGAGCCAACCATTTTCAAAGAACTTAAATATTTTTTCTTGTGATAATCATGCTACATTTTTTCATTTTGTACGTGTGGTTTTTTAACTGCTTTAGCAGAGCTTGTCATGACAGAGGCTGCAATTTGAGACTTGTACGAGTGCCGGACGATTTCCTGAAGAGGATACAGATAACGGAGGGATAAAGGCACAGCCTAGTGTTCTGGAAAGGAATCCCAGCTACCCCGGGCCTTAGCAGCACACAGCACGCTATCTTCTCACCACACACGTTTGGGGGAAGCTATGATAAGGGAAAAAGGATTAGAAAGAGAAAGAACCACAAAATCAAATTAAGGAAAACAATGGTGTAACAAGATGCCTGTGGCTGATTTAATATTTAAAAACCAGGTTTCAGCGGAGCTCTTTTAATGTTTGGAAAAGCCTATCGCGGATCCCCTTTCTGGCTGAACCTGCAGCCTTCCACACTCAAGCCGTTGGCATTTCTGTCTGCAACACGATCGGTGGATTTTCTGCCCTGCTCCCCCAGGACCAAGGTTAGCGTGGAGCTTAATGGCCTTCCGAGACACCCGAACACAAAACCTGACTGCTGCCGAGGAGAGAGGGAGATCTGAGCATGAGAATGGGAAGAAATTAAGTGTCTGTGGGGCTGCCCTGGTCTGCTAGGAGAACCACTGCTGCAACAGTGCAACACCAAAGCCATGGGCAGTGCACTAACACACTGCTGCCTGCTGCCTCTGCCCCGCTGCCGGGCAGAGCTGAGCGGTGAGAGCTCACGCTCAGGGCACCTATCTGCCACGAAAATACAATATGCAAAGATTCTGTAAGGATGAAATGAGCAGGAGGAACAGGAGACTACTCATCTAGAGCAAACTTTGTATTCCCCTTCCTCTTCACCACGAGAGAAGGGGAAGTCCTGCTGCACTAAAAGGGTAGAAAGGAAAAGGACGCGTGCCGAGATCCGCTGCACAAAAGGGAAAAGGAAACACTGAGGCTGCAGAAGTAAGAAGATGAAAAGAGATAAAAAGAAGAATCATTTGTGGAAGATGTAGGAAGACACGGGCAGCTTTAAAACACACCAAGGATGGCCCTCAGCAGCAGCAGCCACTAAAATCAGTCCAAAAAATCGACTTCCTGCTACTTATTCTACATTTCTCAATCTCCGTTTGATAACAACAACCACCTTCATCTTTTCACCACACAACCTGCTAGGACATAAGTGGCTGGAAATACTGCACATTTCACATTCCAGAAAAGCAAAAACGTATCATAATTTGACAAAAATACCCCAAACCCACGCCATTTAAAAGCGTATTTTAAGCTTAGGATTGGAGGAGGATGGCCATGTCACTCAGCAGGACCTATTCCTGGTACTGAAGAGTTAGGAACACTTCCTAATAGCGGACTACCTCCTGTGAGAAAAGGCAAACCTGCTTCTATCGCACACAGACCTTGAGCTGCCTGGCCCACCTCGAAGCTCCCAGTCTGCAGACAGATTTGCAGCCCTTTATCGGGCAGCAGCTGAGGGCCAGTGATACAAAGCTCGTGCGAGTTTCACAAAGATCAGCAGCAAGGTGAGCATGAGACAAACACAAGCCAGCGCTACCACTAAAGGCAGGACCTGCCAAAGGCAGGAACTGATTGAAAACTGCTGCAAAGCCCCTCGGTGGCTCAAAATCCAGCCTTGGGCAGGCAGCACGGGTGTCACCTGCTGCAGAGCTAAGGCATCCTGCACTCAGCCTGCGCCCTCTGTCACCACCGGCAGAGCGCACCTCGGCAGGCGGGACACAGGGCACGGCAGGGAGAGGTCAGGCTTCACTGCTCCGCTCCTCACGAACAATTTTTGTAATATTTACACGCTGTGGCACGGATCGGTGCACCAGCATTGTCCTGTGGCTAACCCTAAACATAATGATATTTTATGGAGCTGGCAAACAGCCTGCACTGTGACACCAAAAGCAGTTGTGATTAAGTGTAACAGCAATGTAATTTGATAAACAAAAGCTCTCAGCGGAACCTTATGCATACATCAGGGAAAACGCAGACCTTTCCGAAGCCTAAACCCATGCTCTGACCCGTTGCCACCTATACCAGTGATTAATTTTCAGCACAGAGCTCTCAAAGGAAAAAGAAACAGGGAAAGCAGCAAGACCTGGTGAGAACAATGGGAAGCACACGACACATCAGCTGCAGTTCATACTTACAATTGGTAAAGAATGGTCGTTTTTCCTGCATTATCCAGACCGACAATGATTACCTTGTGCTCTGAAACAAAAATATGACAGGTAAGTCACACAGCTAACCTTGCTATCACAACAGCGACTGCTACAGAACAAGGGTCACGCAGCATTTCAGCCTGAGCACGCACATACTTCGGGTGCCACGTTTCATGGCCGTGTCTAGCAGCCAGTTTGTCTGTGGAGATGTAGATGGGTGTACCCGCCCGGGAAGGCATGCCTTGGTTATTTTTTCCTGTCTATGTATCTACAGGAGCGATTTCTGAGCGGTTGCACTCACATTTTTTCCTTTCTTGATGGCTGGAGTTTCTGCACACGTTTGCAAACCGTGTCAGGCCGTGCTGTGTGTCACCTCCCCGACCCCACAGCTCCCCAGGGCACAGCTCTGGCACGTTCAATGCTCGTGTCCGAGGCTGTGCAACACCTCAACCCCTCTCCAACCAGTCCCTAAGAGCAGGACGCTGGCGGTGCGGGCAGGGCGATGTGCCTGTCCCCTACAGTCCTCATTTCTCTTCAGCAGGTCCAGAGCCTGGCACAGATGTACCTGTGAGCATTTCCAGCCCTCCCTCACGCCGTTTAGCAGTGCTCGGGCCGCCCAGGCTGCCCCAGCACCGAGGGGAGCACATTCAGGAGCCCGCAGCGCCTTCACCTCAGCGGTTTCCAGGCCAGGCGAGGGGGCTGCGGGGACGGGGTTTTCCCCCCCCAACCCCACCATCCCGGCCCCACAGCCCCGCACAGCCCTCGGGACCATCCCCCGGGCCGGCAGCCGCGCTCACCCTGGTGGTTGAAGAGCCGCCAGATGCGGGTGAGCAGGATCCCCATCCTCGGCCGCTGCCCGGGGCCGCTCAGGGCCCGGCTTGGACGGGCGGGCGGGGGCCGCGCCGGGGCTGCTGCTGCTGCTGCTGCTTCTGGCTGCGCGCTCTGCGGGACGGCCTCGCCCCGCGCTCCGACATCGCCGCTCCCCGGCCCCGCAGCCGCCGCCTCCTCCTCCCCCCGGCCCCGCAGCCGCCGGCCCGGCCCGGCCCGCAGCGCTCAGGGCCCGGCCGAACGCGGCGCGGCCACCGTAGGGCGCGGGGCGGGCGCTGTGGGGCGCGGGGAGGAGCCGTTATGGAGCCGCTGCCCTCCCGCCCTCCCCCCCGCGGCCGTTACGTGGTGGCCGCCTCAGCCATGGCGGCTGCTGAGGCGCGGAGTCAGTCACACACGGAGTCAGTCACACACGTCGGAGGAACCCTCCCTGAGCCTGTTGTCCGGCCCCCAGTGTCACCACCACACCGTGTCCCCAAGCACCACGTCCAACCTCTCCTCGAAGGTCCCCAGGGATGGTGGTGCCACCACCTCCTGGCTGTACCTTGTGGCAATAATTGTCTCTTCGTGTCCCACCTGACCCTTCCCTGACACAACTTGAGGCTGTTCCCCCTACTCCCGTCACCTGTGACAGGAGGTAGCCCCCATCTCCCCACAGCTTCCCCTCAGGTGGCTGCAGGAGGTGTCCCCAGAGTCCCCTCTGAAGGGTCCGTCCCACAAGGAGTCCCCTTGGGACACAGCCAGCATCTCCCAGTCCCCACTGTCCAGGGCCATGCTCTCACCCTCTGGCTGCCACCTGCAAATTAGGACAAGCCTGCCTGGGCCCAGAAAAGGCGCTGCCCCACACGTGCTCAGGGCTGCAGGTGGTGAAACCCCTCAGCCACGTTTCTTTCAAGAGCCTGGGGTGCATATAAAGAAATTTCTTTGCAAGCCTGCCGCAGTCTCAGTTAAACATCGCCAGAGGCAGCCTGCAGAAACTGAATCCTGCCCCTCTCTGAAGAAACTCATCCCAAAAAGGTTTCCAGAGAGCCCCCAGGAGCCAGGTTTCCACAGCACGTGTGGCCTCTCACAAACATAGACAGGGTGCGTGCATCCTTGCATCACAGCCGAGGCGAGACATTTGGGATGGACGCCCCCGTTGGGACATCCACCCCCACCTCTCGCCCCTCTCCAGGAAATGACTTTGCTTGGAAAGTACAGGAGATGGAATCCACGCCGTGTCCCTCGTGTTATCTGCAGGTTGTCTGGCCACACTCACACTCAGCACCACCTACATCTGAACCTCAAGGCCTTTACCCCTGTAAGCCGCTGTACGACTGCTTAATTTACATCAGCTGGTCATGTTTTGTCTCTCGGCGAGACTGGAGATTAGCTGTGAGTTTAAGCAGTGTGTATTTTCAGCACTGGTGTTCATATTCGTCAAAATATTCTCTGCAGAGCTTGAGATAAGTGCCACAGCTCTTGAGGGGCCTTGGTTTCAAACCACGCCAGCGGGCCTGATAAACACACCTGCAGTTACCTGAAAAAGGAGCTTTAACTTTGCTGGCTTCTCGGAAGAAACGCGTTAATGTGAAAAAAGCGAAACTGGTGGTAAGCCTGTTATGCGAAGTTGAAAACACAATTCTGATGGTGGCTCCTTGCTTTTCTTTTGTTTTCCCTGCTGCAAACTGGCCCGTAGCTGAAGTAGCGAGGTCTGGAGCGATCTGAGTCTCTGTTCACATCTGCAGGATTTCGTGCTTTTTGTTGCAGTTGAAGAAAATGAACATCCTGATAATGAGCTTCAATATTACAACTTTAATCGGATACAAATAAATCCCACGCTGCACCAGTAACATCTGTAGTCATCCAGGTTGAAAATAACTGGATACAATATATTATTGTCTGTGGCCTTCCTGCTTCATGCTTCTTTCCAGCAATGCAGGGCTGCCTAAATGGCAGGAAACCCAGACAGGCTCTGCTGCGTGAGCCCAGCCACTTCCAGCTGGTCTGAAAGCTTTGCTTGGTGAACAATCACCGGCAGGCTGGGAAAAAAAGCCTCTCTTTGAGGAGGAAAGCTGTTTGCTCTGTGCAGTTTTGGTTCCCTGTTTTGACATGACCTCATTTTTAACCTTGGACACGGCAAGCAGCATGACTTGGGAAAAAAAGCAAGACTTTATTGCGTGTAAGCGCAGTGCACAAACACACCTCCCTGCTGCCCAGCTGCTGAAGTTACCAAGATTCAGGTCCTCCTCTTAGGGCAAGGAAGGGTGTCCGAGTGCAGCACCTGCAGCTCCCGGCTGGCCGGGGAAGGTGAAAGAGAAACCAAGGCACGCGGCAGGAGCCGCCACTGCCCACGTCAGCACGGCAGGCGCTGGGCTGGGCTGTGACCGTCAGCAGGGCAGCGCAGCCACTCCTTTCGGCAAGTTCGGCATTCAGCCTGCAGAGGAACTACTCGTCCTTGCTGCTGAACCTCAGTGGAGAAGCTCGGTGCCGCGGTACATCTCTACCAGCAGTCCCCCAGTGTAAACACCGAGTGATTCCGAAACCCGTGGGCTCGTCCCAGGGTTAGGTAGGTGTGACCGAAGTAGGCGAGAAGGTAGCAAAACATGGTTATTTCAAACCTTTAACTAGCAAGGCGTTGTTTTTTCCCCCTACCTAGTTCTTGCTAGACCCTGTGGCTTTTTGAAGCAAGGTGTAAGCTGCAGCAGCACCTGCCAGAGCCGGAGCAGGCGGTGCTGTGCGTTGGGGCCAGCGCCCTGGGTCCTGCCATGCCGCTTCTCTGTACCCAGCCACTGCAAGAACAGGGTGGCATTTTCACAAGATGAAGAAATACATGGTGTATTTTAGGAAGCTGTTAGGATTTCATCCCTTGCTTCCCTCTGGTAGTCCAGCTGTAATCTAAGACAACTGCAGGATGGCCTGGTTCAACATTCGCTGCACTGCTGCTTTCCTACGTGACAGCGCTAGCAGTAGCCTTGCCATAACTGGTGGAAGCTTTCCAGGAATAGAAATCGGCGCAGCTTTTTGTAAATACAATTACACAATTTCCTCCTGGACATTCCAAAGGCCTTTGTCAGGTTGTGTGCGTCTTGCTCCAGGTAACCATGAAGCAGACTGGGGGCACTCACATACCCCCACAGGTCAGAAGCGCGCTGCCGGCCTGTGGTGTGGTTTCTTAATTAAACAGCTTTGATTAAAACTCACATGCTTCTGTCTAATTCTGAACAGTTAGACAAGGTAATTCAATTTATAAACGTTTAAGCCCCTGCACATGCAATAGATACATAAAAGTCAGAGTTGATTCACATCCTAATTACACAGCTTACCTGCTGAATGTATTTCTGTCCATAGAAGGCAGCCCCAGAAGGCTGCAGAAACACCGTGGCTGTTGCAGGTGCCATCAGCCCAGCAAATGCAAGAGGAGCCCCCGGCGCCCGAGGAGGAGGTGGGTGGCAGGAGGCAGAGCAAACAGCAACCCGTGGTGGGCTCCGTGAAACGCCGTGCGACTTGGTCCCCCACTGCCATGCCTGCTGAAAGCACAGCCCCTCAGGTTCAGAGGGTCACAGCCTTTGTTTGGGCTGCTCTTACTCACTCTGAAGAAGTCTCTTTGCTTCCCCAACAACTCCAGAAGGGAGCTCGCCCTGTAATTCCACTCCTGCGGTTGCTTTTTGGATTTAGCTAAAGGCAGCACCTTCCAGTGCTTTCTTGCTTTCAAGACACTATAAACAGCATTTGGTTTTGCTTCAATTACTCCTTCACTCCTTAATACCTCACATTATTCTGATAAGAGTTTCTTTCTAGGAACAAACGTTAAACTGATATGAGATCATCTTGGGGATTGGATTGAAAGACCATTCATGTTCTCGAGAATCCTTCAGCTGAGCAGTTGGCCGAAAGCATTTTATTTCTTGATGGAGTAGTGAGATATCACACAGATCTCTGTACTTCTGGGTTGTGACTATTTCAGAGCAGATAGACTCAAAAATAAACCTTGTTCAACTCAGAGCAGATGCACGTCTCTCTCCAGAATCTCATTAATTTTGACTAAAAATGCTAACACGTGAAGCTGCTTCCAAAAACTAGCGTTAAACAATAAAAATGCCACAACGTTCTCAACTGTTTTCATGACTCCTCTGCATTTTCCCAGTCCTGAGTACTGAACACAGAGACTCAGAAGACTTTGGAACGTTGTTTGTAGTTTTTGATTTATTGTAGAAAAGTTATTGTAATGCAGGTCGGTTTTGTACATCTAAATTCCATAAAACAAATCCATAGAAATGAGGATACTACCAGCATGCAGTCTGCATCGTCTTTTTTAAATGATTCTGATCACAAAAATAACAACACTTTCTTTTTTTTCTTGGAAAGCCACTGAAAGCCGAGGGAGAGCAGAGCATGCAGCACTGTACACATTTGCATAGTATGTTTTACCCAGCATGCCTCGTCGAATGCTACACAGACAGTATCTATAGAGGTAAGAACAGAAAGGGGCAAATCAGCAGAAAACGTACATTTTGGGGTATCTTTTCCGGCAGAGGCAGTGATGTCTTCACTACGGTGACTCTGACCTGGCTCCCAGCGAGGCTGGGGCAGCTCGGCCAAGCCATCGCCAGGATCCAGGCGCAGCAACCAGCAGATCTGCTGGCAGCTGAGAAGCCCAAGGTCCAGGGTTTGCAGCTCGAGTGCTCGTTTCTTTTCTGTAGCCCTCCGTTCCTCATGCAGACACATGGTTGCACTGCCCGATTCTCCCCGTGCTGCTCCCGTGCAACCTCACTGACTTTGCTTGCTCGGGAGGAGAGCCAGGCCTGCTGCCAATGCCAACACACCTTGAGCCCATGCACATGTTCCTTAAGCTTGCTTGCCTTTCGGTTTTAAACTCTCAGCAGTGTCCCAGCACGCCGGGTGGGCCCTTCTTCTCTCCTGCACCTCCCGGCCCCGCACACGGTAGCATTATGGCCCCAAGTAGGGCATCAGGAGCGCTTTGTCATGGACCTTGGGTACAGCCAGCAGTCAGCTGCCACCATTGATACGTTGGCCGTAACTGGAAGTTTGCTTACGTGCACGGAGTTTCAGCTTGGAGGAGGAAATCGGCAGAAATGAAGGCAGTGGACTTTGTAATTTTAAAAGGTCCTTTCTTCGTTAATTACTACGGAGGGAATAGAAGTTGTTGAAAAATCAAGTCACGTATGCAAAATGCAAGGCCTTAGGAATGAACTGCTGGAGGATCAGGCAACGAGTTAAACCGACTGAAAATGCAGTAAATCCATTGATGCTGGATCAAAGGATCTACCCAGTTTTTCAAAAATACAATGCCCAGTGCAATAGTGGACTAACTGTAACTTTGTGCTATTACAAATGTGCTTCTTTTCCCTTGCTCTGTTTTTACATCATTGGCAAATACACTAATCTGTACTGTACAATACATTTCCTCACTATATTGATTTTCTACTGCTTCTGCAGAGTAGAAGTAATATCAGAGGGGACTCTGGCACCAAGTTTACTCTATTTTGTTTTTCAGGAAATACTTGTAAGGCAAGTGATCTGTGGTATGTGACGTTTACAGACAAGGCAGTCAAACGCGGTGTCAGCAGCAGGACCCAGTCCAGACAGTCCCGCACTGCCAAGACGTCTGAGGGGAAAAGGTGAGTCTAGAAACACCACTGAGACCAAGGCAGCGCTACGCCCCGCCTCGCCACATTCAGAGAAATTGGCTATGAGTCATAAAAGGAATGACACGCTCTTTTATCTGCCTCAGAATAATTTCTACCTTCTCCCCAGTTTTGTGTATGATTCGAGCAGACTGTTGCTCTGGACTTAAACGGATTCTGTGTCAGGGAGAAAACTTTTGTCTCCAGCCTAACAAAAGTTTGGATACTAAGCAGAATCCTCAGCTCTTTTCCAAGCTAATTCCTTTCACAACATTATTAAAATGTCCCTTTATTTTTCTCTATAAAATAAATTGCACTTGAATAACAATCTAACACAGGTTATTCAAATAGCTGCTCTTCAAATAACGTACTCTCTTTTGGTCTCACTTTAACAATAGCACTAACTTCATTTCCCCAAAGCTAAAGTTGGCTACGTTACAGTACCTTGCAGTCTTCTTACTCTCTGGAGAAGCAAGGACTGAAGGACTGGGAGGTGACTGCATCAAAAGACACGGCAGCAAAACGCCAGGTAGCTAAACCTGCTTTAACACCAACTGGGGCGGATGACCTAATTTTAAAGTAATGACTTTTAAGAGAGAAAATAGATTTGTCTAAGCGGTATTTTACACAACATGCATCAGATTTTGATTTTGATTTTTTTTTTTTTCCTTTGTGGTCTCTTAATTATTTTTTTCTTTAAATATGTGAAGGCTGTGGAATCAAGTACAGGCTTAAAAAGCACTGAACTTGGAAAACAAAATACACCAGAGGACACATTTAATATATTCCTAAAGCAAATGTGACTAATGAAAGCCCTGATTTACTCAAATTAGTATGCTCTAAGGTAACAGTATTAGCAATATTATCTTGGGAAATAGTAGAGTGATAGTGGGAAAGAGGTTTTGGGGGTCTCAGAGGAGTCTACAGCACCAAGACCAAACTGAATTCAGAAGATGTGCAGTCAAACTGAACTGCAGCTTAAGGGCCTATGCACATCTAGAGTAGCTACCATCATTTTCTTGTTCCTACAGCCACCTGTCCTCCTTTTTGTAATTTTCACTCCACGAATACGTGCTAAACCACATTTTAAAAGTAAGGGACACAACAGGTTAAACCCCCAAATGCCAACTTCAGAAGAAGCTTTCAAACCTGGAGGAAAAAAAAAAAAAAAAGAAAGAAAGAAAAAAAAAACAGTAAAATGTTCTTCTATCTGCAGAAACCACCAGCAATGCTCTGCGAATGGGCGCTGGCAGCTGCCCTGCTGGAGGCACCGAGCGCCCTCCGCCCCATGCCTGCTGGCGTGCCTGGGTCGCTCAGAGCCAGCCAGAAAGACGCGGTGCCAGAAGCGGGCTCGGCAATGAGAAGTGGTGTGCCTAGCGAGACACGGGGCGTGCTTCACGAACTCCTCTTGCTTAGCAAGTACAGAATATGGGGCACCACCTCATTTCCACGGTAAGACGATATTTCAGAGGAAAATCTAGGCATAGGGCCACGCTGCACTAGCGGTGCTTGACTGATTTTTACCAGCTCACCACGTTTAGAAAATGATCACAGAATTTGGCCTACTATTTATAAACTAAAATGTGACGTAGAACGGCTTTAATTGTCTTCCCTTTTAAACAGCAATTTCATAATATACTCACTGAGAAAACACCGTCAGTTGTGAGGTGCACATCCCATAGGATAACTGCTCGGCCATGTAGCTAAGTATAAGAACCTGTACATCTGTTAAATACAACTTGCCAAAAAGGAAATACTTTGAATTAAGAATTTAACAGTGAATGGTCTTTAAAGGGGCTACAAGATTTTTGAAATACTTTGCTAATCCATTCACAAGCACATGAATGCACTGACATATATTGTCTTTAGACCTTAATACTGCCGTATCACTTTTATTGGGCAAACTATCAGCAATCCAAAAGTGTCCTAACAAAAAAAAAAAAAACAAAAAAATGTAACAAAAAAAATATATAAACATTTCTAAAATTCTCTGTATAAGCCAGAGCTTAGGAACAGAACTCTGATCTTTACGGTAATAATATTTTAATAGCAAGAGAAATGGTATGAGGACTGGAAAATTAGTCGTACTCGTATTCATTGAGGAATACATGAACTTCACAATTTTATATAGCGCCATTGCATAATAAATCACAATACAGCTGGCTAGCATTGCTGAAGTTCTAATACAAATACTATGAGTTAACATGTCCTGATCAACATTGCAGCTGTCACTGATTACTGTGTTTCCTAAAAATAATTTATTTTTAAAAATGAAAGAGTTCCAGTAGCTCGTATCTAGAATAAATTAATAATCTATCAGCATGTTCAGTATATTTGTACTTAAAGATATATCTATCTTCAAAGAATAAAAAAACCACCAAGCAATGAGATCTGCTGGATCTTTTATAATTGAGTTCTTATATTAAAATGGAATGGACAGTGGGAGAGAAGAGGGTAAACTAATTACATACAATAGTAAAGTAAACTTAAACCCATATAATAAAGGAACTCGATAGGTTCCTTCAAGACAATACATGACTTCCCTCACGAGATCGATTTATTAGAACAAAGAAAGTAGTTTTGGCACTTCAGATGCTGCAGGTGATGGAATTTATGCATATGTGTTGTGTAGATCTTTCCCTTTACTAGCGTGACATGGAAGACTTCAAAACAAGGCTCCAAAAGGCTCTAGAAATAAATGCCATTTTTGTCTAGGAAATGATAAAGCAGTAACCTTGTTTACTAGAAAATATATGTAGGTGCTCCGCAGCTACCTGCCATTAAAATGCAAATATCTTCAAGCAATTAAATGATCTGATCCCTAATGCTACTACAGAATAAAGATAAACAGCTGTCTAATCTAGCTTTATACATCTCAGTGCATCCTTTGCAATTAATACTTTAATGCACACAAACAAGAAACTTATTAAAGCTTATAGAAAAAATGTTTTGCCTAATGCCTTCTTTCTCATGCAGGTATGTGTGCTGTACATGTAATAAAGATTTGTAAAAATTACTGGAGAATGCTCCACTGTGCTATAGCAGAAAATATTAGAGAAGGCAGCTGAAGCTACCATTCCCAGACCAGATCTCGTGGTGCTTTCTCACCCTAAATGCGCTTTTGGAATCTGCAGGCATTTAGTTGGAGGAAATCAAACGGGATCAGGTCTGTCGTGTCCATTCTTAACTCTACTACTCCAATGGATGCAGGTATTCTAAATTTTTTCTTGGTAACTGGCCCATTTGAATCACCTAGTAATGTTTAAGGATGCCTTTTAGGCAGAAGAACTGTTTAAAAAACTAATCATGCATCCACGATTTTTTAATGCTGCTAGAGATGTACATCATTTTTGGCTATACCAGATATGAGATGAATTACTTTTCTTGTTAGTAACAACAAGAAGATAACCAGACTCAATGGTGGTGGAAAATCTCAGTGATCTTTGTTAACTGGTCCAGAAAGTAGAATAAACTGTAGTATCCAGGAAGTTCAGTTAGTGCTACATGCTTTTAAAGCCCGCTTTTGGGAAGAAAAGAAGCGGATACAAAAGTCAATGATCCTCATTTTTTGCAAAAATAGTTTTGCCATGAACCTGCATAAAAAATGCACGTTCAGCATAGTTCTGTCAATTTTAGAAAATGCATGCAGTGTGGAGCTTTAGGAGTCTCTGCTTAAAGACATCAGTGTGTTGTACAAAATTGTCAGTTCTGGTAACTTTTTCCATCATATTGGATCTAAGGCTTCACTGATGATGTAAGACATAAGGTCTGATCACATAAGTTTATCTATTTAAAAAGAAATGAAGACTCAGTGGGTGAGAAGAAGTGATCATTAAGAAGTAAGGCAGCAGTATCTCCAAAGATTTATCATAGTTCTTTGAATTAAAAACGTCAGCTCTACAACTTTATGTGAGCAGATTTTTTTTTCTGATACTCCATTTTTATTGCAAGCTAATTCTGACCAATTTCCTATTTTAACTTTTGATACTTTATGAGTGTTCAACCCCGCCCCCTTCCCTCAGATTTCACTACTGAAATTTAAACTGATGTTCTTCTGGAGAATTCTTGTGCGATGCTGGAATTTTCAGACATTCAAAGATGGATTTTGAAAGATGTAACAAACAGGTACTCAGACGTACTGGAATGTGGGTAGTCTACATACTGGGTAAGAAAAGTGTATTGTTTTTCATTTAAAAAGGCAGAATAGTAAAAATGGGAGAAAAAATTACTTATCTATCCACCAATATTCTGTTTTGGGACTACTAGCTATATTCAGGTAAGCGAGAGAAAAAAAAAAAAAGCCTATTCTCAACCTCTAACCATACAAACCATTCCTACGTTTGTTCATGTTCCTATTTCCCTTGATCCTGTCATAGTTCATCTTTGCTGACTGCAACACAAATGCCAGTACTGGCTAAACTAAAGAAATCATTTTGCTGCAACACTCATGCCAGGTCAAAAAATAATTTCAAACTGGAAAGTATTTTGTAACTGCTGCAATAATTTGTGATATTTGGCACTCTCAATAAATTGTTTGTTTGGTTTGTCTGAAAAAGCTGTTCTGGAAGTAAGTAGTTAGAATAAAATACTTTTATTCTAGAATAAAATACTTTTATTCTAACTCTAAATGTAAATTGAGCTTCCAGCAAACAAATACTGTAGCTGACTTTCCAGCTCCTAGTGATTTGTAATTTTCAGATTTTTCATTTTATTTTTTTCAATTGATTGCAACATGCTCAAGTCGACTTTCCAGTCAATTCACCCGAATTCCAACAGGAATTGGCTTATAAATTGGTTCCAACTGGAACTGGTCATTTGGAATTTCCAGCACAGGAAATTATTTTATAAGTGCCTTGATAAGTATCCTAAATTACAAACTGATGTGCCTAATATCTAATGACAAGAAAAGGCATGGCTATAAATGTAAATGCTGTACTAAAAAAAACAAAACCCAAATACAACCTATATGATCGGGCATAAACGTAAGGGCATGGTAACTTTTTTTGTCCCCTACTTAACATCAAATGACAGCAGATTGTAACCTCAGTATGACCGCATTACATCTGCCAAATTAAGATGAATTGGTTTTCCTAGCTACGTTATGGCAAGTTATCAACTGATGAATACTATTTTTTCCCCGGGTTCTTGAACTCAAAGCCTATGTCGTGAATCATGGCTATATCCTCCAGGGGATCCTCGGTTCCTATGGGGTTTGTAAGTGTCCTGGTATGAGTCAGAGTACTCTTCTTCCACTAGAGGATAGTGATCTCGGCTGTGTTGGGAACTGGAAGACAAGCGGTTCCTGCTCTTCCGAGCCCTTTCATTGTGATAATTTTCATCTGAGGTCATTAGACTTCGTCGCTCAATGGGAGAGTTCTCTGCAGAATGGCTGCTGTGCCTCATACGCTGGCTCTACAAGTGTCAAAGAATCCAAGCATTAGTACAAATAAAGAGTATTTTGTATTTTCAAGCTAGTTTTGAAACTTATTCTGAGGTCTTTCAGAATCCATCCACTTTTGAGTAATTCATTTTATATTAAAACCTGTATGCTTACAGGAATGGGTCACAACAACAGTCTGGTTCCTAGAGCTGAAAGCAGACTGATTATTATATGTATTTATATGCATATATATATATAATGTAGCTATATATATATAGTATTATAATGCTTTTTTTTTTCTTATGGTATTCACCTTGTTAAATATTGCAGGCCATTTAGCATGAAAAGTGAGCTGATGTATTCAGCATTTATCACTTTTCTCTGATCACGAACATAGTTACATTCATGCCTCTATTCTGCTTAGAAATAGTTCATCATTGACCTATGTATTTCTACAAAACATCTGGAGAGGGTCTTTTTTCCTGTAGCTTTTAAAGGTGCAGCTCTCTGAGCCCTATTTAAAAACCTCCCCAGGACCAAACAACTGATGGGCAGCTATCTAGCTGAGGGGTGATTAAAATATTAACAAGTTCTTCCAACTAAAACATAATAAAAATTTTAAATAAGGCAACAGAAAATCTTTTACTGAGATAATTAAAAGATTTAGCCTCTGCTATCCTCACATTCCCATATGGATAACGCATTACATACAGACAAGATTAGTTGATTAGTTTGCTTTTTTTTTTTGCCAGTGAACTAGCACAACAAAGAAGTAGCCTGTACAGAAATAACATTCTGTTAACTGTCACCACATTGAACCTCTCAGCAGTCCAGCCATCCGTACTCTCAGAACAAACCCAGTCACTGCTTCTCCTTCCCTAGACTCTAGCCCCAAAGTCCCTCTGCTGCTCTGTCCTTTAGCAGAATGTGCCACAACGGCTGCCCCCTCGGGGCCTCCTGCTCACAGGCACAGACAGCACCGTCTGCTCCTCTCACTCCTGAAATTTCGGACGATGCTGTCTGTGCTACAAAACCTTCCTCCTATTGCTACAACCTCTCCATGGCAACTGTTTAACTGCATAATTTATACTAAAAGGCTTGTCTGCATGGGGAAGTATCGGTGCGGGCGGGTGTCCATTTCCAGCAGAGCAGATCGGATGTCCCATCCCCGTACGTGGATTGATGTTACCAAGGTTACTCGAAGACACCAGCCCCTGGGTGAGCGGACACAGAGGTGCCGTTCTGCACACTCACACGCTCCATTACTGGGCAGCAACTCCTACCACGCTATCCCCAAGTTTTCCTTCTAGCACCATCTTTTAGCAGTGATCGTACGCCACAGTCCACGTATTTTCTTCAAGGGCAACTTTAACTACCTGTGCTCATGCCCTCTACCTTCCCTGTAGTAATTTCCTCTCTGGATGCAGCCTGCTCTTTTCCTGAACCCTTTCTGTTTCCCTGCTGTGACTGTGTAGCTATTCTGAGCCCACTATTTGGCTCCCGAGACTGTGCAACTGTGGCACAACCGTGCTGTGGCTGCATGCTGCTGTCATGCCCCACCTAACTTTTGATGGTGCAGCACGATCTGCACCATAAGCTGGATTGCATTTTCTTCAGTTGTGGACTTAAAATGCAAGTCCTGGGGGGCCTAAGAAACACATTCCCCAAGACGGGAACTACAGGGTTAAGGCCATTCACTGGAATTAGCCCAAACTATGTAGATCTAGGCCTAACCAGAGATTAGCCACGAGGGCTAACCACTGGCCCCTCGGAGCTGGCGATGACAAAACCTGCTCTTCCTTCCACAACACGCCTCTCTTCTACCTGCAAGCACACGCAGCCGGACACCAACATCTTTCCCTGTTAGGCAAGCTCACAACCAAGGGCCAAGTGGCAGGTGCACCAGACACAGCCCCTGCGGTGGGGCTCAGCTGGAGCGTGCTGCTGAGCAAACCCTCCTCCCTTTTGCTCTTTGCTGTACACACACCAGTTAACTGCACCCTCACGTCCTTTGCGGAAGATATAAGTTAAATCAGAAGTTTCAGTTCTCAATAAGCTGAACTCCAAATGGCAATCGAGTTAAAAAAGAAACACTCCCAAGTCCTGATTCGGTAAAATGCCATCAGATTGTCCCAGCGGATCTGCACCACTCTCAGGTGTGGCTGGTATAAAAAGCCCTGGGCTTCTGATATTCAGTTCCCCAAGAAGGAGTCACAAGGTCATAAGTAAAAGTTCTTAATTTATCATAATCACCTACGCTAGTTTAATTCCTAGGATTCCTGTGGGTGCTTTAATCACCACCATCACATCGCTACATTTAAAACGGATGCAAATCCTTCCGAAGGTTTGAATTAGGACACATCTTTTAGGAGGAGAAGCACTTCAGGTGGTGGAAGTCTCTAAGATAAGCACGTACAAACACCAGAACTCCTTAAATGGGCTGCAACACTTGAGTGGCACTGAAAGGCAAATGCTGCTGTCTTTAGATGGGCACAGCATCCACTCAGGGAGAAATTTACCCCTCTGCAGAGTACTAGCACCAGTCAAGTCCCATCTAAGCCTTCACAAGTAGGGTGAAGTGGGGATTAAGTGATGCATACCTTCAGCCAGCCCACTGCACAGGGGTGATTTTCATCTTCAGTGTGAGTTTTCCCTAAGTAAATGGAGCAACATTTCACAGTCACTGCTGGTGTCCATTGATCAGAGAGAAATAAATGCCTGAAAAAAATTCTGTGGATACACCCAGTTTTCAAAATGAAACTGAAGAGGTGAAAGTTCTACAGATGGGATTTTATTGTCATGAAGGGATGGAAAACTGAAATTTTAAGGCAAGTGAAAATGGAAACAACATTTTACATGTGCGCTTTATTAGTAACAGAACAGTGTTTGTGCATTCAGCCAGTCAGGAAACAGTGACTTACTGATCCTAATAAAATCAAGCACATCATTAGAAACGTGAGTATCAAATCCCATGCACCTTCTGTGAAGTGCAGTTCACCCACAGAAAAAAAAAATAGAAAAAAAAAACACAAAAAAGCTTTATATTAATTGAAAACACTGAACAAAGAATTGTTTCCTTCAAAATTGTTACCTGCTTCCAGATATTCTACAAGCAGAACAGAAGTTAAATTTGTCAGGTGAATTATTCATTAGAGGCAGTTTGTTCAGCTCTGCTTTTGACATACATTAGGAAGTGCACATTCCTAAAAGCCACACGCACACAAAACACCTTCTGAAACTTTCAGACTTAAAAGTTCACTACAATCCTGATCGTTCAAGCATTCAGAACTATTACTTCAAAAACATTTTCTGTTTTCAAACTTAGTAAAGCACGTACTTCTCATTAAGGACTATTTACATGCCACGTTTGAAGTTTCAAAGTTCAGCCGATTTTGAGCTATGCCTGTGGAAAAAAATGGTCAGAATTTTTTTCAATGGGTAAGAGATGTATATTATTCACACTCAAAGAAACTCAAACAGGTGAAGGCATTTTGCTGATACGAGAGACAAACATGGAAGTTTTTCACCCAACAGTGAATGTTTTGTGAATTATGAGGGTAACAAAATGGGACCGGAACAGCAATGGGACCAAAACTGCTCTACATTCTCGACTGCAATAGCTGTTAGCTCAACTGCTGTGACAAATCATAGCTGCTTACTCTCAATCTGAGAGGATCTCATTTTTGCCAGCATTTTTTCAGGGTTCAAAATTTTTTAATACGACTATAATGCCACTCGACAGTGTCGTCTGTCCCCTCCTCAAGAACTAGCTCCTTGCCAGAAAATTTATGGCCATTTCAGTTCCCATTAAAGCCAGAACAGTCCCAGCACTTCAGCACACAGCTGCGTCTCCACTGCTTACAGGCCTCTATTTTGAGGGCCTCTTACTGCTGGCTGTGGCCAACCAGTGAACAATAATAATGAAACAAATAAGAATGATGCTCTATGTTACACCATTTTCCCAAAGATAATAAAAAAAAGAATACCTGAGCTGCACTGCTGTTGGGGCTGAAATGTGTTTTCATACCTGTAGTCCAGAGATTGCAGCAGGATATGGTGAAAGTGCAGTGGATCCTAAATTTCGCCCAAGAAGAGGAGTCATGGGTGTGCTACTGGTGGTGTGAGTAGCACGCCAGTATGCCTCGAGATATTCTGCCAAGTGTTCGCAAGCGTCTTCGAGCTGATTTTCATCCAAAATTACATCAAACATTTCCTGATCACAACAACAAAGTTCAGTTCATTACGATGGTATGGAAGAAATGAGAGATGTTAAACAATTCTCATCATGCTAAGCCTTTAGAATTAAATAAATTACAATGAGAGCATGGCAATTGCAACGGAAAACGATGTGAGTGGGCTTATACGGTGATCAAAAGCCAAAGCTCTCAGAATTCACCAAATCCTTTCAGTGAGAGTCGCCAGATGTTGCATGGGGCCCACCACGCTCAAAGGCACGGGACTGCATGAATGAATTCACTGCTCAAAACCCAGCACAAAGAAGGCAGGACCTAAAGCTACTGGCCAGAGTAACACAGGGATGCTTACGTTGGTGTTGAACCCAAGACTCATGCATGCTTGCACTTCCAGAGTGACTCGTGCCCCTAGCAGAGGTTTTCAGAGGAGCGATGCAGCACGCTGCTCTGTCAGCAGTCCTGCTGCTCACTGCTGTGACAGCACAGCCAGCAACCCTTCAGTCTGTCTCCACGCACCGTGTGTAACTACCTGCTTATGCCTAGCTAGACAGACAGCCCTGTAGCTGCTCTCAGATCTGCCAGGCCATGTAGGAGCTTTTCCGCTGCTATACATGTATTTTCAGCAGTGAGTTGCTGTACCTTGTCTTTAATCTTGACTCTCACCCTAGTGGAAAAAACCTATTGTGAGATTCTCACAGGAAATGACAAGTGCAGGTGGTGCAGGTGCTGAGTAACCGATACCAACCACAGCGGATTCATACAGCTACCCAATGGACACAGAGCTGACGTCTCCAGCGTAACAAACCAGCCGCATGAGGAGGTTATTAGAAATCTCCGTCTTGCACCTACCTTCTGCCCAAAAGGCTGCTCCAGCACTTACTTGAATGCTAAAACCATTTTACTGGTTTATTCTTATTTATCAGCATGGTAGAGAAGTGTCTCCTCCCCTGCTGGCAAGTATGGAACATCCTTTCACTTGCAGTGCTACGAATACTCCCAACACTGCGTCCTTTCATTGAACGCAGTGCTTATTGCTCCTTCTTCTGCTCCTCTGTGTACACACCTGACACACTCCAGGGGCTCACAAGGTGCTGTACAGGCACAGTTCAGCCTGCTGCAAAGTGAGCAGCGATGGGACCTCCACTGCTGCTACCTACAGCCTCTTTCGCAATGGGGTAGCAGCCTCATGCACTTCCAAATAGCACCAGCCAAAACTCTAGCTCCTAAAGTACTTAAACCATGCAGCTCTGTGGCAGAACACAGCTTCATCTGGTATTTTGACAGTGATCTCAGTTAAACCGAAATTAGGGAAGGACTTCCAACAGTCGCAATGGAAGTGTCACCTTTTCAACAATTAACTCCGAGATACCGTAGGAACGGTACCAGCGAGCCTCTCAGGCTGCCACTTCAAGGTCACCTGGAAAAGCTGCAAAACTGGCAGGATCCGGATTCCAGGGCTCTACAGCGTTTTACAGAGAAAAACTATAAAGAAAGCATTTTTTTCTCTGCAAAGATAAAAGCTTTTTTCCTGAATTTAACAGCTCTGCTCATAGCTAAACTGCACTTGTTCTATTTCTATGTATCTGGGAGGAGTTAGAAGAGAGTTCGAAGAATCATTGTAAAAGATCCTTGTTTGTAAGGCTCATGGAACAAAGCAATTTCTTCCCAGTTCTCCCTGAAATGCAATTTATTGACTGCAGCATTTTACCACACGCATAAAACATTTATCATGTAAGCTTTTCGATATATTAGTATTTCCTAAGAGATATGCTTTAATACAGAGATATTTCCTGTATTTTTTCAGTAGCCACTGTCCTCTGCTATTGCTTTTGTTTCACTCTAGTGTCACTGTAAAATATTCTTAAGTCTGTTACCCCGTCAGCAACACGAACTAAAATTGCCTATTGCTATTTTTCATTATACCGATGCGTTTCAGTTTTAGGGTAGAATTATGGTATCTTTTAGGTCATGTCACATAGACCGGAGGGATATGTACCCTCTCTTAGCATTGGCATGAATCCAAACGCAGTAACAACAATCATAATGAAATGTATACGTCCAGAAGATTTAGAGCTGCATGATTAGCACGGTTCCTGTTTCTCTGAGCCATATGATGTCCCTGCTGAACAGAGCCACGCAGCGAGAGGCATGCTTAGCCCTGGCTTGAGCAGCATCAGTGAAAGACTAGCAAGGAATTAATAATGAAAGCAGTTCCTGAACTTAAATATGCCAAAAAGAGAGCTATTTTTGTAACGTCTAGACACACAGCACCATCTGATTACTTAAGACTGACTTGCAGCAAATGAAAAAAAAAAGTGTGGCTTTTATGGTTTTCAAGTATCTTCACTTTAAACAACTAATGCTCTTGCAGGAATTTGAGCCGCAACACAGATGAAGCAGGTCACAGTGCAGAAGACAGACAGGGATGTCTTTGGTCTTAGCAGTGTACCTATAGTTAATTAAATCATGAATCAACTCGGTCCTTCAATTTAAATGCAACCAAATCTAAACACTCATGAGCAAAAATGAACACTTTCTGACAGTAGTGAAATGTGGTTAGGAAGGTCCTGCTGGCTTCACCGCAGACTTTGGCTAACACATTAACGTAACGCAAGCCTTCAGTGTGAATTCACAGCAATTTCATTTCAGATTTTACCAGATAATTTGAACACTGGGTTAAAAAGCTTAATTAAGGAAAACACAAATTCTGAAGGCAGAGCTCGTGGGTCTGGCTCTGAAATGTGACCTGGTATAGCAAGGCACTTCACCTGTGTATATCTGTATCGCGTGGGGATTGTCTTGAAAATCTTGTGTTTGGCTCGTGACAGACTAGGCTCTACCCTCCCCAAACAACTTGGGAAAACTTTTCTTATCCGGGTGGGGTCCCTTTGTTGTCTTGGGCAACAAACTAGAACCGCAGGACTGGGTATTAAGGCAGACTTTACTACAAACTGGGACAGCGTTCAGTGCTATGGTGGAGGAACAAGCTGCAACACGCACCCCGTGCTGCACGCTGCTCCTTTCAAGCCACGCAGCTATTGCATCACTTCAACTGCTGTGAGCAAATCCCAGGGGAGCAAGAGGAAATGACTGCACAAAAGAGCAACTGAGGCTGTGAAACGCACACGGGTTCCTCTGTGCAGGTGGAAAAATAAATAAACCCTTCAAAATGTGAAGAATGAAAAATGTGTGGCAGGTTGCTGTGCATGCGAGCTCCCGCTGACGGCACAGTGCAAACAGCACCAGCAGGATTCTAACAGGTGCAGGGGCAGTTCCCTTGGCTCACACCCCTTAGGAGCTGGGAAGGCAGACACAGACCTTTCCAGGAATTGTTTTGTACTACAGGAAGGTGTACAACATTGGTTTAGCTAATTGGACCTGAGTGCCTCACAGGAATTCTCTGTCATTGTTTTAAGACATAGCAATTCAGTAGAAAATTACACGTGAAAAGCGCAACATAGCTAACTGCTCCAGAAGAAACGGGGTGGTTTGAGCAGCTTTCGGTGCTGCTCGAAGAGGGAAATGAGGACGAGACAAGGAACAGTCTCCAGTTACTGTAACCAGATGCTTTGAGTGGCGCTGCCCTTGGCAGAGAGGGCAGAAACAAGGCTTTTCAAACCCCAAACACCCAAACATCGTGCAAAACCCCCAAGATTAAGCGCTCTGACAGATCTACGTCAACTACTCCTCAATGTGTGTCTGGGACATGCTCTGGGACATGTGTTGGACATGAGAGCACTGGAGTAAAGGAGATGTGGCTCGGCTGAATCCCTACCAAGGGGAACAGTTCGAAAGCACCATCTTTGCTCTATGCAGGAGGAGTGTCCAGAAGTACCCGAATTACCTCTTTATGGCCAGTGGGGACACGTGAAGTGGAGGCTAAGAAGTTTGGTATCTTAGAAGCATACAAAACCAAAGTTTAATGGAAATAAACCCTTGTGGATCATTACTCCAGAACAAAAGCTGTTTGAACTTTGTTTTATCTGAAACTTTAAGTTAGAGAGTACGATCACAGAATCCTTCCTGATGCCTAGTCTGAATTCCTCTGATTCTCCTCACAGTGCTTTGGTGTGAGAAAGATGGTAAGCCACAGGCTGCATTTGCTGATCACTTTCCTGGTAGGAACAGCAGCCTCTGCACTACCAGATCAATGCTGCTCACAGCTATCACACTGTAGAAGCAAGCCCTCAGCCAAGCCTGTTTCCACAGTGTGTTCTCTGCCATAGAAAACAAGTCTGGTTTTCAAAAATAAAGACAAGTTTGAGCTGCCTGGTACAGTTTCCTGCAGAGCACCTGCCTGCCTTGCCAAGTATCTAGGACCTCAGCTCCTTAAGAAGTGTGATTTGAGGTGGTATCGGTACCTCTGGGATCAGGTCTGTGAGCAGTGACCAGGCTCGGGTGAAGCACCTGGAAGAGTTTCCCTGGTGCTGCTGCGTCAGGAGGCTGAGGGCACACGTGCGTGCAGCCACGCAGGACTCACCCACATGGGCAGTGGGCTGGACTCACTACGCAGCTCAAGGAAACTCCTCCGCAGCTTCCCTCAAACCAGGGCTTGGAGACTTTGGCCCTTCAGCGCCTTCAGCCAGCGCTGCTCCTCGAATGATGCAACTCGCTAATGCGCTGCTGGAAGTTCAGTTTTACCACGTCATTTCTGCCCTGTCAGCTTGTCAAAGATAAAAGTAAACCCAACTTCTGAGATAATTGTGAAGAAAGTAGCAAACGCTTTTCTTTCTTAGCAATAAAAGCTGCTCTAGGGTTGCAGTTGCAGGGCTGTCTGAATCACTGTGAAGCGAAGCAATAGCACGTGAACTCAGCTACAATAAAGGACCAACACGGCAGAAATCTTTAAAACTCCACGTATGACAAGTTCTTTAGCCTTTCTTCTGTACTTACTGGTGGGCATTGTGCAAGTTTATCAGCTGCCACCAACTGAACATTCAAGTGTTTACTTTGTGACTTTCCTCTAGATTTAATCAGTCGCTGCAAAACCTGATAGGGAAAAAGAGGAAAATGTGAGTTTAAGAACCACGCATCTCCACAAAGCTCAGACTGACATCCCACTGGAGGATTAACAAGTTCAGAAGCTCTCCGTTACGTTTAACAAAATTGATAAAACATTGCCCTTGAATATAAGTATGAACCTTGCTGATAACCCCTCTGAAAGCTGTGCACGATTCCTTCCGCATCACATTTGATCCCTTGCAAGTATTTCAAAAGCAGTGGAAATGGTGATTTTAATTTATTCTGCTCTAAGTAATAGGATATTTATGACAAATGTAATCTGAAAGACCACAAAAAATATCTATGTAATATATACATAAACAAGGATGTTGTGCTGCATAGCAATAATGCTGTGACTTCATCTATTCAAAGGTACATTCTGGGACCAAAAAGTATTTTACACCACACAGTTTGTATTCTTTTTTTTTCTTTTTACTTCCACTATGTTCATTGGTAGATTTTCAGAGGCAAAACAGTTAGGAAAATCTAAATTATTTCTCGGTAAAATCTCAAGGAAAATGACAGGAACATAGAGGAGAGCATTTTTTAAGTTGGAAGGACCTCTAGAGGTCTCTGTTTCAAGCCCTTACTGAAAGGAAGGCCAGATGATCAGATTGCTTCAGTCTGCCAGCTGAGTTTTGAACCCATCCAAGGCAATCCCCCAACCTCCCTGGGCAGGACTGAGCAGTTTGCTCACACCGAGCAGCACGTGGCTGCTGTCTGTGTTGCAAGGCTCGCTGCTCACTGACAGGTTGCCCACCAGGACCCCCGGCTGCAGAGCTGCTCCCCAGCCAGTCAGCCCTGAGCTGGCTCGGGGCAGGGATTTAACTCCAGCCCCGCCGCAGGACTCAGCATTTGTCTCTGATGAACTCTGGGAGGTGGCTGACAGCTCACTGTGCCAGCCTGCAAGCTGCCCCCAAATACCAGCCCTGCCTGGGTTGACCTGCCCCAGCCTTTGGTATTTCCCATGAACCCGTTCCCTATCTCATCCCCACGCTGTTCACAGACACTGAACTGCCCCGGCCCCAGACTCCAGCTGGACTTTGCACCCCTGACCAGCGTCCTGGAGCGCCTACAAGGCCCTACAGCTCATCGTTTCTCCAGGGTCATCTCTCTGCCCAAAGGCAGTGAGGTGGCTCAGGCATCATTTGCCCTTGGTAAACCTCTGCCGGCTGCTCCCCGTCACCTCCTTGTCCTCCGTGTGGCTGGAAATGGCTCCCAGATTTTCTCTGTAACCTTCCCAGGGCCTGAGGTTGGCTGGCCCACCAAGCTGTACTCCTCACGGGATGCCTCTGCCTGCGCCCTCCTTCTGGTGTGCCTGCTTTCTGTGTTTGAGCTCAGGCAGCCACTCCCTGATCACCTACACTGCTCAAAGGGCTGGGTGCCTTGTCTGAAGCTCACAGAGACATCCCAGAGCTACAGCTGTGGTGGGGTAGGATGGCTGCAAAGGGGCTGCCAAGGGAAACTGAGAACTACACAGAGAATTTGGCCCTGAGGAATTTTTTAGTTTATCGCTGGCTGCCTTGCCTAGGGCTACGTTAAGGTTGAGGGAGGGCAGAGAGAAGAAATTGCATTAAACGTCCCATGTCAAGTCCTGGATCTGAAAAAAAAAAACACCTTTTATTCTCTTCATGTCACTCTTCACCTCTTCAGGTGCAGATGTGACCCTGCTCGCTCCCACGCTGCCCTCCAGGTCCCAGCTCAGCTTGACCCCGCAGAGCAGGGCCTGCTGGAGCACCCCAGCAGCTCGTGGTGCCACACAACAAGCTATTTGGTGAAGTTAAATCACTTGGCTTGTATTCACTGAAAGGCCTTACAGGGCAGTGGCTCCCTTAATACGAGGCACAACAGATCTCTAGCACCAGGTAATAGCATGGTGCAATTCCTCTAATATTCACTGGTGTCATTTGTTGTTAGGCAACAGGGACCTCCCTCTGCTTCCCACTCACCTGGAAATACAGTGAAGGATCTGAGACAGGTTATTTGGTGTAAAAATAACCATTATTGCAAAAAGGAAGTTTACACCAATGTTCAAAAAAGGCATGTCCTAAAGGAACGTGTGAACTGTCAGATGGAGGCAGATGTTTTCTTTCTATCCACTTACACTTATAAGAAAATTGGTTTTGTCTCCCCCCCTCCCCAGCCTTAGCTGCTAGTGATTGCTCTTGTGGTCCCAGCTGCAAGCCGTGCCTCCTGCAGATGTGCCAGCTGAGCTGCTCACCCGGCCCGTGTTACACAAGCCAGGTTAGGAATGACTCGATTTAAAGTCACCCTGGCTCAGTGTGGGCTAGGACAGATGTTGCAAGGAGCTCAACACAGAGATCTGAGAAATCGTGCAGCATCTCAGTGGCAAGGGCTGGATTTAGAGAGAATGTGATCTGCGTGCTAGCAATTAAAAAGGATTTGCTAAGCCAGCAAAGTCTTTGTTGGATGTGAACTCTGTGGGAGTTTCATCAAAATCACTTTTTCAAACAAGTGCTTGTACACCTGGTGGACATTTCTGAGACTTAGACCTAACGGATTTCCTTTGGACAGTAAGCCAAGGGAATTCAGTCAATATAAAATAAGCTTCAGAAACAATTCTAAATGCATCTGGCCTTGGGAGGGTAAGTTAGGTCAGGTAACATGCCGTGCTAACATAACTAGTTTGTGCTCAGTTCTACCCTGTGTAGACCAGGATGACTGTCTTAAGGAAATACAAATTATTTAATTTGTTTCCACGTCTTCTGTGAAATAACTGTGTTTCCTCCCTCAAAGAATTACAAGACACCCTGAAAGCTTCCACCACTGCGGGCAGCCACGTGAACTACTCTGCAATGCCAGGCACTGAACCCATCTTTCTTTTTAAGTGGCATCTCCAAATGAGCAAGAGAGTTTAGGAGAGGATAAAATAGGGAGAATCAACACCTGCTTCAGGGGAAAATGATGACTGTGAAGTGTTGATTAGCATCTTCATGAACAATATGCCAAAGGCGGTATTAGCGAAAAAGTAAATGGCAACTTTAAAGAAAAACAGTTACATGACCAACTCCTTCCTCTCCAGGGAGAGAACAGAAGAAAAGAAGTGAATACGTGACAGATGTTAGTCATCTTTTGACGCACTTCTGGAGGCAAAAAGTGGCAGTGACAGAGCTCCAGAAGGATCTTTGAGCCTCCAGCGGTTTGTCTGTATTGCTGCTACTGCTGGAAGGGTAAAGAAAAAAATGCTCTCCTGCCTCCAGGAATGCCATGCAGCTGTTTCAAAACCCAAACGCAGGTAATTTAACAGTCAGATACATTACCTTTGGAGAAGACACTTTAACGTGGACAATAATTGGTGCTAAAGATGTCTTGATAAGTTGTGCAGGGTGATTGATAGTGTCAGCATCTAGGACAACCAGCTGTAAAGACCTCGCCAGCTCAAAGATTCTTTCAATTTCACTCTGTACTTCAGCTGGAAAAGGAAAACAAAATGGGAAAAAGCCACTCAACCACGGCATTGCTTACACAAACACCATCACCCATTTAGCTTCACGGACTGTAAGCACTCAATGCATGAACTCCATATGTGAATTACTGTAATTTCTGGAAGATAACCTGTTACTTAAGGACTTTTTTTTGTTTGTTTAATAAATGTTACCTTGGAAACAATTTGGTTGTCTGAAAATACATACATACTACAATTAAATGCATGTTCCAATTAACACAAAATAAACTTAGGCATATTTTCCAAACCTGCTAAATATCTTAGGAGTCTTTACATTTTTTTTTTTTTTTTGACAGCAAGTGATGCAGTGATATTTCTTAGAAGAAATCTCTTCTTGCTTGAGAACTGCTCCTCAGAGCAATGTATGTTCACAGGCCCAAGAAGATGTTGTACTCTCCTTCACAGTTCTTCATTTTGGGGGTGCTTACTCCTGGACTAGAATACCAAGTGGAAGTGAAGAGTCCTGCCTCCTATACCTCAAGTTCAAACAGTCACTCAAAATATCAGAGAACTAGGTTTAAGTGTCTTTTCTTCCTGAAAAGATTAAAAAATAACTCATCCTACCTCCTGGGATGGTGTCCCAGAGAAGAGGTTATTGGTTTGTGTATACTACGCATAAACTTCCCTACCTTGTTAAAGAAATAAGATTTATCAGGACAGTGTAGCCCAGAAGTCATGGTACTGTAAGGGGAGAGTGGGAGGACCTATACCCTCACCTCTGCTCTCAAATCTCAGGAAATTTAAGCTGTAGCTGTTCAGCATTAAAAAAATAATAATAATAATTTAAAAAATAATTAAAAAACTCAGCCCCAGGGTCAGAAACAAGAACCTTCTTCCTTCCTGGCTGGACAAGGTGAAAGCTCCTTGGCACCTCGTGATGTGGAATTAAAAGCCCAGGCCTGAGAAGAGGGAGCTGTGAGGCCAACTCCCCTCTGGGAGGAAACAGCCCTGAACCCACCTTCTGGCTGCAGGCCTCTAACTCACCTCTGGCTAATGTCAGTATAGATGTTAAAATAGCTGTACCAGGGCTTGCTCCAGCCCAGCTATTGCCCAATGTGAGGCTGACAGAGTACACTCTGCTCTGTTGTCACTCCTCAGCCGGGCAAATCTTGTCTCCCAGCAGAGTATGTGAAATTCAGAGCTCAACACTGAAATGCTGTTGGCACATTCAGAATTGCAGGACTGGTGACATCTCCGAGGCTGAGATCCTGTCACTTTCCCGCAGTAAGCAACCGTGTTCAGCATCAGATCTGTGTCAATGTCTCACCTAAACTGGATCTTGTGTTTGACCGCTCGATTATTGCCCTCTTGCTCGGATTATTTAGAACAGACCTCTTAGCAAGAGAAATGTCGGCCGTCACTCTTGTTATTGATATCCTAGGGGTAAGAACAGAGGACAGAACAAAACCACAGCAGTTACATTCTCATCGTGCCACGCATGGTTTACAGCTGCATTTCATTCCAAAGTGCAAATACAATAAACATCAGGCAGACATTGGTATCATTAAAGAACAACGAAAGAGAAACGCTGGGTAACTGAACAATGTTTTCTGTTGCCTACACTACTGCACACCCTTGCAGATAGCTTCTGCTCTTCTACTTAATACATTAGCTCGCCTCTCCCCATCCCAACCCTCACCCATCCCCTAGATGATTTTATACAACGCCAGAAATAACACAAGTTGAAGCAAGTCTTGGGGCATACAGAACAGCCGAGTCATAGCAGCACCAGCACTTCTCCTCCCAGATGGTTAAACTAAAGCTGACGTTGCTGGCAGGTGAGGAAGGGCCATATTTAGACATCTGAGGAGCAGACTTTGTCACGTCTGAGTCACTGAGCAGCACTGCCTGCCCCGGGAGCTTGGTCCTCCAGCACACACCCTCCTTTTTCAGGCAGAGCTGTGCTGCCGGGGTAAGTGAATCAGCCCAGAGTCAAACAGGAGAAAAGTTGAGCCTGTGAAGCCTTCTCTTTAACTCAAGGAAGGCGGATGACCCTTTTCCATTTTCACTGATCTGTCAGTGAGCTGGCGAGAGACAAAGCGGGAGTGCCCTCCTGTATCCTACACAAGGGGAACTGGGATGTGGAACAAGCCACTTTTATTTACCTGTACCTGAGAATTTGCCTTTAAATCAGATTATAAAACAAAGAACACGCAATCACTCCACGTGAAACCCAGTTAGGAGGACTGTGATGAGTCAAAAGCCGTGAATAATGAAAAGAAAACAAGCTGGAAGCGACTCGCAGCCATCCCACCCAACGTAAGATGGAGCATTAATAACAAGTCCCAAGGATTTTTCCACGTAATGCATAAATAAATTTACTGCCAGCAAATGCAGTAAGAACAAAACATATAAATGAGTTTAAAAGGAATGCAATAAATTAATGGATCACAGGGCTAAAGGTGCTAAAACACAGCGGGGTCTGGGCCCCACCTCTGACTCAGGAGGCTCCCCCACCTGTGCTGGTGCCTGAGCAGTGTAACACAGGGCAGGCTGTAAATGCTTACCTACTGCACCTGGTCTAGCACAGCCAGCCACAGGAAGCGTTTCATTCTCCCGAGGGAGAGGTAATGCCACCTGTCACTGCTGCTGGAAGATGTTAAGGAAAACCTGTGCCTTTGCTGCCTTATATTTAGTGTGTAAGTAGTCTGGCTTGCTCTTTGCAACAGCAACTGAATACAAGGCAGTTAGAGAAGGATGCTGCTGAAGGCTCTGCAGCTCAGGCCCTCAGCGCCTTGCAGCAGCTGAGCTCCAGCAGGCTCCTTTCAGCCAGGCTGCACAGCGCAGCCCTCGGGCTGTTCGCTTCCTTCCTTGGCCAGGAGAGGCTGTCACGGGTACAGAAGAAGGAGCTGACAAGACAAGCACACGAAGGGGCAGGGAAGGAGCGCGGCTAGTTCAGGTCATTCTGAAGCCTTTTCCCTGTGTTGGTATCATGGACCTGCTGCAACACTGCAGCACAGATGGAAAAAACACAAAGCAAACCAGAAGGCTGGCAGGGGGAAGACCCCAGGAAAGCTGGCAGAAGGACTGAGAAGCAGCTGAAGTTCCAGAAAAGGAACTCAATTGTTTTATATGATGGTTTAAATTCCACACTTCTGCCTGATCTAGTTGCCAATCTAGCTACCAGCAGCAGGATTTACAACAAATAGCCCTCTCCAGGCAGGATGTCTCCCTCTGCCTCTCGGTGCAGCCTAAGGACACAGTGGGACAAACCAGAGCAGAGCAAGGCAAGGTGTGACCCTACCTCCCAGCAGCTCGGGCAGCCTAAATGGGCGTTCAGAGGGCGTTACAAGTGTCCTGCTGCTGATCTCTGGGGCTCAGGCCTCTGCCAAGCACATTCTCATACAGGGTACAAAAATCCACCTCATAAAGGGGATATTCCCAGCAATCCTGTCCTGGTAACTCGAGATCACCTACAGCCTCCAGTTCCCGTGTGCCACCAGCTGGAAGGGAGCACACGCCACGCTTCCCTCCCTACCCCTAACACAATCATGCACCACAGCTCCTGCAGCGACCTGCAGTGAAGCCAGCCCAGCTGTACTGCTCCGCAGTGGGGAGAGGCTGTGCTGACAGGGTGCAGAAACAGCTCAGAACCATGACAAATTGAACTGCAAGCTGCCACGTCCCATGCCTCATCCTGCTCCTGGTTGTACAAGGGCACAGCCTGCTTCCCAGGGCAGCTCTGAAACCCCAAGCCTGGTAATGCCATCTTTAAAGTGATTTCGGCACTCTTCCCATGCCCCCCAGTCACCTTTCATTCAGGTTTCTCCTGTAACTTCACTCTGACAAGATACAGAGGCAAAACTATTCGCTTAAACCCGAGAAATCCTACTCCAGACAGCAGATTTGCAGACACATGCACTTCTGGTAATGCACTAGCTGCTCTCCACCCCAAAGCTGGCTGCATTTCAGTGTTGGTACAAAGCTGGTAAATCAGTTTTGAACATGCATCAGGCTTCTTACATTCAAAAAATCGCTAAAACATTAGTAACACGTGGGGAACAAAGCAAGGGAAGGACAGTGTTTCTCACCTCCCATCAAACCTGTGCTTCAGGAAGTCAAAGAGAGCTTTCTGCATCATGTCAGTCACCTTGCAGAGGTGAGGAAAATTGAACAGGGAGGATTGACAGGGAGAAAAAGAAGTCAAAAGCAAGAAGAGAAGTAAGTAAAAGGTAAGGATACTGCCAACAATCAATACCTTTTATAGGTAGCAATCATTTAATCATCATGCTCTCGGCAGCAAGCGTTGCAATAAATACCTGCAGGTTTCCTGACTCACTCTCAGTAACGCAGCCTGGAGGATGTGAGACCTGTCACCCTGCTCCTGCCTTTGATACCACGGAGGCATTAGGAGACATCTCACCACCTCGCACAGCACGACCCTTCCCAGCAGGCTTCAGCATATGTCAGAAACTTATGGGACTTTTTGGGTCCAACAGATCTTTTGTTGTTGTTTTTTTTTTCCCTCCTGTAATGTTACTAGAACTTGCTTAAGACTCCAGATAGAAGATCTATCGTGTTGGATGACTGTTCTAAGAGAAGAGCAAAACTACTCTCAGAGAGGCCTACAGGAAGGAAAAAAAGATTTTCCATTCCTGTACATGGGAAACATCTGAGAGACGTTCAGCCCCAACAGCAGATGCCACCTCCTTCCCTGCCTGGGCTCCCTGTCCCTTCCAGTAGGACTGTGAGTGACACTGATTAGCTGCCAGCCTAGAAAAAGCCCCCAGGCCTCTGGCAGTTTAATTCTCCCATGCTATCTTTCAAAGAGGTTCTCACAGAATTTAGCCAGAAGGAAAAAAATTGTGAAGAGAACTTTCCCATATAGGTTGCAAAGGAAGCTCAATGTGTTTTTGCTACATGGAACAAAATTTGAAACAAATTAATACCCTAACTGCGTTACCCTTTACACACCTTTAGATGTTCCAGATGTCATGTTTAGTACTGTTTAGGATTATTTTCTTACACAAAGAGGGGAAACATATCTGTAGAGAGGTATGTTTTTAACAAACGGCCTCTCTCCCCTCCAAACCTGAGAGCTCCTAGGCAAATTAACCTGTGGTGCAGCACCGTAAAAATCAATGCATGACAGTTACTCCTGTCAAGAAATGTCGCCGCAAAATTAGAAGGTAGACAGTAGAGAATGTAAGTACCTAATTCCTGCTCTCTAATCTACACTTTAAATCATTCGTACAAAAAAAATGATGTAAGAACACTGCATTACGCTAACAATAGTACATTGCTGCCATCTTCATAAAAGAGCCATTCCAATGCTTAATAATATCATATAAAGTACTAACAACATTAATTAAACTAAATGAAGTGTAGCTTTGATTTTATGTTCACGTTCATTTAGATCCTAATTCAGCAAAACACTTAACAGATGGATAAGTTCACCAAAATGCCCTGCTAAAAGCCTGTGTTCATTTAGCAAGTGTTAAATGCTCCTCTGAATCTGCAGCTACCTTGAAAAATGGGTCTCCTGCTTATCTATACCAGTTATCTATCATACCTACTCCTAAGTTGAAGAGAGGCAAGTAATTTAGAAGGGCTAAAGGTTTCCGTATGTATATATTTCAGTATACTAGTAATCTTGAAAATATAAACATCAAGAGAACATGCTGAAATGACAGTCAGTTGCAGGTGCTGGAGAGCAAACATGCTACAGCACTCCAGCTGTTGCATTTGCCAACACCAAGTTTCATGGGGAAGACAAAGTTTTCCTAAATGAAAAAAGGAGACCAATAACCTTACAGGGGAACTTCCTTCAAAATGTTGGCTAATTAAATTCAGAGCGTCTGCTAGTTTGACTAAAATTTTCTATGTATATGGAAGCCTAGTTAATTAATTGGACAACACAGCAAATGTACTAAGGCAAACGATGGACAAGAAAATGTTAACAGAAGAAAACATTAAGTGCAAGCACCTGGAATACCTACCTCGTAACCTTTCAGGGACGGACCCACTAAGACGACAGGCCTCATCGATGGGACTACGTCATACGGGGGAACATGTTCTGTCTAGAAGAAGAAAACATCCCTTTAGATCGTTAACCAAACCAGATGAAAATTCTAGGAATTAATGTATTAGGAATAAATAAAACAAAATGAAAACAGAAGCATTACTTACCACTTTTTGTTTCTGTTTTGCTAAAAGACCAAATAAAGAACTTGGTTAAAACACACGCTGTGCGTAACAACTTGCAAACAAAAATCCCTTTCTCAAGGCACTTTTCATTTCCCTCAATGTACCTTGCTCTTCATCAGCTCTATCTAAATTGGTCACTCATTCCGTTCTGGGGGGAGCTGCCCCTTTTCCTGAGATTTCTTCTTTTTTTCCCAGTCCCTTAGCAACTACTGCATGTCTAGAAATAGATGTCTTTCTCCACCTCCGCATGCAAGCACTTTTCAGCAGAACATCTTAATAAGTCAGCAAAGAGGGAAAACATGCACTTTCCATATATGATTTTTAAAATAGAAGTATTAGAAATAGCAAGAGTTTCCTTAAATAAAATTCTGCCTTACCCGTGGATGTGGGCGTGGCTCGAAATGTGCCAGAAACCATTTCTCCAAGACTTGAAGAAGAATTTCCACTCGATTTCCTATGGTAGCAGATAGAACCCCATTAGCACCAGGTATCCAGAGATGTGAACTCGTGAGGTTGGAGGCAGCAGCTAAGAAAACTGCCCCATGAGAAACTACACGGTAAATGAGAGAGTTCAGCCCTACTCACACTGTGAGAAAGCTTCCTCTGCAGGGAGCAGTGAAGGCAGGGGCACGGGGAAAGCGAAGAACCTGTAACTAAGCAGACCCCTGTGTCCAGAGGAGCTGCGTGAAGGCTGTGAGGGGAGTGCAGGTCCCAGTGCTGACTGAGCAAAGCTCTCAGGAAGGCTCAAAGCAGCCACAGGAGGGCTGCTGAAGCAACCTGGTGACTGCACGTGGCACAGCAGCTCGGTACAAGCAGCAAGTCCTCAGCACAGCACTCAGTATTTTGTGTTCCATGCACCCTGAGAAGCAAGGGGATGCTACTCCAAACCAGTTTTGTCCTTGCTTTCCTGCCACGTGCTCTCCGAAGTAGGGATTGTTCACCCCTGTAAGCTTGGCAAATCCTTTGCACACATATCCTAGACACTGCTGCAACACTTATGATACTGCAAATAATCACTAGCGATAGTTACTGTGCTTCAAGACTCTAGAAACCCTCTTTCATAGGTAACTTCTTACTGCCTTGTTCAGGAAAAACTAGAATTCTTCATCACATAGAGCCTTAATTAGCACAGGTAGTCACAGCTTTTAAAGAGATCCTAAGCTACAGATACTATGTGGCCACATCTAATGAAGGCGCTCAAAAATAAATCTCACCATCCTTCATTACAAACCTCTTTTATAATGTTTCTCCTTCTTTATACTTGATTTTATTCCCAATATTCTCCATAGATGAGATTAGATGAATATTTGCAGGAATTGGAGATTTGGTGGAGTCATGCCTGTTCACACAAGCAGAGCATCCTTCTGCTAATACGCCATATCCAAACCAGGATCCTAAACACTCTCAATTTGATACCCCTCCTTCCCTGAGATACACTGATACACTGCCTTTCTCTGAAGCTATTCCAGAAATTGTAAAAGCAACTTGAAAAAAAGCACAGTTAATGCTGCTCGATCATTCTAAAAATATTTCCCCAGATGGTTTATACTTGAAATCATTTCTGACCTTGATTAAGTGTATTAATTCCCTGACAGTGCTATACAGGCTAAATTGTGCTCCTCTTACTGCTCTCTACTAGGTCTAGATTCAAATGGTTCACCTTTCACCTGTCTTTACTCTGCCGTACTAAAGTTTCTGTTCTCCTTGTTATCTGCGTGAACATTTAGATTTCATTTTAAATTAGAGGGAATAGATGCCACTAGTAAAATAATGATTTTTTAAAAGCATTTTGTGTATTCAGCCAATAGAAGAGAGAGCCTTCAATGTCCAAACTGAGACTAAGGGAAATCAGTTTTACTTCCTAGACCTGTGAGCAAGTTTGTATTTTTCCAGGGATTTGCTATCTCCAGGTCTAGCAGTGTGGAGACACAGAAGGGTCAGGCTGGAAGATGAAGAGGAGGGAAGCTGAAGGCCAAACTCATCTCTAGGATGTTTGAGAAGTCTGGTTCTGGCCAAAATGGAGGGGGGAAAAAAGAAAAAACCCACAACCTTGAGAATATGAGAGTTGGGATAAAAAGCTGGCAGCCTTTGAGCACCAAAGGTTTGACGTAAACTCCCAGGGACATAAAACTCTCTAGCCCTTCAGAAATTTCTGTTGTTACCACTCCTGCTGTTTAATTTATCTTTTCTAAAGCTGATACAATTTTTTCCTTGTTTCTCATAGTCAACTTCTAACATGCCCGTTCTCTGCAAATAGGTATTTTCATTTGCAATCGCAAATCAAACACTCGTTCGGATACACAGCAATAAAAAAGAATCAAGTGACCTTTGAAAAATATTGTCCGGTGTCAGAAACGATTTTAAATTATTTTAAAAGGTTACAGCACTCTTACCCGCCATGGAAACGTCCTCTCTTCTGCTCCTGCTGAATGCGGATATTCTCCAGTCTAAGCGGGCTTGGAATAAAGCCAATCTCACAGCCCTCCTTAACCAGCCTTCCTATCCACCAGTCATTATTATATTTCTGGAACACAGAAAGGTTACTGGCTTCAGATCAAATGCTTCACGTCCAAAATTCCCTCATTTTGTTATCCACAATTCTTAACTCGGCACTGAAGTCAGAGTACTGGACAATCTGCACAGTTTAAATGAAGTTAAAAGGTGCTGGGCAGTGCCTGGAAGGCTGATACCTACAGCTAGAGAGTGGAGAGCTGCATATCAGTGACAGCACTTGCTTATCTGTTAACTGCCCCAACACACTCTGCTGTGACCTTTCCTCTGGTGCCACCAGCTGAGGTGCTGAGTGTGAGGAGATTTAATGATGAGATTTAATGACATTTCTGGTGAACAGATTCAAACCAAGCTGGACGGGGCTTTGGGCAACTTTTTGGGCAACCCTTCTTCTATTAGCAGGGCGTGGACTTCTGAGTGACACCCCTAGAGATGAGATTGGAATCAGGGCTGTGCTGGGAACACCTGAACAATAGGAACAATTAGGATGCAGTAAGGGAAGCGGGGCTGTGTGCAGCAGGTCATCACCTCCCATCTGCTATTCTCTGCCTTCAGCGTGTGGGAGGACTACAGCTCCCTCCTGTTGGTTGCCATGCCCATGATTTCTTCTGCACTGTCAGTAATTGTTGCACTCATCTTTTAAGCACATAACGTATAGTCTTGTAGGAGACAGATGAGACATACAGGACATGCTCTCAATATAGCAACTCAGCAGTTCCTGCTGATGGTTCATCTTGGCAGCACGGCGACCTTACTTCTACCTAGTTTAGCGTTCTCAAATCTGGAGCCATGGTTATTCTAGTCCAAGTGATCTCTGCTGAAATGAGGGCAGCTGTTTGCTTCCAGCTCTGAGGGCTAGCAAAGGACATTTCCCTCATGGGAAGCAGGTTTTGGAGGTGGGCAGCTCAGGTGTGGTGCTGGACGGGACAGAGCACATCCCTGGGGAACAAGGAGGAGGGGGAAAACCAAGTCTACACACACGGAGAGGCAGATGCAGAGTTCACAGTGCCCCGCTTCCTCAACAGGGGGTTAAGCACCACTCCACACAAATATATATATTTAAAAAACAGCCCACAACTAAGCTAAACAAAAAATAACATAAAAAATCTAAAAAAAAAAAATCAAACTTCCATCTGTTTCCAGCTAACTGAGAAAATGGAACATGCAAATCAACTGCCTCTCCTGTGTCCTTCTCAGGGAGAAAGAATTTAAAGCAAACCCCTCTGTTCCAGCACCGATCTCTGTCTTTAGAGATGAAGAAGCAGGTGCTTTCCTCCTAAATAGGCTCAGTCTCGGGGAGATCAGTGCTTTGAAGCAATGATGGACTAACGCTCAAAGAAACAGACAAATTAGACAGACAAACACCCCCAAATAAACCCACAGAACGCAGAGATAAAGAAATGGTTTTGCAAGCTGCAAGCCTATGTGCAGATCTACAACACAACAGGGGTTATGCAAATTTCGAGGGCTCACTTCAGATTAATAATTGCAGAAAATATGCTCAACATGCAGTAAGATGTATTCTTCTCTGCTAAAGCCATATTCAGGGCCTGTTTATTCCCCTTCCTTTTTGCTTATTTTTGTACATTTTTGTCCTGCAGCCTCTTCCATATTTTCCTTTCTTCTTGTATTACTCTAAGTCTCATCTCTCTCTTGCAAGCCTCTCTGGTGCTTTATGAAGACCAGGTGCAAACTGCTGCTACTCCCCTTCCTAATGGGCAGACTCCCTTTCTATTACTTAATCCATCACAAACTGGATTTCATTGACAAGAGTCTGAATCTACCATGTTGAAGGGGATTTAAAATACAGCAAGGTTCTGTTTCCTTCCTGTGACATGAAAACGCAACTGGAAATCAGTGACATCAAGCTTCAAAAAGTGCAAGATAAGCACCCCAGGGTGCTGGGACTCTGAAAAGGACGAACTACCACTTGGTTTTACCTCTTTAATGTGTAGGAAGTCCTTGGCATCAAAAGAGATGGCAGTGCTTGGGACAGGAACATCTTCGTCCAGAGCACCGCAGTAACTCACATTAGTCTTAACAGCAAATGCTACTGGTTTGGACTACAAACAGAAACAGACATCACAAACAGCAGAAGCTTTCTGAATCAAGCATTCATCTGTTGTATCCAATTACCAGAAGTCTAGCACAGGGTATTTGCCAAACACATCAAAATTCAGACCTAGTAATTTCACACAAGCCACCAGAGTTCGGCTCACTAAAGCAGATCCCCTTTATACGAGAACAGTTACAGAATATCCCCCCCACACCTTGCTTGCAGGTTATGTCACTTGATTGACAGCCTACTTCCAAAGATACCATCGTCATTATAAACCAGCAGTGTGAATTTTAACACCAGGCAAAGGATAAGCGCCACGTAACTCAGCTATTAGAAAAGTTTACAAGAGTGCACCTTCGCCCTCTCGAGTTGTATAGCTGCTTGCTGTTCTCTTTCCTGGCGGATTGCTTCCCTGTCTTCTTCCAAAGACACATCAGAGTCTGAGGGTCTGCTTGTGTACGAATCCGCTGAGCCCTGAAAGGAAAAAGATGTCGCTAAGAAAACAGATGTAAGAAATAGGAGCCCCCTCCCCAGACAGGTACGTAAAATACCTTTAAAACATTGGTTTTGTAATTCTGCTGTGTGGGTTTTACTTCTTGTTTCTGCAGAATTTAGCAGAGAACTAGCATGGCTTTACCTTAGCCAAAGGCAAACCCCCAAGAAAAGGCTCTCCCCACTTTCAAAGAATCCCTTCGCACTGGGTCACACCCAGCTCAGCTGCAGGCCCGGTACAGAAGTCTTTATAACACTTAAATCCTGTTCGTCAGCCTTAGACTGGAGACTGCCAGGGGCTAGGTCACATCAGACGCAATTCAGGTGCCATAAAGCTTGCTTGGAGCCACCCCTCCCTGTAAATACGGTGCCCTTGTGCCAGCACCGTCCCCCTGCTGTGTGCTGCACTCACACAAAGCTCTGCTCTCTGCTCAGGAGCAAAAAATGGCAAAATCACGTTGCTAAAAGCTACTCGACACAAAAGCTAAGCAGTGATATGAATAAAACCGGCACGTATGAGCAGCAGCAGCGGCTAACTGCTCACGGGGGAATAAGGCATGGCCACGGCTACACCTCCTCCCTGGACAGCCCTCGGGGTGCGTGGCAGCAGGGCAGGTTTGCAGAACAAACTCTCCTCCTGGTACAAAGCAACGGGACTCCGGTGTCCCACACAGTGAGTGACACCTGTCCTAAGCCCAGGTCTCCCTCACAAGAGCCACAGTACAGCATCGTGCCTTTCAAATATGTTTTTTCTTCTTAAATCACTTCATATCCTGCAGCACAGGGACACATGTTCTCTGTAACCTGCCACAGAAGTCAACATCCCTCCTCTCCTCCCCGTGTACACCACCACTTTCTCTCGTTATTGGAGAGAGTGCGAAGCGAGCCAGCCCCCGCGGCCGGGCAGCAGGACGCCCCAACTCACCTCCCTGCCCAGCACCTGAAGGGGACCCCGATATACCAGGGGAGGCTAAATCCATGCCATCAAATATTCCAGCCCTAAAATTACAGCTGCCCTCCGTGTGGGAGCCAGCATTGTTCAAGGCAATCAGAGCAAAAGGACCAGCAGAGCAGGAGGGCACCAGGAGAGCAGCAGGACACACAAGCAGCCCATCACTGCCTGAAACGCTGCGAGCAGGCCCCGCGCTGCCTGGCTGCTGGCATCGCTTCTCTTACTGCAGACAACGAGGCTTCAGTAGCAGGAAGAAGGAAAAGCAACGGCAGTGTCCAGATAATAAATGGGAAGGTGCCCCAGGAGCTCAGCACACGCTGGTGTGTCCGAGGCCTGAGGCTGAGCCACCAGCACTGTCGTTGTGCTGCTCCTCTGCCCCAGTCCCTGCCCCGTTACCTTGCCCCGTGCTGAAAGGTGGATGGAGCAGGGCTCCGGGAGGAGAGATATCAGCTCCAGGCACACAGCGGGGCTGTGGCAGGTGCCTGTGAGCAGGGACACGGTGACCAGATGGGCACGGGCACACACCGACGGATCTGCTCAGTCCTCTGGCTGGGCTCAGTGCAGGGCTACCGAGGAAGTCAGCAGAAATAACACCGACACGTGATGCACAGCTTCCCACTCTGGTTTTTAGATGTTTCTGCCTGAGCACTGACCTACTTTCTGCTGTCAGAAGCCAGGAGCCTTCTCCCAAGGAGCTGACGCCGCGAGGCTTCCCCGGGCTGCTCCCCAGCGCTGATGGCAGGGCCGCTGCTCCTGCGGGTCACAGCCAGCGCCGAGGGGCTTGGCTGCAAGGTGCAGCCCTGGGACCGTGCCTCCTGGGACGGGGAGCCTCAGAACAAGGCGCAGATTTGCAAATCGTGGAGAGATGGATGAAAAAGCAGCCCGAGGCGAGCACAGCAGCACAGGCCCAGGAACGTGAGTGCCACGTTTGGTTAGAGCAAGGGACTGAGCACGGCTCCTTCGCCCTTGCAAGGGCCCCCCGACTCCATGGGCACCCCCGAGCGCTGTGCTCTGCTGCCAAGGCAATGCAAGGTTTGTTTCACATCTCACAGCCATTTTATTTAGGCTTCTGTGAGTTCGTTTCTCCTGCGATTTATTACTGATCTTTTCCCTCATTCATTTCCCTCTCCCGTCAATTAGCACAATTCAGCTTTGACACAAACACTGAGGTTTGAAGCAATCCCCCAAATGGGAGGGAAATCGCGTACTTTGGCCAAAGCAGAGGGAACAGCAGGTCTATTTATTCAGCAACTACAAAATCCTGGCAGCTGAGCAGTCCTCCTGCCCGCTGCCGGGTCTGCTGCAGGGCACGGGCTGAAATGGCTGTGGGGCTGGGCAGGGCAAACCCCCGCTGGTTTCGGGCCCCAGGCTGCCTGGAAGGAAAACCTACCCTGCTCCTGGACAACAGCAGCCAGCCAGGTCCTCTCCCTGATGGAAAGGGTGGAAGAAAACATCAACTTTTAGCTGGTGCGGTCTCAGGAGGGGAAAAAAAGACTTCAGTGAGACAAATAATTTTTTCCAGCTGCCAGAAATCTACAGACCCAATTTGCTCTCTCAGCAGCCGTGGCGTGCGATGCTCTGTCAGACTGCTCGTGCAGTTAAGGCAGCAATCCATTAGAGGCTCCACTAAGCCAGGTGACAGGCAGGCTCTTTGGAAAAGATTTAGGGTGCTCCAGGAAGTGTTTCTGAAACCAAACCCTGAGCAGAGAAAGCTTCTGCCTTCCCCGTGAACACCAGGGCAGCGTTGGCCACCTGCAGGCACCGGGCACGTCTCTGCCCAGGAGCTCTGGTGGCAGTCCCCGTGCTCGAGGCCCCGTGTTCCCCGTCCGGGTGATCAGAACTGCTCAGGAACAGAGAACGGGCACTACAGTCACTTGGGGACTGGAGACATTTTTTTTCTAAAGGAATGTATGGCTGTAAGGTTTTGGAAGCCAAGCATTGTTAGGTCTCGATTCTATTCATGCAATAGGTAAAAGAAACCAAAAATCTGCTCCCCCTGTACTTCCTATCCACAGGGTGCACACGACTGCGGCGCACAAGGCAGCTCCTCCTACCTGCCAGAGCTCCTCGGCGGGGAACATTCACCCTTTTTCACTCTAACAGGCTGAGCAGAAGTGGGTAACTGGGAAAACAAAATACTCCAAGGCAAGACACGGCACCAACCCAAACTGCAGCTTTCTGACTGCCCTGGGGTACTGCCGCTGCCCGCAGTTGGTGCTCACCTGGTGCTGGCGCTCAGAGCAGGCAGCTGAATGTAATTACCGGCAGGTGATGTAATTAAGAGGCGAAAGCAGAGCCGTGGGGATCTGTTTCTTTGGCAGGAGGACGCTGCCACGCGGCAGTGAGCCTGGGGCCAGGCAATCTGCAGGCTGCACGACTCCCCCGGCACAGCCAAGGCCCCATCCTCAGCACTGGGCTATGGGACGGGAACAGGGAGGCACCAAGGGCTGCTGCACCCTGCAGAGGCTCCAGTGCCCTATGACAGGTCCCAGGGAGACACCACAACCCCAGGGACTGCACCTGGGCCAGGAGAGGAAGGGGTGCATTGCTCACACCTTTGTCTTTTCGGCTTTTGCTCCCTTGGCACAAAAGCTCCTGTGTGACTTGGCCCCCTGCAAGCTGTCACGCCAAGGGAACCCGAGGGGCTGTTCCCAGCAGCAAGGCTCTGCAGAGCTGGGTCCAACGGAGCTGTAGGGATGGATTTCAGCCGGACTTTGTCACAGCTCCGTGCCCAGCAGAGGATGTGGATGTGCCACGGAAGGTCTAGAGGACAAGGTTCAGCTCCCAGCCAGACCATTTGCTCGCTGAACAGCCACCAACATGAGCCAGCTGCATGGCCACTGCGCCTTGGGCTGGGATTTCAGAATGAAAGGCTCGGTAATTAGTTCTTCCGATATGTTTGGTAAATTTATTTAAGACAACTCATTAGGTGTCTCAGCAATTTGGAAATTACTAGGTAGTTAGAACATGTTGCTTCTTTGTGAATGCTAATTATTAGAAAATAGGGCAACTGTTCTGCTAGTTCTTTTCATGATCTCTTTTCCTGAATTTGAGATCTTGCAGTCACATCTCCTTTCTCAAGCAGCCCGCAGCTCGGCACAGATTGTGTTTTTACATCTAAAAACACCCGTAAAAAAATAAAAAAGAAGCACCAGTAATAAATACACTTACTGCCAAAGCGCTGGGCTCTTCAAATGAGCATTCACGGCACAGCCGGCTGCTTCACGTGCACGACGGCACACGTTCACCTGCTGCTGTGTGCAGAAGTTCAGAGCTTCACGACCCACGGGGACCACGGGGAAGCCCAGGCTGAGGCTGTCCTGGGGTGCTGGAATTGCCCCCGTGCTGCAGGCCCTCAGCTCCATGTCCCTGCCTGGCACGGAGCCCCAGGAGAGGGGCTCTGCATGCCCTGTGGCACTGCCAGCATCACCTTCCTGTGATGGGAGGACTGAAACAGTCCTACAGCACCCACAGAAGTGCAGGATGGCAGATGTGAATATCCCCGTATTCTTTTTCCATCCCTCCAAAGTAAACCTTTTTTTTTTTTTTTTTTTTTTTTTTTGACCTAGAAGACCATAAATCCAAGTGAACTGAATGAGGAGGATTGATACCAGAGAGATGGCAGAATGCTCCGATCGCTCTTCTCTAAAATTGTGCCTGCACCACCACGTTCGAGCAGGACACCAACTTTACAAACGCCTTTTTTTGTTGTTTTGTGAGCCATGAAGGAGCTCGTGGCTGTCTGGGAGGGCTCTGATCTGCATTTGTTCCCACTGCTCGTGGTTAGAGGGATGACTGAATGGAGAGCTGCACACCTCTGCTCGGGATTTTGCTTTAATCTCTGCAGCTGGGCCCTCTTTTCCACGAGAGCTATTCAGGAGGCCCACAGGAGGAAAAAAAAAAGGGTGTTTTTCCAGTGATGAAAGGCACCAAGCGAAAGCTGCAACATTTAAAAACGGGGCTTTATTTGTTCTTAATTACTGTGGCTCTTGAAAGCAGCGAGTGATGTTTGCAAGGCTCTGGGGGAGCTGCTCCCAGTGGGTTTTCTGACACCTGGTCATAACGGGGCAGCCAGAAGAAGCGCACGGTTATCCCGACCAAATTCTGCTGGCAGGGGGCCCTGCACTTGTCCCCAGCACACGCCGTGAAGGCACAAATGGTTCTCAGCCTCGGGAACAGAGGAGACAAATATTGCCCCCAAACACTGCCAGGCTTTTCAAGAAACCCCCTGCCTCTGCAGTTCCCCGCAGCAGGAATGTTCAACACCATAAAAAATGAGAAATATGACAAGTGGGAGACACGAAGGGGAATTTTCCCCGAGACCCCACTGTCGGGAAGATCCCACCTGCCTTCAGCGCCCGCTTTTCCCGATCCCGCCCGTTCAACCCAGGAACACAACGCTTTGTAAGGAGCTCTAGGATTACAGCGTCCCAATTTCCTTCTAGCACGGTGCCACCACTTCCCACACCATCAGGCTTGGAACAACCAAAATAGCCCCGAATATTCCTCTCTGCTTCCCAAGCAGGAGCGGTTCGGAACAGCCTGAGCTGCCCAAGGACGTCACCAGGCTGATTTAGAAGAGCACGCGCTCACCGACGCCGGCTCTGTCGCTTGCCCACGGGCTCGTGGGGCACGAAGCAGGACCCCAAATGTCCCCGCAGCTTCCCAGCAGCTGCCTTTTCGCCTCCACAAGCCTCCAAACTGAGATGCCTAGGAACAGTTTTAAGCACTAACAAATTAAGCTTGTGACCAGGGCACGTTACTTTTTTATTTCCTTTCTGTTCTCCGCTCTTTCTTCTCCCAGGACCCTGCCCCCAGCTGCTAGGATCCCGTTTGTCCTGCAGCAAGGACCGTGCTGAGATCACCCGGCTGCAGGATTCACAGCTACGGCACGCCGCTAGAAACACCCTCCTCCAAAGCCCTGATTTTCCAAGCACTACGCACTCCGTAAATAGCAACTCCTTTCCCCAAAAGCTTGCGGTCTGCAAACTGAATGTGAGGAGAGCAAAACAGAAGTGAAAGGGCGTCCTGCGCTCACCTACCTGGGTAGTGTTGGAGCAGCACTTTATGGGACTTAATTGCTGTCATCGACCCGGGGAAGAAACACCGGTTTAACACTTCTTATTGCCTGCACCCAGCAGGCACGCCAGCACCAAGAGCAAAGCTTCTCTACGAGTCACTGTCACATCCACAACCTCCAGGATCTGGCAAAAGCAATGCAGGAGGCAGGCCCTGAGGTCCTGCTCTGTGCCAAAAGCCCCTTCTCTGTCAATTCTCGCCTGTTGTTATCAGTAACACAGCTGTACAGGAGCAGCAGACAGCGCGACGTTAAGCGCCTGGGTGTTGTTCTGTGCTGAAAGAGGGGGAAATGCCCTGTCAGGAGGGAAAGCTGTCAAAAACTTGACAAGATTTAAACCTATTTTGGCCTAAAGCTTTCGCTGTTATTTTGGGATATTCTGCAAAAGGTACGTCTGTTCAAAAAATGCCTCTGCTGGCAAAGGTTCTGCTGACGCCCTATAAATCTGTGCTCAGATGTGCCCAAAAAGGCAGGGAATGAGTATGGTGCTAGAGGGAAGTCAAAGCCTGGTCAAGGGTCTAAAAAGGTTCACCAAAAGGCATCGCTGGAGCCTGTGTGAGGCCTGCCAGGGCCAGCGCTGCTCCCAGCACAGGCACTTAGCCCGGTGGCACGCGGTGCTGGGGATGTCACCGAGCATCACATCTCCATGCCCCGCTGCTCCCTTCAGGTCCAGGTGCTGCCGGCACCAAGGGAGGCTCCTGCAGCAGAGTTTGTGCCCAGCTCTGCAGCAGCACGCAGCAACAAGCGCAGAATCCCCAGCTCCCCTGGGAGGCACGCTTCCCCTACCCCCTGCCCAGAAATGGGGCCGGGATTGGGGTAAAAACCCTGCTGAGCCGTGGGCAGGAGCAGCTTTGGCTGGAGCAGAGGGAAGGAGCAGGCTCTGCCTCGTCCTGGCAGCCTCAGCACCGTGTGGGCTCGGTGTCAGCAGCACCGCGGCAAGCCAGAGCCATGGCAGAGTGCGACTTGCTCTAGGAGAGAGGAGGAAAATGAAAAGGAAGAAAAAATAAAAGAGCGCCCCGTGGGATCCCCCGAGACTGCAGCACGGCTCCAGGCAGGCAGGCGGCCGCTCGGGAAACCGCCGCTGAATTTCCTCCTGAAGAGGAGTGGGGGGGGAAGGCCGGCAGCCACCTTCCAGCTGCTGGCAACCGGCAGCTCCCGAAGCGATGCAGCGACTGCAGGTGGGCTGGGAGGATGCAGCCGAGGGCAGGAATTATTTAACAGCAGAAGAAACGAGCAGGAATCGGGATGTTGGGGCTGCGCTTGTTGTTATTGCGAGGACACAGCCTGAGCTTCCTCTTTCTGTAGGAGATGGGAGCAGCCAAGGGAAGGGGAGCCGAGCTCTGGTAATAGCTCTGTAAAATAGGGAGCTCTGATGCCAAACAGATCTCACCAACCGTTCACAAATGAAATTTCTGTTAATGAAGGAAGACACAAAATACCTGGGCCCATTTACCTCCCTCGGGGTGTGTGCTCCCACCCAGCAGCTATCACTTGCCTGCAGAGGAAGCGAGTAACAAAGCTCAGACCAGAAGAGCCTCCCGCTGCAGACAACAGAACAAATGGGGTTTGTGTGTGTGGATTTCGGTACCGAGCACATTGCCTGGCACAGTGACACAGCCACCCCTCGGGTACCATGACCGGGACTTTAACTTGGGGCAGCCCCAGGACATGCTCAGCCCCATACAGCCAGTAGGATGCAAACTTTTTTTTTTCCCACCTTCCAACTGTCCATACTGGTTACTGGGAGGCCAAACACGTATTCCCGTGAAGCACAGAGCTTCACACACGACATCCACGGGACCAGATGCAACCCCGAAGCTGTGGGCAGAACGTTTCTGCCATGCTGATGCAGTTTCATCTGGAGAGCGCACACAGCGCCAGGCTCTCCTCCCCCTTCGCAGAAAACAATAGTGCAAAATGAGAGGCTCGGAAAGAACACGGATAATAGCCAAAAGCCTCGAGAAAATGTCTGGGCAGAGACAGACCGAAGTGCCAGGGAAAGAGCTTTCCCTGCATCGTCCCAAACCCTTTCCACTCTGCCTGCCTGGCACAAGCAGAAACAGCAATGCACCGAGATCAACACCTGTATCCAAACACAAGGAGATTTTACAACCAGAAGGTGCAAACTGGACTCAAAGCCAGGAAGCAAGCGATGTAAGACGTTCGGAAGGGAGTAGCAGAGCTAAACTTTGTTAAATGTTCTTAAACGTGGTCAGAGATGAAAACCTCCAGCACAGCAGTAACTGTTGGCAGCACCAGCAGTGACATCCAGTGCCAACTTTCGGAGCCGAAGTCAACTTCTCAATTCGGTTCAGCACAACTCCTGTGAACGCACCGCCATCCATAGTTTGTGTCTAACAGGAGCTATTCCAGTCTGCAGCTCTCCCTCTCTTCCCCTCCCACTCGCTGCATGTTTGGCTGCAGCAGGCCCAGCAGAATAAAGGCGAGGATTGCTTAATGCCTGCTGAACTGGCTCCACTGTGGAGGGCAACACCAGGCACTGAAACACTTCCTGCAGCTCTGCTCCTGAGGACAGCAAGGAGCAAGTAACAGAGAGCTGAGATTAGCACAGAACAATGCAGGGAAGTAAAGTGAAATTGATTTTTTTGTTTGTTGTTTTTTTTTGCATCAGTCTGTATACTGCTCATTTTCTAGTAAGACACTGAGAAAAAGCGCTAAGTTCCAGTATTTCTGGTTTATGGTGCAGAAACCACAGGGCTGAAGTCTTGGGAACATTTTAACCAGGATAAGCACTACACGGCAATACAGCTCCTTCTCATGTCTTGGCAGAAGTGTTGAAAACAAGTACGCTTAGCAAAAACTCTGCTTTTTCCTCTTTTTTTTTTTTTTGAGGTGCAAGGCGACCTCGGGTCCCTGCTGCCCGGTGCTCTTGTTGGACAGACATCTCCCCTAGCAGGGGAAGCCGTGCTGCCCCCAGACGTGGTTGGTGCTGAGGCATAAAACAGCGATGGGGGCAGCTCTCCCAGGGCTGGAGCCTTCCTCCTGCTGCTGCCAGCACCAGGCACCACAGCTGAAACTTCACCGCCGCAGGACAATGCTGGGCTCCTTCTGCCAGGAGCAGATGAGGGCACCACGGATTGTTCTGGAGGATGAAATCTTACCATGGTATCTCATGACACAGGTAGCTTCATGGCTCGTTCATGGCCACAATCGATCCAGGTTTTCAAAAAAATTATCCTCCAGCCTCATAACACCAGACTCAACAGCACCTACAGCAACACATGTTAAAAGAAAATCGGACATTTATGGTAACTAATCCCTAATTGTGACACCACTGTACGAAGGGCAAACAGCCCGCGGGAGGACGCTGAAGGCTCGAGCCGAGCAGCGCCAGAGCCTATTTGTGGGGAAAAGGCCTGGCATGGAAAAAACAGGAAGGGACTCGCAGGGAAAACATATTTGGTTTCAACAGAATTGTCCCAAAATAGAACGGCTCGGGGAGTTTTATTTGAAGTGTTAGCAGCTTGTTCAAACACGCGCTCCACCACTTCGGCGCTGCGCAGGATGAGACGGGGTATTTTTTCCCCATGATTTCTTCCATGTTGCTGCAATAAATCACGTCGCTGCCAGCCTGGTGGAAAAGCACAACCAAACAGCTCCAGATCTGTAATTTGTACAGCCTTTGTACTACCCCGTGTTTTAGGAGAAAAAACAGAATCATCCCCTTTGTCCTCCTCCACCCTGGTTTCTTTGCTGTGCTGTTGTGAAAGCAAAAATCCTCCCAGCCCCGAAGACCAAAGCAGAACCTGCGGGGTGCTGCTGCTCCTCCTGAAATAGTCCTAAAAAGCAATTAACCCCCTTTCTGACAGGGCCAGCTTTGGAGACAGAAGGTGCAGAATGAAGTCCTGTGCATGCACAAGGGCAGGCTCCCGGCTTCCTCCAGCTCTCCGTGCCGGGCAGAAAAGCCTGGCTGGTGCCGGACATATGCGTGGTTCCCCAAAGAGAAGCTCAAGTTTTGTAATCAGCGCTGTGGGGCAGGCAGAAGCAGGGGGGCACACGGCGGTGATCAGGAGAGGTGATCACCGCTGTGTGATCCCAAACCCATCCCCTGCTCACGCTGAGTGCGTTAGGAACTGCAACAATTTACGGAAGATGACCCCAAGGGGAGGGGAAGGCAGTGAAGGAGCAGGAGCTGGGAGGAGGAGGCCAGCAGTTACTCTCCAGGTGCTGCCCACGCTGTGTGTGGCCACTTGTCTGTCTAACCCACCTGGCTGCCCAAATCTCCTCTCCTTTTCCAAGAACTGCTCTCCCGTGTCCTGTTTCCAGGTTTACGAAGTACACAACACAAGTTCCCTCGAAGCCAAGCACCAGAAGAGCTCCGTACACAGAGGGAGCTTCACCAGGAGTGAGTGGCGGGCAGCAAAACTCATCTGACACGCAGAGGTCTGCGACATAATGTCTGAAGAGAAGCAAGATGCCCTCCAGTGATAAACCTCTTCGTCTTCCAGCAGCCTGCCTCACCGCGGGTACACCTGAACGTGAGGACATGCTGAAGGCCCGGCAGGAAGGAGGGGACGCTGCAGAGCGAGGCATTCCGAAGCTGGAAGCGGGGCACTGCTGGCACGAAAAGCGGCGACGAAGCACTGTGGAAAAATACCAACTGGGATCTGATGGAAGTTTGTGAGCAAATCTCCCCAGCGCTTGCAAACTCAGCATTCAGGCAGCTAAGTGGCACTTTGAAATTAATTACTGGGTTCAGAATGACCACGAGTGGCTGGCAGGCTTGTCCTGCTGGGAGAGCCATCTGCAGACACGCGAGTCGCTGGTTTTGAAACCAGGCCCTGCTGCCTCTGGAGATGCATCCTCAGCGGAGCGAACATCTAACGGCTCCACTCACAGGCACACCATGGTTCAGGGAGATAGGAAGCAGGCCGTGACACCGCCAAATCCCAGGCTAAGCCTGTCCCCTCGCTGCGTGTTCTCTCTGTGATGTGCTCCTTCAGCACCAAGGGCTCCACTCCTCCCCCAGGCGCCCTTGAGCTCTGAGAGCGCTGTTTGTGCTTCCCAGCAGCGGCATTTTCTTAACACCGGGACGTTTCTGAAGCAATCCACAGCCCAGGAGCAGCCCTCATCACTTCAGTCAGACTCCAAGATCACTCAGGAGCTGCCCAGAGGAGCCCCAGCACTGGGGTAAGGCTGTGGAAGGACGCACCTTGCTGCTCAACACGCTGTCCCCATCAGGTGGGCTCTTGCACGCCGCTGAAGTTGAACACACAACGCCAGCTATTCCGCCTTACGTCCTTCCAGCTAGATGCCTTGAAGGTTTTCTGTTTGGTTTGGTTTAGATTTTAACGTATTTTTGCTGAAAACAACACTTCTATGGAAACAGCAGGCGGTGATTTCTAAAAAATCTTCCTCTTCCTGCAGGTTTTCTTCGCCTGCCAGGCTATCAGATCACAACACTGCACTTAGCGCACACAAGATCTGAGTCAGGCAGAAAATCACTTTAAAAGTGAGCGCAAACATCAGCCGCTGTGACAATAGCTGGTGCTGTAGCGGCGCTAGGAAATTTTAGCAGGAAAAAATAAGCAAAACCACCCAAGCAAAGCCCCAAAGAGAAAACAAGCTGGCTTTCCAGTCGCTGTCAGGCAGCCCTTCACACACAAGGGAAGCGCCGGGAGGACGATGATTCATTAGAGGCGAGCTGTTAGGAGCTAATGGAAGCACATCTGGAACTGTCAAAAAAAAATGCAAATGCTCTGACTGTGTAAAAGCCAAATCTGCAGGAGAATTCAGCAGACTTCATGGACAGAGGATAATAATCTCGTGGTAACAAAGCTACCTGACAATTCCCACCTGAGACAGACTTCGGTGTGTACATGAAGCTAAAAGCCCTACACAAACTACCAGCGAGTGGGGAACTGGCAGCGCTCTGGCACACAACTCCACAGTGACTAGCTCCTAACATTACTCAGCTTTTTTGGGTTAACCATTAGAAAACTTAACTATTCAGACAGAGATACAGAACAGCTATGCTCAAAGAGGAATGAGTGCCATCAGATGACATCTGGCACTGCAAACTCTGCTCTCACAGCTCATGAGGGCCTTACAAGACTGCGTGCCTGCTGCTCCACGCAAAGCAGGGCAGCTTCAGCAGCCTTCACCTCTCTTCTCTTGCCTTTGGTGACAAGGAAAGAAAAAGGGAAGCTCAACGTCCCCCAGACGGCCCGCACAGCTGAATGCAGCACAGTGCCTGTGTGGTCTTACCCTGCAGTTAATTGTACCTACAGACCACGCAAGGCTTTGCGGGTGGGAAAGCTGCTCCGTGCGCTGCCCCACTGCCACAGAACCCTGCTGGCAAAGCAAAATGCACTGCCCCAGGAGCAGCCTTCATCCCTGCCCGCTAAATCTGTCAGGGCACTTCAAATAACAGCCAGATCTAGGCAACTAACTTCCAGTCCTCAGCTTGTCAGTACCAGAAGGGACCCGTGGAAACCTTGTGGAAACCACTGAAATCCTTGGGAAACCACTGAAAATCCCACAGCTCATCTGGCAGCCTGATGAAGCCTTCTGCTTGGTCTCAGCTGTGTGTTGTGCCAGCATTTCTGTAAAACAGATCTGGTGTCACAAAACTCACCGCATTAAGGGGCTCTGGGATGGAAAGAGACACACTTCGCAGGCATGGAGAACGGATTTCATAGGAGGGCACAAGCGAGTGCTTTTGACCACAGCCCAGGGCACACACGCCCTGTGGCCATGGCCCTGCTGCACCTCTCTGTTGGAGTGCCAGAAAGCAGAAGTGCTGCACATACCGGTGTCTGCCCCTTTGGAAGAGTTTTGTGCTATAACCACCAAAGTTACTGGGTGAAAAACATTCCCACATACACATTTTCTTTCTTATACTCAACCTACAACAGAAAAGACACACGGGGCAAGAAAAGGCTCCCTGCCCTCCCTCAGAGACCAGAGGCACCCGCAGAAACCCAACCAGTGCTGGAATACAAACTTCCCTAGCCAGGCTTGGGTTTCTGTAACCACGTTTGTCTACATAAGCAGCACTCAGAAATGTGATGCATGACAGGGAGGGACGAACACCGCAGGTGAAACGCACACACGGCATGGCACGCATCTGAAGATCAGCACCAGGGTCAGCTTCACAGGCTCCCTGTAACCACCAGAGGACTTTGGTTATCTAGAATGCTCTTGTGGGTCAGGGCACGGATCCCACTGACAAGCGTTTATCTAACTCCCTGTGATAAGGAGTGGGAACTGGCAGGTACCTCTGAGTGGAGGGAGCACATCTCCCCCCTCACACAGCAGCAAGCAAGGAGTCCTGCTCCTCTGCTGCACGGAGAGCTCCCTCCAGCACCGGCAGCAGGAGGCAGGCTGCAGGTGCAGGGATAAAGAGATGGAGGGAAGCCACAACAGGGCTGGAGGCAGGCCGAAAGGTTACAAGGAGTCAAGAAAATACTACGCAAGGTGCATGGGAGGCTTAGAAGCAGGAGACTAAGCTGGAGAAAAAGCAAATAGGTAAAGGCAGGGAACATAAGGAGCAGCAGAAGACAAAGCCTGATGCTCTTTGCCACCCCAAGTGACAGCACGTGGAGGACGAAGGTGGCCTGGATGGAAGTGCTGACGTGACTGAGCTGGAACACCACGCGGTGCTCTGCCTCCACGTTCTTCTGCCTCGTGGCCGCTCCCTGCTCCCACTTTGTCCCTCTTAAGCTAGGCTCTGTCCCACACGCCCCTTCTGCCCAGCAATTCCTCCCGCTGGCCGGGCTGCAGCACCTGAGCTCTGTCCTTCCCCACCAGCAGAGCGAGGCTGCACCTGTGGTCATAGGGCACCCGAGGGCAGCAGCTCCCTGCAGCCCTGACAGCCACCTCGGGCACATGAACCCCCAAAATCCCCCAGATTAGACAGAACAGGGCAACAAGCAAACCAAAAACTCACTCAGAAGATGTTTCACCCTATAAAAGCCCGAACTTTGTGTTCATTACAAGGATATTTGTGTCCGTGAGAGTTGTTCACGTCCCTCTGCACCTCCATCCCTCAGCGTGGCAGCTACTTTCTGCCTACAACCACTGGTGTTTTTTTTCGGCTGCAGCAGCGTAATTTTCCTCCCCCAAAAAGCCTCGCGCTAGCTAGCTAGTGCATCATTTACTTGGCATTAATCATCACAGCTGGTAAGACATTGTAGTACCCGTGCACACGCCCAACCCATTCCTTCTTTATACACGTAAACATGTATTTTTGCACACATTTTTTATATACACACAAACACGCTGTAATAGCAACTTCGGTTAAAGAAAATCATCTATGCATCAATTCACTCTCAGAAAAATGACATCTTTCTTCCTGCCTTTAATAGGAAAACTTCACATGCACAATTCCAGAGTGCTCTCTCAGCAGTTACCCCGTGTATCCTCTCCCAGAAGAGCCTAGGGATAAATTCAGTGCAGAACCCCAGCCTCCCCTATCTTTAAACACCACGTAGCTCTCCAAAGCGAGCACGTTTATCCCATTTAAGTGCCACACGCTCGTTGTTCACCTTTTCTTCCAAGGTAAATGAAGAATTGCTATGTAGGACTTCTTGTGGGTGCAGCTTTACTGTTGAAGAAGCTCACGATGGCTCAGCGAGGTCACTGCCATCCTGCTGGTCGCTGCCTGTGCCCCCACGAGGTTAGCTGGAAGCAGAGCTGGAGCCAGCCAGCAGCACACATCTAATTCAGGGAAAACCTGCAGCGGTTAACCCTTGATCACCAGTGCTCTTCCAGATGCTCCTTTCCCTGATTTATATTGGGAAGGAACAGGTTTGCTGCGATAAGCCCAATGCAGCAGCTCACCTCTCCGTGCTATGAGAGGAACCTCAGGAAGGAAAGGTGAGCAATTTTTTTTGGTTTGGACCATCTACAGCAGCACCCAACAGCTTCAGCACAGCTGCAGCTCCTATCCCAGCTCCACGCTCACTCCTGGTCCCTCCAGGTCCGTGGTCAAAACTGATCTTCTGAGCCCAGCAGGCTGCCACAGCTGGACATGCCCTGGGACTTCCTTCAGAGAAAATGCCACATGCCAAATAACACAGCTGGGCTGCAAAAGGCAGCGTCAGTGTGTCAGCTTGTATTTCTTGCTAGGAACACCAGCTTGCTCTCTGCTAGTTTCTTACATCAGGCCCCCCTATAGGAAGCTGCTGTAGGTGTTTTGTAAGGGCAGCTGCCTGCTCGAGGAAGATGTGAGCTGCACCAGAGTGACTCATCTCGGTACGGTTTATTTTGTGCTAGAAGTATTTCAAGTGGCACAAGTACTCGATCACACCTCCCCGTGCTTCAGGGAGCACAAAAGCAGCGTGCACGCTCATCCTGCCCCGGGTTCCTTGGCACAGCACATCTGGGCCGTGCCTCCCAACCCCGAGCACCCAGAGCAGCACCGAGCCCTCCTCAAACCCTCGCAGATATTTTCTCCTAACTGCAGGGAACCGGTCCTCAACCCTCGGTTTGCTTTTCGCTGTATTAATCCCGTTATGTCTGCCCTCCCTCTGGCTGGAAAGGAACCCCCCGGTGCCCCATCGGGCTACCTGTTTGCCAGAATATGGTCTCAGCGGGCGAGCTGGGCTCATGACTCAGAGCCCCAAGCGACACCAAGGTATGGCATTTAAGGCAAGCGGAGGGCAGCACGAAGCAAGCAAGCGCGCGGGGAATTTTACCTGCTGTGCGCCTCAGCCTCGGGGTTTGGGCTCTGTGGGAGCCCTGCGCTGTTTTGAGGCTCCGGGCTGCCTTTTTGCTCTTTAAACGGGCGGCGAGGCGCTCGGCCAGCCCCTAACCCCTCAGATTGAGCACCGCGGAGCACTGACAGGGCTACGAGCAGCCTTTGAGGGGCTCAGCCACCCATCGGACCCCCAAAAACCCGGGCGTATCCAGAAAGCCGCGGGCCCAGAGCCCCCCGGTACCACACACACCGCGCCTCAGGGCCCGGGCCCGGCCGTTACGCAACGCCTCAGCCCCCGACCCCCAAGCCACCGCCGCGGCACCCACCGCCTCCGAGTCCTCGAAGCCGTGCAGGTACAAGTTGTCGTACATGGGGCCCCGAGGGCGCCGGGGGCGCGGAGCGCTGCGGCCGGGAGCGGGCGGTGCGGGGCCGGGCTGCCCTCAGGGCGCTGCGGACGCCGCCTCCCGCCGCCCACCGCCGGCACCCCCCCCCCCCCTCCTCCCCTCACGCCGGCCTCCCGCTCCCCGCGCCGCCGCGCCGCTATTGGCTGAGCCGCGCCGCCGCCGCGCCGCTATTGGCTACGACGCGCGGCTGCCGCGCTGCTATTGGCTACGACGCGCCGCCGCCGCGGAGCAACGGCCGCCGCTCGGCGCCTCAGCGATGCCCGCCCAAGCCCAGCGGGCCCCACAGGGCAGCAGCGGCGGCCGCTGTGGGGAGGGAGGGCGGCTGCTCGCTGTGGGGCTTTGGCTCCAAGTCCTGGTTTAACATTGCCCTTCTGCTCTGTGAATTTTCTCCCGAGGTGATGCAGCACACAAACAAGCCCAAAACGCAATGATAAATGATAATAATAAAAAATAAGCCCTTCACTCACGCACCCCTGACCTGCCACCTCAGCACACCTCCCTCCCTCAGGCTGGCATACAGCACCGAGGGACAGCCCTGTGTGAGACAAAACAAGACAACAAATCCAGGGAAATAATTTACAACTCGCTTCCTGCTGCTAATTAAGCTAATTAGCTCAAATTTCATCGTCAGCGCAATCTGATCAAACATCTCCGCGTTGATAAACACTTGCTGTCTTCCCCATTTGTTCCATCTCCCGCTCCTTCCACAGGCTTCACTCAGCGCTGCGAAGTTACCACTGATCGCTTGGGAGGTGGCCAACAGGCGTCTGAGGCAAAGCCAGAGGCATTCCCCTCCCCATCTTCACAATTTTTTATCAACCTCTTCAAAAATTCCCCCAAATTACGATAAATCCTATTTCCAATGTGCTGCTTCCCCTGTGCGTTCTGTGCTTCTGTCCATACAAGCTCCTGGTTTGCCAAAAGCCTTTGTGACTGCATGAACGTTTACCTCACCTGAAGTGCCTGTCAGGGTTGAGCCCTCAGACTATGGGATCTTCCAAGGAACAGCAACATCCCTAGCCCGTGAAGGAGCTCATTGCCAGTGTTACCCGACAGACAAAACACGAGCTGGTCAGTAATGTCTGATGGCTTTCCAGTGATCCATCTCAAACAAGGGAGCACTTTTGGTCAGGAGACAAAACCCACCCCATATGACTAACATTACCCGGCTCCTTTTCCCGGCCATCACCACCAGGTGTGGGACAGCCCCAGACACCAACCCGGCCCTCATCCCACTGGCGTTATCCTCCCAGGGCCGGAGAGCACGGCCAGCATGGCTGGGGCACTTCCCGAGTCTTGACCAAGGCTGTTCAGCTTTCAGTCCCTGAAATTGCCTCTAAAATTCCCTTTGAACTCCCCTGGAGGAGTTAATGGATGAATGTTTAGGGCCTACACTGCGCTGCATTTCGCCCCTCCCCAGCCTGAAGATCCCTGATGTTACAAACTTAAGGAAATAAATACATCGGTGGGAGGTGGCTATTAAAATTTAAAAGGGGAAGGAATTTCTAAGTGCAACATCAAAATCATTTGTCAACGCAAAATAAAAGAAGGACATGGAATCACGGGAAGAAAAAAAAAATTGCATCTGAGCTTCGCATAAATTTGTAATGAAATAACTTAACTCAGAAGTCAGGGGAAGAGCTGTTTGATTTCCAGCACTTGCATTGCACGCTGTCCTTTTAAGATACAGAGGTTATTTAAAATATATATTTAATGACTCGACTTGAAAGGCTCCTAAAAGATGCTATAAAAACCACATAGCTCATTAAATAGGGATTGTACTGGAAAGATGTAAACACAAGGGATGCCCGCACGGCCCGCTTCTAGCATTTACCTTGGGTGCCTCCAGCACGGCGTGAGGGCCTCCCCAGATCCCGAAAGAGGGGCTCCGAATCCCCCCGAGGAGCCTGGAGCTGCATCCAGCTCTCATCACCCACTGGGCACAGTGCTGGGACATGGGGACAGCCGAGCGGGGACAGTCCCAAAAGCTGGGAGAAGGTCGGAAATGGGAAGCAAGCAAGGGTTGCACAAGGAGAGGGTGTAAGGCTAAGGAAAATAATTTGAAATAATTTATTTCAGTGACAAGCCATCACTAATACTCTGTAATATGTACTGCAGGTATCTATGCATGACTGCTGGAGCACAGGGCATTAGCTCAATGAATCACGTTATGGTTTTACAGCGAGTGATGCCATGTCCCACAAAGTCAGATCTCACCGGTTCCAACTCAGAGCGGGCAAAATGGAAGGGGAACAGAGGGAAAAACAGTTATAAGCTCAATCTTTTCTAGGTGAGCTTCCCCAAAAACAGGTCAAACAAACAAGCAAAAAATCCAGCACAATAATAGGTGAGGGTCACACATTAGCTGAAAATTGAGAGATGAAAATCATGCCTGGCCTCCTTCTGGAAGAGCATACAGATACTCTGGTATTATGAGGCGTGGGAATTTCACTGCCTCAGGCCAAAGAGAAAGGCTCTGCTACCTGTCATCCCCAGTCTGCACTTGGCTAGCACCAAGGCAACCAGCATCCAAGAACCCATCACTCTGCGTGTCTGCGCGCTGGTGGCTGCGAGAGCCAATGGAAACATGTCATGGATGGGTAAATGAGCTGAATTAAGTCTTTCGAAGGTCTAATCCTTTAAAAATACTTTAAATGGTGTCAGCTGATGCATTATCCATTTTGTATCACTCAATTTGTTTATGACACTAATCTTCAAAGAGTGGTAAATAGGTATTTTCAGGCAGCCTGGCCTCTACTGTTAAAGGGATTTAATCGCGGTGCAGTGCAATCTCTACCAGCGTGTGGGTTATTCCTCGCTGAGCACTGCTGTCCTCTGGTGCTCTCAGCAGGACTGCTGTGAATTAGGTTTCCTGCGGATTTGCTGCAATACCGCATGCAGGGAGCGTACCTCAGCCTTTGATCTCGGGCCACAGCTCCGCCGTGTTCCCAGGGGCACAGGGGATTGTGAAAAAGATGCGAACAAAAGACCCCAAAATCATCCAGTTTCTACGGGACCTACCCAACGTGCCTGCCTGCCCCACTGTGAGGAGCGTAATGAACCTGTATGGCATAGCAAGGAAGGTATCCTTTGGAATCACCGAATGGCCCATGCGGCGGTGGTGGTGGTGGTGAATTTAAAAGCCTCCTCCTTCTGAGGACTTATTGCAGCCTGGTGTGTAGGTAAAAGGGCAGGCTCAATGCTAATCGAGCTGTTCGTGGCATTTTGAAGCAGCGTTAACACCGAGGTCAATGCTCTGTTGCACCCTGCTAGGGGATGGAGAAGCAGGGACTGAAGTCAGAATACTCCGAGCATCCCACAGACCTCCAAAATCTGTGGCTCCCTCCAAACCCGCTGATCACACCAGCGTTTATCCCCACTCTGGTTTTGGATTGGAACCAACCCTTCTGGGAGTACAAAGGGAAAAAAAATAAAAAAGATAAATCCTCTTCGAGGCATGCATCCCTGTATTCCTGCCTATCAAATATTTAGTCATGTCGGAGCTATCCAAACGTGGGAATACTCCTCTTCCCAGAACATGAATTTTGTACAGAGCCACGGGAAATTGTGCTTAAAGCCCAGCCTAATGATTACACAATCAAATGACAGCACTCGTGTGGTTCGTTTAGGAGATGGAGCAACGAACTATTTGCATAAACACACTGAAGGGCCATTTGAGCAAACGCACAGTGACTGGATTGCCAAGTCAAGTAAATACCTCAGCACCGCAGTGCGCAAAGCCAGGATGTAAGTCAGCAACTTCTGCCTTTTCCCTGCTTTATCAGACTTTGCTCCCACCTGGGGTTTCGCTGCGACTGGCGGACTGCAGGCGGCAGGACCCCGAGCACCCTGCTGCTGCGGAGAGGGGTCGGATCGACACGAATATTCACCCCGAGGCAAGGAAACCCAAATATTGCCTTAAAGAAAATGGATGGAAGTTCCTTGCAGCCTCTTCCTTGTCCAACAGAAAGGTTCCGATCCTGGGCTCACAACATCGCTTAGGACTAATGAGATGGCATCCCTGCAGAGGTGAGGGCACGTTAACAAGAGGCATTAGCACTTATATTAACAGCACGTTTGGGTATGAACCCTCTCCTTCTAGCACACAGCAACTGCAGCATGTATCAGCACACGACCCAGAACATAGCATTGGTTCTGGGCTTTCCTCACTTGCATTTCGGGACCTGTTGAAAAACACTGCGCTCCCCCACGTGACGCTGCTCCTGCTGAAATCAGCAGAAGAGCCTGAGCCCGTATTTCATTAGCATCAAGGAAAAGGGCTGTCAGCATTCTCCAGCCATCCACCTAGGGCAGAACTCGCTTCCATCACTTGGAGGGAGTCCAGTTGCTCACTCTTCTAAGTTATCTGGCACAGCCCACTTGCTCGCCCTTCTCCCTCTAAAGCAATTTATTTCTCTGCCTCTCTCTCTCTTCCCTCTGTTTTATAATACGGATTAGGTAAGCAGCTGGTTTTAGCAACACCAGCTTCTGCCTCGGGGTGGAGGAACGAATGAGCTAACCTCCTGAGATCCCCACTAACCCTGTTTTCTAACATCTTGGGAGCCGTGAGAACTGGCTGACATTTGTGGTATTTGCCTGTCCCAGAAGTTATTAGCCGGGCAAGTCTTTAGACTTCAAAAGGGAGAAGTGTTGTGGTGTTTAGATGTCTTGGCACGGAGGGTTCTGTGCATTTAGAGGCTTAATTCAAAGGGAGAACTGGATGCTATGCTTTAATTCCTTGAATTTCAAGTAATAAATTAGTCTGGTAGGGTCTAATTTGGCAGTTCTTCTGGAGGAAGTGAGGTGCCACCTATTCTAAAACACATTTATCTGCCACTGTTACATAAAGGCTGCTATAATTAAAGGGAGTGTGAAGACTTCATTGTCACTTGCGCCCGATTTAAAGCACCTACAAGGAGAGGTAACTGGGCTATGTTTGCAGGTACCCTCTATATTTAACTCCTTGTGAGATTTCTCTTTCCTGCGGGCTCTATGGAGATTTGCAAAAAGCTGAGCTGTGGGAAACTCGGAACCATAGCTACAGCCTTGTGGAGAGGTTTTGATAAAGACGAGTAGATTATCTCCACCTCCTGAGGCAGATATGAATGTGCTCAGGTTTTCATAACTCCAGCCAGCCCTGCTCTAATTATGCCTTCTGCTGGTGCACGGCATTGAGCACAGCAAACCTGAAATTACCTGCAGAACGCTGCAGGACATAGCCCACGGCCACAGCACCGTGTTAACGTGGGTGTCCCTTTCAAAGCCTGGGAGCTTGCAATGAAGGACCTGCAGAGCAGTCCCGGTGATAGCCACGGACCCGCACGCAGCCATCGCCCTCCAGCACAACTCCAGCTACCGACCAGACATCCAAAATGTGGTCACATCACAAAAAGACAGCTTATTTTTGGGGCTGGAGTTGGGTCATGGCTCTTGGCTGGAAGGAGGACATTGGGCTCTGTTTTCAGAGCAGACAGGCATTTTATCTCCCATGCCCGAAAACATCTGGGCAGAGGATTAAACGCGTGTTTTATTTCTTATTTTAAGCTGCTCTTCTCTTCTGATGAACGTTCATCAACCTCCTTAACTGCCCTGAGTGCTGATGCCGAGCATTGCTGTACGCTTCAGACTGCAGCTGATGAAATTATGGGAAGCTATCAATAAAAGCCAATCGCTAACTTTATGGGAAGCCGCTGCTACCTCATCTCAATTCTGGAATTTAGAAGCAGCAGTGAACCTACAGCTTCTGTTTGGTGACACAAACTGATCTGCACTTTGCTGCTTCTCCCTGGGGCTTTACAGGGATGGCTTGATTAGCCCATCATGTGGTTTTTGTTTTGTTTTTTTTGCTTATTTATTTATTTATTTTCTTATGCTTTATAAGCCAATTACCATATGCTGCAACACAGCACTTGAATTCCATGGCAAGGGCCTACGGGAAACTTCAGCTCGTTTCAGCAGATTTCCATGCTGCCCATCCAAGCGGAGAACCGCATCCAGAAACAGCCGATCAATGACGGAGCTGCCGCTTAGCCAGCTCGAGGCCCTTCGATATTCAGGCAGGGCACTTGAGAACCGAGTGGGGGGAAAAAAAACACAAAGATACAAGAATTTTACTGCCTATTTAAGAGACTTTACAGGCAAGAACTTCTCTGAGAGACCTTTTCTCACCTGCCAGAGACCGTCCATTTAGGATGTTCTCACCCCCCAGGAGTACACCATAAAATTTGTGTATAAAGTCTCTCTTAATTCCTTCAGCATCTCAGTGTACTCCACACGCCAGCAGCGCCGTGTGAGCCCCTTTACAAATCCGAGGCAGTCAGAATGGCTAAAAATACCTCCTGCCTTTCCCTTACAGAAGAGAACAATCATAATTATAAAATCCTTGCAGCACAGCCCGTCTCCCTCTTACGGGTACGAAAAGCCCTGTGTGTGAAGGAGGCCGGTGCACGAGGAGTTATTAAAATAAGATGGAGCAGAATCTGTTCCTCTGCTTTGGGGCAAAGATGTTTGAACCAATCCGTAAACCTTTACAACTCCCAGTCTGAAGCAATACATCAGTGCACGTGCTGCCAGTGCCAGCCTGTGATAGCTGGGGGTACTTCAGAAGCTCAAGCCATTTCTGATGCTCTGAGCATTTAGACAAATATCAATATTTTTTCCCTTGCCACCTTCATGCATTTGTTAGATATCTATTTTCCCTCATCTCTCAAATCCTACAGTCACACACAAAAGAAGAACAGAATGGTTGGTTTATTCCAGCCTCCAACGAGATCCTTATAGAGGCTACTTTAAATAAATAAAAAGAAAATCCCTAAATTGACTGCTGGGGGGAAAGTTGTGTGCTAGATCTGAAACTGCCTATGAGACAGGAAACAAAAAAGCAGGAATTAATGGAGCAGCAGCAATATTTAGGGTCTCGTACTTGCTACAGTACAAAAAAAGAGTATGAAGCACGTGCAAGCAAGTCACTTGGGAGTGAGCGTGGAAAAATTCAGCTCAGACAGCTAGGCTTGACAGAGATACAAGCAGAACACAGAATATTGTATTGGGAGCTGCCAGGAATAATAAATAATGGCAGTTCTGCCATCTCTGCCCATAATCACTGCGAGCAATACAGATAAAGAAGCAGATCAGAACCATGTGTTCCCGAAGCTTAATTCAATATCCAGAAGAGGGAGCACGGAATTAAATGGCTACAAAAGTCAAAACTGATAAGAGGAAATATTTATCCAAAGAAATCCAGAGTATTAAAATAAATGATGGAGCCAAAAGCTTGTAGCACTTAGCCCTAACAAGGAAAGGATTTGAACACTGCAGCTCAGCAAAATGAGAAGAGATGTCACAAACCCTGCTTTCGGCCGGGATCCCTCGGCAGGGCCAGGCTTAGGAAGAGACCCAGCATTGCAGGCAGCTTATTCTCTCCCTGGTTGCTCATTGACTTTATTCTCCCGGAGTACCTGCCACTTGCTGCTGGAGGAGACTCAGTCAGGCTCCTCAAAACTGGGAGCTGCTGGTCCCACGGCACTCCGACAGCGCAGCCTTTGGGCCCCACGCCTGCCAGCACTGCTTTCAGACCTGCTGCAGGGAGGAGAAACTGCTTCTGTTCCAGGTCAGAGCAGAAGTTAGGACTTGAACCCTCCTCACTGCTACTAAACCTTATCCTACAGTGACACATCACACATCTTAGGAGGGAATATTGCTGCCACCTCTTGGTTCAGCAGGATAATAATAGCAGAGTAAGATTACTGACTGCTGCTCTGCACATGGGGCACCTGAGCAGCTTCCCTTCCTCTCCCCCACACCCCTGGAAACCTCTGGTTTTAGGATGGCTTTCAAAAACGAGCTGGTACCAGGACAATCTGATGTTACTTCTGTTGACTTTGCCTGTCAAGTTGTAGGCCAAAGAATTTCACCTGTGCCCCCCAGCCCTGCACCAAGATCTGCAATTTTGTGTTAGAAAAAATTGCACTGGGGTGACAGGAGTTGCTGCCAGGAAGGCACCTGGTTTTCACTCGAAGGCGTCAGGAAAAAGGTGAGCTCGCTGCTGAGGCTGTCATCCAGCCTCTGCTCTGGGGAGGAGCTGCCGGCCGTTGTGTTAAAGCACCCCGAGCAAAGCCTATGAAGGTAGTTAAAAAAAAAAAAAAGTGAAAAACAGTTTATAAATTAAATCCTGTGCGGGCAGATATTGCAGCAGCAGCACAACCAGCAGCAGCCCCAGGGCTGGGAAGGGCCCCTGCAGCAGCTGACAGCACTACGCAGCATCGAAAGCTGGGGCACTGTGCACAAGTTCAGTCCAGCAGCCTTACAGGCTCAGTCGTGACCAAATAAAAATAAAAGGCTATTTATTAAACATGCTTAGTGTTTCTCATAGTGGCAGGAAACAAGCATGAAGGATTAAATAGTTCCTTTTGTCAGCGGGCTCGCTCCTTCCCACACACGTACGCTCTGCTCTCCCCAGTGGGTCTGAAAGCCCCGAATTCTGCATGCAGCTGATCCAGTTTTATTCATCTTGTGAAGAACACACCTAAAATTGAGTATCTAGCTCAAGAGGTGAAGCCTGATGGGCCTGATACATTCATAAGAACGTTTCCTTAAAATGCCAGATGTCTTTTTTTTTATGCAGATCGTAGAGCAGACATTTGGATGCCTTTATCTTAACTGAGCAATGATGCAGGAGTAGTGAAAATATTCTGCCTACCTGCAGCTCATTTCCCTCTTCCCCCGAGAATTACCAGCCAGTAGCTCCCAAAGTCCCCCCACCTTGCCACCATCCATGATACAGACCAAAACGCCGATTTTCAGAAAAGGAGAAGCTGTTTCCAGAAAAAGCTTTTGTTGTATGAAGAGTCGTAGGCACGGTTTGCCAACCACAACCAGCAAACAGCCTGAAAGTACCCTCAGACGCCAGCCTCACCTTCCCAGGGAACTCACCCTGCGGCCAGCCTGCTCGTTAGCCCCTTAGTGCAATTAATGCCCCCAGCTCCCCACGAGGAGCCCTCTGGCCTCCCCCTGAGCCCCAAAAGCCATGATCACCTTTACAGGGCGAGGAAGTCATTTGGCTTTGCTGGCAGTGCTGTGACACCTCGTGCTTTGCTTAACGCTTCAATCTCTGGAGGAAGGACAACACAAAAAAACATTAAAATCCGCTTTAATTCATCATTCCTGGCCAACACAGCTGGGGGAAACCACCCACAAAAATCAGAGCTGCAGAGCCCCTTGAAACAAGCATCGCTACGTGCACTGCCATCAAGTGACACCAAAGCAGCCCTTCTGGTATGACTGCAGCCAGCTTTCTCTTCCTATAGCGTGCACCAGTTAATAAGGGACAAAAACCTGGTTTTCTGCTGCTACGTGGCCTTCCACTGCTATTCTGAATGTGGGTTACCATGGCAATCGGCAGAACCCGGCACGGATTTGTTTCGTCAGACTTGCTGCACAATTTGGGGCACCCAGCTAAATACTAGCCTACTATTTCCTCCAGACACACTGGGCAGGGGAGCTTCCATGAAGCTCATGGTTTCACGAACAAACCCTCACAAAATGTGACAAATTAAAGCAATTACAATTATTTAGAACCGAGTTTAATTCCACGAGCACGTAGGAGTGTTTACTGGGGTTTCAGGACTCCAAACAACTCCAGCTTTGGAGAATCTTCAACATTTCCTCCGTGCTCCCCATGCCTGGGGAGGAACCAGGGAATCACGAACCTGCACTCGCTGCCCGGGGCTTTGAGTGCAGCCAGTGCGGGACCCGCAGTGGTCCCACAACCCTGCCCCATACCTGGGAGATGCTGTAAATGCCCCAAAAATGCAGACAGCTGGAAAGCACGGAGTAACAGGGCTCACAAATGCCCAGGCAAAAGCTGGGTGCAGCACCCAAAGCTTTGGGCGCAGCACAGCAAGGGATGGGGCCGCTGCCTGCTGGCAAGTTACCCCTCCAGGACTGTTTTGTGGTTTAATATCAGGGTTCTCACAATTTCCTGTTGCCCAAACAGCAGAACCAGGCTAATTTGCATTAGCAAATCTGGGTTTCTTTGCCCTTTTTTTTTTTATTTGATAATTGAAAAGCCAAGAGTTTATACTTTAAAAAAAAAGATCTGGTTTAAGTTTACATAACTCCAGCTCTCAGCAATGCCACCGGTTTAGTGGTAAGTTACACGTGTATTTGTGGCCTGATAGCATGGAATTTTCTTCTTCTGGAAGTGTGAGCTGTAATCCCAACCCCTGTGCTTGGGACAAGCCTTCCTTGTGCCGCTGTGTGAGCCCAGCCTGCCACACCTCTCCCCTTGGCCTCGGCGGGGTGCTGAGGCTGGTCCTCTTCAGCTCCTTCCACACAAAGTACTTTGAATCCTGCCCAGAACTTCTGAACCATCTACATCCACATTTTGTAGCTTGACAGGATGGGAAATATTTAATTTAGGAAGTTAGCAAATGCTTTGTAGTTTTTTATTTGTCTTGTGCATTGCACAGCTGTAAATTCAAAGCAAGAGCCAGGGCTTGTGCCCTCGGCTCCAGAGACCAGAAAGCAAATTCCAAGATCTTGAGGTTGCTGAAGAGCAGCTTGAGCTAATTCCTGTCTCCTGAGCTAACCCAGGCATCTGATCACACATCCAGCACCACAAATTGCACCCCAAAACAAATCAGCAGGAGCAGCTCTCTGGAATTGAACTGTCTCGAGCTGGTGATGTTCGACTCTGAGCCAAGCCCTTTGCTGAGAACTTGAAAGCTTTAAAGATGGCCTTAAATTTCCCGAAAGGACACAGGCTCCAGGGCTCCGGCTGTGTGCTCGGTGAGGAGGGGATCGCAGCAAGCCGCAGTGCCAGCCCCATCGTGTGGCCTCGGCCAGAACTGCACGATTTCAGCCCACCCCGCAGTCATCCAGCTTGGTCCTGCAGGTTCATCCTGCCTGGAAGGCTAAGGAAGAGATCTGGGAACAGATCCCCAAGGACTACACACACCCCAGCTGGGGATTTGGAGGTGAGCCTCACAGGGCTAATTAAGAGGCGGGTGCCGGGAGGCAGCACCCCTCTGAGCCAGGCGTATCGTCCCGGGGAAGGGATGCTCAGCGCCAAACCTGCCTGAGAAAAAAGCACGGGTTGAAACCTGCTGAGGAGAGCAAAGGGATCCAGCTCCAACACCACAAGCTTCGGAAAAACCAAACGGGATTAAGGCTGGAAGTTATTCGCAGCTGGGTCAGCACACCTTCAGCACCTCCAGGAATTACAGACACGCAGGAGCCTGAGACCCAAAAGCTAAAGCAGTGAGCTGAGAAGTCATGAAGGCACCAGCCAGCAGCACAAGGAAATACGTACAGAATTAGGCTATCAGGAAGTGGAAAGAGAGAAATTGGCCAGCCTGTGGCTGGTGGGCTTAAGAGCCATTCACATGTATATTGAAAACAGAACATTAAATAGGTTGTAAAAGACTTCGTGTGTAGCTTCTGCAACTCTAGGAGTAATAGCGGTGACACGGAGGGGAGTACTAACGCAGAGAAGACACGGCTATGAACAAGAGCTGTTCTCCTGTATTTAGAGATAAATAATGTGACATTCACATCTATCAGTTCCAAATGCCTTTTCCTCTACGAATAAGAATGAAACAAAAGTAACAACAACCACTAGTTTTTGGGTTGTCATACACAATCTTCACCCAGGCGTACTACTAAAATTGGCTGAGGAGCTCTCCGAATTGTTACAAATTGACGGCTTATTTTTAAGTAAGCCTTGAAACGCTGAGGAACTTCCAAAGGACGAGGAGTGAGGCAGCAGCGTGTAAATACTGAACCCGTGCTGTGTCGCTGGCACCCCTTAGCATACTGCTGGGTAGCACAATACGTTGTCCATCCTCGTGGAGCCCTTCCAGGCCAAGCTGCACGCTCCGGCACTACCAACAGCCTACAAATCAGCAACAGAAGGCTTCACGAGACCAGACTACACAAACCCGAGATTTTCTAACCTCATTGCTTAGGAAATCTGAACCAGCAACTGCATCATTCCCCAGCCAGTTGGATTTCATTTCCCCGTTGCACACCAAATTGCTTCAGGGGCCGTTCCCACAAGCGGTTTTTCCTTCATGTATCACGGTGTAGACGTGCAGGGGCAGCAAACTTCAGTTTTAATGCCAATGGCAGGCAGGGGACACATACTCTGCATTATTGGCACAGGCAGTCCTGCCTGTTTCGCCATTGAAGAACCTCAGTGATTTCAGCAGGAGCAGGACAGAGCAAAAGAGATTTGGCCCCAGGTATTCAATCGCTGGTTGCTTAAGTGCAGCAAAGGAAAAGAAACATTGTGCTTAAAAAAATAAAGGAGAAAAGGAAAAATAAATCCTCAAGAAATTATACGTGAGACCTGCTCTGCCCCTCCATATATAGGGTCACTCCTGATACACGGTAAAACACACCGTGTCTCTCTCCAGCACCCTGAAATCCCTTTTCCCCATCCGTGCCAAACGAGAAGCTGCCCTCCTCGCCAGCTGAAGCCCCCACAGCCGCAGCCTCGTGCCGTCGCACTCCCCGGCGTGCCCACGCTGCTGCGCCCACACCTTCACTGCCATGAAAATCACACTTCTCCCAGCTCGCTCCTTCTCTAAGGCGCCGCATCCCCATGGCAGGCTGATATCAGCCCCAGAGCTGTTTCATCTCCCTGTCTTCTGTGAATCCTTCACCTCTCGGGTCCTCCTCTCTGCACTGTTGCTCCCTTCCAGAAGCACCCCGTGGCCGTGGTGCTTGCAGCCTGTCTCACAGCAGGACCAGCCTTCTTTCCTTTCTTCATCACCTTCTTATTGCTGTGCTCAAAGAAAGGTTTCTCTCTGCCCTTCACCCAGGGTGAAGGCTACAGCCCTGAGGACTCCGATGGCTGTAGCTTGCAGGGAGATAACCCAAGAGGCAGCTGCATCCCCACGAGCACGCCTGTATTCACACGTCCCCTTACTACAGCTGCCAAGGGATCTCTCCAGAGAGCTCCGAAGCACGAGATGCGAGCTCTCACGTGGGAGTGCTCTGGGAGGAGTAGTAAATTTAGGAGCCCCTCTTCAGAGCAGGGTCTTCGAAGCACAGGTCTGTCGTGAGGAAAATAAAGAAACATCCGGAGCTGCGCGTTCAGCAGGGGTTTACAGCTGATCTAAAAATAAAGGTGGGGCAAAAGGGAGACATTTGAGTCAATGTATGTACTGTAGAAATTTAGGGCATGATTCATTAGCCAAAAAAATCCGAACACCCTCTGCAGCTATTTTCAAGGAGGTACATGCATAATTTATGTGGAACACGAGTGGGCTGCGATTTCCCCCACACTGCTTCTGCATAAATTACACCGGCTTGTAATTCATCACACTTCTGTTTTCCTGCATGTAAGCGGTAACCTCTCATTTCACCAGCACGGAAAGCAGAGGCATCTGCCAGGAGGACGGTGAGGCACCCGCAGGTGAAACCATTGCAGGTTTGAAACGTGTGCGTGGTCCCAGGCAAGTGGAAAAGGGACGGTCTTCCTGGACGAGGCTCATGGTGTGGGGACCCTTCATTGCTGTTTCATTGCTGATTCCAAGAGTTAACGAAGTGCAGAAGTCTCTCTAAGCCACTCTCAGAGAGGACCCAAAGCACAAGATAACACAAAGTTTAAAACACCAGGAGATTTGTCACGGAGGGATGTCAGCTGCTCAATCACTTGTTAATGGTTTAAATCAGAAAAATCCTGAAGTGTATCAAATGAAGAAATAAAACCCCTCGGCTTCTAGCAAGGATAAAACCTGCCTGAACCTGAAACGCAGAACAAAAGCTCTGTTAGGAGCAACTACACAATTCACGGAGCAGAGCACAAAACCTTGCAGAAGCCTTGTGATGCGAGCAGCAAGAGGGCCTGGATGGAGGGCGCAGTGCTCCATGGGCAGCAGCTGGCCCCATTGTGCAGAAAACGCCTCCACGAGCAAAGAAAGAAAAGCAGAGAATGCAGAAATGTGGTGGTTGTGTAAGAAATTCTAATACGAAATAGGAAGCTTGCACAAAGATGCCCACCAGGGACAGCAGCACCCTTCTGTACCTCCACGTCTGACAAGAGAGGACCCGGCCTTCGAAATGAAGTGGCAGAGGGACGGGTAGGGATGGAGGAGGCACACGGCACAGCAGGGACACACCACGTCCGTGCCACTCTTCACGCTCTTCTTGGGGAGACAATCAGCCTACAAAGTACTTCCTTCAGCACCTGTCATGAGAGGCAAGTTCGTTAAAACATCCCCAGGAAGGCAGGCCTGGAAATGCAGTCAAACACACGGGTGTGCTCTGCCTGGCACTGCTGACATCATTTTACCTTTTTAAACGCACTTTCCTGCTCTGAAAATTGTGTTTGACAGCAAAAGCTGCCTGCCTCCTGCCTCCTGATTACTGCTAAGAATAAAGCACCCGCACCCAAGTGTCCTCTCCTGTACCACAACTTGAGGTCAGCTCGCCAATAACACTGCCAATTCTTGCTCTGGCTGAAAAAAAATAGAAGAAAAGAATAAAGAGGAATGCAAAACCAGAAATGAACGGCCAAGAGCTGCCTGTATCTTCCATCTCCTGCACCTCAAAGTGGCAGTCCCCTGCCACACAGCCTCCTGTAAGCAGGCAGCACACCCTGAGCTCCCAACGAGGAGGAGTAAAGCTGGAGAAGACAGTAACTGTGCAACGTTTCCCATTCTGAAAAGTCTCCACTAACATTTTTTGTTCGTATGCTCCTTGTTCTGCAAACCAGCTAAGGACATGTTCTGCCCCAGCTTCTCAATCTCTCTTTTCTCCTCTCCTTTTTTCCTCTGCCCCCTTTTTTTATTTGTTTTTAAACTTTTCCTCATCCCTTCACATCACTCCATGACTTTGATGGTGGCACCCCACGGACTGGGCAGCCCTCATCAACCAGGGAGCAGTCAGTTTTAAGCAAGAAATGCAGGATACGACACACACACACACACACAGAACAACATTTCTAGAAAGAAAACAACAAAAAAATAACCCGGAACGTCCACAGTGAAATTTACAGCAGTTCATTACATCGGTGTTTGCTGGATTGGGCAGCCCCAGCCCCAGAAAGCTGCAGAGGATGCGAGATGAACGGCTGGCTGGCAGGTTAATGCACCTCAGGCCATTAACCCCACCTGGCCATTAAACCTAAGAAATGGCTTTTGTGCTGAGTTTTTTTTTTCCTTAATAATTTCAAGAAGGATAAAAGAGAGGAAAAAAGAACGCCAGCTGATGAAACTTCTCCTAACGAGGAGGTGGCTGGCCGTGGAGCTGAGGTGGACGGGAGGCGGTGGTGGTGCAAGAACAGCGGCTCCCTCCCAGCTCCATGCCCCACGGCCACGTACCGACAGCAGGGGCTTGCCCCGATATTCTGTAGGTGAATACACTTGATCGGCTACCAAAATCCCTTCCTAACCGTTCTCGGCTAGCAGGCAAGCGTGACAAAGCCCAGAGATCCTGCTAACATCTTCGGGGGCTGAGGAAGCTCCGATCCAAGCCTAAGCACGCCAGATTTCATTTTGCTGGAGCTCTGCTGTGTGATTTTCCCCAAGAGCAGAAATGTGAAAATTACACACATCAGGCTGCCCCGCGTCGCCCCGAAACCAGCACAAAGGAGCCACGGAGCTGGTTTTCCAACTCCGCAGGTCACCCGCGACCCGAGGACTTTAGGAAGCAGCTATTTCTGTCAGCGCCACGTTCTCCTCGAAGCACCAGGACGCCGTGTAACAAGCACGGGGTTGGAGTCCCATGCAATCATCTCGGCTTCCTCCACATTCAGCACAGACAATCGCAGCGCGATTGCATTTGACACGAGCTCCCGGTGTCCATAGAAACTGCCTGACAGCACCCGCAGCCCTCCCGAAAGCCGCTCTCCTTCCCCACGCGGTGCTGCGAGCCCCGGCCCTGGCTGCTGTGTGAGCTGCTGCCCCGTGGAGGACACGCCGGGGGAACAACCCCAGGGCACAGACCCCCGGCGAGGCTGCGGCCGGGACGCCGAAGGCCAGGGGAAGGCTCAGGGCTCCTGGGGTGCTGGAGCTCCGAGCCCCCGTGGAGGATTTTCACCTGCTTGGCCACCCAGCAGCACGCACCGGGTGCTGCCCTCGTGTCCCGAGCAGTTCTGCACCTCCTGTGTCACTGAGACACCCCCGTGGGATAAGGGGAATGCATTTATAGGTCACACCGGGAGGATACGTGGAGACAAACACCCACCCCACGCACAGAGACGGGCAGCTCCCAGCCACAGGGAATTTTGGACGGGGAAGAGCCAAACCCTAAGTTTTTTTATCCGTACCTACGCTGCCTCTGCTATTAATATCTGACTTCTCTCGTGTGACTTTAGGCTATTTTAAAAATGAAACCTTGTTCCCATGGAGACAGTAAGCCGGCCAGCACATCTGCTGGAGAAGAGGGGATACAATTTTTAAGTGAGATTTTAAAGGTTTGGGCTTCCAGGAAGCCGTGCCAGCGGCTCCACCAAGCACCCAGAAGGGACGCTGTTGGTGTAAGGAGCTGTCACCTACACCATCTCCCTCCCCTACACCATCTCCGATGCTCTCGTTCTTCAACCCACCCTCCCCGCCACGTGCCATGCTTCTCATTAGAGAGCTGCTCGTTAGCTGAGCGTAACGAACCTGCCTCGACAGCTCCTAGGTGGCCCTGCACAAACCCAGACCCCACAGCTCGGGGATCTCCTCGTTTATTTATCAGCACCACGCAGTCACGATGGTTACTTGCTTGCAAACAACGACAGAAATCCTTTTCCTTTTCCAGCGGAAGACTTAATGGGAGCATAATTTGAGATTCAATTAGCGCATTAAGAAGCATTCAATTAAGCCTCCCGGTGACACAGACACAGATGAGGAACCGAAACTCGCGGGCAGCCTGCTGGCTTCCTCGCGGTGACGGCAGGACTACGGAGGGAAGCCACATTTCCTATTCTCTGCTTCCCAAGAAGAAAAGCCACGGAAGTTTCCCTCTGCTGCCATTTCAGACTGGTGAAGCTCACCCTGCAGCCACCCCTAACCCAAAAACCCAACCAAGGCAGGATTTTGGGAGGTGGGGATCAAGGCAGCCCCATGACAAAGGTGGGACAGCCAAACCTCCCGCTGTGCCCGACACGGAGACCAAGAAAGGAGGATGCTCCGAGGGACACTCCAAGTCTGCAGGAGAGGTTAAACCAAAGTCAGCAGGGTTTGAGTTAAAAGTTGCACCAGCTAAGCACAGGGATTTGAGAACAAAGGCGAGTTAAAACAATGCCGCCCTGCCACGAAGACGAGCCTCGCGTTCTGTGGAGATGGGGATGAATCTTTTATTCACCTGTCAAACGCTTTAACAGCTTCTAAATGCTGTATAGAAAAAAAATAATGATCCAGCCCTGTGTCGAAGGCATAATCAGATTCCATGACAGTAAGTTATATTTTAGAAATTAATGACTCATCGTAGAATTGAGCTCATCCTGGTAAATCGTGGAGATTCTGATCTGCTCCTTGCAGATCTGGGTTTTATCAATCTAAGCAGCGTTGGGGTGTGAGAAATGCCTGGTTCATTGCGCATGGACCGGACACTCAGCGTGACCCACCTCCCGCTATCAGGAATCTGTGTTACAGAAGACCAAGGTCTCAAGGTCATCCACTGATGGCTCACTACATCCTCAGGAAAACGGCTTTAAAACAAGAATTGAAAGGAAAAAAAGTTTATGAGAAGATCACTGCATCTGCCTATGTACATCGCTGATCGGCAAGGACCAAAATTAATTCCTCTGAACCGGGAGCAGGGATGAGATTGCTCTCAGTTTGGCAGCAGATCCCAGCACAGGCACCCTCCCACCCAGGATCACCACTTTACAGCACAGTCAGCAAATACCACCAACTGAAAAGCTCCAAATTGTACTTCTGGCCACGCAACGCTCTTGCAAAGTGCCGGTGCACAGCACTCAGCTGGCACTTTCCTGGGCAGACGACCCGACTCATGTGCTTCCCAGCTGAGAAGACACCTGAGATGGTAACTGGGTGCTTGGTTACGTGTCGTGTGTGCTGAGGGAAAGGCCCTCAGATGTTATCAACAACACAAAGGGCTCAGATGCCCTCAGGGCTTCCCAAATCTGATATACAAAAACTACTTTGTCTTGTCTGAACAAAGAGACACTGAACGTGGATGCCAGCATCCAGCTAGAGCACACCGCCTGGTCCCGCAGGGAGAACACCACAATCGCGTGTCCAGAGGCAGAGGAAAAAATAACCTGAAAACAAAGCAACAAAACCCTTTTGAGAGATATTCACTCTTTTTTCAACTATTAAAAACGTTGCCGTGGCTTAGGAGATGGTCAAATAGCAGAAGGCTTTCCTGTTTCCTTTTCCTCTCAGCATTACAGATGAAGAAGCAGCAAGCACAAGCACTACCAGGGATGCAATGTGGGGTTTAACTGTCTTAAAAGAAAACCAACTTTAACTTCTACTATATTTAAAAAATAATCAGCAAAACAAAAATCAGAAATAAAATTATGTCTAAATATGGCTTTACGTAGCTAGATGTGCTTGGAGCGGACAAGTACACTCCATCTGAAGTCTCTGGTAAGAGGTGAAGAGAATTTCCACTGACTGCTCTCTAGTCCAGTTACACAGACGGAGCCGTTTGCTGTGCTTCTCCTCCCCAAATTGTACCAGCACACACACAAAGGCTGCAGTGACTCCTGGCACACGCAGCTGGCAAGGAGGAGATGCAGTCTTTGCCCTGCCAGGACCCCCTGCAGCGAGGGAGCAGCCCCTGGGGCACTTCATCTGACGAGACTTTGGGCAACTTCTGTTGTTGTTCGCAGGTCACCCAACTTCTCTCAATGGAATTACTTGGAAGAAAGCACAGGCAACGAGAACGCTGCTACCAGAAGTCAAAGGAGAAAAAATACTCGCAGTACAAGTCGCCTCATGTCAACACAGGAGGTGGAAACAAAATCCTCGGGGAACAACAAACAAGCCAACACTGAATTATTATTACAGCCTTGGCAAAATTATCAGCGCGTGTTTTCAGCTGGCCTACTTCTTCTCCTATGCCACCAGGCTGATAATTGACTTCTGTCCCTTAAGGGACTTGTTAAATAGACTTGAGCAGCACCTGCCACGTAAGAAGAACAATTTTGTACCCCCGGCCTTCGCTCAAGCTCGGCGTTAACAGCTTCAGCACCAGGCCTGCTCGCAGCCTCGGCAGCACCCAAAACCTGCCGCATTTTGGGGCTGCTGGAGCTGCTCGGCTGCCCTGGTGTGGGCTGGACGGGGCTGAGCAGTGAGCAGCCCTCCTGCAGCAGCCAGAGGTGCCTGCAGCACACCGAGAGCAGCATCATGAGCTCTGTCCTGCTTTACCACCACCAAACTGTGCTGCAGGAGAGGAACACTTCCAGTTACCAAACTGGAGAACAGCTCCAGCCCTCTTCACAAATCAGCGCTGTAATTGATGGTTGTTACTGGCATTAAGCTAAACATTCATCCCCACGGACCCTAAAGCAATTTAGCCTGGAACTGTCCCCAGGTGAGCAGGAGGAGCACGGCTGCTGCCCACGGCCTTCCAGCAGGAACCTGCACGAGTTTCAGCCCCAGCGAGCACCTTGTGCTGCTGGTGGAGCAAAGCACAGAGGAGCAGGTCGCCCACCTTCTAACACGGGACCTAAACCAGCCCCACGCCGAGGGAAAGGCAACGTATTACCGCTTTGCACAACTCGCTGCCCTCCCAAAGCCACCTGAAGGTCGCACGAGGCTACGAGTGACCTTACCCTCGGAGAAATCACCCTCTGATTGCCAGCCCTGCCTACCTGTCCCCACTCGTACATCGCTCAGTGCCTGTCCTGCAGCGCAGCAAGAGGCAATTAGGGGCACTGTCAGCTTTCCACACGCACGGTACATTTGTAGCTCTGCTGTTGCTGACACACAGGAGACTGACACAGCGACTGCCCGTGCTTATCCCCACCCAGTCTTGACAAAAACACAAACTCAGAAGCTTGTCCAAACATTATTCTGGCACTAAGCTGGACTGACCGATGAATTGAAACCAAAAGTTACATGTGACGTAATGAAAAGTCGAGTAAAGAGCTCAAGGCTGGGGGACCTGTGCATCCCCTCACACAAAAAGGAGGAAAAGAATAAAATATCCACTGGTATTGTGAAAACTACTCCACACCTCACAACACATAGGAGATCCAAAACAGAATTAACCTCCTCCGAGGCACTTCTTGCAAATCTTACTAACAGAATTTATCTTTCTTTTAATTACACTTACACCTCCAACATTACGTGAAGGCCATTCCTGCTATCAGGACTTGCTTTCCACTTCTCAAAGAAAAAAAGCTACCCCTGAAGTGCTCGTTCCAGCACTCAGGGAGCAGCAGGAACACCGCAGCGTGTACAGGAGTGGCGAGGAGCAGGATTTCCACATGGTGAGGAACATCACACTGAACACACAGGAAGAACTAACGCGACCCTTTCCTAAGCACTTCTTTGATGCAGCTCCTCTACTCACGCTCCCTCAGCAAGGGGAAGGTGGGAGGCAACCCAAGTTGCTCAGCTCACACAATCCAAGTGAAACCTTCCCACTGATCTCATGCAGGGAGCTAACGCGCTTGCCTGCTCAGAAGGTCTCCAGGTACAGAATGACCGTGGATCTCCTGCCGTCCGAAAACGCTGCGGTCTGAAATGTCATCTCAGAGAGTGACTAAAATAAACTCATCTACCTGGCTTTTCGGAAAGGACCGACGTTCAGGAACGCAGCTGCCCTCATTCTCCCTCAGACGTGTGTTCTCACCGCCTGCAACACGTGCTTACAAACGGTGCCTGTGGCTACAGCAGCGTGGAGAGCACAGCAAATATCATGTGCACAGCATCCACGGGAGGATCTGAAGGTCTGAACCCAAACCTTGGAAGCCACAGAGGACAGGCAAATAATCCTGGCACACTGCAACTTCCATCCCAATTCATCCAATTGTAGGGCTGCAAGAATTGCAAAATATTATTTATTACACTGCCACATCAAAATGAGCCTTAGATGTTTGGCAGTGCCCCTCAGAAGCACTATGACCTGTGTAGCACGCACTACTATCCTGTCAAGGGGGGATTTCAAAAGTAAATACAAGTTTCCACATCTTCCCCAAAAAGCACCAAACACTGAATCCCACAGCGCCTCCAGAGCACAACGAGTCCTAAGCCATGAAAACCAAAAAGACCAAAAAAAAGACCAAAAAAAGTGCAAAGCAGAAGAAACATTCAGCATGTTTGGAACACAGCTGAGACATTTGATGCCACCTCATTCACCCATCACATCCAGCAGCTTTCCCCAGGCACTGCCGTGAGCGCTGCCAGCTGCAGGCTGTCGGTGCCAGGCAGCGCAGGCTGGCTCCCTCGGACATCCCATGCTCAGGAACGACCCCAGTTCCCCTCGGGGTGTCTCAGTCCCAAGCCCTTCGTGAGCACCACACCCATGAACCACTTGAGGAGGCATTTCCAACAGCCTGAAAATTCTCCGGGACATCCCCAGCCACGTGTGTCACCTGCTGAGCTACCACGGCGTGCTCACCCACCTGGCGGTGTCCTTCCATTTCCTTGGCGCTGTTGGATTTTTACTTCATTTGGCCACGATCCCTGCAGCTCCTCCTGCCCTGCTGGAAGTGAGGAAGGGCCGCGCTCCTTGGAGCAGCCCCACACCTCACACATCTCCACAGATGCTTCCCCGCTCAACATGGGACCTTCCCCGCTTGCCAAGGGCCCTCACCCACTCTCCTTCAGCTCCTTCACATTTCTACGAGCAGCACTGAGAAATCTGGGGGGGCGTGAAGCCACACGCCAAGGAGCCTTTCACCTCTTCCACTTCCCGAGCAGATTAATGATTTTACTCTGACCAACGCCACTCGGGACAGAAAGCGAGGCTTCGCCGGCTATGGCTGCTAGCTGCTGTTTTATCCAGGGAACTAGTTATTAGCAGGAGGCTTCGTCTAAATTGCTGTAACGCCGGGGGAAGCAGGGCTGGGTATAATTAGCAGCGAGCCCCTCAAGTCCTCACAGCAAGGAAGGCCAAAAAATGGGCTCCTGCTCCCTCAGGAATGGGGGTTTCTTGTCAGCACCGCCACACACAGCACCCCAAAACCACCCTGCGACCACCTCAGGGGGTGGAAATAACGATAACCCCACACAGGAGGAGCACACAGCGAGCGCTCACACAACTTCGCCAACTCCAAGCGAGCCCCGGGGGGGCGAGGGGGAGCCCCCCAGAGCCCCTTGAAGCCCCCTGAAGCCCCCCGGAGCCCCCTCAGCCGCTCACCTGCCTCAGGATGAAGCTGGTGGACGTGGTGCTGCCGTCGGAGCGCTTCAGGCGGCTGCGGCGGGTGGCCGTGCCCCTCGTCACCTGCGCCGGGGAAGGCGAAGACATCAGGGTCGTGCCCGCCTCAGCCCTGCCCGACCCGACCCAAACCGACCCGACCCGACCCAAGCCGGCCCTGCAGCACCCACCGCGGCCATGGCAGCGAGCGAGCGATCGGCGGCGGCTCCCGCGGCCCCGCGCCTCAGCAGCGCCCGGCAGCGAGGGCGGCAGCGAGGGGACGGGCGGGAGGCGGCGCTGAGGGGCGGGACGGGGATGGGGACGGGACCGGGGCCCCGCCGCCATCTCGGAGCCGCCGCGCCCCTTCCACGCCTCACAGGGGCGACCCCAACCCCGTTTGGGGGTCCCCGGGTGCCGCCTCAGCAACAAAGGGACGCGGCTGTGTGGTGGTCTGGGTGGAGTTATAGGGCGGGAGAGGCGTTGCTGTGGGGCTCTCCTCAGCCTGGGGCTGTGTGGGGCTGAGCACCGCACCCGGCTCTTCCCCCACCTCTCCTGGGGTTGGCTGTGGGGGCACTGTATCCATACTAAGCTGGGTAACTCAGAGCTGACAGATTTATTGCACACCAAAATCATTCATGATGAACAGAAGCAATCACGAACTGCCAGAATCATTCATGATGAACCAAGCGAGCACAAACTGCCAGAAATCACCAGCTTTTGGTAAAGCAGTGCAGAAATGAGAGCTGCCTCACAGGCTGGCTCCGCTGTGCCCCATCCCTACCAGAGAGCAGACAGGACCGCAGGCACTCGGGACAAGTCCCAGCCCCGAGTCCAGCTCAGCCTCCCAAAGCCCAAACTGACCCCAAAATGCTGCCCCTGGGTGCCCCAGCCCAGCCCCAGCGGCACTGCCACCCAGCACTGCCGAGCATCGATCGGTGTGAGTTCGCATGGGCTGCCATTCATGAGGGATGCTGTCATTTCCAGGGCACGGAGGGATAAAAATAAATGGAGATGAAGCAACTCGCCTCAAGTCGAACAGGAAATCTGGAGAAGAAGTGGAAGCAGGACCTGGATTTCCTGCTTCCCACTCCTGTGCTTTAGCTACAAGTACATTACACCTCCCACTGAAATGAATGAGAAATGTGTGCATCTTTGAACCGATCCCGCTTCTACTCCAGAAAGCTTTGAACACAGACCAGCTCCCTTGGAAAATAACTTTTTTTTCAACCAACTGGGAAAGGGATCAAGAAAGCAAGCTGCCAAAAGCATCAAAGCACCACCACTTCTCCAACGGATGCGGTAGCAACTTTATTTATATTCAGAATTACATTAGAGCTACCTTTTTCAGCCAGCTGCCGTGACCTTTAAAATCTGTGAAAAAGATTAGTGAACCCAGCTACCAGGTGTGTGAAATGAAGGCAGCATTATGGCAAGCATCTGCATAACAAGCTCAAATCATGCTCCAAAGGCTCCATAAAGAACAAGCACACCTCTGCTGAAGGCCCAAGGTACGACAGGGTGAGCACATTTCTTTCTCTCACACTGTAGGCTTTTATTTTTTTAAAACCCTGGATGAAATTAGGCAGCCTGGTTTCTTTATCAAAGATGAATGTGGGTCATGAATGCTGTAGTCTCAATTAGATTATTTTTAAATTCACCTTAGTCGTTAAATAGGTACTAGTAAGGATACTTTTAAAATTATTCTTAGTGTGGCTACGTGGCTCACTTCCCAAGTCAAGATACTGTCCAGAAAATTTACACCATCATCTCACTTTAGCAAGATATAGTTATGTCTGCGATTTGAAATGAAGAACAAAGTATTTGCCAGTGATTCAGTACGTGTTGGCTTTGTAAGGTTCAGATGTGTAGGTTAAAGTACCCTGAAATCAAGCCAGTAGGGTCAGTGCTTCCAAAGGGTGCTGTAAGTAAGGGGTGTATTGCAGCGCGGTGCTTTGTACCTAATAATGCCATCCTCAGGTGCAGCAGGCTCCTTGCACACAATGGTTTGGCATCCATTCACAGCCTCAGCAGAAGGCATCTTTAAAGCACAAGGATTTATTCTTACTTTGAGCTACGAATCCTTCTGGGTAATTCGTCTCCTTGAAAACCTATAATAAGCCCTAAGCAATTATGGTTCATTCTCAGGATGTGCGATACACTGCTCTTAAAGTTTCATTGTATGTGTTTTCTATATAAACGCCTCATCATTTGTGGCAGTTGTGTGCATTTCCATTTTCTTTAGGGTTATTCTCTTCTGTTCCCCGTAGCGGTTAACATACGCATTGGTTAGCAACCAGCATGCAGCAGCACTCCCTACCACGCTGAGCCCAGCTTACAGACAACTAAAGGTAACGAGCAAGGGTTGCCGAGTAGAGGAGCTCATCCAGCAGAGGTGAAACGCAGCACAGCTCTGGAATTAGGCTCGCCTCTTCCAGAGCACTGGCACTGCTGGGAGCGCGTGGGAGCACGCTGAGCTGGAGGTAAGTGGGCGCACGGCTGAGCGGGCTGGGGAAGGAGGAAGGTGAAGGCTGCAGCAGTGAAGTTCACGATTCACACTGTGAGTGGCACTTCAGGCAGCTTTTGCCTCGTCTTTCTGGCAAGGATTTAACCTAAGGAGTAAACAGAAGACTCTTCGCCCGTGTTTGTTAAATAAACTTTGTTTTATTCACACAAGGCAATGCACACATATTGCAGACAAGAGGCCAAACGGATATTCCATTAAAACAGATCCCCTACCCTTAATACTGCAAACTCTTGAAGATAATTTTCTGTAAGAACTGTGACGCATCTATTAACCAGTACATATTCACCTCAAACCCCAGGCAAAATTGAAGTAGAACCACAACCTGCATCCAGAACTCAGGCATGCTGTGTGCTGGGGGTCAGTTTGCCAGCTGGCAGACGTTACAATTCCAGTGGAGCCAGCAGAGAGACGAAAATCCAAAGTGCTCAGACCCTGCCCATTTATGTTTCTTGTCCTTCATTTCTCATTTTCACTGATTCAAAGCAGTTCCAGTCAGTTTCATGTAAAATTTATCTGGTAAGAGCCATAAATTCTAAAAAGTTATTTATTCAACAAATATATCACAGTGTTCAATGTAAGCAAGAGTAGTGCCTATTATGTCTTAGAAAAGATGCATAGATAAAAATAAGAAAAAACCCTTCCTATCAGAAAATAATTACTGTAAGAGATTGCAGCTACAGCCAGGTCCTGCTCGGCACTCCTTTCTAAAGGACAGCCTTCCAAAGAATTACAGTTCCACAAGCCTATGGACATCAATGAACAAAAGCTAAATGAACACAGAACATTATTTTAAGGTCTACCTGTTACAGAAACAATTTCAAGATTGTAATTTTTATACCAAATTTAATAGACAATGCATTTGTCACATCAAGGCCATATGAAATACCAACGAGTCTCAACACGCACCTCTGAACGGTGGCATTACAGACATGAAATCATTGCTTTCAGTTGACTATATCTTAGACGTAATAGGTTGCCAATCCACACTAGAAGAAAACGTATCGAGCATCGATATTTTTAACACCCATGAAACAAATATTACAATAAAATTCTCCTTATAAAGTTGCACGAACTTCTATGTTAACTAGTAAGAGTTTATATGAAAAAGCAGAAGTTATCTACCCTTGATTCCTGTTATAAAACAGTAGGAATAAACCTAGTGTAGAAATCCGAAGTTAGATAAATCCTTTGGCAGCATGTTCAGTTACAATCAGGCCTTAAAAATAAATATGATAATGTATAGAAGTTTGAGGAGGAAAAACAGTTCCTATTAACACCAAAACCCTCTAAATACACTATTTTAATAATTAAATTATTTTACACTATCTACAAGTTGCATATCACAGAATTCAGAATATAAGAGATGACAATCACAAATCTGGCTTTTATAAAATTTCAGGCTTTAACAGTATGCATATATGTAGCCGTGTAGAAAATCTCAGACAAATGAGTATATACATTATTTATATTCATAAAATAATTAGAAGTAATCAAATCACATCTGTCCAGCCATCTCCATTTAGGATACTCAACATTTCTGCTGGATCAAAGTTTTGAATCCAATAAGATTCTCTACCTTTATCTCATTACTAATAAACATGGAAAATCTATATAAATGACAGCAAGGTCTAGTTTGACTAAAAACCAATTTGGAACGAAATAAAACCTTAAAAAAAAAAATCTCAAAACAATAAGAATTTTGAACAGCAGCATTGAAATTAATTATTCCTCTTAATGCAAGGAAAAAGTTCTCCAAGTACTCCAGTATTGCAACGTGTTATGTATGCTAAGCTACTTCAGAGGGAAGGATACAAGAAAATTAAAATCTTTTAAAAGGAAAGATAATAGATTCTTTCTAACTGCACAGATTTAAATAATGATTTAAAGAGCAGGTACTGAATCCCTTATTCCATAAGCATGAGGCTGCAATCGAATAAAGTCATGATACTAAGTAATTAAATAAAATGCAAAAGCAATGGAGGTGGCACTGAGTGAACGGTGTTTTTTATTACTCAGCAACAGTCTACAATCTGATAGTTCTCATTTGGTAGAAAAATTATACACCAAACATACTTATTTAGACATTTTTGGAGTTTCAGACATTCAACAAGATGTTTTATCAGTGATTTGCTTCCATTATTTTCCCAATCTAAAGATTATTACTCATCGTAAAATTGTTAAAATATGTATAAATACGACTACGCTGAAGTGAGTAGGTAAACAGGAGAATTAAGTGATTTTTTCAGAGGCTGAAACCAGAAAAGAAAAAACATTCCTGAAAGGTAACTCAGCTCAACTGTTCCTCGTTAAAGGAAAAAAAAAGAACCTACCCATTTAAAAGTGCATCAGGGAAGAAATTCTTAGATTTCTTTTCTTAGCCACCAAATGCTTCACTTGCACAGTCCCAAGGCAATTCCTTTTCTATGGACGTCTGGTATTTTCAGTATGCAGCCATTCCTTTTATTAAATGAGGAGCACAATCACAAAGCACGCATAGTCTGCCTATACGTGGTCTGTTAAATGCACCTTTCCCAACTGGTTTAAGAGTTTCCCTCTGTAACCAGTGTTTATTTAGACACGTAGATGGCAGCAGCAAAAGGAAATCCTAGAGAGGCAAGAACCCCCTGGTCCCATAAAGATGCTTCCTGTTCCACTTGCCTCCCCAATGGAAACGGAACAAAGGTGGATTCTCAGTCTTAAGCTTCAAACATTCTTGAGCCCCTCCTTTACCACACAGAACTACAGCTCTCCTTCACTTCTACATACAACAAAAAAAGGAAAAAATACATTCTGTACAAGACCTCATATCCAGAGCACCCACAGTCTGCTGGGAGCATCCCTCGCGTGTACCACCTCTGCCAAAAGCAAGTTCAAGCAACCCCCCGCCATTTCTTTCCAGATAAACACATCAGAGTTCCCTGTAGTTTCCCAAAATCTAATAGGCAGCACTGCAAAAACATCATTCCTCATACTTCTGTAGGTACGTGGTCCTCTCTGTCACAGTATCAAATCATTTTCTCTTCCAGCTCTCATCTGATTAACTCGTGCAGCTGTTCCAATTATCTAGTGCACACCGTATCATAAAGCTCACGACAGCAGCACAGAGAGAAGGAGGTGTCTCAATCAGCAGAGATTTTCTAAAGCTACCTGGATAGAAAGATGACAGTGAGACACCAGAAGAGACAATGCGTAATGAGAGCAACGCATGACACTGAGGATGCGTCCTCAAGTTGCCAGAAACACATGAAAAGAGAAAATTATTTTGGGCCAATCTTTTTTAGTTATATTCAGACTCACAAACAGCATTTCTTGAAACCACTGAACTAAGGGCTCAAAGTAATCCAAAATTATTTTAAACCATTACCTAATCTAGTTCAAACTACCTTGAAGCAACTGATTAACAACCGGTTCTGATGTATATTTTTACTCAGCATTGCCCTAACGCACTAAGTTGGGTTACTTAAAAAGGAAAACGCATTTTGATATCTGTGACAGGCATTAATAAAAATCATTAGGTTCAGCAAATTGTATTCATTGCTTTAGAAATACGAGCCTGGTTTGTGTCTAAAGGAGGGGCTGTTGGTGGTAGTTTGTTTGTTGCTGCAGAACGGAATGAGCAGGAACTGCCATGGGATAACCTGGTCCTTGGGGCAAGCTGGACGCGTTGTTCTGGTAGGCTGCCATATCCACCGACCCTCCCATCTGCTGCGGGCTGTAGGCAGCTGTGCTGGCAGCTGACGGGAGAGCTGCGTTCTGGTTCACGTACGTCTGGTTCAGCACAGAATCTGGTCCTGGGCTGTAACGAAACAAACCAAAACAAATCTAACTCTGACAAGTTCCCATCTATTTCTCTGACAAGCAGATTTGCAAGTGAGAATTTTGCCTAGCCCAAAAGCAATCTGTGTATTTTCAAAGCGGTTAAACAGCATTACACGTCACTGTAAATACCTCATGGAGATTCGGCCTCTAGGCAAAGCAGTAAAATTACCATCAGGAATAGGGTGACGTAAGAGCTTGCTGAAATGATACCTTAAATAGGCAGCTTGAGCAGGCTGAGCGGCTCCAGAAGAATTTATATTTTGAGGCAGAGACCTCAGCTGCCCCATCTGATCAGGTCCTAGGCCATAACCTGGGGAAACGGTGACTTGGTGAACACCCTGGATCATGTAGTTTCCACTAGGTGGCTGTACAGGATATGACTGTTAATTAAAAAAAAAAAGCATACCTTTTAGTTTCAATTAAGCAGCAGCAAACGTGGCACAGAATACAACTACAATAAACAAATACATTAGGATTCCAAGGCTCAATAAATATCAGTTTTCCAACACACACAACTTCTCCTAACACACGAGTAGTAAATAGGCATCCTTTATTGCCATCAGCAGGCACCTTTTTCAAAAATGCCCTGCTAACAAGGTCTGTCCCTACTATCTGGAAGATCCTTTTGTATCACGTACAAGACCTTTGTCCCTATCAGAAACCTTGTTTCTTCTTCTGTAATTTGCCTTGACTTTACAATATTCAGCCCTCACACATTTTGATGCACAAACACGGTCGAGTGGGATGAGCAGCATACAAGATTTGTTATTTAATGCATTTTGGGAATAAAAACAGAGGAATATTCTAAGACTCTAACATAAGAGGAAATTAAAAAAACCTTTAGTTTCTGTCATTTCTGATTTGAGATAACACAAGTTTTCAATCAAAATTCAGATAGAGCAGGTGGTATAACATGCTTATAGAAGTTTGTGCTGCTCATTGCTTTTGGACTTGGGACAGTACTGGGACACTGAAGGAACAGACAGTTTTGTGTCAAGTAACTGTGCTAGGCCCAGCACGAGTAGCATTATCTCACATTTTCACTGCTGGAAGCATGTATCTTGAAAGAAATAGTAAACTCCCGTTGCCTTTTGGCTCACGTTACTTCTTAACCTCTAAATATACTGAATTTTTCATCGTTACCAGAATTTAAGGACATGGAATTACTTTTAACTGACAGATTTTCAGATCTAGCAGTTGCTATGGCAACTATTCTTTATTCTTTTCCCACTGAACAATTAGCATTAAAATAAAATTCACTTGAAGCAAAAACACTCATTCTATGCTTTCTTTAAAAAAGGATCTTTAAAATCCCTCTCCCCTCTATTTTTGTTTTCTTAGGACACCAATGTGGCACACAAGAAAGAGATACTGTAAATCAGTTCTGAGCAACTACACCCACTAATGCAATACCTTTTTTTTTCCCCCCCTTGGGAAAAAAAAAGCTAAAACCAGATGAAGGTTTCTATACTTAGCAAAAGTGCGCTGGGCTCATGATTAATGCACTAATATTCAAGTTCACTCACATCCCTGCTATTAGATAAGAAGGTAACATTTTACTTTAAGACTGAGAACATGACTCATCGCAAGAATATCCACCAAGCTGCTGAAACACACAATTCTCACTAGGAAAAAAAAAATTCACAGAAAGAATCTTTTAAGTATTTTTAATCAATCATCTTTATGTTAAAGTGAGCAAAATTAACATCTATAGCTTATTGTATGAGCAGGTAACTGCAAATTAAACTACTCTGTTCTAGTGCCTAAGTGATAATTTTATTCTAAAGGCTACAGAAAGTCACCAGGCAATGTCAGATTGTTCGTAGGCTAGCAAGAAAGCCTACACTTCATTTTGGTGTCATCTTTTTAAATAGAAATCTATATTAGGAAAGTCTCTATTTCCAGAAAAGGGTACTGACCTGCACTGAAACACCAGAAGATGTAGGTGGGTATTGTGCGGGATGGTGGAGTTTTGAGTAGGCTGAGTACATCGGTGTTTCATTCATCAGTTTGTTATAGAGCTCCAAAGCTTCCAGAACTTTCACATTCAGTTCAGACAATTCTGAATGTTTTCTGTTTCAAAACACATGTATGCAAACACTAAGTCGCTCTAACATCTAGTGTTAGATGGTAAAAAAGGAAAGCACTTCATTAAACAGGTTTGAGAATGCATGAAAAAATCTTGAAAGGTAGATGGCTGATTCCTTAACACATCTGTATCATAAAACAGTCAGAACCCACTCCATTCCTTCTACCAGGGAAGGAGAGCCAAAATGGTGAACAACCATCCTTCCCTAGTTGCAATAAAGCAGGCAACTCCACGACGCTAGTTGATTTTTCCTTTCACCATTAAATATCCCTGAGTCTGAGGGGAAAGGGGTAATGAAGCTGACGAACAGATTTTCCTGTTGTGGAGGGCAGTGAGCATCAGAATGAGAATGTCAAGTTCTAGACAGATAGAAAAGCCTACAAGCAAGTGCTAAGATAAAATACACCAAGTAACTTATGCAGTATGTTTAGGAGAGCAGCGACAAAATCTTCAGTACAGAAGTCCTGGTGTAGGTAGTAAATGTTAAAAAGTAAAAGTAGAACAGTCTAATTTTTTCTTGCAAGATTTTCTACCTTGGGAGATGAAGGAGGAAATAAAAAAAAAAAAATACAATTTGAAGCATTATTAAATCATGCAGAAGCTACATTCTGACTCACCTATCTATCTCTTCTAGTTTTTCATCTATCATTGGACCCATTTGTTGGCAAATATCTGTAACGACAAAAGAGTCAAAGTAGTTAACATACTTCACAACTCATTTTAAATCCAGCCAAAATATACTTTAAAGTACGCTAAGGATACAGAATTGGACAGTGCCCCAGGTTATCAGGCGTGTCCAGTTCCTCCAAACCAGAGAAAAACCCTGTTTATGCTGCTTTGTCACCCTCTCTTCACTTTACGTCCGCAAACAAAAGACTACTGATGAAAACCAGAAAAAATTTTGCATTTCTGCTTTCACCTCCAAGGTTTATGGGGTTCTCATCTTTCACTGGAATACTGCCTATGAATCCATCTAGACCTCCTGTACTGAAGATATTCCCTTATTTTCCACTTTTTCCATTCTAGAAAACACTCTAAAACACTCTCCCCACCCAAAGTACACTCAATTGTTCTTGCACACCTTGAACAAAAGAATTACCAGCTTAATTGATAGAAAACAGCTGTGAGAAGAAATACAAGAATTAGCAAACTTAGTGCTCAAAGTACCTTCTGAGTCTAGAAGATCTGGAGAATCAAGCTTTAAATCTGTAGGATCTATACTCTGAAGTACCTGCAGTGTTTTATCCATTTTATCCTGAAAGGTGGGAGATAAGATTAATAACAGCAGTTTCTGAAGCATGGCAGAGACTGTTTTAATTTTCAAATTAAAAAAGGTCTTTATATTAAAAAAGGTTCTCTCAACTGACAGCATCAAAGCAATGTCTTAATCACTTAAAAATATCAGTACTTCTGTATATTGAAAGTGACTGCATACCTCGTCTATATAAACAGGCTCAGGTTCTGCTTTCTTAATTTCTTCTGTAGTATCCTCAGGAACACAATTTTTATCCACAGTTGCTGGAAGAACAAACAGTAGTTTCCTTCCTGTGGCTGCGTTACTATGTTCACTTAAAGTACACATTTTAATTGCTTAGCATCAAGTCTTTAAACGAGATAGAAATTTGAGTAAGTACATCAAGCAGTGATGCAGCTAGCTGCTGGAGAAGTATCATGTTACTCTCTAAGAATTATGGCAAAATGAACTGAATTACTGCAGCAGGGAGAAGGTAACAATTTACAATCAAAATGTATCGTTAAAATGCACTGCAGCAGTGGCATCCACTTGCTTGCTTGAAACAATGTCAGGATTTCTCCCTCAATTCTTTCCTTGGGCTGATTTCAGGAAATGATTTTGCTGATGGGCTAATTAGTACTTCCACCACAAGGCTGCCTTTCTAAAAATAATGTGTCAGCTTTTGAGCAGCTAACTTACCTGCCTCGGGTTCAACGCTTAAGTCAGAAGTCACAAAATTAGATGGAAACAATCCCACTCCTCTATGATTTTCACCTTTCCACCAATTGGCATCACTGGGGAAATAAAGCTTTGTTACAAAACCCTGACCATCAACAACATTTTATGCTTTTGACAGAAAACCTGTGATATCCGAGACACTATTTCCTAGGTGCCCAATAACAGAGGCAAAGGAGAACATCTGTACAGATTAGCAGCCCAGCAAAGCCAAGAGCAGGAGCTGGGGCACGGACGTGGGGAGGAGAGAGAGCGGGCTCAGGGGAAGTAAAACCATTTAGCAGCAATCACTGCAAGCTTACAGCACAACTCCTCAGTTCTTCAGTGATTAGATGATAGCCCATTACTGCTTCACCTCAAAGTTTACAAGAGGTACACAAGTGGGGACTAACATTAGAAATATAATTAATCTGTCACAGCCTGTTAAATCAGAGCAGCGTTAGCAGGTTCTGCTTCTTAGCTGTCATTGGAGCAACAGTGACAATAGTGACAGTAACTACCTGCAGCATTTTTCCTCAGTTTTGTTGCTAGCAAATGCAATGCTTGAGAGCCAGAGATCTAACAATTTCAGTACTGCAGTGTGCATACTTATTATGATGTGTTATAACCAATTAACATCTTAAAAGCTACAAAGTGGACCTCCCCCACAGAATGGTTAATTAATGTAACACACAGAGGTTCCCTCTGCACCAAAACCACCCTGAGGTCACAAACGGCAGCGATAACTGGGCCAGTGGCACGCAGTCTGCTCACCTGGGCAGAGGATACTTTCTCCTTGCCACTGGTATTTTATTTTCATGTATTTTTATAATATAAAGCAGCAAGCCAGGGTTAACCAGGATGCTGTCCATCAGAATCACAGAATGCTGCTTCTCCACTGAACCTCAGCAAAGCAAGACAGCTGCACAGGAAAACTTCAGAGAGAACAGACAGCTTCCTTTGATTACAGCCACCAAAAAGCTCCAACAGCATCAGAGAGTGTTTCAGTGGTGGTGGATGGGGCTCCGTTTTAGAGAGATGGCTCATCACTGGGGAAATGTATGAACTGGGGGAGGACAACAAGGATGGCCTCAAAGAAGTGTAAGATCCAATTTTTTTCAAGGGTTAAAACAATTTGGGATATGGAACAAATAGCAGAAGATAAAGGATCTGAGGAAGGCCAGAGTGACAATATACATGCTTGTGGAATAGAAAGCCCTGGGGGGAAAAAAAACAGCTAACAACACAACAGTTGTGGAATAAAGGCACCTTCATCTGAGCGCGTTATACCTGTCATCCAAAACAAAAATAATTTCTCCACTTTTAAAGGTGAGCTCATTGTCCTCGACAGCTTCAAAGTCATAGAGAGCTCGCACCTTCCTTGAGTTCTGACTGGTTTGCTGAATGTCTGCAGATGGGTACAAGGATTTGGTTTCCATTTGTTGCTGTTTCTGCTCTTGCAATGACAATTCAATAGCTACAGTTAGGAGAGGAAAATAAAACAGGTAAGTCTGTATATTTATCCCTGTATACAAGGGCAGTTTGCTTTCCTAAAAGAAATACTTATTTTAACCATAAAGACCATGTTTATATTATTTTTTTTTCTCCAAACTATGAGCCATTTATTACATTTCAACAGCTTTACTCTGCCCTACAACAGAATGAAAAGGTAAGACATTAAAATGTTTCATAACTCGGGCATGATTAACATAAACTTTAATTCCCAACCCGCTGTGCCCTCGCATTCAGTTCTTGCAGCTTATTTCCATGCATTTTAACAAGACGCTCTAGAGTACAAGCCAAGGCTGTGACTAGTAATTTACCTTTAGCTATATCTTCATCTTCTTTGTTTTTACTTAACGATGAACCATTCTTAGCAGCGTTTGTGGTAGCCTGCAAATGTGTTAACAATAGAATAAGTTCATGGTACAAAGGAAGAAGAAAGCTCTATAATTATATACTTAAAAAAATTAGTAATAAGCTGTTCCTGATTAATTGCCTTATCAGAATACTTCATTGCTGACCCAAGATGATCTTCTAGATGAAAAAATTTACTGTTCTCCAGAATCTCATCCATTTTTGTTTTCAGCAGCAAAGGAAAATAAATAACAATCTAATTTATTTAAAAGATTTCATTTAAATACTTACTATCATTATTTAAATGAGCTCTGTTTAAATGACTACACTTTCTGCCTTTGCACTCCATACCTCCCCTCAAAAGGGAAGGAAAGCTCTTGGGAGTCCTACGCTTGTGAAGACCCAAGTTATTAAGCTGCAGCCAGACTTGCTAAAAAGTGAGATTTTTCTCCGTGTCACACCAGAAGACACCCTCAGTCTCTGTTGTTGGGAGTGTGGAAACAAAAAAGCGAGTGTTAGGAGCTGCTGACTTGCCTAACTGAGTCTCCACAACAGCACAGAAATCATTCTTAGAGCTTTCACTCCATCAAGGAAGTCATCCTGCAGGAATCAAGAACCTAGTTTCAGACACTGGGGTTATCAATGGTCCTAGAAAACAATTCTGTGCAAGTATACCAGAAACTACTAAACCTCAGTATTACTGTTTGCAGTGAAGCGTGTGAGGTAAAGGCAAAGATATAACTTCGTATGTATTTGGAGGAAAGAAAGTACAATTGGTTGCAGCTCTCTCAATCTTCCACATTTCTACCATATGTTTTAATGCTCATCCTAGATTCAGAAGTGAAAACATCTTTGCAGAGAAAGGCAAGATTGTAGAAGTATTAAAAAACAACTCTGTTTAATACAGAGAAGAGTAAACCATGCAAGGAAAACTCAACAGAAGCGACAGTTCTAATCTTCAGGATTGATCTTGCCTAACTCATATTGAACATAAAAATATTGAGAAGCAAATAAAGCATGGAAAATAAGAAAACCTGTCACTGTATCTGCCAGCTAGATGATCAGGCATAATACACCAGCAGAAGGAAAAGAGAGAGCAAGTAGGTTATGGACTGGAGCACCCCACAACAGAGCCAGGGCAACTCCTGACATGGGACAGAAAACTGAAACGGGAAATGAGGATTTAGGAAAGGAAAACACAGAACAGATCAGCTTCAAAGATGCCTCAGTTCTAGATCCTGCCCTTTGTTTCATGAGGCTCTGCGAAGGAAAAATAGAAGATACGTGCTCCAAGTCAGCAATTAGAACCATGAAACACCAAGTACAAAGTGTGGGTGTAGGATTGCTTAGATTTAAGGCAGCGACAGCTCGACGAAGCTCTAAAAAAATGATCTGAAGAAAGACAGATCTAAAATGAAACAACTCATGAGGACATCATGAAATAGCTATTAGTCTGTTCTTATTTTTCTTCAGAAGGCAAGGAAATAAAAAAAAAAAAGCAAAATGAAGTGAACCTCAGTGTCGGGAGGCAACCAGACTAGAACAAGGATCCTCCTCTCCTCTGACCAAAAGCACCTCCCATGGACAGCTTTTCATTTTGTTCACTGCCAGAGGCTTAACAGGAACAGAATGATGTATTCCTAACCAGCTTTTACCTGTGATCCAGCTGCAGGAAAAGTTACACCTTCTTCTTTTAAAGATTTAATTGTTGCGGATATTAAGCTACACTGGGGGTCTTTCTGAAATTCTTCCGACCACTCCACCATTAGACTTTTCAGCTTCTCAGATACTTTTGGATGAGCCTAGAAGACAAAATTGCATAGAAAGGAATACTTTCACATCAAAGTGAGCAGTGTTAACAAAGCCTTTTTTTTTTTTAATATATAAATACACTTAATAATCAATTCATTGTATTCAATAAGACAATAAGAAAATTTTGAAAACATAACCTAGCAAACATGACCTTTTATACGCTGATTCAGATATTACAGGCAGCATGTTTAGCCTCTGGAGCATCCTCCTTCAACCCTCACAGCATTCCTCCACGGCAAATTCTCTTGCACAGCCAAAACTTGGAATTTAAAGGCAGCTCACCCATATATACTGCTGTAATTTTAGTGATGTCAATTTTAGGTGGTTAAGGAAAAAGACTGACAAACTTTTCCATTTCTCAGATGTTAGCCATGTTTCTACCTCAATAGTTTGGAGAGATTCAGTCTGCCTACCTCTGTGCCTTTCTCCATCCTCTACCCTCATCTAAACAATTTATGGCTGCTCTAAATCCAGGCCAGACCACTGATTTTGTGCAACACTGCAAATTTTATCTGCTAACAACCTCATGCCAAGAGATAAACCACCTGAGAGAAGTGAGTCAGACTCAGGCATCACCCTACTGTATGAGTAAAGGACACACCTCTGAAGCATAACTTAAACTTGAGCTGCTGGTAATCTTCTAATAACCTTAAAAAAAACAACCCTGGAGCAAAAAGAGTAACTCTGCATTACAGCAGCTAATATATGTGATTGCTACGCCAACATTACAAGGGTAAAACATGGACTAAGCATTTCAGACTCCATCCACTTTCTAGTTTTCCTTCCAAGTAACTAAAAGCCTACCATTTGAACCCAAAGCCTCCAAACTAACACTGATACCTGCTGCTGAGTGAGGGTTCAGGGGCTGGTGGGCTCACCTGTATCTGCTTCAACCTGCCTTGTACAGATGGAAGCTTGGGACTGCACAAACGCAGTGCATGGCCATGATTTCCCATTTGAGTGTCCTTCAGAGCACAGTGCAAGCCTGTGGCTCAACCACAAACACACTGAACAGTCAGAACATTGACGAGTTTGGGCTCAAGCATGCATTTAATTGAAATAAACCACGTAGCCCAGAAGGTTCATTATCAGCACAAAGATATTTGTTACACTTGTCTGAACTAATTTTCTTTCAGAGAAAAGGAGGAAGCACGATTTTATAGCCCCTCTGAGGATTCCTTCTCCAAATGAGGAAGGGACAGGGGAAAACACAAGTGCTTCCCACCAACAAAATAAATTATGCTCCAGTAGGCGATTCTTCAGTGGGATTAAAGGTTTGTTTTTACATCCACAAGCACTGTCAGACCATGAAGGTCAATGTTCTATTTCAGAATGGACCATGGCTAATGAGAATGAAGTGGAGGACTTCAAGACCTATTTTTCCGCAGAAAGCAAGAAACAGAAGAGCCATGAACTCATTTTGTTTCCCAGCAATTTTATTAGTTTCCTTAATTGCTTTGCTCAACCTCTGATGGTTCTGGGCCTCCCATATATTTGAAGACTATCTTCTTCAGTCATTCTTGTCTTCAACTGGAGCAGTAATTATGGTAGAGCTGTTTCTGCTTACTCAGTTCTTTACATCTAGATTTAGATCCCATCAGCTGCTTGACCCCAACCACTGAGGTTTTCCTTTCTCGGTTAACTCCTCATTCAGTGTTCTGAGAATCTCTAGAAACTCAGGTGTCTGAAGCCTTCCTCCTTTTCCTTGTAAAAATATAATTTAACCTTCTCACTGTTTTCCCTTTGTACTTTAGCTTATGAATTTCATTAAAGACAAATAAAAACTCTTTTCAGGGAAAGCTGCCTTCACTATCAAATTAATTGGGCTTAGGAGGAGTCACAGATTATAATTAAAATTGCTTGTGTAATTTTGTTAAAATTTGGGGCAGGCAGTAAATGGAAATACACAAATTTCAGGGATAAGAAACAGCCACCAGTATTTCCAACTGCACCAAAACCAGAAGATTTTATTAGCTAGCAAATTAACTAGAGCATTAGTTTTGCCAGTTCTTTGCTACAATGAGAGAAAGCAAAGAAATCACCAAATAATTCTCCCCCCCCAAAGTTATAAGATAATTACCTTGTTTATTATACCTCGAGCTTCACTAGCAAAATCACGAGAACACACTTCTAAGTGAAATATTTTTCCACAGTTTGATACACAGGCTCCTAAAAGCTGACAACAGAAATACAACGGTGAAGATGTATGACAACAATAATCCAAAATAAAAGCATGCACAGGAAGTTCACCCTTTGTTCAGCATGCACTCTCCCGGTGACTACTGAAGATACACAGAAAGGCATTAACTGATCAGTACACACTTCCCAGCTCCATCACCTAAAGGAACAGAAAGGTTTTGGGAAACAGGGACAGTTTACTCACTGTAAGTGCTTGCAAAGCCACATGGGGAACTTTATGATTTACTCTCTTCATGATGGCTTTAAGGCAATCCTTTGCTCTAAAAAAGGAACAAAGAAAGTATTAGCGATAGATGCCACTGACCTAATTTGCAGAATGAATGAAACCAGATACTGAAATTTGCTAAGCAAACAAAACCGTCTCTATTTTAAAAAATGTAAATGCAACCTAACCTAAACTTTTTCCAAAGCAAGGCTGAACAAAGCGCTTAACAACGTGTTTGTTCTTAAACGTGCTGAATTGGAGCAGACTCCATTTTTATCCTGGCATTTTGTATTAATTTCCATAGTACTGCTGACAGGTCACAAAGAGAGCATTTGCTACTACACTGAGGAAACAGATTTGAAATAGACAACGAAAGAAATAAAAGGCATTAAAAAAAATACCTCTGCAGCAGCAGTGACTGAATGGCTATTTAATTGACTACTGTACGTCTCTCTATAGATTTAATTTAAAACACATTCACAGCTTGTTAGCTCTTGGATCTCATTTTCAAGTCACTTGATTATAAAAATTTAAGATTTTTTGTGTTGACATTCCCTTTTTCCCCAGAAGGAGAGGATTTAAAATAGTTCCCTCCACAGAAATTTCCTAGCATTAAAGATTTTTTAGAAAGGACCCAAAGAATATTCTACACTTTTTCCCTTGAGGCCTAAAGATTCCCAGATTGAAGGGATCTGCCACTCTTCCCTGTGGGACAGGACATAACTAATACAAAAAGAACTTTCTCAGTGTAGTACCCTTAAATACTACAAATAAATGATAAAAAAAATTAAGATCACTTGAGAATTCAAGGTATGTACCAGTTCAAGTTGACTACAAAATTTGAAGCATTTTTCCACTGTAAAAGATTACCTCAAAAATGAGCAGATACTTCTGGCAGTTACAAGATCACTGAATTACCACTTACATTTCTGTATTACCACTTAGGCTAAACTGATCCAAATCGAGGTGGGCATTGACCTCAGTAGTTTTTTCTTTTTTTCTCTTTTCTCCTATATCAGTCCCATCCTTTCTAATCAACAAACAGATAAATTCCTCATAAATAGCAGACTGTCCTAAATAGATTTTTTCCAAAGAAACTAGTTCACCATTTCCTATCGACATAGTTCCTTCTCAAAAGGAATGCAAGATCATTAAATATAATGAACTTGGTCTACTGCGCAAAACCTCATAAAATTGGGATGCATGCAACATCTCCCAATCGCTCTACTGGACATCTGGTTGGAATATTTCTTTTAAAGAATTTCAAAGCCAACTGCACACGTCCGTATAGCTTACAGAAACACCAGATCAGTAGCATTTTGAGATGCATTTCTTCTGAAACAGCATTCTTCTTCATGAGAACATGAAATTGCACGTTGTGATGCTGAGACATAGCTTACCCATTGGGAGTACTGCCAACTTTGTCACATATATCCATAATAAGACCCCAGTCCTCGCTGGTGTTGTATTCATTTGTAGCCTTTTCTGTAACGAAAACCAAGACCGATTAAGCATAAAAATACCCTACTAAATTCGGATTCTAGGGAGCAAATGCCTTCACAGCCATACAGAAAAGGCAACTCCCCATATAAAACGCTGAGAGGCTGTGTCTTCCAGAGTGCTAATTCCTGCTTTTTTAATGAAGTGTTCTGCATGTATTTTCATGAGGAATGATGAACAGCACAGGACTAACAAATGCATCAAGTGTTTTGAAGATCCAGAAAGTAAAAACTAAGTGTAATGTTGTAATTAATGAAAAAACTGCTTCTGTACACTTCGCTTACTTACTGCAAGTTTAGGCCATATCCCTAAGTTGGAGTTTGCTCAAGGTCTTCCAATCTTTGCATTCATTATAATTATATAATATAGAATATAATAGATATTATATGTATTGTATATTATGTATCGTGCATATTATACGTGATATATAATACATATCATATATAATTTCCTTATTTTCAAGGAAAATAAAAAAAATCCTTTCAGACCTCTGAAGGAAAACCACCTCCTCCTTCAATAAACTTCTTACAGCACTCCTCCACTAGATTTTTTCAAGAAATCCGAATGTCACAAGCGTAGAGAAAAGTCAGTGACATGAAAGGGTTACTGAAGGTCCCGAAACTGGCCAACAAAACCCCAAACTGCTTCATCTCAAGAACGTATCCCTACTTAACACTTATAGAATCATAGAAACACAAGGTTGGAAAGGACCTACAAGATCATCTAGTCCAACCATCCTCCTATCACCAATACTACCCACTAAACTACTAAATCAGTTCTTGTGGCACCTTGTCCAGGCACTTCTTGAACACCACAAGGGACGGTGACTCCACCACCTTCCTGGGTAGGCCATCCCAGCACCTGACCACTCTTTGAGAGAAACAGTTTTTCCTGATATCTAATCTAAATCTCCCCAGGTGCAACTTGTGCCCATTCCCTCAAGTCCTATCATCAGTTATCTGAGAGAAGAGGCCAACCCCCAGCTCTCCACCACTTCCTTTCAGGCAGTTGTACAGTGCAATGAGGTCTCCCCTGAGCCTCATCTTCTCCAGACTAAACAACCCCAACTCCCTCAGCTGCTTCTCATAAGAGTTGTGCTCCAGACCCCTCACCAGTTTTGTTGCCTGTCTCTGGACATGCTTCAGGGTCTCGATGTCCTTGTGTTGAGGGGTCCAAAGGTGAACGCAGAACTTGAGGTGTGGCCTCACCAAAGCTGAGAGTACAGGGGGAGAATCACCTCCCTGCTCCTGCTGGCTACACTATTCCTGATATAGGCCAGGATGCCATTGGCCTTCTTGGCCACCTGGGCACACTGCTGACTCATGTTCAGCCGAGCATCGATCAGCACTCCCAGGTCCCTTTCCTCTTCAAAATCTTCTAGCCACACTGCCCCAGCTTACAGCATTCCATTCACCATGTTAGCAGACAAGGGATACTGCCATTTGTATTTCCCATTTTTGGTGCAACCACATTATTTTAATGCTACGTAAACATTACAGCTCTATTAAAACAACTCAAAATCAATATTTTATGCACTACACTTGCCATCTATGATTTAATTTTAACATGCCATTTTAGTATTTTGACTAAGCTGCAAGGTAAGAGCCCTCAGATATTTATGCCACGTAGGAATTCCATCAGAACGCGCTCCATAAACGATGCTGGCAATACCATCATTACTACTTTTATAGGATTTTGAGTAAGAGAAGTCATTACATCCCTTTGGGACTGAGCACTTTAAAGGCTATTGAGCAGATTAAAGCAGCACATGATGGCCACTATTAACACGATGGCGCTCTGTGGCAGCAGCTGGTCCAAAATGACCCGGCCTGCTGCCAGCAGCACTGCCCTGGCTAAATGCATTTTGGGGTGTGCAGTTCGGCATCTTCCTGATAACGAGCTCCACCACTCAGTTCTGCGGCCAGGAGCTGCAACAAACACCCCCTGGCAGCAGAGCGGCCTCCCAAAGAAAACACAAGCACAGCAGAGCCCCCAAAACCTTCATTACAGATATAAAAGCAGACCAAGGAGCAGGAATGGAAGCTGGCAATTTGGGCCACACGTTACCTTCACAGGTTGGAATTAGTCTTCAAGGGAAGCAAATCCCGCTTGAAAGCATGTTCCTACCGCACAAAGCTCCTTAAAATACTTCCCCAGAAAAGACACAAGTGCTAGACTCAAAGTGCATCAATATTTTTAGGACACTAAAACTAAATTAATTGCTCGTTCTTGAAAATAAAGGAGGGCCTGCGATTTGAAACATCCTGCCATGCTGTTTATTTAAAGAAAGCCAAATAAGGAACCCCTACGTGCAGGGCATCGCCTGGGTATGTGAACTGCGAGTACTGAACCAGCACAAAGGAGACACCAGAACAGCACAACGCGACGCTCGGTGCACACAGCTTCGCCTGCTGTTTGCTGTGAAGCTCCACCAGCTGACGTTGCTGTTTGAAAAGCATCACCTCCATCCCCGGGGTGCAAATCCTGCCAGCAGGGCTTGCCAGCCAAATTCATCCTTCTCATCTAACAGCAGCAGCAGCTGTGCTCACCACACCAGCAGCAGTACCCACACAACACACCGGGCACATGGTTTAATCCCACTGCCTTGTGGCAGCCCCAGCTGAAAGCTGTTTCTGCTCTGAACCCCCAGCTGCCTGCTGCAGACACCTCTTTGCCCACCAGCAAAAAGCCAACGGTGAGCAGCAAGAAACGGGAAGAGGTCAAGAGAAAGGCATGGAAGCTGAGAAAACACGAGGGTGCTTTTCACACTTGAGTCTTTGGAGCCTCAAAACGTCACAGGTGGCAGCGACCAACGCAAAGCTTTGGTTTTTCCAGTCCCAGCAATGCCTCAGGAGGCTGCAAACTCACCTGAGGCACAGGAGAGCTTTGATACAGGTCAGCACAGCTTGCAAAGCAAGGCTGCAGACAGGCACTGCCACGTGTCTTAGCATTGTTTCCCACCTCATTGACTCCAAAACCTCAAATCCAGACCCCTACACTTCTCCCTTCCTACACTCCCTCCTCTTTTCCTCCGCTACTCTCCTTTTAAAATGGAAAAGCAATCAAATAAGGTAACTAACTTCTGGAGAGGTTCTTTAGAAAAAGATAATAGGATCCATAAAATGCACCTGAGGTGCTTTGAGCAGACACACGCATTGGATTTGCAACAGCCATCTCCTCTGAAACGTGGCAGCAAAGAGCTGGGCCGAAATAGAGCCGTGGGACAGACAGGTAGGAGATGCGGAGCACTCTGGTTGTTTACAGGCCAGTTGAAGTGCGAGCCCATAAACTTTGTGGGGAAAAAGCAGCATAAACACTTCTCCTTGCATGTACACAGCTGTGTGCCAAAGGCAGCTCCCTCCTCCTGGACCCACGCACGCTGTTCCACGGGCAGACACAGTCCCACTGCCTGCCCTGCAGCAGCCTCGCACAGCTTCTGAGGTTTCCTTCCTTGCCAGCAGGATGGATTCATGGATTAGCAGCATCTGCCTTCGCGCTTTGCATGAGCTCCAGCTGAGGAATCATCTTGGAGAATAACTATCCTGCAGATGCTGAGACAGGGACTTGGATCAGAGGAAGCAGATGTGGGAAGATGCCTTCTCCAGGGCTCCTTCAGTGCTAGGAGAAAAACTTGCAGCGAGGGGAAATGAGCAAGGCAGGTTGCTGACAGCTCGCCCTCGCTGCTGCCCAGCGCCCAGCCTTCACCTGCAAAGTGTTTTCTTATTCTGCCCTGAGCTTGCCAACAATGCCAAACAACATGTCAGCTAAAAAAAATAAATACTCAAAAGCAATATTTTTTTTTCCCGTGTCAGTTTTTATACTAGAAACAGAGAAAGCCAAGCAGTCACACGTGGACTTCGCGCAAGGAGCCTTCCAGCTTGGTGTGCCATTAGTTAAAGCCCAATCAGTGGAACGACAGCCTTCTAGAGCATGATTTGCCTCCAAAATGTATGCAAAATAAAATCTTGTAGGCACAATCAATCTTGCATCTGGAGTGTTACACAACACCACTCTAAGTTTGTAAGAACAGAGCCAGGGTAACAAAAATTAAAGGCTAAAACCTGGAGGACAATCCTGACTGCTGGTTTTTGGAACCACAAAAACAAATTTCTGTAAACCTGAAACTTAGCCCCACACCTTTTGCTGTTTACCTCGCCTTCGCCTACCCAGATTAGAGAGGAGGCAAAGAAGTCATCTAGCTTTGCCTTAATGAGCGATTATGAAGGTGATCACTGTGCTCACGACGCTTGCACTTGCAGTAAGGCAGCGCGGTCCAGTTGGTCCTCGCTGAAAGGCAGCCCTGGTTGGAAGGACCCTGGGTAATTAACTGAATGACTCTGGGTAATTAACTGAATGACCCTGGGGAAGGAGTGGCAGAGGGAAAGCACCCGGAGTCAGCAGGCCAACAGCCTGAGAAGCAACCAGCACTGACTGTCGGTCTGGGAGCCCTCAATAACCACCTCCTGTATCAGACATGGAACTGCAGCTCCACGGGCCAGGAAGCTGAGTCACCCAGATGAAGGTAAGGTCTGCGGGCTGGAAAAGATTTAAAGAAGTGAAAGAGAAAGATCTAAGCCAGAATGACACCAAAACTCGCAATCAGCTTGTCCTCAAGCATCTGCAAGACCTTAGACCAAGCGCTGAAGCAAGAATTATCACTGGGAAATGAAAGGGGAGGTGCTGAGGAGACACAGGTGGCCGTTCCCAGCGAGGCCACCTTCCCTGGGGTTAATTTAAGCACCAGCTGCTCCGTTTGGATGGCAGGGAGGAATTTCAGGGGAAGCCACGTGCAAGCTGTCAGCCACAGCTCCTGGCTCGCTCCATGAGGTGAGGAAGGCGAGCTGGGACATACAGCACTCCCAGGGCGGGGAGCGTTCCCTTCCTGAGCGCCTCCAGAATCGCTCTGGAAATCAATGCTGCGACCCCTGGCTGACACCGACCGCGGGAGAAGGGTCAGGAGGAAGCCAGCAGAAAGCTAGGAGGTGTCTCCCATGGAAAGGAAGAGCAAAGCACTGTGTAAGGAGGAACGTAAAGCAATCAGGGCTGGATTACACAGCCAAAGGTGACTGTAGGACAGAACACAAACTCAATTAAAGATCCTCCTAGAAACGTGAGCTCGGTGGCTGGAAACCAGAGCAGAACGACAGGCACACCAAGTCCTGGCACAAGAGGACGCAGGCCACCAAGAGAAAGCAGCACAAAGAGCAAACAGCCCCAGAACCAAACACCCCAGCGAAGGACAAGGAAACAAATCTCCAAGCTACCACCAACCCGTGACACTGCGGGCGGGTCTGAGAGTCATTCGAGCTACACAAATACTTCCTGCTCCCCTGCTGCTGCTACCAACCTTATGACAGCAGGCCAGCTGCTGGAAAGCTGAGGAGGCACAGACCTCTTCCCTGCTGGAGGAACAGCTACTTGAGAGACGAAGGCTGTGTGGCAGCCAGGGTTACGCTGGAGGACAGCACGTGCGAGTGAATGACCTACCAGGAGCATCAGGCAGGAAATTAAATCGCTTCTAACCCTGTGAAGGACTCAAGGGCTGGGCTAGAGAACCAGCTGAAGGAAAGCAAACTTCTCCGAAACTAGCCCAGAGGTTACAGGAGAGCTACAGGCAGCAGCCAGGAGCTGGGACTGCAGGCAGCCCTGCATGTTTCGCACCACAAAAACAAAGCCAGCTGTGGCAGAGTGAGGGAGTGTTTATCTACACTTTCTAGAGGTGCCCTGAGCAAACCACAGTATGAAACGTGTGGTCCAGGCAGATAGCTGCATTGACCCGACTTGTCGCTGCTCCCAGCAGTGGGGCCCTGCTCCTCCCTTGGGCCTTTTCGGGGCAGCCCTGCCCCTTGTTTTCACCAGCACTTTGCAGCCCTTGATGTTTTAAATCGCCAAATTCCCAAAGTCATCACCTTCACAGATGATCCAACATGTCAGCCAAACAGCTCTGTGAAATAAGCTTTGTGCCAGAACGCCTGAGTTAAAGCAGCTCAGAGGGGAGTTCAAAAAAATCCGTGTGGAGGGAACACGGGAAAGGAGCTCTCCTTCCCTGCAGCACCAGGACGTCAGCTGGGCTCACCTACGTGCTTGGTACCTACCTTATTTCTTAAGCAAAATGAAGAAAAAACAGTAACATAGGAGTTAAATCCTGACAGAAGCAGTACGTGCAAGCAGTTATGGTCTGCATGTATAGCACAAAGTTTAAGAAAGAACAAGTGCACAGCCTGCCACCTTTACAGCCCTATAGGAAATACACTGCTATAAAAATATAACGTATAGAAGAATACTCCTAGAGCGTTTGGGTTTGGCCATGAACACTGCACCTCAGCCTACAGCCGCAGCCTGACGGCAACCACAGCCCCGACCCTCACCGCTACCTTCTCCCTTTCCTCTTCCGGCACCCATGAGCCAGCACTGCCTTTATTTTCGCTCATTTTCCCTCAGAAAGCCGCACACCGGCGCGCAGCGGGGCTGAGGCAGCGCCCCGGGGCCCACCTCCCCCCGCCACCAGGCCTCGCTCCGCCGCGGGGCCTCGGCCGCGAGCTCCCCGTCCCCCCCACCGCCTCCCCGCGCCTCCCGGGCGCTCTCTCACCCACGTCCTGCTCGAAGGGGTTGGCGGCGAACAGCGGCATCGCGGCGGCGGCGCCCCCCGGGCCCGCTCCCCTCCTCCTCCTCCTCCGCCGCCGCCACAGCACCGGGCAGCGCCCGCCCCGCCGCGAGGCCCCCGCGGCTGTCCCGCGCCGCGCCTGACTGCGGCAGGCAGGCACGCACAGGGGCAGCCCGGCACCACGGGGTCCTCGCGGCGGTGCTGGGCGGAGGGCGAGCCCCCGGTGCACAAGCCACGCCCCCTCATTTGCATAAACCACGCCCCCTCTATCGCTAGGCCACGCCCCCCGCTGCTGGTGTGGCGTCACGCGCGGGCGCCATCTTGTGGCGGTGCGGGGCCGGGGCGCTGCCCCGCCGCCATGTTGGCTGCCCCCCCGGGCAGGGTTACTGGGCACTAATTTAACCCCTCAGCTATAGGATAAAAGCCCAAAGGTTTATAAAAGCACAAAGTACAAAGCTAAGGGGCTCAAGGTGCTCTGTGGGGTCTGGGGTGATCCGGGCAGGCGGTCTATGAGGTCTTTCAGGTCCCTCAGAGCCCCCCGGTGTTGTGCTCCGTGAGGGGCGCACCCCCCCTGACGGGATCGTGAGGTAAAATTAAGGCTATCTATCGGAATGTAAAGGAATCGTGAGGAAATAATTAAAGGTTATACACCAGAAAGTGAGATTCACTGGAAGAACATGCCGATATTCCTTCAGGAAGGGAGGCGGCGCCTGCACCTCAGCACGCTGGGTGCCAACGGCGCCTGGTGCTGCAGGCACACGGTGCCCCGGGGCTGGCAGAGCCCAGCCGAGCCTTAACCGAGCAGTAACCGAGCCGTGCCGAGCCGTGCCAGGCCGCCCGAAGGCTGCAGGGGGCGCCGGCAGCTCGCTGAGGCGAGGCGGGGAGGCTCCGTGGCCGGGCAGCACCGGGCGGCGCCTCCCCCTCCGCCTGCAGGTCGCTAACTGCACCGAAACTCGGGGTTTCAGTCAGAAAATCGGCCTTGGATGCTTTCTCTGTTTCCTGAAGCAGCGCAGTGTTGTCTCTGTCAGCGGGACGCTGCACCTGAGGGCTGCCCGGCTTCCAGAGGTGAAGGATTTCAGGGGAAGGACCACCAGTGCCCAGCCCCTCGGCTTCCAGCAGCTGTGCACAGAACAGAAGCGTCTGCGGAGCCCCTGCTCCAGGTGACAGCACAACCAAAGCCACGGGACGCTTCCCCATGGCTCCTAATCAACTTAAGTTCCTCGGTAAATAATTAAATCCGCAGGAATAACAAGACATGGGAGGAGAAAAGGAAAAAAAATGGGGCTCTGCCAATTATTTGAGTCCTGCAGGAACAAACTGTTCATGAAGAACTCCTAGGGAGCCCTAGAGAGGAGGGCAGAAAAACAACTCTAAAAAAGTCACTTCTGAACCCATTTCTCCAGACCAAAGCTGGCAGCAGCGAGCAGGCCGTGCCCACCTGCAGCCCTGCTATCAGCCACAGCTCGGCTTCTCCTCGCTCGGTGCTGCCCTGGCACACATCAAAGGGGCCTGCTCCCAGCTTCCCCCGTCACTTTTACAACAGTGCGCTGTCATAATATTTAATTTCAAGCCTTGGCTTTTATAACACACGTGTTGAAGGACAATTAATATTGTCCAAAATGTTTGCTTTTAACGAACTTGGGGAGCACTTAGGGAGCTTTCTCCTGCTGCCTAAAAGCCCAGAAGTGACTTGCTAAGACTTTGGGCTTTGTTTTGTAGCTGACTGGGCTCTCTGTATTTCCCCAGCTGCCCCCTGGTTGACTTGCCAGTTTTTGTGGTTTACTGAAATATTTTTTGCTCTTTTTCTACTGCTCTCTCTCCCTTGGTGCTCTGTGTAGGAGTCGCGCAGACAGAGAAACCGATTAAGCAGAGAAATGCTGAAAATAATTCTGCTAAAGCATTTCAAGATGTCCACGCGAAGGTTCTCTCCCCCTCAGCCCTTCTGATTTTCCTGGTAGGTGAGGCTTGTGCCGAGGGAGGCTGGAGAGCAGCACACTCTCGAGTGCTCGCCTTCTGCATTCCTACTGCTTTCTGCTCAGCAGCTGAGCAGACCTCGTGTCCCTCGTGCCCTTGCATGCGAGGAGCCTCTGCTTGAAACAAGCATGGAAAAGCCTGAGCGCTTTTACGAGTGACTTCTCCTTTATGCGCTGCCTGATGCCACTTAGATGCAACATGCCCTCCCTGCTTAAAGACTTTGATCCATTACTGTTAAACTTTTTTTGGCTTTTGTTACGCAGCTTAAGCATTCAAGTTGCCTCATGCAGGCACTTAGGCGCTTTTTCATGCGTGGTTATTGCAGTACACTTGGAATCGAGCTGCTATTAACGGAAATAGATTATTTTTTTCCAAGGAGAAGTTGTATTTCCTTGTACCTGCTGTTTCACGGCGCTGTTTGCCTTTCAGCTGCCTCCCCTGACGAGCCCCAAAGGCCAAAGGGCTTGCGCTCGGCATGCTGGGGCTCCTCGAGCTGCACCCCTTCACATCGCACAAATCCCAGAGGGTTTCACCCCGAGGAATCCTGCTGGGGCTGCTTGGTGCTTTCCAGAGCTGCGACTGCAAGCGCAGAGCTCGCTGCTGGGCACCAAGGCTGCGCGTTGTGTGGGGTGCTCGTCCCAGCTCAAGGCTGAGCATCTGGCCACACTCACCGTGCCCTGAAGCATGTAATTAGCAGGGCAGCACAGAGCACACAAACGAACATTTTTAATTATCCCTGAGCTCCTGCGCCCGCCTGAACGGATGCGGAATGGGAGAGGAAACAGCAGCCGGCCCTGCAGCCGCTGTGTCAGGCGGACGCGGTCACACGTTGAATGTACGCTTAGCCATCAGCTGATGGCACAGCACACAACGCAGCCGGAGGGTACTGCCAGTCCCGTTCCCCTTCCTCAGCAAAAAAATAAACCAAAAGAGTTCATGAGACAGGGACTGGGACAAATGAGCAAGCCCAACAAAATGAGCCCCCATGCAGCGAGCAGCACAGGTTGCTCATTCCAGCTGTGCATTTTCCAGGATTTACCCCAAGCTGCAGGTTCTCTGGTGCTGGAGGAGAGGGAATTGGCTTTTTTTTCCATTGTGGAGGAGGCTCCAGGAGGGCGCGGGTCCCAGCGGGTCCCACAGCCCGGGGGCACCCCACGACCACCGGAGCCCCCCGTGTGCTGCCGAGGGAGGCGAGCTGGGCTCGGGGAGCCGCAGCAATGTCACCGACCGCCTCCTACATCTGGTACGTCTCAGGATAATTTATTTTAACCTCCGAAGATACAAGGGAAAATATTTGAAGGGGATGGAGCCGTGCCAGTATTTCCAGTTCATTATAAGCAAAGAGCTGTTGCTTATAGCACTTTTTTGGAGCGGAGAGCAGTCTGGTTTTAAATCCCTTAAGCAATGAGGCATCGTGTACAAGCCAATGTAAATTCTTCCTCGCTAAAGAATTCGCTAATTAAAAAACTTTAATTTTTAAATCCAGCCTAAAGTTTCCCCTCATTTCCTCCCGTTCCATAAACGTTCTCCCTGCCCTTCCCTGGGCATGGCCGGCTGCCGGGGCTCACCCCAATTTCTTGGGGCCGGCTCCAGGCACAGCCGGGGCTGGGGCGTGCTCGGGGCCGGGCCCTGGGGGAGCTGGGCAGGGCTGGCTGGAATGTTAAATTGCCTCCAAAGATGCTCAAACCCCAAAAATTGCACGGCCAGGGCCAAAGGTGAGGTGAAGGCCTGGCGGTGACCCAGCACCGGGTGTTTGGGACCCCGTACCAGCTGCTGGTGGCAGTGGGGCCGTCGGCAGCATGGGCACTGGGCACGGTGAGTGCTTTTAGGGAAACCCAGAGCCACGAGCAGGGAGGCAGCTTTGCCGCGAGATGACACCGCACAAGCAGCTACGTGTGAGCGTTAGCAGCATTCGGGCTTAATTAAATTCCTGCGAGGTTTTTTGGGTCTTCATAAAGTTCCTTTGAGCTTTCTGCCAACTAGGATGTGCTCTCTGGCTTCGGAATATGAAAGCGAGTGGTGTTGTGTTTTGCAAATATGTTTTCTAATGCATGCAAGTGCTGAGTGTGCAGAAGCCTCCCTGCTCTCCACGATTAACAAAATTACAGAAGCAGCGAGGGCAGCAGCCCGTCTCGTTTTTGACGATCCCTCGCAAACAGGAGACGGATCAAAGTGTCCCGTGATGCAGCTCATTAATCACACCCACACCGCGAGGAACCCGCGGCTCTTCTGCATTAGGGGATGCGTTGGGAACTGTGTTGAGGAACAGAGAGGTCCTGCCTGCCTTCCTTCCCCTCTTCCCCCGGCGCAGCACCGAAGGGGTTATCCCGCTGAGCCGGCAGCCCCACGTGGCACAGAGCTGGCATTTCAGCCCGCAGACAATGCGCTGTGCTCTCTGCATTCATCCCAGGCACCCGCTTGGCATCGAGACCGAGGTCATCACCCACCCAGCCACGCTCTGCAGCATCTCTGTTCCCGCTAGCAAAACAAAGTGGAGCTGAGTCGGCAGCACCAGCACAGCGCTGGGGCACGGAGAGGTGCTCTGATAGATGGCTTTCTGATAACGCTGCTGCAGTTGGTGCCAGGGCACTGCTTGGAGCCCTCCTGAGCGAGCATTTTGCCCACCTCACGCCCCAGCGCGCTGCACGGCCGCTGGGCACGCAGGCAGTAATTGCTGGCTCGGCCGGCCAGGGCGATTTGCAAGGCAAGCGCTCAGCCAGCAGCCAGCAGGGCTCCACCACCGACGCTGCTGGAGCTCAGCACAGTGTTTTGGAGAAGACCTGGGCAAGGTGCTGCAGACACCGAGCAAGCCCAGCACTCCACAAGCCCTCCACATCCCCTGCTCGCCGGGAGACAAATGTTATTCATCAGCCCTGCAAGCCGAAATCTGTATTTTTCTCCTGCCTTCTGCAACTCATTTCCAGGCCGCTAAACGGCTCCCATCGGCCGAAAAAATGCGATTAATTTTATTCCTCTTGCCCAACAGTCCTCGGGAGTTCTTTTGTCAGGAGGCTCCGGGGGCAAAACAATGGGAACTTGTGTGGCGCTGCCGCCCGAGCATGGGGTGGCCGCGCACCGAGCTCGCTGCCGGCCCGGCACAAGGCTGCCATTGTCCCACCGCCACCGAGGCCACGGAGCCGCTGGAGCTCGGTGCTGGGACCCGCACGCTGGCAGGCGTTCTGGGCAGAGCAGGGGAGAAGGAGAATGTTTGCAATTAATAAAAACAACCTGCCAAAGTCAGGAAACATCCCCGCTTGATGATGGCTTCTTCGATAGCCACAGGTCCTGCGGGCTGAAAGCTCCAGGCGGGCGCACAGACACACATCTCGCCTTGCCTCCAGCTCCTGCGTTCAGAAAGTGCTGCTTTACACCCAGATACAAGTACTGCTGACTATTGACTCATCCCCTCCCATTCTTTGCTGCTCCATTATCTCATTTTCCCGAGCCTTTGCAATTCTTTGCCTTTCTGGGAACTCAGAAGTTGGGTTTTGTCTGCCTGCCTTCCTGCCCGTAAATCACCGGCGAGCTCCCAGCCGCGCCACGGGACACCGCTCGTGGGACATTTGCTGCGAGTGGGATGGCAGCGGGCCGCACACGGGGCTCCTGGGGATGTTCGGGGACCCCTGCCCGTGGCTGGGGGCTGGGGGCGTGCGGGAAGCTCTGCACCCATTTGGGGGCTGCTGCTGCCCCGGGGAGCCTCTCCCTGCTCGGCTCTGGGCGATGCTGCAGCCCCCGGTGGGTGCAGGAGGGGCTGGGGAGGCAGGGTGCGGGGGTGGTGTGCCAGCAGGGGGCTGGGAGAGCACACCCTGCAAATCTGTACCCGGTGCGTGGAAAAATTCAGCCATAAATCGCCTTCATTTCTCAGGATCCTGGTGGCAGATGAGCGAGCACCCCGTGTTTGGCAGGACATCTCCCAGGGACACGTCTCACAGCAGACGCTCTCCGCGCTCCATCCCACGGACCAAATGCTCATGCTGCTTCCCGGAACCACGTTTTTCCCCAGACTGGCTGCCTTGGGAAGCAGGAGGATGAGAGCTTTGCTAAAAATACCCCAGGCTGTGCCCAGCAGCTTTGCTCTCAGCGAGCGGTCGTGGCTGTGCCGAACCAGTGCTGCCTCACCTGCAGAAATAGGGCTCAATAAAGCAGCAGAGGCAGCAGTCGGGGTGTTTGCCATGACTGCGGCTCCTCTGCGAATGCACGTGCTCAGATTCCTGCTGAGAGTTGCACTCTCCGGGCTCTAGAGAGAGCTCTCACCGCCGCGTCCCCGCCAGCTCTGCCGCGCGCGCAGCCTGGCCTCGGTGAGCGAGCCCGAAGATTTCTAAGAAATAAATAAAGGATAAGAAGAGAGATGCAAAATCCTTGTGCCAGCCGCTCTTGGGCTGAACGGCTGCAGGTCCCCGTGCCCATGGATGCGGGGATGCTGTATCTGGAGCTCGCTGCCGTCGGGACTGCCTCTCATCTCCCCAAGTCCAAGGCCGTCAGCACTGCTACAGCAGGGCGTAGCTGCGAGGAGGAAATCAGAGTCAAAGCCAATAAACCAATTCCTAGCCCTTCAGAGTGACTGCAGCCTTTTTGGGTTCCAGGTGGCTTGCAGATTTGTGTTTAATTGATTTTTGAACAAAACATGCGCCCTGCAGAGATAGCCTGCAATGCTGCTCAGCCCAACGGGCCGGCCCATTATTTTACACCTTATTTCTGCAGGCTGCTGGGGCTAGATAAGGCAGGCTGCTGGTAGCAGGAGGAAATCTCAATAAATACAAGGCTACCAGGCAGTGAGGGAGATGAGCAGATACGTGGTGCTGGGTGAAACACGGCAGCCCCAGTGAAACTTCCTCCTCTTCAACAGCTGATGTGCACAAGGATAAAGACTATCGCTCAAGTCCCTGATCTCCTATCATCAGGGTATCACTGCAGAAGATGATTTTCCTTGAAAAGGCTATTCTCAGAATCCTTTTTTTTTTTTTTTTTTTTCCCCATTTATTATAGAAGAAGCCCTCTGTAGTCTTCCAGGCAAGGTCAGCTGTTCCTGTGCTGCCATCAATAATCTCTTCTTATGTGCACGCTCAGCTCACGATGGGGTTTACGCTCGCAGCACATCTTTATTATGAATGAACACCACCTCTGCCACTGCTGAGCTCGTACCCGGCTATTTATTAAAGCCTGACACTGACCCGCCAGCTTCAAAAGCGCTAAATCAAATCGTCTGGGACTGCACAGAAATGTCAGCTCAGGATCTATCAGGAAATGCTGAGCACTGGGGAAAACGAGGCTTCATAAAATGATCCCAGTCCAGTAGTTCAGAGGAATTTAAGAAAGGCTTGAACCCAAACTTGCAGCTTTGTTTTGACACGGAGGTCTTGGTGACAGAACTATTGGATGGCTTCGGTAAAGGCTGGGAAGTATTTGTCCCATTCCCCAGTGAAATTCCACATGTGATTACGGCTCGGAGCCCTTGTGGAGTTGGTGTGGCCATTAACCCTGGCTCAGCCAGGGACACCCTGCTGGCATCACCCTGCCTGAACAGCTCGGATGCCTGGGATGAGCTCTGGAAACTAGAAATGGTGTGGCTGGTTTAAATAAATAATTGCAAAACTGAGGTCTTGTTAATTATTTTTTTATCCCAGAGTAATTTCTTTAGTTTAAGCGTGAGCCAGCTAAAGAGCTTTTTATTCAGCAACGCCGCCATGCTGATTTTAATGCTTGCAAATGTTGGCACCCCAGCGACGGACTGCAGCAAATTGTTCAAAACTCATTTTGTTCTCTTAAAAGGACTCCTTCCCTTTGTGCACGCTGCGTTCACAGTAAGCAGCCGCCGTGCGCATGGACGGTGATTTTCATTAAAAATTTCGCTGGTCTGGTTTTGAACTGAGTGTGCCTTATAGCGTGAGTGGGAGCTGAGCTGGCTGCAGGACAGCCCCTGGCTCCTTGCCTCCGCGTCAGCCAAGGAATCCAGTCGGACCTGCCGTTATCCTCACCTTCCCCAGGTATGCATGGCGAGCAGCAGCTCCCGGTCCCCCGAATGCCTTCCCTCATCCAGAGGGATTAAATAATCACAGAATCACAGAATCAATGCTGAGATGATTTCCCCTAATTCCAAAAACTAAGTTCTCGTGGTCCTGCTTTGCAGCTGGGAGTGCTCTGCAGCATGGGCAGGTTCGCGGCTGGGCAAACCCAGCACCCGTGGCTACAGGTGGTCTGCATCACCCTGCACCCTGACCCCCAGCCCTCCTCTGCAGTACTCTGATGCTCCCTTATCTCACAGGGCTCTTGAGAAGCTTAATTAAATAAAGGACAGCCTACAGATTAAAAAAAAAAATAGTTTATGAAGGATATTGTAAGCATTTTAGGGTGTTAACAGTTTTAAGAAATTTTTGTCTGTTGGACAAGAACGTTTCCAATCATGCCGCGCTCTCCTCTTGCTGAATATTCATGCACGTTTTCTTGCTTTTCTTTCCCCCCAGATGAATCTCCGTGTGGATAGTTACCAACTCCTACCAGGCAAAGCCAAAAATATCCCGTATCCCAGCAGAAATTGATGGGTCTGGCCAAACCCCTTTGCGGAGCGCACCGGTATGCTTACTGCTGCCTGCCAGGTGAGAGCGCTGGTGAATCCCTGCGTAATTTGATTGAGGAGATTCACTGCCTTTCCTGAACGAGCTGGCAGCAGAGATGCAGAACTTCGCACGGAATGGCTGAGAGCCTTTAACGATGTTTGCAATTTTATTTGTAATTGCGAGCTGGCACGGCACCGTGCACCAAAGGGGTGCAGATGCAAACCCCTCTGCAATGCTAAAGCGAGAACGGGCCAGGAGGCAGCGAGCGTGCCCTCGTGACCGTGAGGCTTGGTGAAATTCATTCCTTTTTGGAAGGGCAATCGCACGCTAATATAAAACAGGGATGAGGATTGCCAGGTGGGTGGCAGGGAAGGAATCGGGCCTCAGGTGGAGGATAAAACAGCATCAGTGCGATGCAGCAGGGTCACCAAGTGGGTCAGTGCCATCGTGGCCAAGGTGCGGAGTTCTCCTAACCCACGGCAGGCTCCTCGCCGCTTGGCTGGTGCTTGTAATGCCGCGGGGTGAAAGGAGAGCAAGCCCCAAGGGTTAATGGGGTCTGGGCTTGACCATTGTGATCTTTTTGGTCCAGAGTTTACAGGAAATGGTAAAAAAAGTCAAGGCAACATCTGGCGAGAGAGTGGCTTTGATGCACAGGGGACAAGGGCGATCTGTGGGGTGACGCTGAGGCAACACGGAGGTGTTTATGGGTTTGTTTAGGCAGTGCCACCTTGAGCTCTGGGATTTATTCACACCCCATCTTCACAAAACCCAAACCCGGTCTGTGGGGCTGGAAAGCGAGGCCGCCTCAGGAGGACTCCCTGCAAATTGCTTACACAGCTTGTGTGGCTCTGAGCAAACACAGCTCGGGTGGCATCTTCACCCCAGCTCCTGTCAGGGCACCCCAACTCCTGTTAGGGCACCCCAAACCACGTCTGGGTGCCCCAAACCACGTCTGGGTGCCCCAAAACATGTCTCGGTGCCCCAGAACATGTCTGGGTGTCCCAACTCCTGTCAGGGCACCCCTAAGCCACGGCTGGGCACCCCAAACCATGTCCAGGCACCTCAAACCACGTCTGGGTGCCCCAAACCATGTCTGGATGCCCCAACTCCTGTCAGGGCACCCCAAACCATTTCTGAGTGCCCCAAACCACAGCTGGGTGCCCCAACTCCTGTCAGGGCACCCCAAGTCCTGTCAGGGCACTCTAACTCCTGTCAGGGGACCCCAACTCCTGTCAGGACACCCTAACTCCTGTCAGGGCACCCCAATTCCTGTCAGGGCACCCTAACTCCTGTCAGGGGACCCCAACTCCTGTCAGGGCACCCCAACTCTTGTCAGGGCACCTCAAATCACGGTTGGGCACCCCAAACCACGGCTGGGTGCCCCAACTCCTGTCAGGGAGCCCCAACCCACGGCCGCGTGAGGCGACCCCCGCGGTCCCGCCCTTGTGAGGTAAGATGGATGCCGGGGGCGGCGGGGCGGGCTGAGGGGTCTCGGCGGGACTACGAGTCCCAGCGCGCCGCGGGCCGGGGGCGGAGCGGAGCGGGGCTGTGTGCGGGGCGGCATGCGGGGGAGCCGGGGCCGGAGGAGCAGGAGCCGCAGCCGGAGCCGGAGCGAGCCCGCCCCGGGGGGAGGGCGAGGACGAGGGCGGCGAGCCATGGCGTTCCGCCGGCGGTGCTAGAGGGCGACCGCGGGGCGCCCAGCCCGCCTGGCTCGGCGGCGGCGGCGGCGGAGCGCGGAGGCAGCGCGGAGGGGCCGGCGGGGCCGCCGCCGCCATGGGCAACGCGGGGAGCGTGGACGCGCAGCAGCCGGAGCTGCGGGCACACAGCGCGCCCCTCAAGCTGCCCATGCCCGAGCCCGGAGAGCTGGAGGAGCGCTTCGCCGTCGTGCTGGTGAGCCCCATTGTCTGCCCGCGGCCGGCCGGGGGCGGGGAGGGAGAGAAGGGGAAGGGGAAAGAAGGAAAGGGAAGGGGGGAGGCAGGGAGGCTGGGAGGGGAGCGGGGTGGAGGGTGCCGGAGCCCCCCCCGGGGTTGTGGTGAGCCACATTGAGGGTTTGGGCTGTGGTTTGGGTTCCCCTGGGTGAAGGCTGCACCTGGGGAGCACAAAGGGCGCCCTGCACCCAGCTCCACGGCCCTGCACCCGGGGCTCCGGGGCTTAACTCGCTTTTGGGTTGAAAACAGGAGCTGGGCAGCAAAAGGGGTGTAAATGTGTGTGTGTGGTACCCCCCGAGCCCGTCACGCCCCACAAAAACTGCCCCAGAGGGTCCTGTGATGGGGACGGGGACTCGCAGCCCCCCGGTGCCGCTGCTCGGGGTGGGCGCTGCCTGCTATGTGCGCGGGTTTCGTCCTGCTCAGACCCAATTAGATTATGGTGTCTGAGGGAAGAATCAGCCTATTCAGCTGGGAACCCCCCGCCGACGAGCCAAATGCTGAGCGATGACGAGGTTTACTGGAAAACGCCTGCTCTCGCCCCGCGCCTGCAGCCCCCGAGCCCTGCTTCAGCGAGTCCTGCCCCGGGGAGCCCGGCTTAACCCTCACGTACAGCCAGCAGGAGGAAAAATTGAGGACCTGCCGACTGCGACGGTGCAAGGGAGAAGCAGCAGAGTGCCGTAGAGACACACGGAGCAGGAATACAGGAGACAGCAGCACCAAGCTTGTGATTTCTTAAAGCACTCGCAAGGAGCGGGTGGCATCTGTTTGCAGGAGGTGGGCTCAAGTTCAGGCTCGGAGGAGCGGTCACTGCTGTGCTGGAGGGAGCCGTGGCACTGCAAACGCTGTGGGATCGCTCTGTCGGGTCCCGATTCGGCTCCTGGCAGGAGGAGCTGCAAGATGGGGCTGGAGGGCCGCTGCTGGCACGGCAAGCTGAGAACTGCCTTTAGCCTGCTCTCGAAACCAGCGAGGGATGGCTGGGGTTTGCTGCAGCTTCCAGGAAATATCTGACCGGTTTGTGGAAGGATAAACTCCAAGGCTGTTATTATTTTGTTTTCTCTGCAGCGCGGAGGGGGAGATGGCTGTGGCACTGGTTAAACCCCAGCATTGGGCAGGCTGTGAAATAGCCGAGATTAATGAGAAAGGAATGGCAGACTGGGGAAAACCAGAGATTTCTGTAGGGAGAGGGGATTAGTCAGGAGATGAGTATGAAGAAAGAGATGCTGAACTTCCTGGAACTGGAGCTCACCTTCTCAGCACTCTGGTTTAAGAACTTAGCCTGGCATAACCATTCCTCGCGCACCGATGGGATCCCGAAGGGCTTTGCTGGCAGTGCTGATTTTATTACTGCTAATGAAGTTTCCAAGACCACTTTTGACACCGATGAAGTTGCCTGCAGGTACACGATCATCACGCTGAGCTGGCTGTCTCTGTTCGTGCATAAACCCTGGGGCCATGAGGGGAAGGTCCCTGCTTTGCCACGCTCGTGGTGCTGCCCTCCGAGCCACGTGCATGTCCATGAAGAGCGTGCAGGATGGTCACATTTTTACCATAAGTGCTGTAACGTTGACTGCTGCCTTATTTTTTCCACTTGGAACATGCTGCCCTAATCTTCTCCAGTAGCTCTGTGGTCTGTGCGGCGGGTGGACGAGCAGCAGGGCGCCTGGAGATGGTACACGTGTGCGCTGCCTTGTGTCTGCTGGGTCATTAGCAGCCGTCGTTTTGTGGCAGGTCTCTGCTGTAGCAGTTTGGCTGCTTCAGTCACACACAGTCATCTTATTGCCTCCTTGGTTAGCCTCACTCTTTGAGGTCTGAGGCGCCTAAATTGCAGGAGGTGATGGGAGAAGCGCTCCGGGTCACTGTTTGTCAGCGAAGCTCTCAAATCTAACGGTGCTGACGTGTTCCTTCAGCAGTGACAGTGCCACGGGCATTGCTGAGGGTGGGCTGGGTCAGTCCCTCACCGTGCTCCACCTTCCTCTTCAGCTGCCTCGGATTCTTTTTCTCCCATCTTTCTCCTACAGACACACAGCGTATGTGCGTGTAAATCCCAAATGCTGGTCTCCAACCCTAATTTATCGACTAGGAAGCCGTTGTTCAGCGTGTGTGAGTGCCCTACGTGTCCGTGGACACGCTGGGTGATGTGGTGAGCTGGGAGGCACCGGGGCAATAGCCAGGCTCCCCATCGCAGCGGCAGCAGCTCCGGCAGCAGGGTGGTCTCCTCTGAACCCCTAGCGGGGCTGCGTGTTTGCAAACGACACGTGGTTGGGAGGAAGCGGCCGGGACGGAGCTGGCAGGGCAAATCGTTGCCTAATGAGCTGTGATTGACATAATGTGACTGCCGGATTACATATCTGCGGGGAGGTTAGCAGGAAATATCCTCTTACCCCCACCGAGCACTGGTCGGTTTCACAGAGCTCTCTGTGCCCGCTCCCGTGGGACGGAGGGGCTGGGGGCACGTAGGGAGGGCACGGGGCTGCTTTCTGCTCTGCTCTGCCTCTGGGGACATGGGACCAGCCTGGAAAGTCCCCGCTGACGGGGCTCTGCTGGTCGGCACTTCTTCTAATTCCCCTCCTTCACCAGGGATTTGGGCCGAGCATCGTTTTCCACACGGGGCGAGGGAGCAGCGCGGTGTCTATTGCCGAGGAATTCGTGAGCTGGGGGTGAGAGCCTGTAACGGTTCCCAGCTGTTTTCCATTCTTTTTCCTAATCCTCTATCAAATGCAGCGTGCATTGTTTTGTAATGTGTACAGCTTAGGGGCTGCAGATCACGAAAAGGGACGTGGTCTTGTTGCAGGGGGGGTCTGCAAGGTGCTCTTTGGGTCCTGCCATTTGGGTGGGGCTGGTGGGGCACCGGCGGCCTTGGTGTGGTTCCCACACTGAGCACGACTCTATGGGGATGAGTTTCAATTGAGACGCCCTGTACCAGGCGAAGTTTGCCTTGTTTCTATGGGATCTGAAAGCCATGGGATGGAAGCTGAGAGGCGCTAAATTAGCTTTAGGAACAGCGTTCGGGAAAAGGAGTTTACTGAAATTTCAGAAATTGGAGAGCCCTGATGTGTTGCCTTCTGTCTGGCAGATCCCTGCCTCTGGGCTCCTTCCTCGGGATCTCATTTAAACGCTTCAAGCAATGATACCTTTTCCCCGAAGAAACAACCGAATAAGTCACGTTTAAAAATAGCTGTTTGTGACGGGTTAAATTCGCGGAGCAGACAACTGCTGCACGGTACAACATCTGTCAGGCTGCCTCGTAAACGGCATTTCCAAGCTGTTCTGCCCAGGTATCGCAGGGGAATATTTGCGTAGAGCTGGGTGGTTTGTTTTTGTTGGGCGTCTGAGCCACGAGGGCAGCCCAGTGGGTGTTCAGCATTCCTGAAATCAATTCAGTGCCTGGGAACCTGCAAGGCTTCGAGAACGGATGCGTGTGCCTATGTTCTTGTGTGTGCCGAATTTCCGTGTAAAATAATCGCCTTAATTTGTTGGGCTGCTGTGCCGGAGCTCTGAACCCATTCTGTCAGGCTGCGTGTGTCACTTGGTGGTGACTGCAACGCGCGGGGACGGAGTGGGGTGGGCAGGAGGGATGGATGTGTGCGGGAGGACAACAGTGGGTCCATCACCTCCAGGAGGAGACTGGCACCAGGTGAGAGCCACGTGCTGCCCTTGTCGCTGTGTTTCAGGTGTGCTTTACCCTTCAGGATGCTTTTTTACCCTTCAGGATGCTTTTTTACCCTTCAAGATGCTTTACCTTTCCGTGCTGAGTAAACAGAATTAAAGCCTACAGAAACATTCCTGAACAGCAAATCCAGCAAAATCACCAAGGCAAACGCCAGATTTCCCCCGCGTATTTGTTCAGAATAACCCCAGCCAGTTCAGAGCTGGTGGAACCTCTCGTTTCTCTAGGATTTTTGACAAAGGTTGTAAATTATTCAAGAAACTTTGTAAAGAGCCCAGCTCCTCCGTAAAACAAACCAGCTGCCTGGAGGTATGCACGCTGACTGCCAGCCCTGCTTTTTGCCCGTGTGGCTGTTTAGCAGGAGGGCAGCGTGTTCCTGGTGCTGGGGCAGCCCCGGTGCCCTCGTGCAGGGCTGCAGCGGGATGTCTGTGCCATGTCCTGCCTGTCCTCTGCTCCCCCTTCCAGGCTTCCACCTGCTGAATAAAATATTTTTCCCAGGAAGGTGGTGTAAATCTGTTGTCTGAGTCAGCCAGCTCTTACTCTGAGGGGGTGAGTGACCCTCCAGGAATTGCTTTTTTTTTCCTTTCTTTTTTTTCCCCATTGTTATTTGTAGCCTCGAGTGCATCCTAAAGTGAAACCAAGTTTTGACCTTCACTTTCTGATCCTTTGTTTGCTCATTGGAGTGTTACCGGACGCAAAATTCCCCCAAAGCAAAGTTCCCCCAAATACGTTTTTAATCTTGGGCTGTCAGCATTTCTGCCCATTTTTCAGTGCTGTTGCATCCAGCTCAGAGAAACAAGAATGAATCCAACCTATTGTTTGCTCCTTTTTGAGAAATGGGAAGGTCCCCACGATCGATTTCAGTTTTGCTTTTCTTTCTTGCCGTGCTGCGGCGTGTGGTGGTGCTGTGCTTGGAGCAGCCGCTTTGAGATCAAGTTGCTGAATGGGAGCTCCCAAACAACGCTCTTAAATCACAGAAACAGCAAATTTGAAGCGATTTAACACACGGCAGGGCCTTTGCTGTGCTTTTTCAAGGTGGGCTTCCCGTGAAGCCGGCGTGGTGGCAGCCCGGTGGGGTGCTGGCACCCAGCGCTGCCCGCGCCCCAGCTGCCGGCCCGACCCCGCGCCCAGCACGAGCTGAAGGGCTCTCCACAGCACAATGAAATTAATTATGCAAAACATGCTAATTCAGCCACGCTCTTCAGCAGCAGTTTATTTTTAAGCATCTGGGCTGTCTCAGGCGTGTGAATGGAGCGCATTATGGTGGGGACCGCGGCGCTCGCTGGTGCAGGGAGCCGTGGGGGGGAGCAGCAAGCGGGGCGACTGCTCGCTGGTTCCTTGTGGGGAGTAAGGAAGGGTGCCGCAGGTGAAGGTCGTTTGCTTTGGTGGGTAAGGACTGAGCCTCAAAACCAGCTGGGAAGCAAAAGCACACGTCCTGCTTCCTGAGAGGAAGAGGGAGAAAGGCGCATCCCGGCCGGGGCTGCGAGGCAGCTGCTCTCGCTGGGGAAGGCTGCTGCAGCGAGTGATGTGTGGCCACATTTTAGACAAGCCGAGATGAATTATTGTTTGTTTTCCTCTTTGTTTGTTTGGGAGAGTCCATCTGGGAATTTGGGATGGGAAACAAGTGACACCAGCTCCTTCAACGTGATTTATAATCGTGCTAGAAAGAAATCCAGCCCGAGCCTCGAGCGCTTCAGAGCTCCAGCATCACCTCAGCCTGCTTCTCCGCTAGAAACACCTTCAGCTGGTGCTGCTGGAAAAAAAGGCATTTCCCAATCTCCGGCCCTGATCATTTCAATTCTGAGGGGTCAGCATGGCAAAACGAGCAGGGTTTTAGCTCCGGGGTGTGCAGGCAGCTACGTGACGGGCTGCCCTGGTTTAACTGAGCCTGGTTTCCCTCACCCCGGTTGTTTCGGCCTCGATCATCGGCTTTCTAGTGCTATAGCTCTCGATGCACAGCAGAACGCGTGGTGTGTTGGAGAAGGCAAGCATTAATTTGTCCCAGGCACCGTCTCCTCCTAAAATAGCGCCTTCCTGCCTTGCCCCGCCGCTTCCTTGCATAAAGGCTCGGATAATGTATAACTCGCCCGCGCTCTGTCGTAACTAACATGCTGGAGAAATTAGCTGCGTGTTGGTTTTCAATCTGCCGTGGGATCTCTGACAAAACAAGTGCTTGTCTTCTGTAGCTGTGCATCTTTAAACATATATTTGGGGAGGATATTCAGAAGGCAGCACAATAGCCGCATTGTGTCGGCGCTGAATGGCCTTCAGAGGAGCGCCGTGCGCTGCGTGGACCCCCAGGACTCTGCCTTGCAGCTCTCCGGGGTGACTGCAGGGCTGGCACAGCGCCTGCCCGGCCGTCCTGCAGCTGGAGCACGGGGAGGCACGCGGGGACACCCTTACCAGCACCCTGCCAGCTGCCTGTCCATGTACCAGGGCTGCCCGGTGCCAATTGGGGCTGGGATTCAGCTGGGAGCACCGTCACCGATGGCTGTGCTCTTGGACACCCTTCTGCTGTGCTTTTCTGCTTTGTTTTTGGAAGCATTCATAGGAAGATGCCCCAGCCACCGCCGCCAGGCTGTCGTGGAGGTGGTGGGAGTCAACGCAGTGCTCTGCCTTGGCCGCTCTCCTCCATGCAGATACTGGCCGAGGACAGAAATCGGTCCCACTGGGAGATGGTTGAAGCCTCCAGGAGGCTGGGAAGAAGTCTCAGTCCTTCTGGGGCGTGTTTGGGTGTTGTGGGAGATATCTGAAAACGCAGGAATTGTTGTTGTTGTTTTCTTTTTTTTCTTTTCTTCTTCTCTTTAAATACACATTATCTGGCCAGAAGTCATTTTACTATAAAAGGACTTGGGGAGAATATAGATTGTACATCTGTTACTTGTTTGTCTCCAAAATGACTGTATAGTGGAGGCCAAAAGCAAAGAATAGAGGGTTGCACAAATTGGCAACGTTTCTGAAGTCTTTCAGAAGCCAGTAATTAACGCGAAGAAGCAAATGGTTGAATCCAGAAATTCTGGTTGTTCACCCATCCGATGTTCTGGCACGTCCCTCTCCTACTCCTGCCGTCCTGCCTCCCTCCTCAGAGGCCTGGGAGGGATGGGGATGGCCCTGTGGAGCATGCTGAGCGCTTTTCGGACAAACATTCCCAATAATTTAGTGCGTTTGGGAGTGCTTCAAAGGGCTTTCTGCCCGGCTCTGCGAGCCTCGCAAACGCGGGAGATGAAACGAGCTGCTATCACAAATATTGAACTCGCAGTGTGGCCCAGAGGGAGCTTTGATGCTGTGTGCGTGTACGGGAGCCTCTGCGGAGCTGCAGCCTCGTGCTGCTTTGGTAGATCCCCACTGTTTGTCTGTGCCCAGCCACAATAACCCAGCGCTGCCCTGTCTTTAGCCGCATTGCGCCCTCGGAGCCAGGCAGGACACCGGGCACCGAGACGGGATGTGGTGGCTGGGGGGCATCTGGAGCAGCGCGAACTTCAGAGGGGAGCTGGCCCTAAAGCAGGCATCCCCAGTCCGTCCTATATTGAGCATCGTGGGGCATGGCATCCCCTACAAACGGAGGGAGATTTGTCTGTCGGTGCGTTTGCACGAGGTGCTGCTCGATGGCACAGCTACCAAAGCTCTTCGGGGAGGCTGAGGAAGCAAGTGTGGCGTAATGATGGTTGGTAACATGGGCTGCGGGCTAGGCCGGGAAGAATTTGGTAATAATGTCAATCCCTCTGTGATCACATCTAGCTTATGGATCACTCCGAGGAGCTGTCGCAAATCTGGTTTCTCTAAAAATCGTGTCGCCTTGCAATGAACTAGTCTGGAGGTTGTCACATCCCTGCAGCGAGCCTCTCCCCGCGCGTGGAGCTGTGAAAATGCAGCTCTGCTCCCTTCCGAGCTTCAAGTACAAACGCCTGTTCTCTTGATCATCTAAATGAATATCCAAGTACGGTAAATGCACGTCGTTCTTTTTGTTAAATAAAACACGAGCTTTGTGCTTTGCAGCGTTTTTCACCTGTGGCTTTTTCTCCAAGCCTTGCTGTGCTGCAGTGGGAAGACACAGGGTGAGAGTTATCGTCGTCGCCTTCTTGAAAAATAAAGCTGGAATTGCCACGAGCTCCCAAAACTGAGCAGCAGGAGAGAGATTAGAAGTAAAAGTCTCCCAACTGCCCAGCGCTTGCTGTAATCAGCGGGAAAATGAAATGGAAATCCTCGCTGCCTTCCCCTGTGAACATGTGTTGGACACATTGGGAAGCCCGCTGTGCCTCTCCAGCTAGCGTGGTGATTTGGGACCTGGCAGCTGGCATTTGGCTCTTTGAAGTCACCTTTGCAGACCCATATGAGCTTCCCTTTAAAGCCTTTCATTTGTCTCCCTCAGCTACCCAGAAGTCGAAGAGCAGCGCTTTAGTTTGTTTATTTTCTGGCATTTTAGGGCATCTTTTTCTCTTTGATGTATTTACAAATCTCCTTTTATCATCTCCCGAGGTTTTGTTTGCTTCTCATCCTCTGCTCCCATTCATTTTCCACTGTATTCTGCAGGTGAGGTGTCTGTTTTGGTCCCCCTGTGTGTATGTACGTGTGTATGAAGTGAAACGTGCTTTTCTGATGCCAACAAGCCGTATTTCAGAACTGGCCGAGCTGTGGGTTTGGATTAGGGTGTGAGGAGGAGCTACGTTCATCCCCAGACAGCTCCCTGGGGCAGAGCAGGTTGGCGCAGCGGTGCCAGCACCGAGCAGAGGCACTATCAAAGCTGTGCTGGGTCTTGGTAAAGGAAAGAAAAGGAAGATGAAAGGAGGTTGTGAGGGTCTAAGGAATCATCTTGACTTGGGAATTAGTTCTGCGTTTTCTATCAGTAGAAGAAAGACAAATTTCTTCTTTAATCTGGAGATGGCTGAGTGCACTAACGGCGTACTTGAAACACCGGGGGAAAATGCTTTTCTTTTTGTTTTGAAAATGCACTTTTATATGAGAAACCGTAATGCCTGGAATAGGTATTCAAGGGTGATTTCCCTGTGCTGAATGCATTCATGAAAAGCAAGAAATTTAGCTGACTGGGTCCAATGGCTGGAAAACGGGAGAAGAGCAATTTAGGAAGCCCAATTTAACCCTTGTATTAATTAAAATAGACCAGCACCTGTGAAGGTTTCCATGCTCACGTACGTGCCTGATTGCCCTCCCTTCCAAGCGAGGTGTCCCATGCAGTGAGCCCACCACGGTGCTGTTGGATGAGCGGCGGCTGTCCTGCCACTGCTTGCTGCGGGACCAGCAGAAATCCTGCCCGAAACACAGCTGTGAGCACCTCTAACCCCAGCCTGCTGCTCAGCCTGCTGTGCAGGTGGGCTTCCTCTGTCCTGAGGAGGATTTTGGCAGCAGGTGAAGTGCTTCAATTAAAATATAACAGGACTTGTGCAAGAATTTACGTGAGCTGCGTCCTTTTGTCCTCAGCAGCGGCAGGATCCTTGGTCAGCAAGGGTGATGCAAATGACTTTGTTGTTCACAGAGCAGGGCAGGAAAACCAGCTCGCAGTTTTCACATGCTGATACTGCTCCTGCATCCTCAGATACGGCCCCGATTACAACTGGCAGTCGGTGGATGGAGAGCACGCCGCGTTTTCTGTTAAGATGAGCAGCTCAGATAGCCACAAACAGGAGGGAGCCAAAGGCTGGTCAAGCGTGAAGTTTGTCGCTGGCACGGGACTTGCATGGCTCGAAGAGGCAAGAAGATGTACAGCTGGGAAAGAAAAGGACTTGTACTTAGAAAGCTCAAAGCTGTTTATTTGTTTTTGCTAACGTTTGTTTCTGAAGGAGGATCTTTGTCAAAGGTGAATTCGCTGTTCTGTTTAGCCAGTGGAGAGAAAATTATGCTGATGTGCCTGCAAGGTGTTCAGTGAATTAATTCTCCATTAAAACCAGGTTGCTCTCAGGGGCTCCAGGATCCTTGAGGTGTGGTAACCCACGGAGACAGAGTATTCCTCGTGTTTCTGGTACAAAACACGGCTCTTGTGTTGAAACCACGCAGGGAGTACGCATAAATAAGCACGCGGAGGTGTCTGCGTTGAGCCAGAGACCTGGTGTAATACTGCTAAGATTATCCTACAGGCTTGCGTGGGTATGTTCCCCCAGTTTCTGCTGCTGTGCCGAAACATACACCTCAGAAAATACAGGCAAAACAGAAAACCTTCCCCTCTGAGCACTGACAAAAATCCCTCTTTAGATTTATTCCATTTTCAGGAATGCTCAGGTGAGGAATTGCTCGGAGGAAAGCCCTGTCCTGAGGCAGCCCTGCCCCAGCGCTGCCCGCACTGTGTGCTGCAGGCTGCTCGTCCCAGCGGGGCCGGCATCTCGCAAGGCGTTCGGGGCCTGTTTACTGCAGCCAGAGCTTTTCTCACAGAGATAGTGCTGCAAAGCAGGGCGTCTTCTGCTGACATGGAAATCGGGGTAGCCAAAACACCGGGTAAGGCCTTGAGCGTGGCCGCCCTTATCCTGCCGGGCTGTTCATCTGGTTGACCTTGTGCTGCGTCGTGTTGCCTCCATGGACACATCCCTGTAGAAGCTGCAGTCTCCAGCTTTTAGTAGTGGCCTAATTTTGCTTTACAACTTGCTGTTGCTGCTCGAGGTGCCCGGGGCCTGGCTGCAGGTTGCCTCCCCCTCATGCAGTTCGGAGAGCCTGCTACTTTTCTTAATCCCTCGCTCGCAATTTTTGGTGTGCAACGCTGCCTTTCCTCATGGGAGCTGGATGCTGGTGCGGCGTAATACTGAGGATTTAGGCGGTGGTTAAAGCAGAGCAGATCAGTAGATTTATGGATTTTCCTGGCCAGGCTCCATCCTCGGATGTGTCTGCGCGGGTCCCTCGGTGGGGATGTCTCAGAAGCTGCATGTGGCGGAGAACGTGGCTTGGTGCTTGCGTGGCTCTCCTGCCACGGTACTGCCAGGCAGCCCCGAGGCTTCTGGAAGCACAGATCGAGAGGTTTTGTGTCTGCCTCGTCTCCAGGCCTTCAGCCATGTGGCATCTTCACACACCGGGCAGTGCCTTTGCTGTCCGTCACCTGCTGAGGCGGCCTTTGTGCCTGCCCACCCGCCTGCACAGGGGGCAGGAGAGACCTCGGAGGGCTGCAAGTGTTATCAAGCGTTATTCACTGCCCATGTGGGATCCTGAAGTGGATTTTAGTACTTCCACGAGTGCACGGAGGAGTCAGGAGGAGCCAGGCCGCGCGCTGGCACCTCGAGCACGGCTGTTGGGAACATGGAGGGCTCCTCACGGTACTGCAGGAGGAGCTGTCACATCAATGGGGCGCTTCAGACTCTTAAGGAACTGCCTTAGCAGTCTCCCCCGAATTATCTCAAAGGCATTTCTGGCTTTGTGGGAGGGAATGCGGCTGAAGGAATACCAACATGCTGTGAGGGAGCGCCCTGTGTGAGGGAGCGCGGCTGAGAAGTGTTTGTGTTCATAGGGTCTGGGCAGTGAGCGAGCTGGGGGCAGGGATCCTGCCTGCGGGGCTGCTGAGCAGCAGGAGGGCAGTTTGACAACGTTTAACACGAATTCATCCTGACGGGGAAAGGTTTAAAAGAGGGCTTTTGGGAGCGTGGCGGCCTGGGAGGCACACACCCACCTCATAGCTCCTCTTTGCTCAGTATGAAGTCTTGCAGATGTCAGGTAACTGTGGTGCCATTTATTTTCTTTTTTTTTTTTTTTCTTTTTATGTTGTATTCCGGTCTCTGGAAAATGTCACCAAGTGCTGCAGCTCGTAAGAAATGAAAGAGAGCCCGTTCCTTTTTACGATGTGGCCTGCTCCCTCGCCGGGGAGGAGGAGGTCACCCGGAGGGCTGCGGGCTCCGTGTCCCACGGGCTTGGGCTTCGCTTCTCAGCCACCCGTGTCCTCCCGTGCCTGGTGGCGCTGGGGGCGGGAGGGCGAGATAAAGCCTCGTAGGACTGCCATGAGCCAGCACACGTCCTGTGAGTCAGAGGAATGCCCTCTGCGTGCAGGGACGGGATGTGGTCATGCTGGTGAGGCACGAGGCGCTCAGCCCCCAGATCTCTCCTCTTCTTGCTGGGACTGCACCACTGGGGTCAAAACCTTGTGGTTTTTGAGGGTTTCCCCCACAGCATCCCATCTGCAGGAAGGAGAGGGCTTGGTGCCATTTATTTAATTTAATATTGTTTAGTGCAGAGCATCAGGAGCTGGGACAGAGATCCCCATGCACCCCCGGTTTGCCTGGCCCCGGGCACACCGTGCCTGCGCTCCTCACCGCTGTGGCTTTGCCTTCTGCTCAGCGACATCTCATGCTGTACAGGTGCCCTGACACACGAGTGAGCTGTGCTTGGGATTTTTTTTTTTGTTTGGATTGCCTGGAGGCTGTGTGTATGCCAGCACTCCTTGTGTAAACAGGGAGATCCCTTGAAGCGCATGTCACTCCCCTGCTCCGATGGTTTTTGCCGTCTGAGATGTGTGGCTTGTTTGTAACATCTGCTGGGCATTGCTTTTAATTTGAATGCCGCTGATGTTTCTGAAAGATGCTTTTCATTACGGTCGTGGGGCCTGATTCCAGTGACATTAAAGGCTCTCCCACTCCGAGAGTGATACAAAGGCATCTTGGGGGGGGATAGGCATTGGGCTTACACTTTGTTTAAAATTCTGCTGCCTGGCCGTGCTGGGGGCCGGGGCGACAGCAGCAAAAGGCACTACCTTGTAAGAAATCTTTGTACCTAGATCGACAAGGGCTGCTGGTGATTATGTGTGTGTAGGTGCAAATCTAATCTGTTGTCCTAATCTGACAAATTTATGAGGAGTTGATGCACTCCAGAGGTGATCTCTGCTCCTCCTGCTCGGTCAAAACACAGTCTTCCCGGTAAGTGTGGTAGTTCTTTGAGTCACGGGAGTGGACAAATGGTTTCTGTTCACTTGTCTGGATGCATAAAATGAAATTAATACCCGTAGTTCTCTCAAAGAACTTCACTGAGGCAGTTGAGGGCAGAATTTGGTCTGCCTTTTGTTAGTTTTAATCTACAACACACTGCATTCTTAAATTAGAGAAGATTCATCCTAGAAACGCACACAGTCAACGCTTTGAAATACACTGAAGCAATGCATTTTCTACATAAATTATATACAAAAAAAAAAATAAAAGCAAAGTTCGAACCGATGAGCTTGCAACCAAGCCTCTTTCTTACAGATGGCGAGCTGCTGGGCAGCGCAATGAGAGGCAGATGTCCTCTCTCCTACCCACTGGGGAGCAGCAGGACCAAACTGGGCTTCATTTGCAGCCCTGCTCGAAGCAGCAGCCTCCAGGGCTCACAGGCACGGGGTGAGCTGGCAGGAGCAGGCATCGTCTCTGTGCCTTTTGCTAACCCCAGAGCGCTTCTAATGTGGGTAAAACTACTGATTTTTCTTAGCCTGGCTCTTTTTGGTAAGGAATTGAAAGTTTTGGGTTGAACGTTCAGCCTCAGATAGACCCTAAATAGTGGCTTTACTGAAATAGTCGCTGCTTGTCACAGTTATGAGCATCTGTGGATGGTCTGACAGGAGGGACAGAGTAATAACTGGTGTCGTTAGCTGAGTGATGGTGACTGTCATGTCATCGGAAGTGCAAATTTAATTGAAAATTTAGATGCAAAACCAACTCCTTGTTGTTTATGGTGTTATTTCCTTAAAGCATCTGTTTATTTCTGAATGCAGCACATTATAGATGAGCTCCTGGAAAATGAAAAGATGGTTTATTTTGCCTTAGGGAAAGCAACAACTGTACTAAAAACCTCCCAGAGCAGACATCTTTGGAGAGCATTTTACAATTCCGTACGTACTTTCTGTTACATGCTCAACCCTCAGACTACACGGGAGTATAAAACTTGCACATCAGTATGCAACATCTCTTCTGAAGGTCTCCCAGAGCCTCTGGCCCGTGGCAGCCCCACGTTGCGTGGAGGGTATGCTACATGCACAGCCATTCTGCTTGGAGTCTCAGTTGTACACCATTTAGGATCTGTAGAGGTTTTTACCGCTTTTTTACTTACTCGTTAAATCATCTGGAAAACATATTTAAGTTTTTATGTCCTATGTTGTTTTTTTTCTGATGTTAAAGCAGTCTAAAAGCCAATGCAAGCGTTCCTTTGGTGTGCAGCATGGAGAGCTCAGAAATGACATCCCACTGCAGCGGAGCATCTGCGGTCAGCACGGGGTGCATAAAGATTGGCTTCGTGGTGTTTAAATCCTGGAGCACAGGTTCCTGGTGATGAGAAATTTCCTGTACCTGGTGAGCTCTCAGGCTGCCCGTAGTGACTGGGTGCCCGTGGCAGACCGTGGCAGACAGCGTTTTGGCTTCTGATCGAAATACACTGCTCCAACTCCTAACGAGAAAGCAAAAGCCAAGGCCTTGGATAGAAAGGTTTTTGCTGCTACAAGCATAGGGCAGGTGCAGCGTAACGGGTGCTAGGGAGATGTGCATGGTGCTCACACACCCCGTGCAGTTTGGTGGTGAAAAAGGACAAAGAGGATTCTGCTGGAGGGCGATCTGGGTGCGCAGCCCAAGGGCATTTAATGCTTGGGGGAGCAGTTAGCAGAGATTTCTTTCTAGAGGAATGTTAGTGTAAATAACACAGCCACAATTTCTAGCTGTCCTGTTCGAGTCCATCTGCTGGTGCGTTCGTCACACCTGAGTTCAGTGCAACCTGGTGTGGGCTGGCAGTGAGCCGATGAGACACATTGCAAATAGGGTCTTGATCATCTCGTATTTGAACTTCACCTTTCCTTAGAGCTGCCTCATGGCCACAGACACGGAGTTACCAACCTTCATGTGCTGAATCCTCAAAAGCTGTTCTTGTTCATGTCAAGTAATTTTTATTAATTTATGAATCAAGAAGCCAGTAAAACCTCGAGTGAGATTTAATAAGCTCCGTTAGCAGTATTTATGCATAAGAGAAACAACACAGAGCTTTGTTCATGTATTCCCTTTCTTCTCACTATCCTGCAAATGCGGTGGAAGGGTCGAGTACAATGGAGACCATCCTTTGATGCTAATTGACAGCTAATCAATTAACTGCTTCCAAGTAAAGACAAGGGGAGGCAGTCTCACATTCTCCCAGGTCAAGTTTAATAACCACTTTGGGGAGAAATCCTGATGGGAAGCAACGCGCTGTGCCGTTCCGATAGAGCACCAAAATGCTTACAAAATATAAGAATTGTGCAGGATTTGGTAACGTGACAGCGACGTGCAGGCTGTGTGGGGCAGCCAGAAGAAAATTCCCCAAGTCAGTCACCCCTCAGCAGACCAAATGAGATTTTCTCTCTGAGAATGTAGGCTGGAGAGCCTGCCTTCCAGCTGTAATTAGAGTGTTATTTTCCTTTTAACTTAAGAATATTAGAGCTCCAAATCCACCAAAGTTACAGCCAATCCTTCGGCTTCATGAGGGACAGATGCTTGGGAAAAAAAAAACCCGCTGGGTATTAAATGGACAGGCTGTGTATTAAATGCCAGTATTTAGGGCAGAGTTCTGCAATCCGTGTTTCCTGAGGAAATCCAGGAAAACGGAGCTGCGAGATGCAGGCGTGGAGGACCGGGCGCCCGCGCTGCCCTCTGCCCGGGTGATCACCAGCGGGGGTGTGCAGATTGCTTTTCCTCCTCAGCTGCTGCTCAGGATGTGCTGACGGTCTGTAAAACAAGCAAACAAACAAAAAAGCCAATTATTCCCCAGCAGTAAATAACCTGCGAGTGCATGGAGCTGCTCTGAATTATTTAATACCCGCCGTGTTTCTCACTCACAGCAACAGCTTTATGGGTTTGTTGTAACGTTTGAGGAGACGAGGAAAAGATTTGCTGTTGTCTGCTCCTTTTATAGAGTTTCTCAGATATATTTGTCTTGGATAGCCCCGTTTTTCTTCCCGTGTTGCCACTGACTGTGGAAGGGTCTCTCTCTTCCCTTTTTCCTTTTTTTTTGAGGGAAAGTCTGTCCCTGCCTCAAACCTCCTCTGGCAGGAGGATGCAGACCTTGGAGATGGCAGGACCTTAACCCTCCCCTGGCTAGCTCGGTGCAGCTCCTTTGCTAGCAGGTGGTATCACCTCCGGATTTTCTCTCTGCTGGGTCTGCAGGTCTCCTTGGCGTGCTCCTTAAATGGCTTACACACAAAAACGAGGACAATTCCCTCGTAATTTCCAGGGCTGCCCAGGTAAGACTCAGTCACTCAGCACATCAGCGCGCAGGTTATTCACAGCACGGCCGGCCGTGAAGCAGGGCACATCCCTGCGTTGGCAGAGGGCTGATTCCTTGAGGCAGAGCAGGGCTGGCAGCGTGTTGGGCACACAGGGGGGAGCAGTGCCACGAGGCAGGCTGCTTTCAGCCGCTGCTGTCACTCCCCTAATGCCAGGAGAGCTGGTCCGAAACCAACCCAAACACGGCACGGTGTCAGGGAGCGTGGCTCTGGCCCACAGATGTTCAAAATGAATCACGCTGCTTGTCTGTGTGCCTCAGCTGGGGTTAACTCCTGGCCTACAGAAAATCAAACCGGGCTTTTTATTGCTCGGGAGGCTGCGTTGCTGAGCTAATGCCATGGGTGCTCGGTGATGAATGCTGGAGCACCAAACAGCTGTCTGTGAGAGCAGCACAATTGGGAGGCAATACGCAGCCTACCCAGCCAGCCAGATGATGCGATTGAGTCAGGAATAGATAAACAGAGCCTTGTGTTTCTCGCTGCTTCATGAGCGGGGCTCTAGGAGTTCCTGAGCATCGACACTTAAAGGAGCGAGCAAGAAGTTGGGCTGAGCAGCCTCACACACCCAGCAGTGCTCGTCCCTGCTGGCTTCCCTGTGATAAACCTCCACACATTTCTTTGAAGGCAGCAGCATTACTGATGTGACAACTCAAAAGCAGCAATAATCATCTTTCTGGTCATTAATTTGGGACGTGGGCTGGAAAAGCTTAGGAGTCCACGAAGCTGGGATGTGCCTGGGCTCCATCAGCCTGCTGCAGCCTTGGGACAGCACCCGGCCTTACTGCTGGGCTGCTCCGATGGACCAGAGCGATGTGGGAATATGTGCCAAAGTGTGAGCACACCTAATTAAGGGCTGATTGACAAATACTTTCATTATAGCACTGCTGGTAGAGGCGGCTGAGGGCAAATTTAGGGAAATCAATGGTTGGAGATGGGCGAGATGCGGTGAAACGAGGAGGCGTTGTTGTAGCTACTCCCCACGCTTTCACTGGTACGAAGGTTTGGGCCCATTTGTAGAAGTTGTCCCCCGTGAGCTGATGGAGCGGGGCGTTCTCCTAGAGGAAATTAATTTAATTGCCGTTCAGATTTTCTGCGCCAGGAGGGAATAATCAGAGGAATTTCCTCAGCTAGGGCATGGCACAGAGGGACATCCCGTGGTGGTGGGCAGTGTGTCAGTCGCAGTTACCGGGAGAGCACCGCAGGGCAAAGTTTCTGCAGCCTGGTGCTTATATAGCAGTGCTGCAGCCATTAACGCTTTGGGACGAGCATCTCTCCCTAATTAGGCCTGATTTCTCAGCTGGCCATCTGTTCCCTGAGCCCTCTCTAAATCTTCCTCTGCTGCAAACCCTCCTCCGGCCGCGCCGAGGTCCCGGCTGGCCCTGGGCTGCTTTTGTGTAGCAAAAACAAGGCAGCGCCGAGCCTTCCTCCTCTGGACCCGTGAGTAGCTCGTACTGCCGAGCAGTTTTTGGATGGACTTAATAAATGAGTCTATCTGGGCAAGAAAAGACCCAAAAGACACCCATGACAGCGAGTTAACAAACAGCTATTGCAGACAATGGCCTTTTTCTCAGCCTCAGACTGCGTGTCTCTCTGGCTCCGTTTCTTTTTGTGAAACGCCAGGGCTCTTTTCTCTCCTCCCCCCCTGCATTTAAACTCCTTTTCTGTCCAAAATCGTCATTCAGCTCTCCTACGAGTAGTGCTTTTACGACATCCACCGCAGTATTTCTCGCAGGCGCTGCGTGCGCTGGGGATTAGCCTGGCTGAGCAGCTTCCCCTGAGCGCGGGGGGAAATCCCTTTGCTCTTACTGCTTAACAAAGAGAGACGGGGATCTGGGAAGGGTTCACCTTCCTGCTCCATGCTGATGTGACAACCCCTGAGCCGAGCACTGCCTGGGTGCAGGAGCATGAGATCCGTGCACACCTGCAGTCCTCTGGCCTCAGGGGACTGGAGAAGTGTCACCGCGCCAGCCCCGAGCCTTTCAGCACTCACCTTGGGCAGAAAAACTCGTGGGGTCACAGCCAGGCTGGTGAGCGGGGTGGTGACACCAGCTTGCGCAGCCACCTGCTCCTGCTCGCGGCCAGGGCTGTGAGGATCAGCCACCGAAACGGGCGAAGTGCTGGTGCTGCTCCTTCAGGGCAATGCGGAGGAGAGGGGCTTGGATGTGAGGGTTTTGCCATTTCTGTTCCACGCAGCAGCCTGGTTTTGGGGGTCCTTTATCTGGGGATATTTCCATGATGGCATGAGCAGGACTTTGGTCAATCGTGCCACATTTTGTTTGGGACTCTAACGTGTGATTTCACATTGCCCAGGTGAGCCAGGCGGGCTGATTCCCTTTTCCTTTTCGGTGCCTTAGCAGTGCTTTGAGGTCAGGCTCTCCTTTCCCAGGCTCTGCAGCGTGCTGGCGCATTGAAGTGATGGATCGTGGTGTGCTGAAATGCTGCTTCCCATAGCACCACGGTACGTCTTACAGCTCTTCAGCTATAGAAGAAGAAGTTTAGGGACACATATTAAAGCTTTCTATTTTCTGTCTGTTTAATAAAAGCTGCATTCGCTCTCGGTGTGTATACAATTGGTGATTTATTTTCAGGAAGGATGGAAATTCTGTCCCTATGGTAGCTTCTCGTGAGTAATCAGTTTCATCCTTCATATTTCCTGTGTTTTCTTTTTTAGCAGAATGCAGCCTCCTTAGAAGGGTTCAATTTACATTGAATTCACATTCAGTTCTGTATTTATTCACGGTCAAATTCTGGTTTTAGTTAACTTATAGACAACTTCATTGACGTCAGGAGAGGCTGGATGCATGCAGCAGCGTGGCTCTCCACGATTTTATGCATTTATTGCTTTCATTTTGGCTCGCGGATGCAGATCTCTGGTGTCTGTCATTACAAAGAACAGATGCCCCTCATTTCAGACCCAAATTTATTCCTATCCCACACAGCTCTGGTTAGTGTTCCTGCCCTGTTATTGTTGCACGCCGCGCAAACGCGTGTGAAGTGGGAGGTCACGAGAGCGGGACTGCAAGCGGTGATAAATGCTTGAGCCCTGCAGCCTCCCAGCGTTAGCAGCTTCTCACCCTGCTCTTTCCACGTTCCCTTGGCACTGCTGCAGCTGGGACGGAGCCGCGGGGCGGATTCACCGCAGTGTGACCGTGAGCCTGTCGGTGTCCTGCTGGTCGGTGTCCTTCTGGTGCTGCCCTGCGCCGGGTGTTTCCAAATGGGAAGCTGTAAAAGCACGGCCTGTGTGTGCTCCGTTCCCTGGCGAGCTGGAGATTTGTAGCTGTGAATGAATCAGGAGCTGCACCTCTCAGGTTTGGGGCTGCCCTGTGGTTTTGATGCCTCCTTCCCAAGCGCAACGAGCCGTGCGTGCTGCCCCCGTGCCCCGCAGGCGTTGTTGTGGGGTCGGGAGGAGTGGGACCCCGCTCTTCACGCTCCAGTTGCACTCGAGATGTGCAGGCTCGTGCCCTGCTGGCACCTCACGTGTGTGCAAGCTGCAAACGGGCCTTCGGTGCTGCTGCTGGCGTGCCCTGAGCTGTGCAGGGAGGCTCTGAGGGAGCAGCTCTGGTTGGTGTGATGGGAGCTCCTGCTCAGCCCTGCGTGGTGGCACCAAGCAGCCATCCAAAAAAAAACAAACAAAAAAACCCCAAAAGATCACCTTTTTCAACTTTTTCTCTTTTAAAATAATTCTTTGCACACTCTTTATAAATACTACCTAGTGTCTGAGCTGTGGGCTGCCTGCAGGAGAGCAGGATGGGGTTTGCAGCCAAGTTCCTCTTGAATCACCCACCGAGAAGCTCCTGAGCTGCCGCGCTCTGTCCTGAGCCCACCCCGGCCCCAGGACAGCTCTTTCTGTCCTCGCTGTCCCTGCCGGGGCTGCTGGTGCTGCCAGCCAGTGCCATCTGCCACCTGCATTTCCACGCCAGCGCCTTTGGAAGCAGCCGCCTGCGCCCAGCGGTCTCCGGGCCGCCTTCCTCGTGGCCAGCGGGTCGCTGGCACGTGCCCTGCACCCTTTGGCTGCCTCGTGGCTTCGTGTCCCCGAAGCACCTTTTAGCAGGAAAACGGGGGGCTGGGGGGAAGCAGCAGCCCTCTCACCTCGCCTCTGGGTAGCCCCTGGGAGCTGAAGCGAGGCGGCCGCTGGCTCCGGCTCCTTCCCTTCCCCTCTTTGTTGCGGGGGTAATTTATAGGTGCTGATACAAAAGCTCCCTGTTGAAGGCTCATTGGGTTTAATGAAGTGAGTTTGCCGTGCTTGGAAATGAAATAAAACCCCAGTAAGCCAATAACCTTGAGACGGGAGGAGAGGGTGATTAAAATGCTTTATTCTGAGATGTCCGGGACCATGAGCCATTCACGGGTACACTCACTGCTTAAAGACAGCCCTGACTAAAAGCTAAGGATCAGCAAAAAAAGATTATATTAAAAAAAAAAAATCAAATAGTGGTAGCAGGGGAGCGTCTTTTGCAAATCGCTTCCCCAGAGTCACACCGCAGCCCCACGGGTGCTTCCCAGTCGGATCGCATGCCCCAACTTATACCTTTTGCATTTTTGTGCTGGGGTAATTGCAGATACCTGCCTCCGTTCGCAGGCAGGCATTGCACAGGAGCTTCTTCCTCCTGCGAAATTACAGCTCCGGCGCTGGACTTGCCGGAACATATTCTCACATAGTCTCATCCTCAAAGCCGCTGCTTTTCCCCCCGAATTTCCCCGTCCCTCCTGGATGGGCGGCGCCGGGGGATGGCAGCGGGAGCACGGGGCTCCTGGATCCCAAAGTGGCCTCATTGTGCAGGACAGGGAGTGCTGGGGCTGGAGGTGGGAGCCCTGCTGCTTCTCACCCCGCTGGGGTGCTGCAGGAGGCTTTTTGGGAATCGGAGCACCAAGGATCTGCACGCCTGGCCTCGGCTGTGGCTGAGGACCTTTAAAAATCCAGGGCACTCACATGTGGATAAATCCTCATGCTTAAAGGCAGAAGGAGCTTAGCATCCCCTGGCTCCCCTCAGATCCTAAAACAGTGTAAAGTGCGTATCCATCTTCACAGCTCCAGCCCCTCAGCTCCAGCCCCTCTCTGCGGGGACTTTTTGGGGGCAGAAGGGGCTTTGTGGGCGCAGGGGCTGTGCCTGCACCTTGGGGACGAGGTGAGTGCCGGGCTCCTGTCCCCTCCTGTCCCTACCTGAGGGAGCTGGGACGGTGCCTTGGGAGCCCTGCTGGTCAGAAATGCCCTTTTGGTGCCCAGAGGTGCCGAGCCTCAGCTGCCGGGGCCAGCTTTGGTGCCCTCCCCCAGACGCCGAACCGGTCAGGTGCGGGCCTGGCTTTTCTTGTTGCTTTAGCCATCATGCTGAGCGTGGCTTCAACCAGCAGCCTTTATTTTCTTACGCCCACGTGCGTGTTTACTTCCTCGTCGTACCTCTCGGAGTTGAAAGGGCTCTTTCATGAAAAAAAAACCTCCCCAGCAAAGAGGAGCTTTTGTTGTGGTTTGGGTGATGCCGAGCCGGGCGCAGGGTGTCTGCGCTTCCAGCCGGAGCGCGGCCGATCCCGGCGGCCACCCGCTCCCTGCTGGCTCCGTGTGCCCGAGCTGAGGTGTAGGTGTGGTGCACGGCCCTCCCGGGACAGCAGGACACGCGTCCCCAAAAGAAAAGAGGATGTATTCCCCCAAAAAGGCCGTGGGATGCACATCCCCCCCAGCCTGCCGCTCTGGGAGTGGGCTGTGGGCGATTCGTGGTCGGCATTTCAGGGCAGTCCCGTGGCAGCAGCCCAGAGCTGGGACTAGTATTAAGTGTTTGCATCCATTAAATCCCAGAGAAATGAACCCAAAAAAGCCCCCCGGCTAGCCTGGAGGCTGTGCACTGAAAGCCTGCCGCGTGTAAAATTTGCTCCCCGAGCGCCTCAGCAGAAAATGCAAGAAAACAGCCAAGGCAGCGGGTCCTTCTGCGGTGCTGTCAGTACTGCTCGGCACACAGTGTTTACTGTCTTTGAGTGCTCACATTGTGTTTTTTTTTAAGAAGTCTCCTCTTTTGAAGAGTACACCCACAAACAGAGAGCAGCCCCAACCCCGCTGCGGCTGTGACCTGTCTGAGCCTCCAAAGCTGCTCGTCGCAGCGGTCACCGTGTCACTGGGTCAGCGCATCCCCGTCCCCGGCTGGCACCCGGCAGCCTCCCGCCGAGCTGCAGGGCTGTTTTGGCTGCTCAGCGTGGCTCCGTGCCACGATTTTCCAGGCTGGACGTCCTCGGGTCTCCGCGGCGAGCTGGAGGATGGAGCAGGCATTGCTCCGAGGAGCCGGAGGGAGAACCGGAGCCCAGCGCTTCCGCAGAGCGAGCGCTGCCTTTGTTCTGCTGCCTCCCGTGCCCGAGCAGCCCTCTCGGATTTGTTTGGAGAGGGTTTCGAGATGTCTGCCTGCGAAACGCTCGGCCCCCGAGGGGATAACAGAAGAATGGAGGGTTTTCGTTGGAGCTGCGAGCCTCTCCTCCCCGCCTGGAAATTGCTGGCGATGCGCTTTCTTCTGGCTTTTAAGCCTTTGGGATAAAACGGGAAACAACCAGAGGTCAAGTGAAAAAAGAAGGAGTTGTGCTGCAGGAGTAGGGAGCAGGGCTGAGATGTAGGTCAGCTGCACGCAGCGCAGCGCTGCAGAGCCGTTCTCCCCGGCTAGATTGCACTCAGGCTTTTTGAAGTCCACATCTGGTGAGCAGATTGAAGGTAGGAGCCTGCGGTGTTTGCGCAGTGCTTCCTTCGCTCCCTTTCTAAAAATACGGCTCGGAGCCCTCCCGTTTGGTGAGGCGCTGGAGCTCTCGCCGGGCTCCTCTCCCCTGCACGCTGCCGAAGCGGTGCCGCAGGTGGATGGAGGCGCCCCGTTTTCGGGTTGCCGCCTGCTGCTCACACTTTGTGAGCCTGTTTGGATGCAGGAGAGGAAGGTGTCAATGAGGAGGAGTTTTTTTCTCCCTCCAGACCCCAAGCAGCCCGGCGGGGCTGTGGGTGAGGGCTGGTGCCCATGCGCTGTGCCTGCTTCTCCCTCGCCCCCTGGCTCTGCCCTGCCGGTCTCGCTGGAGCTGCTCCAGGCTTGCGTCAGGCCCCAGCCCTCTTTTCCTCCAGCTCGAATCTGGAAGAGCTCTGTCGAAGGCAGCAGAGCTGCGGAAAAATATTTATAGACAGGAAGGGAATCTGGTCTCCCCCCACCCTTTGGCAGGGTAACTATCAGTTTCCTTAAGATACGCGCTTGGCAGCGGCGAGACCTAATTCCTCCCGTCGAGCATGCTTCTCCCTAGCATTCATCAGATGCAAAATGTCACGGCTTTGTCGTGTAGCTTAATTTCTTCCATTCGGATATGTGTCAGGAATGAAGGCAGCCGAGGAGGCCACAAAAGCAGCATTGATGCCGTGGTCCCCACGCGTGCCCCCGCGGGAGGAAGGAAGCGGTGGCGGGCCGGCAGCGCGCTCAGCTCCCGGGGGGACCACCTGGAACCACTGCAGGAGCTCCCTCAGGCCCCTCGCCATCCCAGCTGAGAAAAAAAAAGCCATCTAGATTCAAGGAAAACCCCTAGGCGGTGTGTAGGACAGGTGGGAAGCTGCCCTGTGCTGCCAGGCTGCAGGTTCAGGTTCCCTTCTGCCCTCGCATTCGGGACCAGGCAGGCTGTGTCTGGGGGCTGGCTCTGTTGCCACGTGCAGCATTCGAGGAAAAAACGTGGAAAACCAATTCAAGGAAATGGTTCTGCACCTGTGAGAGGGGTGCCGATCGCCTTGGAGCAGTGGATGTGGTCCTTTAAAGCACATCGGAACCAAAGTGGCGTCATGGGAAGAGTTGGAGCAGCGAGAATACCGCTTTGTGCTTATAATCTGTACATTTTATGTGCAACGGGGCTCTGGTTTGCAGAAAGGGATGCTGCTGCACTCGGGTAGATGCCCATGAGGAGAGGCACGGTGCCAGCACACCGGCCGTGACCCCGCTGCTCTGCCTTGCTGGAGCCCGGACCTCCGTCAGCTGAGATCAGTGCAGTGCCGAGGGGATTTTACCTTCTGTCAGGACTGGGATGAAGGCTTAGAGACCGCTTTTTGAGCTTGTCCCAGCCTCTGCGAGGGCATAAAGTGCCAGGTGTGCTGAACGAGAGCAGGGAGGCTTTGGAGAAGAGGCGTCCCCTTGGGGAACCCACTTTGGAGTGTGAGAAGGCGCAGGGGAACGGAGCAGAAAACCAGCGATGAGGGGGGCGAGCGTGGGTTAAGGAGCATGTGTGAGGCTGCAGCAAACGTTTCGTCATCGCGGCGAGGAGCAAGCAATATCTCAGAGAGGGATCAGCGAGTGAGCAGAGTTTTCTATGGAAAACTCAAATAAACTGGTGCTCACCAGTTGCCCCCAGTCCCTCCTCTCCTCCCTGTCCCAGCTTTTTTCTGCACGGCTGCTCTTGGGAAGAGATTTTCAGCCGTGCTAGGCTGAGCAGGGCTCCTGTGCTTGGGATGCAATGTGTATTTTCGTGCTTGGGACACTTGTGACACAGTTTGTGGTGTGGGGTGTGCTCCGGGGCTTTCTTCTCGGGGAGCATCAGTTTTCTGAGCGGCGCTGCCGCGCGTGTCCCTGGAAGTGGCACTTGCACAATCCTTTCCAGGAAGGGGACCAGGGCGCATCTCGCCTCGCAGAGCCCGGTGGAGGAGTTTAATAGCTTGAACTCCCTTTAATTAAAGGTGAGGAAACCGAGATGTGGGGAGATTAAGGACCAGTTTTCTAAGGCAGCGCGGCGGCTGGTCGGGACGGGATTTTCCAAAGAGCTCGGCCCCATTGCAGCAGCAGATGAAGGGGCGGCTTCTCAAAGCGCCCCGCCGTGCTGGACGTGCTGCAGGGCTGTGATCCGGGTGGGAACTGGCCCCCGGGCACAGGGAGGGCGTTCCCTTCCCTCTCTGGGTGGCTGTGGGGACGTTTTGGACCCATTCTCCCGTGGTGCTCTGTGTGCCCCAGCACCTCCTGTGTGGACGGAGCCGTCAGGACAAATGAAACCATCATCAGAGGACATTGCAAGCATTGATAAGGCTAATTAATCTAACTCGGTGCCGTAGTACCAGGAATAATTCCTGTTTCCCCTGACAGCCTTTGAATTCCGTGGAAGGTAAAAGGACGCGAAGTAGCCTGTAAAGGTGAGGGCAGGTTATTTTCACTGGAAATACTGAATGCAAAGACTGTAAAGTAACCCAAGGCATGATGAAAGCATTTCTTCCCCGGTGGTTACTTCACTTGGAGTGGAGACCCCAGCGTGGCAGGGGCTGCCTGAGGAAGGCAGGCGGGATGGGGCGCGCATTGTCCCCGGATATTCTAGAAGAACAACATGCAGCGAATTAAAGGAAAGGTGTTTTCCTCTTGAGGTATTTTCCTCTGTCCTCCTGTGTTCAGCTGGGTCCCAGCGGCTCTGGCAAAGAGCAGCACGGCCTTTTTTCTATTAAAGAGCCCACGGAAGCTGCTGGGTCCCCTCCCCAGCCTCTCCTAAAGTCACAAAGTGTGATCTGGGCTTGCCTGCCGTGGCGCAGATGTCAGCAGCCGCTGTGCCTCACAGCTTCAGTGCAGGCGTGCGCTCAGTGCCTTTCAGAGAGCTCTTTTATTCTTCTGTGTGCCTTTAGTGCCTGCCCAATCCGTCCTCGTTGTCCTCTTCCTTTTGGAAGAGCCAGCAGGACGAGGCGGTGGAGCTGTGCAATGCTGCACCACAGCCCTTAGTTTTCAACCAAAAAGTAAACAGACACGGGGCTGAGGGGAAACAGCTTTGGGTTTTTGCTAGGAAGTGCACTGATCAAAGCTAAGTGAGAGGGAAATATTTGGAGAGTGGCATCTCTCCTGGCTCCTTCTCACAAAGCGCTGCTGTCCGTCAGCGCCAGCCTGAAACTCAGCGCCACGGCCTGAACCTGACCGGCATTAAAGGCAAGGAACAAAACCCACCTTAATGACTCCCTACTGCTTTTCCTCCTTTTTTCCTTTATTTTTTTAAACAGGAGTTAATTTTTTCCTGCTTTTCCTGCTCCCTGCAGCAGCTCCCCACGTGGATGAGGAGCGCGGGTCTGGCTGCTGGGGCAGAATTGGCTCCTCGGGGCAGAATTGTCCTGGTGAGCTCCTGAAGGAGCCCTTCGGTTTTTGGTTTTAGGCCTGGGGGAGAGGTCAGCCGAGCACAGTTCAATAAATGTCAGATCTCCTGCCCGGGGATGCGTTTCCAGCACATCCATCCCACCCGGGTGTTAGGGAGGGGTGCGTTTGGTTTTCCCTCATTATTACATGACAGCTTTTAATGTCCCAGTGGTGAGATTGGAAACAATCAGCACGGAAAGCAAATCAATAGGAACCCGGGGACAGCGGGACGGATGCTGCTTGACTTGATTCTGCAGGAGATCTTTGGTTGAGGTGTGGGACTGGAGGAGGATCTCCGCAGGTTCTGTACGCTGCGATGACACAGCTGACGTGCCCAGGACTTGGATGATGCCCGGGCTGGTGAAGTGCTGAGAGTTTTCCGTAGATAATGGAGAATTTGCTGCAAGAATAGCTGTTATTAAAAACAGGCACAAAAAGCTGTCAGGAGACATTTTGTATCTGATAAGGGAAGCAGGAAGATAAGAACTCCGCGCAGTGAAATCTCAGCCTAATTGCAGCTAGGAGGGAATTTGTGCTGCTTTATTCTCCATGACCAGGATTTCAACACGCTCCTTGGATTTTCTACACATTTCCAGGCTCCAGTGCATCTCAGGGGACCGCCACAGCAACTTCCCTTCTCGCAGGGCCCGTGACAGCAAAAGGAAGGTGGTTTTATGTAAATCTCTCCTGGTGAGTCAGTGGTGCACCCAAGCAACACGCTGGCTAAATAACCTTTTGCATTGTGCATTTACCTTGGAAGGGGCTCATCGGTTTGGACGCAGAGCCCTGCCTCAAATTCATCTGTGCGGGAGGGCTCCCTGCCCTCGGCTTCCTCTTTGCAGTGTCACTGGGTCGGGGGCAATATTTTGGTCTGATCTGGAGCAGCAGCCACATGAAAAGCCGAGTTATTCCTCAATCAATGTCTCTGGTAGCAGGGTGAGCAGAGGCACACACGTGGCAGATGTAGGTAGGGCCCGGCCTTCTGCAGGGCTCTGCGTAGTGCCAGGATGTGTTTACCGAGGAGAGCTTTTATTGCCTTTTTTTTTCTAGCTGCGCTCGGTTTGCATTTCCACAGTAAATTTTTAACCGCAGATTTGTGTTTTTGCTCGGTGGAGGAGCTCAATGAAAGAAGGCCAAAAGCCTGACTTGAAGTTGTTATTGTGATTTCTGTCCAAAAAATCATTGTTTACTTTACCATTGCAAATGTATACACATGGCACCAGCAGCTGGCTGGAATTATTTGGGGGCAGATTCTGCTTTTGTTGAAGCTGGTGTAAAAATAATTCCTTTGTCTTCTGTTACAGCTGGCTCGGGGGCCTCTGCGAGCACTCAGCCCCTCTGAAGAGGGGTCTGTGTGCGAATATATAGAAAGCTTTGTGTCGGCGGGTGGTGGACCAGCTGAGTATTTGGTGGTCACACTTTGAAGTAGGTTTGTTAGCGTTTTTCTGACGTTTTGTTGAAAAACGGAGCAGAAAGCAGCCCTGTATTTCGGTGTCACCATGCACAGATCCCCCCTGTGCCTTCTCTGTGGCCCAGGTGCCAAAACTGTGCCCAAGCAGCCGGGCTGCACGTGCAGCGTTAGGAAGCAGCGGCTGAAAGCTGAAGTCCTTTTCTTCCTCTTCTCTTTAACCAGGTGGAAACAACGACCAGGGCATGCGAACCGGCGGGGTGTGCAGTGTGGGTAGGGTTGGGAGTGCTTTGGATGGCACGCTGGTGTCTGCAGGCTCCTCAGCACAGCTCAGTACCCCTGGTGTGTGCCGGGCGAGAACCGGGCACCTTCCCAAGGTACCGGGACCCTGAGGCCAGCTCTGTGTGCACCACGGGAGCCGAGAAGTGCTGGTCCCATTGACAGACGGAGCGTATTTCTTACAGACCACACAGGAGCACGGAGTATGTTTTTACAGTGCTCTTTTCCCGAGGCCCATACGGTTTCTGTTTATTTACCAGCGGAGGTGCACGGGGCTGCGGGTAGGTTTTCCAGTGCCGTTCCTTCGATGCCATGCTTTCGATTCCAGCCTGGGAGTGTTCGTGGTGACCCCCAGCGGTGTCCCCAAGGTGCTCCCCGCTCGGGGCTGCCCTGGACCTGGCAGCCCCTCCTGAGCGTGCAGCTGCCCCGATGCTCCAGTTTACGGAGCTCTGCCGAGAGCCCGCAGGATTATTAAACTGGGAAGGCAACGGAGCTTGTGTGGTAATTATTTCTGCAACTAGAATTAAGGGTAGCGTCTAACTGTGGGAAAGAAATGGAGAGAAATATTCCTTCCTTAGGTTGGTTCAGGGCAGCCGGCTGTGTTTTCGTAGTCTCCAGCATTGGACTTCTTGAAAGATCCTACAGAGCCTCCCATAATCCTGAAATACAATCTCTAGCAGAGATATTAGCACGTATCCTCTCACACCGAGTTAGGCAGAAAGCTCTGCTGCAGAAATATGAATAACCCAGAGCATGATTCACACGGGCTTGGTTCAGCTTCATTGATTGGGGTTTATGAACAACTTTGATCCAAGCAGGAGGGACGTGCACCCGATGTGAGCAGTTTCAGGCGACAAGCACCCTTTATTTGCAGGTACCCCCCTGTTTTGCTGTAATTCATTTGTATTCTTGGTACGCTGGCGGTGCTGGGATCGTTTTTCCTTGTTCACACAGCGTCTGCTCGGGCTGCACCGCTCCCTACACCCACACTGTCTGCTCGCCCGGGCTCTCCGAGCATGTTAAAGCTTGACATCACCCTTCAGTCCCAGTCTGATTTCGCAATAACAAAAAGCAGAATTTGGAGAGAGAGCTGCCAGTTTTAATAAGCGCTAAAACACACCCAGCCAAGTTTACTTTATTGTTCTTGGGATAGACAAAAAAAAAATTGTTTGCACAATAACATATTTTGCAGGGTTTGGCTGACTCCAGCCTTTCCTGCCTCCTCCTTTGTTTTCCGGATGCATCAGCAGATGTCCATGAAAGTGCTAAATCTGCACCCTGCCTGACCTTTGCTATTGAGGAAGGTAAATCACTCCTGGCAGGAGGCTTCCCAGAATATCTCCAGAATGATACTATTGCTATTGTAAACAAATCTAATTAAAGAGCTTTTTTTTTCTTCCTGCTAATATTTTAATCAGTAAGCTACCTCATCACAGTGCCTATTTGTGGTTTTACACTTCAGTGCTTTCTCAAGAGGCAAAAAAAAAAATAAAATAAATTGCTAGTGATGTAAACCTCGGGGTTTGTTTTGCTGTTGTTTCTTTTAAAGACATTTTGTGGGGCAGAGAGTAACGCGGAGATTAGGCCAACAGAGCGATAAATATTTGAAATACGACTTGGAGGAGGATGTTTTAAGTCTGCATTTTGTACGTGTGGCTGTGGCGGAGTCCTCTGGGCTCCCCTCCCCTGTGCCGTGGTGCTTCAGGGACCAGGGAAAGCTGAGCAGGAAGGGGTAGGGATGGGAGGTGTGGGGCTGGAGGTCTGTCAGCAGGGTCTTGTGGTGCTGCCGTATTTCCGTGGGTTGTTCTTCTTGTAGTCACGTTAACAAGCTGGCTGCCTCTTCAGCAGCAGTTAGGAAAGCTTGCTGGGATGTAAAGGTTCCTAAATCAATACCTAATCCCCGAAACAGCCATATCCCTTTCCAAAGGCGGTGCCTGTAGGATCTTGCTCAGAGATCTGGTCAGCGCCCAGCTTTGGGAGCTGAGTTCAGACCTCCTCGGCGGCCGTCCTGCCGGCTCTTGCTGTTCCTGGACCACCTGGAAGAGTCTCACAAAATTCCCCTGAGCAAATCCCCGTGTCCTGCTTACTCTGTCTGGGGTCCTGGGGGATCCCTGCCCCACCTGGGGCTGCAGCTTTTGGGCACCATTGTGCTGGCAGGAGCTCGTGCCCAGAGCCAGGAAGGTGCCTGGCAGAGCGAGGGGATAGGGATTTGGGCTGGAGTTGTGCAGATCTCCCAAAGGGGTTATCCCAAATGTCTTAGGGGTTGAATTTTCCTGTGTATGTGCATGCAGGTTAACAATTCACTCCAATGTGATTAGTTTTGTAAAATGTAGGGCTAGAGGGTTGTGCTTGTCTGGGGTGTTGGTGGTGAAAATAGCGAGGATGGCAAGGGCGTGCTGCTGACTGCAGTGGGAGCTTTTGGCTTGGCCTGCTTGCAAGATCGCTCTTGCTCACAAGACAAGTAATAAAATCATTTTATTGATTTAAACAACAACAACAAAAAAAGCCAAAACGATGTCTACATATGAGCAACGTAAACACCAGCATAAATATCAGGCTTTGTACTTTGGCTTAAAACAACTCAGACAGGAAACTAATACCAACGCCCATTTCAACAGATGTCGTGTGCCAGGAAATCAATATAACGCCTTTCCAAGGCAGAGCCACGTTCTGCACGAGCAGTGAGTAATGAAGGCACGGCTTAACGCGGAGGGAGCCGCACAGCCCTCGGGAGGCACGAATTTCTTGTCAGGAAGAGCGCTGTGGAGGTGTGTGCTGAGGGTGCCGCAGGGCCTAATGGCCCGGCAGGGGCTGTGGAGGTGAAGGGCTCCGCCTTTTCGCTGCCGTGGTGGTCAGAGAAGTCACACCAAGTGTCCTCGGGATGTTGGGGACCAGTCCCTGTGTTGTGGCCTGTGGTGGCTGCGGGTCTGTCCCCGATCACCTCAGCGCTGCGTGTGGGAGCGCAGCAGGGCCCAGGCGGCCCCGCGCCATTCCTGCGCTTAATTCCTCACAGCAAAACCAGCCCTGCTGGGACCTGGGGCTGACGTGGGGTTTTCGAGTGGTGTGAGGAATGTCTGCTGTGTCCTGGGGACAGAAATCCGGCTGATAAATCGGTCCTCGAGGGCTGATGTGGCTCGCACCAGGAAGTCAGGGGAGGAGTGTGCTGAAAAGGCTTCCCGTTCTTCAAGCGCTTGGGGTTTGAGGTGTTGTCTGCACAAACAGTGGGGCTAAGAGTTCAGGACGGGGCAGACTTCAGCAGGAACAAAACCAGGCTGAGTAAAGATACATCCCTTAGAAAAGCTGGTAAAGATATCTCCCTTAACACTGCGGGGAAACCAGGTGGCAGCGAGGGCTGGGAATTAGTTTAAAAGTCTGCTTGGTAATGTCATTAGGAGGTTGCTCTGACTGGAAGAAATCAGGGCCCTGCTGTGTCCTAACCTCGTTTATTATATTATATTTATTATATTTTATATTACTAACCCCAGTTTTTCCAGAGGTGCCACTGAAGCACCCAGAAATTGTCCCCTGTGCTCGCGTGAATGGCAGGGGGTGGGTGTGAATGGCAGGGGGTGGGCAGGGGCTGTTTTTTGTAGTGGGCAGGATGGTCCTAATTTTAATGGTCCTTAACTGCTAAATTAAATCATAACAGGCCTTGGTCAGTGTGAATACCAGCATGATTCGTAGCTCCCTGAAGTCCTGCCCAACAGCCCCATGTCACGATGCTAACCACAGGCAGCCTGTGCACGGGGAGCCGCAGTGGAAGGGATGTTAGGAGGGTGACGCCGTGCAGTGAGGTGTGAAATGCACCCAAACAGGGGAACAACACTGCCCAGGAGATGAAGAACTGCCATTAATTAAACCCATTGAGATGGACTTCAAGGGGTTCTGGGGCCGGCCTTGTGGGCAGTAGAATGAAGCACCTGCAGCTTCAGACGGTGCCTGCAAACCCCGTTATTAATGGCTTCCCTGCGCTGCGTTAGATGTTTTGGTGGATATCACAAGATCCTAATTGGTAAAACATGTTCTGTTAAAACAACCCTCTGCCCTCATGCTTGGCTGGCCGTCGAGACGCTGTTTGTCAGGGAAGAGAGGAGGTGCAGGAACTGAGAAATCCCCTCGGAGCTACGCCCAGGCGGTGCTGGAGCGAGCTGTGCTGGGTGTATCTGTGGGGAGGATGTGGCGGGGGGGTCCTGCCTGTGTGCTGCAGCCTGGCTCGCCCGTGGGCTGTGTGTGACAGCTCGGTGGGTCTCCGTCATACCTCAAAACCCCTGCTGCTGGTGCTGGGGCTGGCTGTGGGGGCCAGCACCCCTCTGGCACCCCGGTGATCTCCTGCTGGTCTTGCTTGGCTGGTGCAGGGAGCATCTTGCTGTGATTTAGGTCCATGTACAATTGCATCGTTTCTATTATTTCTTGTACAATTATTTATTCCAGAGGAGGAGCAGCCTGTATTCTTACAGGGACGGATACTGTCCCAGTCCTGCTTCTGGGGTGCCCTGTAGCAGCAAGCATCCTGGTTGTACCATTGTGGTGTTTTCTGGATTTTTTCTTTCCATGAAGGTAGCAAGGGGAGCATCAGTAACTCCACCTGCCAGCCCGGCCTCTGCCCGTTGAGAAGCTGTCTTGCTGGTGTAAATGTTGTCCAACTGCATAAAGCACTGCTTAAACCCCTCTCTGGCTCTTCCATTCATTAGTTTGCAGGCACCTCAGGCTCCTGCTGATGAGGACGCCTGCCTCTTCTGCAGCCGGTGCTCCAGCAGAGAGGAGGGCAGCTGCGGGCACAGCACCTTCTGCCTGCTCAGGCGGCCCTGTGCGGGCTGCTCACATTTTGGTGGGCACGCAGAGATCCAGCATGGGCTGTGGGGCACGTCCTGGTCCACCACTGCTGCAGCCCTGGGTGCTGGGCTTTGGCTCTGGCTGGGCTGCGGATGAACTCTGTCTCCGGGAGGGCTGGAAATGCAGCTCGGTTATTCTTTCCCAAGCAGTTAAGTGATGTTCAGTTTTGGGTGGTTCTGTTTTTCTTCTGACAAATGCTTTTGGAAGAAGATGCCTGCTGCTGGGGATGGCCGGAGGAGTGGATTGCACAAGCGCAGTGCTCGCTGCCAGCAGCGGGACGCCGAGGGCCGGCGTGGGGCTGTGGCAGCTCCGGGCTGGTGGCCACCGGGGCCGGCACCTCCGGTCCCCATCCCACAGCCAGACCGAGTGGCCGCCTGAAGGAGAGGCCTCACATGGTGCTGCCGGAGGTGATTTTTTGCTGGTATCAATGCAAAGAGTTGCATTTTATCAGGGCGCTTGCTAAAAATGTGAAACACCGAGAGAGGTGCTGCTGCCACAGCCCTGCTGCAGACAGAGAGAGGCACGCGGGGAGATGCAAGAAAATTGTTAAAGAACAGTGTTGTGCTCTTCTCCCCTTCAACAGATGGTTATTTGTGTTGTCCAGCATGACCTTATGTGTCTGATCCTGTGTGCCGTCTGTTTTTGTTGTCACCGTAGGGAACACGGGCGCTTCTCTGGCATGCAGATGTCCTTCAGCTGCAGGATTGGCAGCAGCTGTTTCTCGACCTACCTGCTCTGCTTTGCTGAGCCACAGCTCTGGCAGGGGGAGCTTGCCAGCACCGATGGGCACAGCCACGGCCGTGCCTAGGAGAAAGCCGGCAGAGCTCGAGGTTCCCCAGCGCAGAAGCCCTGCTGCAGGCCGGTAGCTGAGAGACCTGTCTGGGGAGAAAAAAGCATTAATTGCGACTTTCTGAGCTGGGCGATTTGGGAATTGATGATTTTTTCTAACCCCGTGGTTGCTCTGTGTTCCGCTTGGCAGGGCGTTAGGATGGGCATTACCCCGCCAGGTCTGCACCGGCTCCTGCAGAGAGGAATTAGGATGGATGTGGTGTTCGGGGAGCTGCACGCTGGCCTTGTAATGCTCTCTTTCTGTCTCATTTTAAACCAACAGCACGTAATTGTAGCTGGTATTAGCTGTGTAACCGAGCAGGAAAACTCCCCATTTTAATGGTATGAATTGCAGTTAATGGGGAACACCGGCTGGGAAATAATAACGCTCACCTCCAAAAGCTCCTTTCCCTTTTTCTAACAACCTGGCTAATGAGTATTCGGGGCAAAAGCCATGGTTAGGACTTGCCTGAGGACATTTCATGCTAGCTGGAGTAAGCAAATGGGCTGAAATCAATGCCCCTTGGGGGGAAGACGTGGTGGGGGTGTTGCTGGTTTGCAGGGGATGGGCTGTGTTCCCGTGCAGCTGCCCGGGACCCAGTGCTGGTACCACCGAGCTGCTTTTGGATGGGAAATGGTGCACCCCGTGGCACAGCTCCACTGGGAAGTGAGCGAGGGGAAGGTTTGGGGCTGCCCACGGACACACAGCTCACTCCTGGTGATCGCTTCTCCTGATGCTGGCAGCCCTCCCTGCCCCGCTCCTGCTGCTGTGGTGCCCAAATCCTCAACACCAGCACGGGGACTGACCTGCCAGGCGTACAGGATGGAGACAGCCCAAGAGCCAAGCCCCTTTTGCTTTCTGTTCCCTTCGTGCCGGCACCAGCTCATGTGAAAAACACCGACAGCTCTGAGGTTAACGGCCTGGCTTCATCTGGCGTTATTTAGAAGGCTTAAATACAGTCAGAGGAAGATGGAAATAAAATGGATTGTGCCTAGCAGGATTGGTTTAGGAGGATCACCTCCATGCCTGCGTGGCCAATGTGGGACTTCCACGTCTGCGTCTGCACGGGCAGCACGTGCAGCTGCTCCTCGCTGCTGCCATCCTTGGAAATGCAGGAGGAGGGAAGTTTGCTCACCCCCTGCCTCTGTGGAGCTTCAGGGACTGGCCCCTTGCCTTGCAGCACAAACCCAGCCCCGAGCTGAGCCGAGCAGCTCGAGCCAGCCCCAGGGAGAGGCGCGGGCTGCCCTGAGATACAGACATCACAGTGACAGCCTCGTTAGCGGAGCAGAAAAGGCAGGCTAATTAGCTGGAGCTGTGCTCAGCGAGGATGCCCAGCTCCGCGTGAAGGACAGGAGCCAGAATTTCCAACCAGAATTTCAATTTTGTGCGTAAGCAGATGTGCATTCCCTTTTCCCCCCCTTTTACGATGAATCCTCCTTCACCTCCTAGGCGGGTGGTGACAGCAGGTGGATGGGGGCAGGCAGCTGAGTCCCCGGCTCTGCTGTCACAGCGTTGTCCCCATCCCTGTCCCCGTCCCCAGCAAGGGCACAGCCTGCCCGTGGTCCTCCTTGTGCACCATGGGTGTTACCTGCGGGTGCTGCGGTGGGGAGGTGTCGATGTGGGTTCAGGATTAATCCTGCTTGTCCCTGTGGTACCGTGCCGCCCCAGAGCCTCTGCCAGCTCATTGCCATGCAGTGCCACGCTGGACTCCTGAGCGAGCTGTTTAACCTCATTGGCATGCCGGGGGCTGCCCGGGCTCCCGGCGTGGGAAGCGGCAGAAAGGCAGAGCTGGATTCACCAGCGAGGTCACCCCGGCAGTCCCGAAGAGCTCAGGCTGCAGTGCGTGCCCGAGGGACTTGGGTGTTAAAAAAGGGGGTTGTGAAACACTCCAGCCCAGCTTCCTCGTGGAGATGGGGACAGGAGAAGCATTGCCTGGCTCCGACCTGCTCAGCCCGTGCTGGGGCTGTGCGGTGGTGGCAGCAGAGCAGCAGCAGCGAGGCAGGAGGTTGGTTTTCCAGCAGGAGGTTGGTTTTCCAGCAGGAGGAATTTTGCTATTCCTGTGCACTCCTTCTTGCTCCGAGCCAGCGAGCAGTGGGCCCTGGGTGTCACCTGCTGTGCCCACGGGGCCACCAGACCCAGCTTCACCCTGCCCGGGGCTCCTCCTGCTCGCTCCTCGCTGCGCTGGGCTCAGCTCCCGACGCTCGGAGCCCCCTGCTCCTTAATTGGGGGTTAATCACAAGAGCATTACCGCTTAATTTGGGGCTCTTAAAGCGCGGCAGAGCCTTCTGGAAAGGCATTAGGTAGCTTAGCCTCCTTTTTCTCCCCCTTCTTTTGTTGATATTTACAGCATCAAGGTCATCACAAGGGAACTGCAGGAGGGGCACGGAGGGATGCATGCTCCGAGCATGGTTTTGGGGGAAGGAGCAGACCTGGGGTAAAACACAGGGTTTTGGTCATTCCCCAGTGCCATCGCTGCAAGACGCGGTGCCCTCCTGCTGCGAGCGGTGCCACCGGTGGCAGCTTGCTCCCCGCCGAATGGAAAGCGCCAGGATTTAGCCCAGGGAGGGAGATTTACGGCCAGGTAGCAGGCAGCCTTCACAGCCTAAGCTAGACGGCAATAAAATAACGTATATATTCACCAAATGTAAACATGACCTCAGCTTCGTTAACACCTGCATCTTGTCTCCACCTCCGTGGCAGCGAGGGGGGGATTTTTGGAGGTTTCAGCAGTGCCGTCACCCACACGGGGCTGTCTGGCATCTCCCTAAGGGCACCCTGCTCGCCTTCAGTGCCTGCTCCAGAGGTGCCCGGTGAGTTTGCTTCGTGCCACTGCCACCCTGGGTGCTGCGGGTGCCTCGGGATCATCCTCCAGACCCCACAGAGCAGCCAAATCCTGCCCTGAGCAGCTCACGGCCGCGCTGAGCTCCAGCAGGAGATGGAGCGTTGCAGGGCAGTGCCCCGTCGTGTTTCTGGTTGGGGTTTATCAGCGCTCATCAAAGGGTTTTTTTTGATGAAAGACGAGCTGCTGCTGTTTATGCTCTCCACATAACGCACTCGGGAAGTCACGGGGCTGGCATCTCAGGGGTTAGCAGGGGAGCTACCTCCGAGATTACAAGATGAAATTAGAAAGGTGTTTGGGGATAAACAGAGGCCATTGTAGGAGGTGTTGCTGACAGGTGAGAAGAGCAGTGGGGATGGGGAAAGGCGACCCTAAGGGGAGCTTGGCTGGGGCTGGAAGAAGCCCTCAGCTGGCCCCCGCGGTGGGACTCCTCTCCTCGTTACCTGCACATCCCGCTGAGTAAGGAACAAAGCTGAGAATAGAAAAAGAAAATGAAATTACATTTAAAAACAGCTTCCCCAATGGCCACACCGTTCTCCAGCGTTTCAGCAAGTGCCTTCCACATGCACGCCTCGGCCTCAAACACCACCTTTTGGGTTCCTGGGCGTGAGGTTGGGCACGGCGTGCCACGGGCAACTCGGTGCTTGCTGTGGGGGTTTGCTGGAGGTGGTTTCGGAGCCGTGCAGCTTCCTGGGCTGGGGAAAAGACAAAATCCATGAAGCGTGAGCCATTCTGGTGCACGCTGGAAACTTCAGCGTGCTGAGCATAAGCAGAAGCCCAGAAAATGTGGTTAGGGCTTTATTTGGAAAAACTTAACCTAGCAGAAACTTTTATGGGAAGGCGCGAACATTTATTGGTCTAGCACCGAGCCGGAGGAGCCGCGTTGGGAAGGCTGCAGGAAAAGAGGTTAAAGAATAACCCAGGCCAGGCAGCCCTGGGATGGGGGGGGTTCCCCAGGGCAGGGTTCAGCAGGGCTTTGCCCCGTGCCCCACAGCTCAGGAGGGTTCCCTCGCAGCAGACCTGGGGCCGGCACCAGCTCCTGGTTTACATTTCGTGCCAAGTTGTCTGGCAGCCTGTGCGCTACATAAAAACTAACGCAGTGCTCGGTTTGACATCTGGGGGGCTGTGCAGGCTCCTTCTCGTGCTGGAGGACGAGCTGGGAGGCCGGGAAGGGGAGCAGGAGCTTCCCAGCGAGGATTTCCCAGCTGCAGACGTGGGCAAGGTCAGGACACGCAAGGACAGCCCGTGGCCATCCGGGAAGGGGACAGGCTGTGTCTGCAGCATTGCCTTGTTGCCCCGTTACTCAGGCAGCTTCCCAGTAAAAAAAAAAAAGCAAAAAGCCAGTAAAAAGCCCCCAGTGAAATGGCTGTGAATTTTCCATCACCGAGGAGGGCGTCCCGGGGGCTTGCAGCACAGTGCAGCCTTGTTCGGTGTTGGTGCGGTGGCTCAGAGGCAGCGCACACAGCAAACCTCGTGGTTCTCGTGTGAGCAGAGGGTTGCTGCTTGGTGGTGCTTGGCTTCACCTGCTTGGTGCAGGCGTTATTAAATGACCTGCAGACTTGAGATAAGGTGGGAAGAGCCTTGGGGGTGGGTTACGAAGCACAGAGTGGTCCTGCTGTAGGAAGAATCCCTCATTCTGGCTCCAGGTCACACACCCGTGGTTGCCTTTGGCTTGCCGTGCGCCTCTTCTGCTGGGTCCCGGCGGTGCCTGCGGTAGCCAGCCCTGGAAATATCCCCAACGGGGAGCAGAGTTTATGGCTCGCCTGTAAAAATTCCCTGGGGTTTGAAGCCTGGCGTATGGGAGCCGTTCCTCCTGTTTACATTTTTTATGTATAACAAGCTTCCAGACGAATTGCTCTCGCCCTCATCAAGTAGAGGAGTGTGGAAAGAGGGGGGTGAAGAGTTTGCAGTTCTCCAGAAGTGCTGATCGCTGCGCTGCTCACCACTGCGTCGTGTTTGCTTGGTCCGAAGGCACCCACTGCACCTCCTGGAGAGCCTCGGCCTCTTGAGCTCTGCACATTTTGTTCGGGTGTCTGGGGGCTTTTGTGTTTGTGTGGTGTTGGTGTGCACATTGTGTCCTGTTTTTTTTTAATTATTTATATTTTTTCTGGACACATTAAAGTAGATCAGTTCAATACCTGTATGCATGACCTTAAAGAACTCAACAGAATGTGTCCATACGCACGCCTGTGTTCATATATGCATATAGGGGAAGAGCTGCAATCATCTATGTGAAATATAGATAAAAACCATCCAAGTTTCCAGTGAACTGAGGCTTTTTAGTTCTCTTGTTCAGGGGCGTTTCTGAGCTACCACCCAAACCTGGCTGTGCCGTTACAGGTTTCTGTGTGATACATCCTTCAAAGGGTAGGTTGAGGAAGGGGTTTGCTTTCTTGGTCATGTTGTAAGTACCCCAGTGTGCAAAATGAAGCCAATTCTGTGCTTTAGAAGCACCCTTTCCATCCCGTGACCTCCTGTTAGTTCAGTAGAGCGATGATAGGAGAGTATGAAAAGAGGAGAGCCTCTGATACCATCGACCCCACAGTTTCCCCATGCCACCTGCACACATGATGGGAGAAGGCTTCTTCCTATCAGCAGTGCTTGTAGCAAGGTGGGAGCTTCAGCTGCCTTAAAAATTCCAGGTAGAGGAAATTTCTCCACCTGCTTTTTTATTGCTTTGCTGAGAGCACGGAGGGGTTTGGGCAGCCACTGCTGGGTGCTGCTGCCCCTCAGGGTGGCTCTTTTGGGACAGAGCGACCGCAAGGCAGCCGCTCGCTGCCAGCCCTGGGACATCTGCTTGTAATTCCTCAGGGATTGTGCTGAGCAGCATCAGGAGGGATGGGAATAAAAGGCCAGGACTGAGCTGGGCACCCAGGAATGTGTGTGGCACGGGGGCATGAGAGGCACCAAGGGGCTGTTTGCACAGCAGAGAGCAGCCACATCCCAGTGCCCCGTGGAAATGCTCTCCCTGCAGATCCAGGGCATGGTTAGTGGCAGAGAGGGCTCGTCAGTGAGAGCATCCGTATGTTTAGATCAAAGACCAGTTGAATAAGAAAAAATAAAAGGGGAGAAGGAGGATTAGAACAATAAGTACATTTAATTTTAGCGTGGATTCCTCATAGAGTCAACACGCCCAGGATTGCTTCACTTGCTTCTAGCTTTCCTAAATAAACACAGCAGAGCGGGGCTGAGAGGTGAAGTCGTGCAGACAGTTACAGAAAGCTCAATTTTCATGTTGTACGGGAATATTGAGGGCTGGTTTAGTGCCTGGGTCCTGGAGTTAAATTTCGGTACTGCACAGAAATACGGAGGGGGTGTTTCAGTGGGCAGCTGTTAGCAGGGAATTCGGTTCCTTTCTGCTCCTGGTTTCTGGAGTGACCCGGGCACCTGGCAGTGCCAAGAAGTGAGCCTGGATCCGCTGATGATCCCAAATTTTCTTCCCAGGCTGTCCCCAGCCAGGAAGGCGCCTGCTTGCTTTCAGCTTTACGAAGCCGGGAGGTATGGATTTGACTTACGGACCAATTTTGGATTTACTTTGTAAGAGCTCACCAGACATTAATAAAAGCTTAAAACAATTCAGACTGCGCCTGAAACCAGTCCTGACCATACCGCAGGCAAAATGAAGGTTGCAGCTCATCACTGTGGAGGCAATGGAGATGAAACCAGGAGAGCCGGAGATGAAAGGCGCTGGGACCAGGCTGTCTGCAGGCTTTAGGAGCGTAGCTGAGGAGCTGCAGAGTAACCTCAGGTTAGGAAATTCCAGCTGGGGACAGGGGGTCCTTGAAGTCTGCAGTTGCTGGGGTGGTGAGCACAAGTTTGGTGTCGGGATGTGAATCTGAATCTCATTTATAAAGGCCAAGAGTTTTGTTTTAGGTGTATTAAGGCCCTGAGCTGTTTCATCAATACTACCACAGAGCCAAAAACTACAGAGGTTTGCTTTTCTCTCTCACCAGTGCTTGTGCAAATCAGAACTAAGCCCAGTCGGAGGAGAGGCAGAAGGAGAAAGTGCGTGGGGAGTTAGGTCCCAGCAATATAAGCCTCCCCGCTGTGTCTCAGCGAGGGCTCGGCGTTAACCTGCGCCCTGCCCTGCCACCATGGGCACTGCAGCTCGGCTTGAGGACACATTCACTGAGCTGAAATGTAATATTACCATTGCACCCCAGTTTTTAAGGCCCCAAACAACGTTTCAGAGCACAAGCTGCGGTGATGTTGAGTTCAAAGGCTGGGAGCCAGCGCCTCAGAGCTGCGGCCAGGCTGAGCCCTGCAGGATGTGGCCGTGCCCCCAGGGCTCCTGGGCACCCCGGGGAGCTCCAGGGAGTAGGAAACGCTTTTTTTTGCTCTTGGAGGCTGGTGTTTTAGGGGTGGCTGCGCTCTAATTGGCTTACTGAAGCATGCAGGGCCTTCCCTGTGAGCGGATGGATTAGGAGGACTCTGCCGTGTTGGAGGCTGGCACGTTAATGTCAGGATTCATAAATAAAAGGGATTTGGACTTAAAGATGATAAGATTAATAAGAAAGAGCAACAGCTTAATGCCGTTAATTAGCAATGCTTATACCTCGGAGTCACTCAGACTGCTGCTGCATTTGTTTCCCAAAACATGAAGCCTTTTAATTCTCTCCAAAACAAGGAGCAAGCCACACAAAGCAGCGTGTGGCTCGGTGCCGCTGGGACCTGCAGCCACGTGCCAGCCCTCCTGGTGGCAGAAATCACCGGAGCTTCTGCGTGTTGTGACATTGCTGTGACAGGAGCTGGTTCGGCCCCTCCTTTCCAGGTATTTCTGTTCCCAAATTGCCGTGTCCCCAGGGCGCTCTGGCCCTCGGTGGCACCTGGCCCGCTGCCGTAGCGTTTTCTGAGCATAACCCTGACCGTGTGCCCCTGTGTGTCCTGCCTGTGCTTCTGCAGGTGCTCTCCTTGTACAGGGTTCCCTTTTTTCTTATAAAGCACTTGCTGGTCCTGAGAGATGCAAACAAACAGCCAGCCTTGGGCCACACGCCCGGGTGATGCATCCGAAGGGGAGCCACAAGTTTTGTGCCCTGAGCAGGGTCCCAGTGCCCCAACCCACAAGCTGCGCTGTTCTCCCACTAAACTCAGGTGCTTTGGCACCTCTAAACCTAGTTTTGATGCCCTTTTCTGCTTTTCTTGGGGCAAGTGAGCTCAGCTCTTGGTGACAAAGCTGTTTTAGGGTGGCCTTAAAACGGGAGGTTCTGTTCCCTGCGTTTTGGGGCTGTGCTCGCTCCTTGGGGAAAGGCTTGGGATTGGGTGGCACTGGTGGTTCTTCAGAGACCTGTGCTGGGTCACTTAACTTAGATTCAGATAAAATCATCAGGAAATGGTCAAAGCAAGGCAGGCGTGTGTGAGGCGTGTCTGTGTGGATCGAGGCCGGCTCTGGACAAGCCCGGGTGCGCAGCGCGGTGCCGAAGCGTCTGGCACGGGCCTCGGAGCCGCTGCTGGGGGGGCCGAGTGGGACAGAGCCGAGTTTTGTTTAATAGGTTCAAAATATACATTTCCTTGATGCGCTGCTGGTTTTATTTTTAACTCCGAAGCAATTTAATATTTTGTAGGCCTGCTAGTATTTCCCCCGGTTTTCCATCTGCTACTGCGATTAATTCAAGGCCGAGCTTTACAATGCCAGTCTGGAGCAAGCGAAATGGAAACCTTACCTATACGACTTGGCACGCGGCAGCAGACATGAATAACTTTGGAATTTGCGGGGAAAAAGAGAAGTTATGTGTGCGAGGAGCCAAAACAGGGCTGGAAGCCGGCCCCTGCAGACGGCAGCGCGGCGTTGGGGTCTGGCCGACTTACGGGGGGAGGCGGTGGAGGTGCTGGTGGAGGAATGGGACGGGTTGTGTGAGCAGTAGCCTCCAAAGCTGCAACGAGGGTAAGGATGGGAAGAGGAATTGCAGGCCCTAGACCTGTAGGTAGCCAAAAAGGACCTGGAGGTGGCAAGATGTCTGAGTCACCTCCCGAAAAGAGAACTGGAGGAGCTGCGGGCACAGGTCACGCTCTGTGTATGGGCAGGGATTGAGGCCGGCTGCACGCACGGGATGCGGAATAATTCTGCCTGCCAGACCAGGGCCATCTAACGTACATGGCAGTAATTGTTGGAAAAAACGAGAGGGTTGTGAATGGCAGCAATTGGCGAAATACAGGAGGTGGCTGTGTGCAGCACAACGATGCGGGGCGAAGGAGGTCACGTTTCGGGATGAGATCAGATTGAAGTCATTTCGAAATGAGCTCACACCAACCTGCTGCCTAGGTCTCGTTCTCCCTGTTTGGGGCTCTCGGCCACGCGGAGCTCTTGCCACGGCTGGGTTCTGCGGAGGTTTCCAGGCTGGTTTCATGTCCGAGTGCCAGCTTGGTTTGGGGAGCTGGTTAGGGACAACAAGTTCACATTTCGGCATGGCGAGCACTGCAGGCAAACAGCGAAGCTCCTCCTGCAGCTGAGGTGTAGTGGAGCTCTGAAATGTGTTTGCATCCTCATGGGGAAGGAATGGCACTCGAAAAAGCCCCAGGAAAAATACCGAGAAGTGCATTAAAATGATAAGAAGAGCTGATAAGGAGTATGCTAAGAGGCTGAGAGAGGAATCGAGGGCAGATAGGATCGCAGCCTATAAATGCTGTCAACATGACAGCATGGATGAGCAAAAAGAAGAGTATTTGTTATCTGATAGAAAAGAGGCTTTGGGAAGAGCAGCTGCAGGTGACGCTCATCCGCTGGGGTGGAGGTAGAGGAGGTCCTGTGGGAGAGCAGCAGGCGCATCTGCGAGATGCAGGAGGCCAGATGAGCTGGAGACCTGTTCTCCTCGCCTTCCTCGGGGATCCTGCAGAGACCGCGAGGTCAGAGGGCGGCCTCGGGTGTCAGAGCATTCCCGGCAGGAAGAGGCGTTTGCAGCCACACCAAAGATTTCAAAAGAAATCTGTGCTGGGGCCGGGAGTGCCTGTGCTCCACGCAGCACGGCCCTGCAGGGAGGTGGCCGCCGTCCTGCTGTGGCTGTCCGCGGCTGTCCCTGGCCAAGGGGGACGTGGGCATGGAGACAAAACCAGCCCAGTGCATTTCTGATAAAGTGCTTCAGAAATACCGATCCCTGCTGCATGACCACTCGACATGCACGTTGAAATTCCTCGGTCACCGCTCCGTGCCGTGCCCGGGACTTCCCCTGTGCCACTTGTGGCCGCGTGGGTGTTCCCAAGGACCCCCAGGACAGGCCGGGTTTGGCAAAGCTGTGAACCTCCTGCACGGGCTGTGAAGGTGCGTCCTGATACAGCAGGGTCTTGGTACCTAACCATGGGTTTATTGAGTACTGCTTCACTGCGGGAGTGTTTATGGAGCAGCCTGTGGTGCTGTGGGTTCCCATCACCTTTCCCAAATGAACCAGGGGAGCGCAGCGCCTGTCAGTGCTGCAGGGCCTGGCACCCCGCTCTGCTCCCAGCAGGGAGCCGGGCTCTGCAACCCAGTGCTTGCGTCCTGGGGGTTAATTCGGGTGACTCCATGGCCAGACGAGCGCGCCGAGGAGAATGTGAGCTGCAGACGGAGAGGTGCTTCATGGCCCTCGTGTTCAGGCACTTGGCCTTCTTGCGCTGCCCTCGGCTGATTGGGAGGCTCTCCAGACGCCGTGTGTGCAGAGCTCTCCAAACGGCGCGTCCGTGCCCTCCTGCTTCCCAGCGCATCCCCGCGGCAGCAGAGGCGTCGCTGGCCCCGCCGTGTGACTCACTGCTGCTTTTGGGGCCAAAGTCGGTGTTGAGAGGGAATGTTTCTGAATAACTCTGTCACCGGGGATTCCCATAAAACAATTAGAGCAACCGCAGCCATGTTGTCTTGGTTTGCCCGTGTCTGACTCCTCCTGCTCCCGAGCCCGCTGTGGTCCCTCACGTTGGTTTCTTTCTCTCCCTGCAGAATGCGATGAACTTGCCGCCCGACAAAGCCCGGCTGCTGCGGCAGTACGACAACGAGAAGAAGTGGGAGCTCATCTGCGACCAGGTAAGGGCGGCCACGAGGGCTTTTAGCAGGCACCCTGTTGAGAGCATGCACTGGTGTTTGGGCAGCGCGCTCCCAGGGCTTAAAAGGGGAGGTCGCAGAGGATTTGAATGGTTTCAAGCACTCATTTTTTTGGCCTCACGCTCCATTGTTGGGAACAGCTCACGGAAGCCTCGTGCTGTGAACGTTGCTTAGTTTGCAAGGCAAAAGCTCGAGCAGACCAACCCTTCATCCCCTCCTGGTGAGTGCTCAGAGCTGGGTCTGTCCCGACCTGTGTAATGCTGAGGAATGGTCTTGACCCAGTGAGCCTCTGGCTTTCCACGTCACGAGCCATTGTCACAGCTGGCGGTCACTGTCACCTTCAGCACAACCTCAGTGGTGATGGTGAACTTCCCTTCACCTGCACAGCACCCTCGGATTCAGCAGCACCATGTGCTGAGGTGTCCTTGGTGTCCGTGGAGTGCAGAGCCTGGCAGTGCTGTGCAGCAGTGAACAGGTTGGCTCTGCCACGGCAAGGAACAGAAGCTGTGTTATTTAGAGCAAGGGAAGCATGCAGAAGGGAGGGCGTGCAGTTGTGAGCCAACAGCAAAATCGGGTCCTGCCATAAACTCCAGAAGTAATGGCTAATGAAAATAATTGATCCCGGACCGACGGAGGGGGATGTTTCCTTGGAAAGTAAACACAGAGGTACCAGGATGAGAGTTTGGCAGAAGGTGCAGTCACGCTGTGAGGTCAGGAACATCATAACAAACAGATTCGTGAGACATTTCCTTTTCATCCATCTCAGCGGCGGAGCCTCTGATGAGATCCAATTACCCCGCAGGAAAGCTGAGTAAAGAATTGCTCGCTTTTTCCACGAGTTTGCTCTGCAGAAAACCTAAAGCACCGAGCTATTTTAAAGTTTCGCTGCAGCCAGACGCCGAACAAATTGCTTAATCTGCTGCGAGCGATTTGCTTCTCCCTGGCTGCGTGCTTGGAGCGTGCCCATCCAGCGCGGGGACGTGCGGGCTGGGCAGGGGCAGGGGCAGGGGCAGGCAGCAGCGCTGAGATCACAGCCCTGGTGTGCACACCCACCCTCCTCAGCACAGCTGCTGCTGATTCACCGAGCTCTGCAGCAGGACAGGAGGGGCGGGTGGGTGGAAACACAGCAAAAGGAGTTTGCAGCACCTGCAGTGCTCCCCAGGGACACGGGGATCCGCTCCCCGCTGCTCCGAGAAGGGGACGCAGCACGAGGCAGGAGCCTCGCTGGGACTGGACATCACACCTTTATTTTGGTTGCTGGAGGACAGAGGCTGTCAGGGAATATAGCAGCTTGCAGGCTGCTCTCTTACCTTCCTGTGCTGGCGTGCAGCTTGTCGGGAAGGGAAAAGAACCCGAAGTTACTGTGAAGGGGCAGTTTTCAGTGCTCTGTAAGGCCCTGGCTGTTCGACTCTGAAACATTTTGAGACTGCTAAAGGAGAGAATTCGGCCCAGAAAAGTAACTCTTACTTTGAAAAAAAGTGAGATTAAAAACCAGGGGAGCTACTGGTCTCATGCTTAATAGGAATAATAATAATAATAATTATTATTATTATTATTATTTCAAGTCTGCTTTGGTTAGGTTTCTGCCCTTTCTGGTGAGTCACTGCAAGGGTTGCTGGGCTGGTTGTGGGGACTCATCCCGGGTGGTATTCTCTGTTCCTTTGTCTATAAAACTTGGAAGTCATTTACGCTTTGCTGTGGCTTTCCTGGAGCTCGCTGCCCTGCCTCTCTGGCTTGACCAAGGAATAAATTTGAGGAGGAGGAGAGCGAAACCAGTATTCCTACTGCTGCTCACACGTCTGCATGATCCTGACAGTGTGTCAGCGAGGTGGGGTAGGCAGGGAGGCGACCTCGGTCCCAGGGGGAGCTAAAAATCTAAGCAGGACGGGTAAAAGCTCGGGGAGGGTGCACGGGGAGGTGGCAGAAGCTCACTTGGTGGCTGTGGGCTGGCAAGGAGTGAGACCTGGAGAGAAAACCCCGAGGAGCCTCGTTGGAGAGCTCCAGCCCTCGCCTTCCTACCTGCAGCATCCCCGGAGGGGCCGAGCCGGGGGTCGTTAGGGAAGGACAATTAATTAATTCCCTGCGGCTGGGTGCTGGTTCTCCAGCCTGGAGAGGTTTTCCAGCTCTGCCTGGTGGTACCCCGGGCGTTTCGGTCCCACAGCGTGTGGTGAAGTGTTGGAGGGGACAGGGATGCTGAGGGCGAGGCTGGGAGCATCGTAGGAAGTTCTTCATTGCCCTCTAATGGCAAACCATGGCGGGGCAGAGACCGGGGCCTCCCTTGGAGGAGCTGGGGGCGTGTGGGGAGGGAATGGAGGGACCCAAGGTGGACACGGTGTGAGTGACACCCCAAATACCTTCACCATAGGAAACCCTTGTTTTGTGCACCAGTGAATCTCTCGCCTCGCTTGTTTTTTTGTTTAAAGAACCCAAAGTGGGTAAAATACGGCACCCTGCCTGCTCACCCGGGGGATGTGAATGCTAAGAATGAAAGGAGCTAGCGAGGGCAGGGCGGTGATCACAGCGTAACTCACTAATGCAGGAAATGTCCTGAACGGGTTTGGAAGGAGAAGACCTCTGGAAAAGCCACAGCTTCCTGGTTTCGGGATAAATACGTTTCCCAGATCTGGGTGAGCAAGGGATGTATCGAGTTCTCCTTAGCATCGCATCGAAGGGGAAGCGCAGAAATCCAGCAGTTCCTCTTGGCTGCTGCAATCAAGCCCTCCACCCCTCCCTTTTATTTTTTTTTTTTATCCATCAGGAAAAGAAAGTGCTAATGCTGGAGGCTGCTGGTGAAGGAAGCACAGGAGCAGCGTTGTGCTGCCCCAGCTGAAGCCTTTCCCCGAATTCCCCTCATTTATTGCTCCGAGGGGACGCGCTGGGGCGAGCTCATCGCGGCGTCTGGCAGCGCTCCTCAGCAAGTTTTGGGGGAAGAAAGGGCCTTTTATTCTTGCAGGATGGATTTACATGCTAGGTGGCTGACGAAGGCGGGGTGGGGTTATTGTGGGTCCGTGCCTTTCTCGTTTCGGGGCTGTAGGTAGGGTTGGTGCTCCCGAGTCACACAGTGCAGATAAAAAAAGGCGTTTTGTTGGGTTTTGATAACTTTTGATAACTAACCCGGTAGTGTCCCAGCCCTGGTGTCACCCACTGGCTTGTTCTGTGTGCTCAGTGAAATTTGGAAAGATGAATTTAGATTTTAAACTTTTAATGTGTGTGGTAAAAACCCCTTACCTCCCGGTTCAGGTAGCGTGAAACTGCTGCCCGTATGCATTTTTATTTGGAAAGCAGATTTGGCCGATGAGCAATTACGGACTGCCAGAAGAGGAGAGGAGGAGAAGACAGCAAAAAGCACCAGGTTTTAGCTCGTTATTTATGGTCCTTAAGGAAAGTGCATTAGGCACGGACAGCAGTGCCTCGGTGGTAGCGGGGCGTGTGTTTGCCTCGCCGATGAAGTAGATGCTCACAGGGCGACACTGAAGGCTGGTCCCTCGTGACCTTCCAAGGCAGAAAAAGCACTTCAAGGGCCAAATCTGCCCTGGCAGGTGCAAACAGTGGCGTTTGGACTTGGTATCTCCGGAGCTAATACAAAACTGTGGTGGGGGAAAGAGAAGTGGTGCTGGTCTCCAAGGTTCGGATCCCTCTGGTAACGCTCCTGCCCTGCCATGGGCCACGCTCTCATTTACAGCAAAGTGCCGTTTCTGTCCATCTGCCAGAGCAAAGAACTTTTAAAATGAGTTAATGGATGGAATTACTTCTAAATAACTTGTATTCCTGCCCACTGTAAAGCCACGGTTGACGCTGTCCCATGAGGGCTGTAAGCGTCAACGCGAAGCTGCCCCAAGTGCTCTGCACCGAGTGCGTGAATTAAGCCAGCAGTTCAGGTACTCTGAGTATTGACAGCTTAATCTTTGACATGATTTACTTGATGTACTTTTATTTTCTTCTGTGTACATCTGCCAACGTTGGTGGGTGTTCCTGCTTTCCCCCTTCCCCTCCATCGTGTCTGTTTTCTAAGTGCAGGGGGGCACGAAGGGCACTGAGCGGTGCGAGGTGGAGGACACGGCACGGGGTGGCACGGGAGTGACAGGGGTCCTGGGCTTCCCTTTTTCCAGGGAGCTGCCCACCAAGAGCTCTTTGCAGAGCTGCTTTGAGATAAAAAGGAAATGCCAAATCCCAGGACTCTCAGTTTGCCCCGTACATCTGTATGAAGGTGCGCGGAAGAAAAATTGTTAAAAAAGAGGAGAGAAATGTCTGCTTCTGTCTTTCAGAGCTGTAGCCCAGGGCTGGGGGACCACTGGGTAGATTTATTGGTCCATTTTCTTTTTCTGACCATGATATATTACTTTTTTTTTTACAGCAAGCAGCAAGATAATAACAGGAACAAGTTTTGGTGTTCAGACAGTGCGTCCTGGTCACTGGGCAGCAGCGCGCTCTTCGTTATGAAATAACTTCCAGATAATGTAGTCAAAATTGCATCCTGACCGAATAAGTGGGGGTTTCAAATATCAGTTATAAAATGCGAAGCTGTAACATCAGGAGGAAATTGTTATGAGATCTTTCCTCAAGGGAGAGGGCAGAATAGTTTAAAATTCTTCCAAGCTACAAATAGTATCAGGACTTGGGGTAATGCTCTTAGCAGGTCTGGACGCAGCGCGCTCCTTGCAGCTTGTGCTTCACAGCAGCTTTACAGAATAAATGTCAGCCTGGCCGGGCAAAAGCAAGCAGAGACCAAGAGGGACTCGAAATACAGATGGTTTGAAGGTTTTTGATATTATGAGAGGTTTTCAAAGCGGTCGGTACGCCCTGGAGAGGAGTGCGGGTGACGGCACGCGGCGTGCCAGCCTGGCCCAGCTGCGATGCCCCTCTCTGCTCTTAGGGAATCTGATGGGTGAGTTGTGGGAAGGTGGATGGAATAAAATCAACTGCAGTTGAGCAGTTCTTGTGCCTGGAGGAGGTACATGTGCTCGATTGTACCCACTCATCATGGCACAGGCACAAGTAGAGTTAAACAGTACCTGTCAAAATACCACTTGTCTACTGCTAACGTACTGCTCTTGCATTTATTTTTCCAAAATCCAAATAACAAAATAAAGCTTCTTCTGTGAATGGACCACGCAGTGTGTTTTTGGGCTCGTTCCAAATGACAGAAAGGTGCCTCAGCTCTTGTGGTGACGGCTCTCAGTCCGACATGGACACGCGCTCGCTCTCCAGCCCCTCTCTTTCCTCGCAGTGCTCTGGCTGCCAGAAGCCCTTTGTTTGCAGATGTGTTTGTTTATACGTGTAACCAAAACCATCGAATGTGCAGGACAGGTTTTTACGCCTCCTATATAAATATCAAATTTCAGAAAATCAAGACGCATGTAAATACCTGGGATTTGCATGCACATTGTATATGCGTAGGTTAAGTATTTATGCATATAGGGCATGCACATACAAATTCATCTTATACATACGTCCTGTTTAAATATGTATGTGTGTGCATGCATTTCACGCGTATAAGAAGTAAATACAGCAATGTTATCAAATGGCTGATGTTTGTTCTTACATCCTTTGCAGGAAAGATTTCAAGTGAAGAACCCTCCGCACACGTACATCCAGAAGTTGAAGGGCTATCTGGACCCGGCAGTGACCAGGAAGGTGAGGAGCGTCCTGTTTCCTCTCATCCTCTCGTCCTTGTTCCTCCACGAGGATGGTCCTGGGGTCCCAGTTCCTTCCTGCCTTTGTGTGGAGGCTCTGTGAGAGGAGCTGAGAAAAGTCTTGGAGATGTAACAAAACGCAGAGACAAACAAAGAGAAATTGGAAAGGCGCTGCGGTTTGTGCAGCTTGGAAAGAGGAGCAGATGTTGCAAAGAAAGGGACGATCTGACACATGAAACAAATAGTTTTAATAACTTTAGCTTCAATAAATAGCCTGACAAATTGTCGCTGAGCTACGCTCTAGGTCTGCCTTTCCTCGTGGGCAGTGCTGGTGGCAGGTAAACTGCAGCTCGGAGCTGTTCTCGGCATTCAGCTGGAGGGATTGGGTTCTGCTGGCACGAGAGAGCCTCACGCATCCTTCTGCCTAATATTCATCCAGAATTGTCTGCTAATGACTCACAAAAGACTCGGGCACTCCACCTGGCCTTTCAAAGATGCTTTTGTTGGGGTGGACACCAACCAACCCTCTGGAGGAGTGAGATGTGTAGTGCTGGGCACAGCATCACGGGAACGTGGGCATCCCCGAGCGAGGCTTCTGCACCAGCAGGGACCTGTGCCTGGTGCTGACAGTTCTGCACCACCCTCATGGGCTTAGAAATAGCTGCCAGGGGTCTTAGAAGTGTAAATCTACATCCTGTTCAGAGGACGGTCACTCAACCTTTGGTATTTAAGCACTGTGGACATCAGCTCATATCCTGTGCCGATAGTTCCAATAGCCCCCAAAACCCAGCACGCAGCAGTTCCTGCCATTGACTGCTCCTCTTGTCCTCCACAGTCGCTGCTTTGTGCTGCCCTGCAATTAGCCGAGCTGGGTGCCCCGCAGTAAAACACAGATCCTGACAAATGCTGCGAGCCAGGGCCAGCTCGGGGGGCGGCCGGGACGCAGCGCTGCTCCTGCAGACACAGCGCCGAGCCCTCCCTGCCCTAATGCCTCCTGACAGGGCTGCTCTTGTCGGGGGCTGCGGCGAGGAATAGGAAGCCATTTAGGAGGAAACCTTTAAAATTTGCCCGTAGCTGATTGTAGGTTTTTGTCGTTTGTTTTATTTATTTATTTAAAAAAAAAGCTGAACGGGGGTCTTTGTGTTTTTCTCCTGCAGGGTTTTGAAATTCGTTTTGTGTGTTTGGCTTCGCTCTGCGGTTAGTCCCTGGGCACACATTGAAGCCTTTCTTACCCTAATACTACTATAGGAGTCCCATGACAAATGACAAAACCGAAGGAGCCTAAAAATAGCCCCATTGAGTTCCTCTCTTTTGTCGCATTATTCTGCATCACCAGCAGCCTTCCCTCAGCCTGGGCTGCGTGTCGGAAAGATTTACAAACGGGCTCCTGGACGGATGCTGGATGCTGTGGGCAGGGCTGGGGTTACCGGGGCTGTGCCCGTGATCGGGGCTGGCTCAGGGTTTTTGCTGCTAAATCCCTGCATGGCCAAGGGCTGGTGGCTCCCAGCGCTGCTGTGAGCCGTGCACTTGGGCTGGGAGCTGGGACTGTGATGGGCTTCTCATCCGAGCTGAACTTTGAAACAGGAAAATTAAAAGAGTGGTGATCCTGTGCTTGCCCTGGCCCACCCAGCAGTGACCCAGCTCGCGGTGCTCCCCGGGGGCCAGTCCCTCTCCTGCAGCAGCCTCGCTGTGTCCTGGATGTTAACAAACCTTCCCAGACTCGTCCAGCTCTGCCTGACTCGATTTGGGTGTGCACTTCGAGGTCTCCTGCCATTGCCAGAGCCTGCTCCGAGCCCTGGGGTGCCGTGGGGCTCTTCCTGCATCACGGGGAGGTTTTGCCAGGCAGTCCCTTCTCCTCCTGCACGGGGATGACACAAAACATCATCTTCTTCGTACTGCCCAGCATTTTGCTTCTGCCATTTCATGGCCTCTTCCCAGCTTTTAACTTTGCAGATACAATTTTGCATGCATGAAGTACCAAAACCTGCAGATAGTAGCACATGTGTAGCTCATTACTGCCTCGCACCCACAGATTTGGTAATTAGACAGAAATTACGGCAGCATTTTGGTGTGGGTGTAAGGTCACAAAAGTGAGATTAAAACATATGGCTGGGAGTGACGTCCAAGCACCGTAGATCTCAGTGGAGAGGTTGTTGCTAAAACAAAGCTTGTATTGTAAAGAAATGTGTATTTATCCACAGGCTTTTCATTTTCTTAATCCTGGAAGCTCAAAATATACACGGGAACAGAAGTTATTTTTCTGTTTGTTTTTGTTGACTGCCTGCCTGTTGTTGTTGCGTTCCTCGGGATTTAAGGGAGGTTCTCAGTTTGCCTGAATGTTTCATGTGCTCAATCTGTGCTGTAGGAGATGCTGGCATTTTTAATAGCATCACAGAAGTCTAAGTGCTGTTCTTGCCTTCTCACTCCATTACAGAAATTCAGAAGACGAGTCCAAGAGTCTACTCAAGTACTCCGAGAACTGGAAATTTCTTTGAGAACGAATCACATTGGGTGAGGATTTTTGATGACCTTTTGATGGCCTTACTAGATTTGCACCTACTGATGGATGTCTTTCAGAAAACATCTCTGCATGCTAGGCAGTGGTACCACTTATATTGGTTGTTAAATCCTGAAGGGCTCAGGTAAGGGGTAGCTGGGTGTCTCAGGAGAAAATTCAGCCTTAATCCTTTCACGATAGGGTTAATCCACGTCTCTGTGAAGGCCGTCAAGAGATTGCTGCTCACCCGAAGTAAGTCAGGGCAAAAGTGAGAATAATTGGGTCTAGAATAGTACTAGCGCTGCAGCTATAAAAATCTGTATATTAAAACATGCTGGTTTATAGCTGAACATGATACAGTTCGCGAAGCCTGGCTGTAAGTAACGTTGCCAGCATTTTGCTTTCACAAAGCAGAAAATTCTTCTCAAATAGCACAAGTAAGAGCATGGCCAGGACTCCAGGTTTTTATTGAACGGGCCGTCTCAGTGCGCATTTCTGCCCGTTTCATCTGTCTGCTCGAGGCCTCGGCACAGGAAGCCTCAGTGTGTCGACCAGAAAGGCTCTGCGTAATTGTCGGACTGAAATTCACGGCAAGAGGTCAGCGCTTTTTAAAAAGGAGAAGGCCAAAATGACTGCTAAACGTGCACCTGGGCTGTCAGAGCCGGGCCGTGCTGCTATTACTCTTCCACATGTGTGCTGTCCGTATGCACCTGAAAGACTGCCAGAGGCCGGGGTGTGGAAAATAAACACGAGAAGTGCTGGAGGACAAACCAGAGGACAGACGTGGTCCCTGCTTGGGAACCATGGAGCACGGAGGAGGAGTTGGGCAGCTGAGCTCTGCAGGACATCCATGGCCCTTGGTATTTATTAGGCCAAACGTCTAGCTGCTGGGTGTGCATTGGAGAGGGGGTTTTATGGTTTTGAGGTGCAGTGTTTTTCTTGTCCAAGCACTGCAAAAAGGCTCGTTTCAGTACATTTGTAAAGTCCTCTAAATAAAAAACTTCTGTTTTTTCAAAGTCCTCTTTTCCTCAGTGAGAAAGAAGAGCTTTAACTCAGCAGTCCCATCTTTGCTGCAGTGGCTGTGTCTTCAGTTTCTGTGAAAAGAATTCCGGTAACTGCACAAAACCAGTGACATGCTCTGACGTCTCATGATTTTTCCAACAGATGGGTCAGGGAGTTCTTGAATGAGGAAAACAAAGGCCTGGATGTCCTGGTGGAGTACTTGTCGTTCGCACAGTACGCGGTCACGTAAGTAAGACTTGCCTCCTACTCACTGGGCTTGCGGGGCTAAGCAAAACCCCCAGGAGAGGGAAATGCTGATGGGATGCTTGATGAGATGCTCGATGAGATGCTCGATGAGATGCTCGATGAGATGCTCAGCTTCTCCTGTAGCAGGGCTGCCATGCACAGTGCCAGAGCTTGGCCCAGTACCGTGTACCTACTGCAGAGCAGGAGCAGAGAAAATGGTAACACTAGTCCTAAACTATTGAATTATAGCATCCTATAGAGGAAAAAAAAACACTTTAACCTTTGTGATTATTTATCTTTAAGGCTTTACTGGTGTTTTTTAGCCTTGGTGGCCTCTGACTGTCATAGGGTACAGTGCAAAAGCGATTCAAGGAATGTATGGAAAGATGCAGACTTCCTTAGAAATAGGTTTGTGATTAGTGCCCAACCCCAAGCAGTGTAATACTGCCTGCCTTGTTCAAAGCACCATCCCCACAGTACCACTACTCACACAGCTCCTGGCAGGCAAAGGCACCTTTGTTTTGTGTGCCCACAGGCTTTCCATTCGCTGTATTGTAGCATTAGATTTTTATGTAAAATTGTATGAAACTAAGTGGTGGGTTACAGATACCATTGTAGCTGGGAGCTCAAGCCGAGTGGAGCTGATGTTTTATTTTTAAAAAAGATGCCGTCAGACGTATATATTGCCATCGCACAGAGCAGGACTGTTGGTGGAGTTGCAGTTGAATCAATGAAACAAAATTATATGTTTGAAAATGTTACTAACACTGGAAAAAACTGTGCGCAGCAAAAAGATGTTCTTGTATAAAGACTTTGTTCCTAAAATTATACAAATGTACGCAAGTTAGCCTGCTGGGTTTTTTCCCTCTCTAACGTGGTGAACATGAGTAATAACCTCAAAAACTGCAAGGGGAACAAGCAATTTTTGCTTGAAAGAGCAGTACGATGGGCAGTGAATCAGAAATCAGAGAAAATCTGTAATGATTATGGTAATGTATCGCATATGCGAGCAGATTAGCGAGGGCCAGCAAGGCAGTGTAAATGCTCAGTCACATACTGATGGAGGAAACTGAAGTAGTACTTGCACAGCGTATTGATTTATTGCAATAAAATGGAGACAGCTTGAAGTATTCTCCTTCTTTCCTTCAAGGCATTGCTGCTCATCTGCAAAGTGGCCAATGTTGTATTTATTTGACATGGGAGTAGAATAATACGTAGCTGTTTGATCCCTCTCAAACCGAGCGCTCGTGTGGTGAGCTTCTCCCTTTGTCGAGGTCCAGATTTGCAGCAGAATGTGTGGAAGCTCGCTCTGAATTGCAGCTGAAGGGAAATTAGTTTGCGGTGCTTTCTTCCTTTCTTGTTGTAATCTTCTGGGACCTGCTAAGTCTGCAGATGTTTAACAGGAAGGGAAGCGCTCTGTGCATCTTTGCTGTCTAACCCAGCTTTGGAATTTCTATTTCCTTGCAGCTTTGACTTTGAGAGTTTGGAGAACAACGTGGAAAACTCCATGGACAAGTCCAAACCTTGGAGCCGATCTATTGAGGACCTGCACCGAGGCAGCAATTTACCCTCGCCAGTTGGCAACAGCATCTCCCGCTCGGGCAGGCACTCCACGTTACGGTAAGGCCCCGAAGCAGGCAGCAGGTGACCTGCAAGCAGCGAGTGCCCGAGTGAGAAGAGTCAGCATGGTTTTCCAATTAGGCTGTTTTTCATCTTCACGTGTCGTTGTGCTGTCGGTTTTGAGGTGGAAAGAAGTGCTAAGCCAGTACCACGGGGCAGCATCGCACAGCGATTGAGGAAATGAAACGAATCAGGCTGCCTCCCTTTCCAGTGGCAGAATGATCTAAGGGTGCGTGCTATGTTTCCGTCAGGTACAGTGTGACTTGCACAGAGGAAGCAATCACTCTTCTCCAAAGAGTACCTCAGGATTTCCATGGGCCCAGCCAGGCTGGAGCTCTGATCTGGTGTCTCATCCAAAAAGGTCTCTTCCAGCAGCACAGCCCGTCCGTGCTGCCACGAACAAGATTTATGTTTTAAAGGCCACTTCCATGCTTCAAACCTGATGTTAATTTGAGCACCGCCCCGGGCTTTACTATGAAGTCTCTCTTTCCAAATACCATTTGTGTTTTTTTTTAGTTTGTGGAAAAGGCAGGATCCCTTCCCAAGACTGAACGTCAGTCAGCTCCGTTACAGGACCTTGCATTCCTACAATCCTTCACTATTACAAGGCATGCTGAGAGCATCTTCAGGCTGGCAGGACAGTACTCAGCAGTACTCAGGGGCACAGCTCGGAGTGCTGAGGGGGATTGACTCTGTGCACGTTTTGATCTTTGGGGCTTTTGTAGAGCTTTGCTGTGAGCATAAAGGAGTCCTACAGAGCTGGAAGCAGTGGGGACCTGCAGATTTTTTCTGTGTCTTCCAGTCGAGGTTCAGTTCTGGTTTGTCACTCAATGCTCACGTTGGCTTTTTAGTTCCTGTTCAGTGGCTGCCATCCTCCTACAGCCTGAGTGGTGGCGGGTGCGAGATCTGGAATGTATCAAAGACATCAGGGAGAAAGTGGGGAGGAGGAGGCAGACACACAGCTCTGGCAAAGAGATACAGGCTGTGGAGTGCGGCAAAAGCACTTGACTAGTTTTTTTTTTTTTCTGATGCTGCAAAGGTGATTTCAGTGCTTGTGGTGTGTGCTTTGATTTCTACCTACTTCAACAGAGCAGGCAGGGTCTTGTGTTTGGAGGATGTCTGATCCTGCTCTCAGTTATTCCAGAAATGCCTAAGTCAGGTATACATTACATGTCTCTTAATTTTCTTTCTCTTCATTTTCTTTCATCCTTTTTCTTTTTCCTTTTTTTTTTTTCATATCCCCCTCTCATCTTTTATTTTCCATTTCAATGTCTCCTTCCTCACGTCCACCCTTTCCCTCCCTTCTTCAAATGTCCTTCCCCAATTCTCCTTTCTGCATCCTTCCCTCCTCTGTCCTCCCCCCCTCTTCGTGTACCATCAGATCGGTTTCTCTGCCCGAGCAACTTCAGTCCAAACGCCGCCAGAGCTGCTTTTCACCCTCCTGCCTCTGGAGCGGCTTCACTTTGCGCTCTGCTGATGAGGCTTCGAGCCGGAAAACCTCGTAAGTGCCAGGAGTGAGGGCGCACGCAGCACGGGCTGTGCCGTGCATGGGAGCTGCTCCCATGCCCTATAATCCGAGAACCACACATCTTGGTAAGCCTCGGTGGGAGATGGCAGCCTCCAAGATGTGTGCTTATCGCATTATGACTTCAAAGCGCAGTGTGCTTCCGCAGAGCGGGGTTTTCTAGAAGAGGCTGAAATGCTTTTACCTTGACCAGGACCTTTGGGCAGGAGCTGTGGGACAGGACCAGCACCTTTGATGTGTTTGTTCTGTAGTGGGGACGGTGTGTATTAGGAACAGGGAAAGGTACAAGTGGGTGGGAAGTTTTAAGAGTTGGTCTTTGATTAGTTTTTGATTAATTAATAAACATTGGTCAACAGAAATGGAATCTTCTCCTAAGAACCAGGTAGGGTCTCCACAGGAGGGTGTGCAGGACTGCATTTGTCGAAGTTACTGCCCCGTGCAGGGCAGGGAGTGTGCCTGAGGCATGGAGGGAGACCCAAGCCCCAGGTTCTCCTCTGTGGAAGCTCCTGTCCTGTCCTTGCTGGGCAGCCCATGTACAGGGAGACAGGAGGAAGGGGGCCTCCTTTTGGGGTGAAAAGGGATGGATCCGACAATCGCAACAGGGTAATGTAAAATTTAGGAACTAGACTCGTCCCTGCCATGCCAGTATGAAAAATGAGAACATGCTCGGCCTGGATTCCCTTTTATTAAACACCATGATCTGGGGAGATGTCTCCCAAACTAAGTTAACCGCAGGTCAGGTGCTGTGCAATCTCATCTGCAATCTCATCTGTAGTCTGGTGGCACTGAGGTGGCACAGGGGCTGTCCCCTCGAGGCACCTGCTTTCTCCCTGTCCTCTTTCCCCACCCTGTGCATCTTTGGGCGCTCTCGGTTTCATTTCTGTGTGCAGCACCTCCCCCAGTTAGATCCTGACATCTTTTTCGGGCAGGCGAGGGGCTCCTGCCAGCTCTCACACGTGGTTTCCTCGATTTTGGTGCCTGCCTGGCAGCGCCACACCGCTGGCTTGCCAGCCCATCCTCAGGGGACGGTGCCACCCCCAGGGCCCTGCAGCTGGTGTGCCCTGAACCCATTACATTGCAGGAGCCGGGCTAGGAGATAAGCACAGAGTAACCCTGGCAGGGCGATGCCCTCGTACGCCTGCAGACACCACATCCCCATCGCAGTGAGCGGCTCCTCGCACACGGCCAGGACTGGGTGCCCTGCCACGAAGCCTTCCTGGCTTTCTGTGCTCCCCTCTGCGTGGCTGAGGCTCTCCGTTTGCACGCTGTAACTTTACTCGACTTCCTGGAGCTCTTTTTAGCAGTGCTAGACCTTGCCAATTCCCCGCTCGGAGCTGTTTCCTTGGCAACTGAGATTTTTTTTTTTAAAAAGAGGCACGGGGATTTGGGAGGCAAGCACCAAAATGAGGGTAGAAGGATAAAACCGGGGATGAATCTTTGGGGATTTTATTGCTGCTCTTTTTTTATTTTTTATTCTGAACAGAGCATTGCTCACACGTGAGAGCTAGACCCTCCTCCCAGATAAATATTCAGAATGACTTCGCAGCGTCCCAGGCCATTAGAAATTCCCTTTCTTCTGAGCCTAATACTTCGTTTTTTTATATGGATTGAACTCGGAAACTTATTTTTGTTTCCAGAATCTGCAGAGTTCGTAGTGAGACAGCAGTCCAGACAGACGTATCGTAATCCATAAATGGGTTTAAAAGCATTCAGGAACTGGGCTGTGCTCTGGCACGGCTTCTCGTGCCGCAGCGATTCAGCGCGGGCTCTGCCACTTCCACTTCCACTCCGTGGGGAGCAGCTGACGGACACCGTGCACTCTGTCAGGCACTTGCTGATTTAGCTGAGCGTGTTTTCAGAGCACTCAGCTGCCCCTCCTGGGATTTTCTGCTTTCTTGACCGAGGGACCTGAAGGTCTCGGTGCCTGCTCCCGTGCCCAAAGCCCGGTGGGACGCGCACGGTGTGGCCGTGCCGAGGGCTCCCCAGGGTGTGCTTACAGCCTGGGAGAGGGGAAGAAGAGTTGGGGAAGGCCAAACCAGACTGCTACAATTTTTCTTAAGCAGCAAAGGTCCCTGCAGCATTATGGATTACTGATTTTCCCAGATTTTTTTGAGAAGAAGACAAAAACCGGAGGCCCAAAGTGATTTATTCTCTCCACACGTGCAGCTCAAAACCAGCTTCGTTGCCCTTGTTTGAAATGCCAGAAAAGAAACATTTTGGGCGCCAGGGCCACCTGCTCTGTCACACCCAGACGAATATTTTTGCCCTTGCATGGGCAGAGGACCCAATTGCAGCTTCCTTGTTCCCGTCCTTGTTCCTTCCTCTGCGGAGGCTGCAAGTTCCAGGTCCCCGCGGAGAAATGCAAAGTTGGCAGGAAATTTCCCCCCCTTCAAAGTCCCTCTCTGCCATTAGAGCAATGTTTGTAATGCAAACACCACCTCCTCCAAAGCACCAAAATCCCAGTGGGAAGCAGGAGCCCTGGCACACGCAGAGCTGGGAGAGCTGCCGGGAGCCACCTGGGGCCGTCCTCTGCTCCCACCAGGAGGGAGCCAGCGGGACACACGAGGGTGTAGTGCTCTGCAGCAGAAAACAGGATAAAAATGGTGAGAGACAGCAGCTGTAGCTTGGGTTTGCTTTAATGCTGTGTGTTGGAAGCCTGCACAATTGGATCAAGCATGTGTCCTCGTGCTGAGCATGGAAGTCCTCCCTCAAAGCTGGTGGAGATGGCAGGAGTTTGAGTTATGTGCAGGTTTACCATGTTGGGAAGGGCTTTTCCTTAACTTTGAGTTCCCCAGCTCATTGCGTGGGTGTTTTAATTAGTTATATGTGGGTCCTTGGTATCTAAGGACTCTCACATGGTGCACTTTCATGGAAACGATGACCAAATTATTCCCGAACAGACAGGCACTTCCCTGAGACCTAGGCAGGAAAAGAGCCCTAAATTGTACGTTTGAGCACAGGGCTGGGTGGTGCTGGTTTCGCCACGTGGTCGCAGTGTCAGGGCTTGGAAAGGCTGGATGGATCTCACACATTTCCCCAGCTGCCAGCCCAGGACACAGCAGTGGGGTAGCTCGCTCAGCTCGGTGCCGCAGGGAAGCACCGCGAGCTGCAGGAGCCTGCACACGGTCAGGTTTTCTGTTTCTTCTTTTTTTTTTTTCAGGAGTAAGGTTTTATGGTTCTGCTTTGAAGGAGGGGCGAAGGAAATAAAAGAGGAGCCATCTGAATTTCATTACTAGTATAAATACACGCTCGGTGACACAATCTCTGACCTGCAGCAGACAGGAAATCAAAACCAACAGTTCACCCAGATGCTCGCATCAGCCTAGTGGTTAGTAACAAGAAATGACATGAAAGCAACAGAAGATTGTCCACCCTGGTTTGGCTCATGTCGGGCACAGGGGCTGTTGCAGTTACCACTCCTGCAGAGAAGGCAGCTGGAGCCTTACTTGCAGCGTGCAGAGTCGCTGGAAAAGAGTTTCTGTCCCAAAAACCCTCATCGATTCTTGGCATTCGCGTCTGCGCGAAGAAATTTGCATCTGTTGAAGGGAACCTCTCTGAATCTAGGGCAGAATCCCATCTGTGCTGGGAATATTTTCCCTGCACTGCAGCTCCCGAGTGCCTATCCTGTGCTGGTTTCTCAGCCTCGTCGCAGACCGCCGTGGGCAGAACCGAGAGGCGCGGGGTGCGCGCTCCGCACGTCGCTGACGGGGGCTGTGCGAGGTCTCCGTCCTTCACTAGTTTTAGGAGCCTTGCCCCCGGTTGTTAGAGCTGACAAAACTCTCCAGATACGTAAACACGTTCTGAAATCGGAGGAGTCGATGCAGCAGACACCGAGGAAGCTTTTTTCTTCTCTCAGCGGCGTGATAGAGATCTAAGTGCTCTGCTTATTAAAATTTAAATGGAAATAATGTATGCAGTCTTCAGGAGTTTAGGGCTGAGATAAGTCATTATAGGAATGATCTGTGTGTGACTAGAAGTGGCTTTTAAATCTTTTTATTGCAGTGTTTTTCATACTTAGTGAAATGCGTATGGAGATGCGCCGGCACGGCGTGTTTCCACGCTCTCCCGCGAGCGTTTTCACACCTCCTGGTTCAGACTGGGTATGGGCTCCAAAGTAAACGTGGTCTTGCTTTTGTCACAGGAAGGGATGCAGCCCTTTTCCTGCTGTCCAGGGCAAATGCATGGCCTAGGTAAGCACAGAAAAAGCTCTGTATTTATGTCTGCCATTTCCCAGGCAGGTCAGGAGATTGCCACCTGAAGCTGCTGGGCTCTGCCCATCCCAGGCTCCTCGGAGGGAAAGCTGTGATTGCATCTGCATTACTTCTGCACATACTTTCGGTGTGTGGGTTGAAGGGAATGCCCCGTCACTTTGGAGGGAAAAGAGCTGCCCTAGGTTTTTCCCCGTCGCTTCTGGGAAAGCGTTTTGTTGCCGGGGATGACCGGAGGGAAGGGCCGGGAGGTGTGCGAGCACGGGAGCTGTCGGTGGGACTGCTGGCACGGCCGCAGAGCCCTGCAGCACACCGCTGGGGCTCCTTGCCCATCCGTGGTGCCACCACGAGCAGCAGACGAGGTGCCCAGGCACCCGGGGCGAGGTGCAGAGCCCGATAATCATCCTGCTGGCAGCTTGGAGAGAGCGGGGCGGCCCCACAGTGCCTTCCCTGACAGAGGAGGGAATGAGCAACAGGTTAAAACTGGAGCCGGGGGAGTTTTGCTTACCAAATGTGAAGCTGCCCACGTCTTGCCTGTGCTCGTCCTGTGTTCTCAGCTCTCTGCCTCCCCTGCGCTCCCTGCCGGGGTCCGCTCCCCAAAACTCGCTCCGAGTGCGCCCAGCGCTCCCCGTGGCTCTCAGAACTGGGGCAGCTTTCCTGCAGGCCTGAGAGCCTTCTGGAGTGCCCGTCAGCTCATTTATGCATTCATATATATGGAGAAAAAAAAAAAAAAAGCCGTTTGACTGAATTCTGCTTTGAATTTTGGGGTTTCTTTCATCTCGGCGCTCCTGGGAAATGAAAGCAGAGCGCAGGCACTGCTGCAGCCCGGGCACTGCGGCTGTGCGCCGCGCCGAGCTCCTCTCCCGTAGTCTGTTCCCACTTGTTCATGCATTTATGAGTATTTTTTACTGTTATTATTAATAATAATGAGGCTAATCATTGATTTTGAAAGCTACACCTTTTATTTAAACAAAACGAATAGCATGAATCAGACAGTAAGCGCATGGTAGAGTTGGCAGTGAGGAGGGCAGTCTCCCAGATGCACTCAAAATGTGGAGAGGAAAGAAGGTGAGAGGAAAGCAGTGGGGGGATCACTTCGAAGCCATATCTGGTGCTCCCTGGTGATAATCGGGAGCAGTGCTTCATGCAGGGTGTAGCAGACACCCCGGGATGTCCGTCCTGTAATCTGGATTACCTCCAGCAGATTTAATTACCTGGTTCTCGATGGGTTTTGCCTTTCGGAGCAGTGGTGCCGATGAGCTCTGGTTCTCGGAGCTTTCATCCCATCTGCTGCAGGCTGTGTGATGGCACGCAGGTCCCGTGGGACAGGAGATACCCAGGGCTCCTTCCCATCCCTCCCTGCCTGCGTTGATGCCGTTCTCTCTTGGCCCTTCCAGGCTGAAAAGCCCGACCTGTCCCTGGAAGCTGTCCCCGTCGTAGCTCACTGCTCGCCCTGCTTCTGAGGGTGTGCAGCTGTGCTGAGTAGCCCTGGGTACCAACACCGGTTCATCTAAACTCAGGTTTGGCACCTAATCACGGCTCGGCATGCCACACTCCTGAAGCTTTTCCCACTGCATCGTTTTCACATACCAAACACAAGAAGAGCTCCCGTGAGCGTTGTCCAGGCTGCAGCGGTGGCACTGGCAAGGGTGAGGGCAGCAGCACGTGTCTGAGGTAGCCTTGCTTGTGCTGATGGCTGTGTTTAATCCCACAGCCAAGTTTCACCTACAGATTTCATTTCCCTCCCCCAGCGGGGCTGCTCTTAGCACAACAGATGTCAGAATTCACAAACCTCTTAATCGTGGGTACGTCATGGTGTTTGCCTTTCTGCCTTTCTTTCCAGCAGATTTATGCTTTCTCCTCGGTTTTCAGGCCTGAATGTGATAGTTTGAATTGCAGAATGCTCACTGTGACCTCCTGGGGGCTTTGCCAGCCCCGCAGCCTGCCAGCCGATGCCCTTCCTGCTCTGTGACCACGGTGGCCAGGATATTTCAGAGCCACCTTGCCCCTCCAGGCCCCTGGGCTGGGGCTGGGGCCACGTGGGACAAGCCTTGGGCTGGGTCACTTTGCTCCTGCTCCACTGCAACACCCATTATAGATATATATATAAAATATATATATAATATATATCAATATAATTCTGTATTATTATTAGTGCATTGCTGTCAGGAGGCTTTCTGGACCGTAGCCATGATCTCGTTGTTTATTCAGCGCTGTGTATGACTGCAAGAACATGGGTGTATTCACGTGTCAGCCCTCTCCCTGTCTCCAGTTTCCCGTGCTCAGCTCCCAAAGCGTGTTTCGCCTTAAAGAAAATCCGCAGGGTCTCAGGAAGAGCTGAAATGTGGCTTTCATTTCCCGTGCCATGGAAATGACAGATTGCAAGGTTTCCCTCTGTCTTTATTCCATGCACTTATTTAATAGAATTGCAGGTTGATTTACCAGTGAGGGGTTACAATTAAAATAATTAATGCCTCTGTGCTGCGGGAAGTTCCTGAAGGCTGCGTTTTCCTGGGATCGTTTGGAGGGCTTTCAGAAAGCTCAGCTGCAGAGCAGAAGAGAGGCACCATTCTTAAACGAAATGCAACCAAAATTAATACGTTTGCTGATGCCTACAAGTGCTCAATTCCATTAAAGGTCCGTGTCTGCACCGGCAGAGCATAGACAGAAAAAATCCGGGATATTTCTGCTGTGGTAGAGCTGCGGATGAGAGCCTGCAGGTCCTGCTCCCTCTGCTCCTGCTGGTACCTGGCGCTGCTCAGTTCCTTCAGGGCCCGTTAGCCTCGTGTCCGGGCCTCCTGTGCTGCCAAATATCCATCCCCTGGCCTCTTTTCTGCTTTATTTGCATGCGTGTTGTCAGGTGGCCGTGTGCTCTGCAGCACGGAGAAATGTCTGTGTTTTCACCCAGCGGAGGGATGTTCCCGTTCCTTTCCTCTGACCACCTACAGTGGTCCCGTGACTGATGAAAGCTGTTTTTGTTTGCAGGTACAATACCTTGCCAAGCCGAAGAACGCTAAAAAATTCCAGATTAGTGAGTAAAAAAGACGATGTTCACGTCTGCATCATGTGCTTGCGTGCCATAATGAACTACCAGGTATTTCCCTTTGCATTCTTCTGCACCGCGTCACTTTTTGTTGGTGGGAGGGAAAGGTTAGTGGTGAAAGATGAAGGTAAAACTGCTGGGAAGGTTTAAATCCTTACTCATTCTTAGACAGCGCAGCGGGGAAGCCGTGCACAACACAGCCCTTGTCACAGCTGGCACATTAACACTGCCAGGTGTGTGAGCTGTGCTGGTGGTGATAGCAGCTCCTGGGAGCTCCAGGGTTTCTTTCCTCTAACAGGAAGGATGCAAGCAATGGTGCAGGTGTGGTACCAACTGATACCACACTCATAAAGCAATTCTGTTTTTGGGTTTGGAGAGCAGACCCCGCAGCACTCGCGCAGTAGCTGCATGCGGCAGTTGCTTGGTGGCAGCATGCCTGGGGAAGTGATCCTGGCAGCTGAAGTGCAAATTCCCCTTTGGAGAGTGAATGGCACACTGGGCTGTCAGAAATAAAAAGTGTTCGGAGGGGAGGAGCAGGCAGAGGGGGTGTCAGTGCTGCAGGAGCAGCTCCCGGACCCCTTTTTGTTGGCCAAACCGAGTACCTCCGACGTGTGGTGACAGAGCCGTTGTTAGTCACGGTGTGAGATGGAAATGTGCTGACTGCCTTGATAAAACTCAGCCCTGTTTTATTTGGCTTACAGCGTGGCGAGAGACTGCCAGATCTGGTCAGAGATACGTAATTTGTTGGGTTTTAAAAATAATGACTTCGGTTTCGAAGCTGAGACGGTTTTTTCCCCTTCTCTTTTCAGTACGGGTTCAATATGGTGATGTCGCACCCGCATGCTGTCAATGAAATTGCACTGAGCTTGAACAACAAGAATCCCAGGTAGGTGTGCGTGCTAGTGGGGAATTTACCAAGTAGGTAAGTTAAGAGGACGTGGAAAGGGGTTTTCATGGATACGTTTATGCACAAATCGGTAGCAAAAATCAGACCTCACTCTGAATCACATTCAGTCTGTGTTATGGTGGGAATAGAGGAGCAATTGCCATCAGCAGTAATGCCATCGGTTTCAGAAGCTGCTGACTCTTCAGCTGTATCTTTGCTGCTTGAGCTCTCCAACCCTGCTACTGTGCAAAGAAGACCCTACTGATTGTGAGCAGCTTCACATGGGATTTTCCTGAAGAAGCTAAATTTTCTTCAATAAACTTCAAGGAGGCCTCAGGTTTGAGTGTCCTTGAGAGAGAGTTTTGTTCTTGTCCTGCATCTGTACAGCACCTGACTCAGCATCAGGTGTTTCTTCAGCCACAGCCCCAATTTTGTGATCGCACAGTGGAGCTAATTGCTGCAGGGCCGTGTCCCCTCTCCTCCCCTCACACCCTGGTGGCCCTGGCAGCTGCTTCCAGCACGGCCTGGAGCTGCAGACCTCTTGCACCTCTAATGAAACCAGATCTGACATTCTGCTGCTTGCAAGGAGAGGTAAAGCTCGGGGATGTGACAGAACTAAGCAGCACCGTATGGAGAGAGCAGAGCTCCTTTCCGTAGGCTGTCCACTTGCCTTGCAGTGCTCTGCTTGAAGTTTGTCCTGGTGGAAGTAGGTGCTTCCTTCCTCACTTCTCTTTAGGCTTAAATCAGCAAGCCTGGGCACAGCGTAAATGGGAAGGGTATGGGAAGTTTATTGCTTTTATGGTTTTTTGTTGTCTTGAGCCTGGAAATCAGGTGATGGAGAGACAACTTAAGCTTTGGGTTCTGAAAGAGGTGAGTTGTTTAGGTTCCTGATTATTTAAAAAAAAAGCATTCAAATGTGGCTAAAACACCAGAAAGCCAATTTACCGTTATGCTGTTCAAAACCTAATTACTTTTTGTTTTAGCCCCATCATGATTTTAGAAGAAACCTGAGTTTTGGGTGCTTAGGGCTGGCTGAGATGTGCACAGAGGGAAGCAGCAGCTCCGAGTCGTGCTGTAGCAGTGTCCCCAACCACACTGCGGAGCTAAGTGCCATGAGAGCTGGCAGGCCAGGGGGAGGACAAATGTTGGGAGCAGTCAGAGGCTCCATCTCTTCTGTGTGTGCCCACAGGAGTGACACCAGCACGGTGGCACTGTCCTCTCCCTGTCCCCAGTTGCAGATGTGCCAGCAGCAGGCGGGTGAGGGCTCCAGGTGCTGTGGAGACCTGGGCATCCTCCTGGCCACGCTGTGCACACTCATCTCCGTGCCCTTTCCCTGCACACACAGCTCGTGGTCTGCCCTTGCAGAGGATGTTACTGATGAGCCATAGTGAGAGCTCCTCGAGCCTGTCTGAAAGAGCTTGGGTTTTCTTCTTGTGGCAGGAAAAAAAAATTGATGAGTAAGGATTGAAAGTGATCCATATAAAATTTCCTGGGAAAGTGAACATTTTATCTGGTTTCCAAAGATAACCTTGACACTTTGAAAGCCAAAAGGTATTTCTTTTTCTGTAACATCTGGTTTGAGTCAGTGCTTAAGCATGAGACTAATTTCATCTGTGTCTGCATGATTTTAATATCTGCTCATAGCTCATCGGGCCATAAGGTCCGGTTGGTGCTTTTGCCTTATGTGACCCCGGTAAGAAAGCACTGGGGCTTATTTATATTGGAGCTGCAGTGAGTCTGTTGCATGCTTTCCTCTCAGTAATTGATTGTCTTCTCCCCCTCATTGCTGTGCCTGTGTTAGCACTGCTGTCGGTCAGTTGCCCAGATTTCTGATTCAGGAGGGCAGAGATGCGCTGAGGCATCCTCTGCTCACATCAGTGTGCCACAGCTTACTTTTTGGGGGGGCCACGAGTCATACAAATTGTCACAGAGAGTAATTCAGATCTGTATGGGGAAATACAGATGTGAGTTAAAAGCACGTTCACCAAGAAGTGGACACAGGGGGAGCGGGCAGGCAGCTGGCTCCTGGCTATGTGCGGTGATCCTGCTGTGTCCCCAGCCGCCTCCTCGCCGACCCTGTGCAGGAGAGCTGCTGGGAGGGCCAGCTGTGGAGGGCTGACGTGCTCTGCCTTTACGGATTGATGTTCTGCCGTGGGTTTGCTTGGATTTCCACAAGTGCAGTTTGTGATTTAAATTTTTGCATGGTTTGGGAAGCATTAAAATGGGGGAGAGCTGCATGATCCCGGAGACTCAGAATACCCCGGATCAGACGATGCTCAGCATTATGCATCCTGCAGGTTTTCTCGTTTCAAGAGACTGAATGCAAACTACTGGATGCAAACTACTTCTCCCAGTGTCTGCACATCATTTGGCAAACAGGTAGAAGGTGCTCAGCACATGCTTGTCATTGATTGCCACGGTTTGGTTTCTTCGCAGGACAAAGGCCCTCGTCTTGGAACTCCTAGCCGCTGTGTGTCTCGTCAGAGGAGGGCATGAAATCATTCTGTCTGCGTTTGATAACTTCAAGGAGGTACGTTTTTCTGCTTTATCAGGATTTGATGGGCATATCTGCAGCTCTCGGTGTGTTAGCTTGAGCTTTCTCACTCATCTAAATTCCTTAGACTGAGGATTTTCCACTAACTGTAGATTTTCCAAAAATCACTTTGAGCTGCGTAGACAGCAGCGGTCATGCCATTGTTTTGTGCACTTTCATGTAAAAGAGCTGTGATCCCAACAAGGTGAGTCCAGTCTGAGAATTGCTTCCTTTACCTTGTGGTCAGTTGAGCTGTGCCCCAGAAATGGAGGGCTGATGGAGATTTGGAGAGCTTTACTCCAGTTCCTCTGTTTCTGAATGCTTTGGTGCGTTCTTAGATGAAATAACCAGGAATTGTGGATTCAGAGCCATTTACACAAGCCTTTGAAATGCAAAATTCCTGGTTTTACTATCAGCAAGAATTTTATTTGTGAAGGAATTCCAAAACCAAGCCTCTGTGATAAAACCCTGACTCCGCTGGAATTAATACGTTTTCTGCTTTGCTCAACTGGGGCAAAACTGCCATTCGTCTGCGTGTACGTTCGGGCGTAGCAGGTTTGCATACGGGGGTTAATGGGACTCGAGAACATTGTGTGAATGTTCAGAGTTACTGGTGTGGGAATCAAGCGCAAGAAAGCTGCTATTCTAGTTTATTTTGAATATTGGGTATATGTGTGGATGTATTATCAAAGAAAAAACGAATCTAGTCTTACCAGCTCAAAAATTGTTAAACTTGATGAGTCCCAGCTGGACTCTGCATAAACATGGAGCAGGTTTTAGCTCAGTGCCTAAGTGGGTTAATGCAGATGATCAGCGAGCCAAGCTGTTAGGTTTTTTACTTTTTGTGTTTTGGGAATTGTTTCTGGTGGAGAGATACCGATCTCTGATTTACATCCGCTGTAAACATCTGCATGTCGTGGAGCTCTACCATAGCTGCAGTGCTGAGGTTCCTGCCGGTACACAGAGCTGGAGCAAAAGGTTTGGAGTCATCTCCAGTGTGCTTCTCTTGTGGAAACCTCGGGTGTGCAAGACCAGACCTGTCCGAACTGTGAGCCTTGGTGTGTGTTGCCTAAGAAGAGAGCTGCTGGGAATGGCACGGCCACTGGCGAGGCTTCACCTGGGGTGAAGTTAAAGTCAGGCTGAGATGAATTTATGTGAAGAAAGCCTGACTCGTGGGTCACACCAGCAAAAGGGGCGGTCAGCGTGGCTTTGTGAAAGGTGACGGTGGAAGAGAGTGCAAATGAGATTGTTGTGAGAACACCTCTGTAATATCTGAGAAGGGCTTTAAAGAGGAGCAGCACGCAATGTGTGAAAGTGTGGTGTTGATACTCCAGCCTGAAATTCTCCGTGGCTTGTTACTGCCCTGTTAGAGAAGCAGCCTGACTCTTGAGGGAGGACAGCGTGGGGAATTGCAGATAAATCTGGCAGAAATGCCACTGGCTGGGATGCTCGGTGGGGCGCACTGGGCAGGCCCTGGTGCATGTCACAGGGGATGTCACATCTCCCATCACGTATTTATTCCCCTGCTGTTTGTGCTCGATGAAGCCATTTGTTCCGTGGACCTGCTGGATGTTGGGGGTGAAGCTGGTGAGCGAGGAGAGGGATTTTACCTAATTTCTGCTCTGTTTATCCAGTTACCCTGCCTATTCTTGCTCTCTACTGTTGTTTTCCACTTTCCTCCTGGGCAACTTTGGGTAATGGTTTCAAGCCTTTGTGTTTATCACTCATCCAGCTGGTCTGTGAGAAACCTCGGCGTTACCGACATGGAAAGCGTCCGGGGTTCCATTGCTAGCAGGATGATTCCACTTTAAATTACCGTAAGCTCAATGATATTTGTGTGGCTTCTCTGAGTATGCATGGCAGGGCCGCCTCAGCTTCCCTGTGGTTCTTTCATCAGACGCAGCATGCATATTTAGGACAGATTAGACTTGTTGAACTAGATCTCTGCCACCCTATCTCCTTGCCATAAAATAACTTCAAAAGAAACCTGAACTCCTGTCTAATGCTCTCCCTGTAATAAAGTCAGTAGAGAAAACAGGATATTTCGGACCAAATTCTGCTCTCATTTGCATCGGGGCGAACATCAAATATTTCATTAGGCTTTGAGCTTTGCTCTGATGTAAATGAGAACAGGATTTGGCTCTCAGGGTTTGCCCGAGCTAGCAAACCACAGCTGATCTGAATCTTGTCAGGAATTCTTTTTGAAAATGGCTTTTCACTTGAAAATGATGTTACAGGCCAGCTTTTTCTGGCTGAGGTTGGGATTTCAAATGGACGGTTTGTTTTCCCGAGGTGTCTCCTGAAAATTGTTCTCGCTCGCTTCCTTCACCTGCAACCCTTGGTCCCCCTGCAGCAGGCTCAGCACTGCGCACTGCAGCCAAGGCTCCTTGCTGCTTTTTCAGTGAATAATTAGGATAATGTTGAGCGGGTCACTTCTGCAGATGGAAATATATGGATGTCCTCAGGCCACCAAGAGCATGCAGCAACCAAGGAGCTGGAGAAGGCAGTGAACATTGCAGAACTCAACGGGGGAAAACCCAGAACTGCTGTTACCACCAGGGAACAGGGAGCGCGGGGTGGGGGCACGGAGAGGCAGGATTTTGTGCGAGGTGAGGAAGCCAGGCTTCACAGTCACACTGATTTTGGGAAAGGTGAGCCCCTGCTTCAATGCAGCGAGGGACAGAGCTGTTGGATACCTTCTTGTTGTGCCAGCAGGCAGGCAGCAGTCACAGCGCAGTCCTCGTCCCTATGGCACGGGACAAATTAGTTATTTTCGGGGAGACATCAGTGTTGGTTTCTCATCTGTCTTTGTGCTTCCCCTTTGTGTTCTCTGCGGTGCTGACAGCAGCTGAGGATAAGCAGGAGATGGGGAAGGCTGACCTCGTGGTGCTTCCTGCAGCCTGCTCTGTGCTTTGGGAACTGTTCCCTAGCGGCAGGACAGCAACCTCCACCCTCTGAGGTCCCTCCTGCCTTCGGTCCCTCCTGCCAGGCCAGTGCAGGTGCTGGGAGAATCGTTCCCAGTTTCCAGGCCAAATTTATCTCATCAGAAAGTGGCACCGGGTGTGCTCGGGGCCGCTTGTGCTCTGTGTGTCCAAAGCTTCCTTTTTCTGTAGGATGCTTGGCTGAATTCTGCTGCACTTAGGGGAAATAACGGGGAGTTCTGTGCCACACCAACCCCACGTGGATAGCCAGGGGCGTTTGCTGTCTCCTTATCTGTCTGGTAGTTTCTGGCCCTTTGCCGGTTCTGTTCGCAGCCACCGCTTATTCCCAGCCTCTCGTGCTGGAGGAAAATGCTGCTTGAAAGGGGCAGTGGCAGCTTTGGCTGGACGAGCTATTCAGCACTGCCCCGACCCCTGCATTTACCCACTTGCAACCGGGCTTCCTTAGCAATATTCCCAGGTCCTTTGTGCTTGTTTCCATGGATTTGTGAGAACTGGCTACCGGGTTTTATCCGAGTTGCCTGGGATTTGCGTTACAGGATGAGCAAATGCACTTTAGCAGAATGCCAGGGGGAGAAAATGAGAGTAAAGTGAGCCTCAAGACAAGCCGGTGGGAGCCGCGGGGGTCACAGAGCAGATGCTGGGAGCCTGTGCCCCATTTACATTGACGCAGGCGGAGTGCACCACTGCAAAACAAGATATATTTTCCTAACGCCTCTTCAGAGCAGTTAATTCATTTTAATAGTGTGACTGTATGTGTGGATACACAGAGAATTAAGCTGCTGTCTTTTCCTGCCAACAGTAAACCCTTTGTTTTACCAGCATTTCGTGGCATACTGCTTCTTGAAGCAGGCGTGCTGCTCCGGGGTCACGGAGGCGGCGGTGCACTGGGATTTGGGCTCCTCGTGGTCCCGGTGAGTCTGTGCTGTGGCATCGTCCTGACAGTGGGCCATCACCAGGGGCTTGCTGCGGGCAGCTGCAGCCCTGCAGGAGGGTTCTGCTGGCCCGGGCACCGTGCTTTTGCTGGGCTCACTGCAACGGTACGTGGTGGTGCCCAGATGGCAACCACGGCTCCGGATCCTCAGGGCCAGTTCCGAGCTGGGCTGAGGGCTGCTGCTGCTCCACCGTGCAATTTTGGAAGGTTGTGTGCTCCCAGCAGAAATCCCATAACACTTTACCCATTGTATATCCATATTTATATACATACATACACATATATGTGCATATATAAGATATACACCCTAGTCTGCTGGGCTATGTAGAAGGACCTAGTGCTTGCAGAGCAGGCTGCTGGAGAAATCTGGTGAGATCGGCCAGAAATAGAACCAGCAAAAAAGTTCTTGTTAAACACAACTAAATAAAAACTCATTGAGGCTATGAATGCAAAAAGCTGTTTTCCAGCTCGTCTTGGCCTTGCTTCATTTTTATTTTTATTTTTATTTTGCAGCATTTCTAATTAGCTGTTTAATTTGCATTCTTCATAAGCTTTTTATTTACCAAAAGTGTAGTAGCCAATGAATGAACAACTGCAGGAAGTTTACTTGGTGAAAAAAGTCCGAGCCCAACAGCTCTCATGTATTGCACCCTGAAAACAGTTACAAAGACGACTTTTTTTTTTTCCAAATACTAGTTTCTTCAGTTTTTCTGAAGATCTGAAAATGGCAGTTTTGGAATATACTTTTCAGCGTTCTGAACTGGCATTTTAAGGAGAAAAATCTTAGATTCAGCTTTTTGTTAACCTCCATTTTGAACGTCGACTTTACTTAAATAACAGCTCACTGTTTCTGAGAAAAGACCAGAGGGCTCTACCACTCTTTTTTTTTTTAATAAGCATAATTGTAGTTTTAAACCAAACCAAGGAGGCAGAAGAATTGACTGCAATCTGGTGCGAGACAGAAAGCCAGCCAGAACTAATCCTGGCTCTCTGCAGGAAACACTTCCTGACTTTGGCTCTAACCCAGCAAAGCAGTTAAATTGCTTATTATATAAGCATCTACCAAAGTAAGGGAATTCAGCAAGGTGAGTGTATGTGCATGTGCTTCTCCATATGGGAAATAATTTTCGAGCTTTAAAATAAAACAAGAATAGAGGTGCTTTTTCTAAGATGAACCGTATTTCTCAGAAGGCCACCTGATTTTGCTCTGAGACAAGAGGAAATGCCGAAAATCCACTTGGAATTCAGCTAATCCAGGAGACTTTTGGGGAGCTCCTCGTTTTGTGGTTATCCCAGCATCTGAACTTTGCTGTCTGCTCGCCGAGAAGACTCAGCGTAGCTCCCTGCAGGTCTGGGGGTGAGGAAGGAGCAGGGTGCTGGATGCTGGCTCTCCCTCTCACTTTAACACCAGTTTAATTGACTTATCTGTTCGCTGCTCTGCCACAGGTGAGCAGAATTCAGTCCCATCGCACATCGTGTACTCAGGACAGCGATGCCAGGCTGTAACAGCAGGATTCATTTGGGTTGCTGTGCGGCGAGCTGGAAAGCCGAGGCATGGCAAATGGACCTCTTTGTTTACCTCCGGCAGTTTTCACTCCGGCGGCGTGAGACAATATTGTTCAGCCCCAACTTTTCACAATAGCGAATTCAGAGTCAGATTTCTCTATTTGAATAATGAGTGACAGCGCTGAAAACAGCAGAGCCGGGTTATTCTTACAGGCCATTATAATAACTCAGGGCTAGAAGAAACAGTTTGCAAGCGCTGGAAAATGTAAACACATTTGTTGTCTTTTCTACTGCAGCAGTATTTTCAGAGTGCCTTAACCCTGCTGGTAGAGAAGTAAGAGGTATTTTAACCTAGTAAGTATTAAGTAACTGTTTACTTAACCAGTAACTTATGAGAAAATTGATTTTTTGTTCTTCAGCGAACTGCAAAAATGTCAGCGTGATCAGTCAAAACAAAGTGTTCCTGTTGAGCGCTGCCGGCCCGTGGTGGGATCTGCTGACCACAGTGGGCTGTTGTGGGGGAGAGAAAGCCAGCATTGTGCCGCCGGGACAAAGGAGCACAGACAGGAGGAAAGGTTTACAAAGGGTCGCATGGATTTTTGGGTTGCACATATCCATCAGGCTGCTTATAACACCGCACCCGGTATGGGCTGCATTTGTGTGCTTAAAACAAGCTTTGGGCACCACGTGGTTGGATGGTCACTTTATGTTTTGCACTGGCAGATGGTGGTGCTGTGTTGCAAAGCCTCTGCTGAGGTTTATGTGTTTCAAATTCAGCCCTTTAGTAAGAAGAGACTCGCACCGGGGTGGCTGCAGCAGGCAGCTCCAGGGCTGCATGGGCTCCGCGTCTCAGGCGTGCGAGCATCGGTCCTCCAGATGTGGAGGAGGCAGAGATCTGGCAGCTGGGGCTCACAGTGTGCAATTTGCGCTGTTGGCCAACAAAGCTGCAGCTCCAGAGCCTGAAAATCCGGCGTGTGTGCCCTGCCATCTCCACATGGAGCTCGCTGCGTTGGCTGGTGGTGGGGTTTGGTCGCAAGCTCGGTTCCCCAGGTGATGCTTCGTGTCGTTAGATAATGACCTGGGGCAGGAGGACGATGTGCTTCGCTCAGCATGGGTTTTCCCTTTGGCTGACACTGCTCATGAAAACATGGCCCTTTTTTCAAAATAGCCTTGCTGCCATGTGCTGCCTGCCCCGGCTGCCTTTCTCCAAAGGCCACCTGAGTGGGAGCATCGCGAGCGCTGCCGCTTTTGAACTTTGCTCCTGGGTGGTCTGGATGTGAACTGCGCGACCTGCCAGCACTGCCAGGTGGACAGGGGTGCAATCCTCACAACATTTTTCAGAACAGAGCCTTCTGCTTCCTTACAGCGCTGCCTTGTGCCTTTGTAACGCATCCGCAAAGGGCTCACCTCGTTAGCACCCGGAGAAGGGACCCTCCGTGGGTGGCTCTCCATAAAGCCACATTGTTCTTCCAGAATGACGTGGGCTTAATGCAACCTAAAAAGACTTTTTTCGCAACCTAAGTAGAGACAGAGGCTTATTATAGCTGCGGTAACCCATTTAATCTTTCTTCTTACATAGAATAATGCTAATAAAAGAAAGATCCGTCTCTCTTAGTCCCAGCCGTACTTCCAATGCAAATGACAGACCTTGGAAATTTATTCAAATATAAATGGCAACATATGGTTTTATGCGGTGGGATTTGATTTCAGCGTTCGCCTTGGATTCGGGCCAATCTTCAGGCTGCAGGCTTCATCTACAGTTTCGCTCTCTTTAATCTTCCGGGATAAATTATATCATTTCACGAAAGGCAGCTCGCTGTCTCTCTTGAAGCACACATGTTCCCAGCCCTGACTCATCTGATGACAGTGTGAAATATCTGCAAGCAGCCGCTGAAAGCCACAGGTTGTTGGTGCTCTTCCTATTGCTAGCAGCTGCCGAAGCCAGCCAGCCGGGGCTGCTGGGTTCCCATCGTTGGCAATTGTCTGCCGGGCTTCTGTCACCTCAAGTTGCTCCCCGATTTAATTCGGCAACCCCTAATGGGGGGTGGTTGTTTATGTCAGCTTCTCTCAGCCATGCGGAACGGTTTGCATTAGATTGCCCAAAATCAGTCCTTCTGGCTTGTGTTGTTGAGTGATCCTACGTGCCATTGTCATGTTTATTTCCACGGTACCTGCTCTGGTTTAAGTCCTCCCATTTTGTCTGAAGTGGCTGCGGGAGAGGTGTGATGGTTTGAGGAGCTCAAACCTGAGCTGAACCTATTTCTCCTTTTGTCATGTTGACTCCAACTGTTTTTTGGGAAAGGGAGAGTACGAAGAGTGTAGGGAGGGCTTGCTGTTGGTTGCATTGAAATACCATGCCGGAAAAAAATGGGCTTGGAGAATATGGAAGGGATGAGCACAGCTAAGCAGCCTGTGGTGCAAATCAAGGAGAGGCTTCTTCGGGTTTGGTTTGAGAGGGGATTGGATCAGGCCCAGTGTGTGCCTCTGAAATGAAATTACATTGGCAGGCTGCTGCTGCCTTTGATCTTTACAGTGCAAGTGGGTCCCTGACGCCCTGCCAGATCCTGGTTTTGGCTCTTCCCGGGGGAAGTGAGTCTCTTCACAGCGACTCATCCCTTCTCCTCCTGAAGGGCGTGCTGCCTCTGCCTGGAAGCATACGTGGCCCAGGGAGGTGTGCACGAAGCAGCAGCAGCAGCCGGCCCCTTCCCGGGCAGCAAGGAGTGAGTCTGATGGCCCTCGGTAAGAGGGTGCTCAGCAGGGTGCTCACAGTAAGTCCCTGAGGTAGGTCGTGGTGCTGCACGGTCATTGAAGATGAGTTTCGTGGCGCAGAAACCATCCCTGGTTCTGCAGGCAAAAAGTGCTACGGAGATGCTCTGGTCCCTGCCGGAGAGCACTCATTTGAGCTCTTGCTCTTAAATGCACACTGGTGCAGCCAGATGCTCCTGATGATCTCTGTATCTTCCCAAGGGTGCTTCTGGCCGTTTTGGAGTTGAGTTTGGACATCTGGTGGCTTTGCAGAGCCTAAGTCTCTGAAGTGAGGCCAGCTCTTGTGCCACCACCATCTGCAAAGCACAGCGTGCTGCGGGGCAGGAGCAGGAACTCACTCGTTTGCCCTCGCTTTTGGTTAGAAACATTTTGGAGCTGCCCTAACTCTCCGTATACAGTGTTTGGGCTTTGATCTCCCACCAGAAGATGATTCCTGGAAGGCCTCGTGAAGATTACCATGAAGAAAACCCTGGGGTTAGACGGCAGATTTACAGCCTGAAGCTGATTGACCGGTGTCTCTCCAAACTCACCCGTCCTTCCCATGTCCCAGGGCCCTCCTCTGCTAAGCAGGGACAGCTCGTGCATCCTTCTCCCACTGCACAGCTGCGAGTCACACAGCACAGCAAGACTTGCTGCATCCAAGTGGGTCTCTCTCAGCTCTGTTTTACTGTATTTTGGACCTTAACGTGTGTTTTACAGGCAGAGTAGGAGCATTCAGTGCTTCAAAACCCCTTCTGTGATGTAGGCTGCACAGAGAGCTGAGTCCTTTGGGTCTACGATTGTGATAATTTGCCTGACCACCAAGCACAGTCTGTTTGTCACAAGGGTGCAGGCTTTGTCACTGAGGTATTTCTTCTGTTTTCTGAGTTTTTAAGGTTTAGCTGGAAACACGCTGCATTTTAAACACCATTTTAGCCAGTGCTGGTTCCACCTTCGGCACCCTGCCACCAGATGCGTGTGGTTGCTGAGCCAGCACCGAGCCCATGAGCTGCAAGCTGTGGGACTGTGGCTGTGAATATCGGTGGTGGTGTTATCAAACAGCCCATCATAACCACTGCCACTGGCCTCGTACAGAGATCCAGCGACAGGCATCCTATTGACGTCAGGTGCAGACCACAGATACATGAATAATAACCCAGTTACGACAATTTTGTATGGGAATGACAGAAGATGTGTGATATACACTGCAGATAGATTTCATTCGGTCGCAACAGACAGCAGAAAGCATGGAGAGAGAGCGCCCAGCAGCACACCACGGGCAGTGCTTTGCAAATCCGACCATCAGCTTGGTTTAGGTCCCATTAAACCATCCAAAACCTCCCGCTGACCTCAGCGAGGTCTGCTCGGTGCCTTCGTTGTGGAGTTCCCAAAGAAGCACCCAGTGCTCCCGCCAATCCTAATTACCATTCATTGGCTAATTTCACACAAATGCTGCAGGATGAGCTGGCTCTCGAGGGAAGCAGCAGCTGATGTTCTCCGATCTGGGACGGGGAGCTGCGGTGGTAGCTGCCGGAGTTCCTGCTTTGTGAAGTGGCTGGCTCCTGGGGTTGTAATCACGGGGATGCATCTGTGTCCTCACAGCAGCAGCAGCCAGCACTCCCCAGATGTTCGCCTGAAGCCTGGTTAAGAAAGGAAGAAGCCTCTTGGGCTCACCAAGGGGTTTGTGCTTCAGACAAAAGGAGGGCAGCAGTGCCCACCCCACGGTCCCTGTCACTTGGCAGCACGTTTAGCATTTTGTGAGTTTGTTGGGAGTCGCTCAGATCATTTGCCTGCTGAGAGAACTAGGACTCAACCAGAGAAGCTATGGGGGAGCGATAAGAGTTAAGCAATACACTGAGACCTACTTTATCTGAGATCTTATTTCTCCCTCAAGTTGGACGTGTTTCCTGCCAGCACCCCTGTATTACAGCTCTGTAATTCCGAGCAGCTGATCGTTGTGCTGATGCATTTCGCTCCTCATTTAGCCTGTGATAATTTTCCTTTTTTCCTCTCTGTAATTTGGTCTTCTTCCTAATTACATTATGTTACAGTGGAAAACCAATTCTGAACTGTAAGAGAGGCCAAGTCTTCCTGTGGCATAGCCTGGTGTAACTCTGTTGTAACACTTATACAAGCAGAGCAGTGGGTATCCCTAAATTTTTAGGGGGAAAAGAGCTCTGAAGAGTTACATTATAATTGGAGCACACGTGTTGGTTGACCTGTGAATCTACAGCTGGATTTGTCATGAAGAATATTTGTAACAAGAGAGGGAACGTGGACAGAGAGAGGTTTTGAGCAAGCACAGAAGCTGCTTTTTAAACGTTTTTAATACTCTTTCTTGCAAAATGCAGTTTAATGTACACGTGGTGATTCTTTTCTAGGTGTGTGGAGAGAAACAGCGCTTTGAGAAGCTGATGGAGCACTTCCGAAATGAAGACAACAATATAGACTTCATGGTGAGCACTCTTCATTATCAGCAACCTTGGGTTTCCCTACTTACTGTGTCTGTTCCTGCTGTCACACGCAGCAGTGCCATGTGTATGATCCTTGGCCTAAAATTACCATAGTGCAATTTTTTAATATTCTAAACCGCATAGTATAACTCTCATATTTTTTTTTAGTTTCAGTTGACTTCAATAAATGTCTCCTACAATACAAAAGGCAGTAGGAAAGTAGCCTTTGGTTGCGTGTGCTACTTCTATGTGGCAGGATAGCAGCATCTGCAACATCAAGATGCATATTCTGTACATGTGCCAACATCCTCAAAATCACAGACAGGGAAGTGTGGGAGCGACTCAGTGCAGCTGCTGTCTGTCCTTATCTGCAGATAAAAATAGCAGTAGTTTTCACCACATCGGTTCCTCAATGTGCATGGGTATGATTATTCACCAAATCCACTTCCCCTGGAGCACAGCAGAAAACAGCAAGAGAGGAAGATCTTACTGGCACCCACAGATGCCAACACCAGCTTGCACGTTGGAAACACGTGAAAGACAGAGGGACGTGGCAAGGATGAGCTGGCTGGTTACGTATTTGATATAAAAAAATACTTCTGTATCTATTTCTTTAAAGCCTGTGGCAAGCGGGCGGTCATTTTGGTTGGAAGTTCTATTTTTAATTACAAAACAAACGCAGTTCAGATACGGTTGGTGCAGTCTCCCTTGCACTACTTATGCCCAGTGCCTGGAATATGACATGATCCCATTTGTAGGTGAAAGAAGAGCAGGAGAGTTTCCCACCTGGTCACATTGGCCGTTCTGTAGGGTCACTGTGAAGCGTGTGTGACACTTTATACCATTCTAGTGCAGAGCTTCATGTTAAAGACCTCTTCCTGCCAGGAATTAGGCATTAAACCAGCTGGTGGGGTGTTTCCTACTGGCGTTGAAGACCCCAGTGTCAGTGACTTGCAACCAACAGGGCCAGGTTTGCACCCACGAGGTGGTGGCAGAATCAAAAGGAAGCAGTGTGAGCAAGATAGGATGACCTTTTCCTCATGGTTTATGAAAAAAAAAAAAAAGTGTTATAGTGATCCCTGCAATTTTACTAAAGTTAGCAAGCTGCTCCCAGTAACTCTGTGACATGTTACAGTTGGGTTTGCTCCTTCTTATTGCAGTCCCAGTAAGGACATGTTGCTAGTCACAGTATACATTAAGTGTTCTCAGATGTGCGTACAGTTCAGCCTGTAATTTAACAGAAAGATTTGTTAGTCCCAAGCACCCAACTCCTGAATGTTTCTGCTGTGCTCCCCGGGAAGGGTGATGGTATTTGGGGAGCAGGAGAGCAGCGCAGCGTAGTGCAGCCTGCACCTTGCTGTGAGCTACAGGATTTGTCCCCTTTACTGGAAACAATCATCCCTCATCGTTATTTAAGATAAGAAATGGTGTATTGCGAGGTTGGAACAGGGAATGTACCTGTCAGCATGTCTGTACAGGCCCGGTGAGCTGTGAATATTCAGCATCCAACTGGGCAGCCTGTTTCAGCTGTGAGAACATTCCCTGGTCCTCTCAGGTTGAATGTAGTGCTTGAAAGAGGATAAATAGAGATTTTTTTCAGAACTTGCCCAACTACTAATAAAGTCTGCGTCTTTGGGTTGCTTCCATTGACTGAGGGCTTGAATATATGACAAGCCTAGAGCTAGAGGAGGGAGCTCATGACAAATGATTTGGCAGATCTGCTCGTTCCTGTCACCATCTGGCCCTAACGCGCTCCACATGCTGCTGCGAGCAATAGCTGAGAAATGTGCCTGGGGGCGAGCAGGGGGCTCGGGGCTGCCAGAGAGGTGCAGAGCCGAGGAACCAAGGTGCGGAGCTGAGATGTGGAGCTGTGCAGCCGTTCCTTTCTGCAGGATGGGGTGAAATGGCTCCAGGATGTAACGTTAAGGCTCGGGTAATTCAAGTAGTTGTAAGGAGTGAAGATAAACAGAGAGCTATTCCTGCAGGACCTGGCTTTCGGGCTGCCCTAGATGGAGAAGACAAGAGTTGTCTGGGAAGCTGGAGCTGAAAGGGGCTGCAGTTAATTGCGTGGATCTAATGGGAGGAAAGAACAACAAAAAGGCAAAAGTATTTTAGAGAAGGTTCCTGTTGTTGACATTGACTTACTTCATTTTAAAAGCAACTTTCTTAGATTAATTTTCTTTGACTTGATAAATTCCTTAGTTGTGTATGTAAGGATCTGAGAAAGGAAATGAGAATTTGGCCCTAATGTTCTAAGAGCCAAAGCAAGTATAACAAAAGCGCTTTTGAAATAAGGAAATTTGGCTCTGAGTGATTTGACAGGACAGCAGTGTTCAGCTGGCCAAGGCCGGCACCGGCCCTAGGAGGAACCAGAGTTCACCACAGAAACTGGAAGGAGTCCTCTGCCATGCAGGGAGTCAAAACCAACTGCACGAGCAGGGTTGTTTGGTAAGAAATGGGTGCACGTTGAGTGGCAGGGGTGAGACACCCCAGGAGCTTGTGTTCCTGTGGTTCCTGATGGCCCCAAAGCTAGCTCAGGTTGGGAGAATGGGCATCCCGGTCCCAAACCTGTTGTCAAAGGCCACCATACAACAGACACTTGTCCACTAGTTTATTCTTTGGGCCTTGACACAGAGAACTGGCCACTTTCCAGCAGCAAACTGGAAATCCAGAGGGCAGCCTTCAGTTCTGTCTTCCCACAAAGCAGCCCAGAGACATGGAGTCGCCTGGAGGCTTAGCTTCATTCTAGAAACCTAGGAGCTACCTCAGTCAATGCTGGGAACGTGGTGTTACTCCTGTCACAGTGTCTCCAGCAGGACTGGCTTATGGCCTAGAGGGACACGTCAAGGACGAGGCGAACCCTCTCAGAGCAGCTCAGGGAGCGACGCAGAGGTGGTCACCCAAGAGCTGAAAGAGCAAGGGATGTGCAGAGTGGGATTTGGCTGTGCCTTATGTTCCCGTAAAAAGCAAACCTTTGTGGGGTTCCTGGCCCGATTCCTGCCCTTCTGCAGGCGGCTTGCCCTGCTGCTCCTAGGGCTCACGGCCCCCTTCACTCCAGGGCCTTTGTCTTGTCTGTGCTGTGCTCGGACGTGGTGGCGTGCCAGCTCCTATGGTCTGGGCCCTTGCTCAGTTACCAAACCACAGATTTTAAAACACGCTTTCTGCAAATAACAAAGCACCTTTTGTAAAGTCCCCCTTTCCAACTTACGGGTTCCAGTTGAAAAATTAATCTCACTTTTAAAGGCAGTTTTGGAACAGGGCATTGTTTTCTTAAGCACTTGTGTGCTTGTGTGATGTCTCGCAGTGCGAGCTGGCACGGCAAGCCAACCAGCGTGCAATAAAGGTAGGCTCCACAGACATGACTTAATTGCTGGAATCCGTGTTTCCCTTTATCACAACAGACAAACAAGCTGATGGGGAAAAAAAAAAAAAAAAGCTGCAGAACAGCAAATCACAGTTTCCCTTGGCAGCAGCCGTAACGAAGTGCGGTCACTGGCGCTGTGTGCCCTGCCGTGCTGACCCGTGATGGTTCCTCTTGCAGGTGGCCTGCATGCAGTTCATCAACATCGTGGTCCACTCGGTGGAGGACATGAACTTCCGAGTCCACCTGCAGTATGAATTTACAAAACTGGGCCTGGACGAGTACTTGGACGTGAGTATGGGCAGGTTCCTGGCGCTCACCAGACGGGTGAGCGTATTTGCAGCGTGGGGCTGCTGGCACGTGTGGGCTTTGCTCAGAGAGCTGGGCTGCTCCTGCCTGTGCCCTGAGGGCAGCAGGGAGGCAGTATGAGGAGGCCAAGCCTCCTGCTGCCCCAAACGTGCTGCCACCGACAGCTTTCAGGAGGGCAGCACAGGGCGGCCCCACAGCCTGTGCTGAAACCGCCGTGCTTCGGGGGCTGACAGGGCTGCGGCCTGGAGCCACCCTGCTGCGAGGGGAGAAAAACCCACTGCTGCGAGCTGGAATTACAGACCGGGAGCTAAATTGGTAGCTTCGTCTGATAACAAGGCGAGGATGAACCACAGCCGCTCTCTGTGGCAGTGGCGTGGCCCTGCATGGTGCAGGCCGCACTCTGACCTTCGGCCTCAGGCTGTGAGCACCGTGCCTGGAGGCACTCGCTGCGTGGAGATGGTAGGGACGGGCACTGCCTCAGGGTCTGCCATAATTGTACACACTGGTACCAGCATGGCACTGTCTGGGGTCCAGGGCTGCCCCAAATACTAGAGTATCCTCAGAAACAGGCAGAATGGTTGAAACTGCGCTCTGATGTTTTCTTTTGAGATAAAATGAGCTCATTTTGAATGTGGCAAGCCAGCCCAACACGAGGTGAGTGAAGACAAGGGGAGGGTTCGCTCTGGGCCATGAGGCTGCTTTGTGCCTGGCCACGAGTGCTGGCTTCACCTCTCCGTGCTGGCTGCAGGGCTGGGGCATGGGGGAGAGCAGTGGTACCCTCTGTAGTAACAGAAGATGAGACAATGCTCATTTTTATTTGAAAGTTCTGGATGTTTGGTCTTCAGAAATGACTGTTTCTCAATTTTGACCCCGGCTAATGTTAAAAAGCAGAGTGTTGTTAAAATGTTAAAATTCCTGAATGTTGGAAGTGGCCAGGCTCCCACTGTTCTCCCTCCCCTTTTCACTGTGTGCAATTATCTTGCTTCAAATCGCTGCCTGTGCTGAGTGACGGCTTTTTATTTTGGGGTTTACAGAAATTGAAACACACGGAGAGCGACAAACTGCAGGTGCAAATTCAAGCTTACCTGGATAACGTTTTCGACGTGGGAGCATTACTGGAGGACGCTGAAACCAAGAATGCAGCCCTGGAAAGAGTTGAAGAACTGGAAGAAAATATTTCCCATGTTAGTACAAAACTGAAGTCACTTTTTGGAGTGGTGCAGAGCCTGCTCTGCACAGGGGCTCTGGTATTGCCCCTTTCTTTCAGGAGGTGGACATAAAAGCATAGCAGGGGCTAGAACCTTTGGGGTGAGGAGCACTAATTTAAAGGAAGCCTGTGGGCTACTGTGCTTTCTTTATGGGGGATGAAAAGATATTTGGCAAATGAAGGAATTCTGGAAGTCTCAGGCAGGTGAACTTCCTGGGTGCTTCCATGGTGCATTTTGAACCTCATATGCTGCATATTTTAGTGGTGGGCCGAGGGGGGAATTGTCTCCACATGGAGTTGCTGAGCAGAGAGGCACTGGGCACACAGAGGGACTGCAAAGCGTTGTTGTGAGCTGGGGAAGCTAATTTATGTAGAAACTGCAAATTCCATAGCAAATTCTCAGTACCAGTAAATAGAACAGATAAAGATCTCTGACTGTAAAAACACAGCGAAAGCTCTGTGTGGCTTCCAGCACTCACAGCAAGGATGTGTGAATGGGGGCAGGCAGGTGGAGTGAGACCACTGCCGTGGGGCTCCTGCTGAATCCCTGGGGCAGGGCCGTGTCCCGTGCTGGAGGAGGGTGGGTGCAGAGCAGATAGGTGCTCTGATGCCTTAAAGGAAGCAAGGGCTTAGTAATATAGACTGAAAAACAGCAGCGTGCAGATATTTGGTGTTTGCTCATGACTTTTCTGTCCCATCTCTTCTTGGTGTCAGTCACTTCAGTCCAGAAACTGTGGCTTGGCTGTTTTATATTAAATAAAAGTGTTTTCCATACTTTAAGAAAGGGTTATTCTACTACCAGTCCTATGTGGCCATCACTTAGAATAAATATGTTAAAAAAACCCTTCCCGTGCAGTATCTGCCACTCTTGAGGTGCTCTTCTGCTTGAGAAAAATGATGTGGTGGAAATGGCACGGGTTGCTTCGCAGATCTCCTTTCCACTGTTTAGAAACTTAATGGTTTACCTTGGTGGCAAAATATTAAGGGCTGACTTCTGATCTCCTGTTACATAAACTAGACTAATCCCAGGAGTATGGACATAATTTTCTGTTATGTGTTGACAGAAAAATTAATAATAGAATTGCAAATTTTAATTTCAAAAATGCAGCGAGCAGTACAGCCTTCCCCAACCTTGCCTGAATTGGAGTGATTAGTGGTAATGGAAAAAAGCCAGCACGAACTTCATGGCTTTCAGACCCCTTGGTAAAAAATAAAAATAAATCAAGACCATGGGAAAGAGCAAACTCTCAATAATTACTAATTAAATTAGCTCAGTCGTGAGAGGAGATATTTACATGTCCCAGCACTTCGGCATCTATTGGCTTTACAACAGTGCCACTGTAGGACTGTGGGGTTCTTTGGGTTTCAGATAAACTTGGTGTGTAAACTAAATAATTGCATTTTAAGTTCTTTATTGTAGAGTAGACTCTCTAACTGGACAGGCTCGTGACTGCAGTCCAGCCAGGCTGCCAGCTAGTCAGAGCTGAGGGGCAATGTTCACCATCTGCCCTTGGTGCCACCTGCCTCCTCCATGCAGGACCCCTTACTCTTTCCAGCAAGTGTTGCTGACATTTTGCTTGAGAAAGCTACTGTTACTTATATAATTCATTTCTCTGTTGTACAATAGTTATCTGAAAAACTCCAAGATACGGAGAATGAAGCTATGGCAAAGATTGTGGAACTGGAAAAACAGCTCATGCAAAGAAACAAAGAACTGGATGTGATTCGGGTAAGTGCGATAGGAGGGCTCTGGCTGATGCCACGTCTCAGCGGAGGGATCTGCTGTGCATTTCTTGTCTGGGAGGTAATGACTGTTGTAATGGGTTGAGCAATTTCCGTCAGCTTTCTAATTTGGAACCTAGAACAGATTTCAAGTAGATTTATTTGTCTGTGCTCTCAGAGATGGACATTTAACGCTCTGAGTGTGCCAGCAAAAGACAAGCACATCCTATTGCACAGGTCTGTAGCGTTGCTGGTTGAGTTCTGCACATGTGGTTGGCTCCAGAGGGGGGTTTGAGGTGGAACTGGAGTCTTTGAGACTCAGGTAGCACAGCATCAAGCACAGCATCAAGCACAGCCTGCTTTCTGTGCACAATCCAGACTTTTTGATCAGGAGGGGAGACGCCTTATGGGTCAATATCTGCTCATAAACAGAGCAACCAGCAAGGCATCAGATACCCTGAGTTAAAATCAAGGTAGAGCACATCTGTGCATAGGACACAGTACTGCACACAGCCTTACCTCTAGTGTGGGAAAAACAAAAAGGAGGCCTTCCTCCCCAATGAAAATGTATGGTTTGTGTTAAAATGCTTCGTTAGATAATGCCTGGTACAGCCCAAGGTCTGGTGTCAGGCTGCCTTCTGTTGCTGGTATTGGTATATAAAATTGGTATTCTTTTTTGTGAATAAAGCTGCAAATGCCGTGTTTGTGTGGCATTCACAGGAAATCTACAAGGATGCAAATACCCAGGTTCACACCTTGAGAAAAATGGTGAAGGAAAAAGAGGAAGCCATTCAGCGACAGTCAACGCTGGAGAAGAAGATCCATGAACTGGAGAAGCAGGGGACCATTAAGATCCAGAAGAAAGGCGATGGTGACATCTCTATTCTCCCTGTGGCTCTGGCCTCTGGGATGGTGCCGGCAGGCTCAGAGGCTGTGGCTGGCGCCTGTGTCACACCGGTTGCTGGAGCCGCAACTTCTGTCCCCTTGCCACCACCTCCACCACCATTACCAGCCTTAGCAGCAGCATCGGAGGCAGGTAAGAAGCGTCACGTCCCCAAAATATGGGCTGGCTGGGAGCTTGAGTGCTGGGTGTTTGTTGTGCTGGGGTCAGGCTTGGTGGCCTTACACCAAAAAAACACCGATGGTAGGGACAAGGAGGGCGGTGGGCCCTGCTGTGAGTTGTTCTGCAGCTGCTTGTGACATTTTGATTTCTCTTCATGGCAGTGCCTCTTCTCTTCTCTCCATTTTTTAGTGCAAAACGGCCCTGTGACGGTGCCAATGCCGCCTCCACCCCCGCCTCCACCACCACCTCCGCCGCCGCCACCTCCTCTCCCAGGTCCAGCCTTGGAGACCGCTCCTGCAGCTCCTCTGCCCCCGCCGCCCCCGCCGTCAGCTCCCCCCCTGCCCGGGACAGCCTCTCCCACCGTGGTTTTCAACTCAGGGCTTGCAGGTAAAACTCCCCTGCGTTTCCCCAGCGTGCTGAGGGTTTGCCTGCAAAGTGAGCAAAGGCAAGGCCAGGGCGTGTGGACTGGAGGGGACAGGATACTGAGGTGGGGCTTCTTTTCTCTTAGTCGCCTAACTAATACTCTTTATCTCTATCTGGTATTGTACTTAGAGGGATTTGCGAAAGGAAAGATCATTTATCAATCAAACAGATTTGGTTTGGTCTATGAGAGATGACTTCTTCAGCGAAACTGAAGCTGTTGCCAGAAATATTTTTCTAACATCATCATTTTTGGCCTGAAGTGAACAAAATATGGTTTTGAAAGAAATGCAAAGCTTCATGGTTTTGATTTCTTCTCAGAACATGATGAAGAAATATCTGTGAAAAAAAAAAAGGCAAACTTTTTGTAATTATTTTGGAAGGAAGAAAAATTTCCTGACCCATCTTCCATCATGTTTTTATGCTCTCTCTATCATATGCCAAGCATCTCACACAGCAAGTCAATGTTAATTAGTATCACACCCCTTCCCCTGCAGGAAATCTCAAGAGTACATTATGATTCCAGAGACTGAGAAAGTCTGATTAATAGCTTTTTTTTTTTTTTTTAAACTAATTAAGTATTCCAGATTCCAGCCTTTAAAGTCTTTTTTTTTTCCTTTTTTTTTTTTTTTTTTTTTTTTTCTGAAACTGAAAAGCATCATGGAATTGGTGGGTCCCAGAGTGTATTAAAAAAAAAAAAAAGAAGAAAGGATGAGGTTAGGGGTTAATGTGTCCCCAGTGGGTTTCAGAGCAGTGCAGTGGTCCTGCAGCGTGCAATGCTGCTTGGCACCGTGGCTGGAGGAGCAGAGCAGAAAGCTTGCAAGCAGGCGCTCCCTTCTGCCTCTGCGGGGCCAGCCTGGTTCTCCAGAGGTCTTTCCACGTGGAGAAGACCCCTGCCTCAGCCTGGTGTCCTCATGGTGTGCAGGGACGGAGCAGCAGAGCGAGCCGTGCTGCAGCGCTCGGTGCTCCTCGGGTGCGGGGGCTGCTCAGCACAGTCCCTGCGGGGTTGGAGGGGGAGCGGTGGAGCGCTGAGCCTTGCTGTTCTGACCATCACTAACATTTTTTTCTCTGTTCTTTCTGCTTCCTGATTAGACGGGCCAATCAAGCTCTTCTGTAGGTTGCTCTCTGCTAAGTATTTAACTCTCTTCTCCCCTGTCTCCCTCTGTCCCTCCGTGCTGTGCCCTGTGTGTCCCTGTCCGGGAGGTGGAGGGGGGGTGCAGGCTGCTGCAGAGGGGCGCTGGGTGGAGCAGGAGCACGTGTTGGCTTCAGGGTGCTGCCAGCCAGCAGGATTTGGCCACTTGGAGGCCCTGATTCAGCAAAGCACTTCAGCAAGTAATTAAGATGTGTGGTTTCTTTGGAGCTGTCCTCCAGCTGCGCTCTTTACACCGTTCACATCAAGGATAGGTTTTTTTCCCCAAAAAGGCTGAAGCACGGAGACTGGGCAGCCTCCACCAGTTGCAGATGCGTTCCTTGGCGTCTGTACCCTGCTGGGACCATGTCCCCACTGTGCTGCCCTCAGTGGTGCGGCTCCCAGGGGCCTTGCCAGCTGCTGCTGGGTCTCTGTAAGGGAGGAGGAAGGGAATTTTTAGGGGATTTTGATTAGCCGAGGTGGGAGCTGGCTCACGAGGCAGTTCGTTTCCCTTCCTGTCCTGAAATAACCCAGCAGCAGTCACTAATCTATTCTAATGTATGCATCAGATGAAAATGTTTTTTTCATGGATGTTTCAGCTTGGAAAAAAAGTCTTTTATTTTAGGAATTATTTAGGTAAACACATTAATTGTACAAAGAGCAAAACTGGTTTAGATGAGCAGAAGTTTATCATGCGTGGTCATGTCTTCCAGTTGGGTGAACGTATTTCTCAAAATACAGACTTCCAGGCTGAATATTGTGCATGTTCCCTGTTACTCGCTGATGGTTCTTTGTTTCGAGCAAATTGTCTTGCCAGTAATTTATTCTTTGCAGTGTCCCTGCAATATGGGCATGAGCCCGAAAGGTACACAGATGCACGGCTCAATTCCTTTAGAAGTGGGAGGACAAAGTGAGAGAAGTGTTCTTGTCGTTCACCTGGCTCCAGTGCACAACAGGAGAGTGTCCCCTGAAACAGGTGGCCTCTGTCCTGCCCAAAATGTGCTCACAGACTTGCTAGGCAAAAGTAAAATAATTATTTGCTCAAGTGCTATGCAAGCTGGGAAATCCATCTTCTGAAATCACGGGGAAAAAAAACCTAACATCTCTACACAGCATCAAAAAATGAGCAAGATTCCTCCCACTACAAATGCAGGGTGGGAAGGAGCCAAGACTTGGATAGAAATGGCTCATTTTCTAAAGGATTTTGGATCAACACGTTGGTTGATTAATGAACATCCCGATTTTGTAGTGACTAACACCACTGTGTGTACATCAACATACACAGAAATGAGCACCGAATTACCAAAATTACTGATGTACCCTGCACTTCTGGAGGAATAGCAACAGAGTTGTGTTGTTTTCCTTGCCCCAGCATTATTTTGTTCTCTGTTCACTGATTATTGGCAGTCGTTAACCTTCATTTCCTGTAGCTTCTCTGTGTAAGTTACTGGAGCACACAAATGCTGCACAACCCGAGAAGACCAGACCCATTACTTCAGCTGGGTGAAAGCTCTCGTGTCCTGCCCACCCCTTGGGCTTTAAAGGACAAACCTGGCCCTTCTGAAGCCGCACTGCCCCATTGCAGCAGGGTACCAAGACCTGGGGAGAGGGGCTTCTCTGCTTCTCGTCCCCTGGCTTTGGTTGAACTTCATGACCCATCGGCTGCCAGCAGCACACCCTCCCTCCACATCGCTGAGGAAAGGTGTCCTCAGCTGCAGCTTCCCATCCTGCAAACGCTGGGCCTGACCCAGGGCTCACGGGGCGTTATTCAGCTGTCAGGGAATTAATCGTTTCTTTTCCTCTGGTGTCTCTAGCTGTGAAAATCAAGAAGCCGATCAAGACCAAGTTCCGCATGCCAGTGTTCAACTGGGTCGCCCTCAAACCCAACCAGATCAATGGGACAGTCTTCAACGAAATAGATGACGAAAGGATCCTGGAGGTACGAGTGCTGTCTGCTGGCTTCTGCTTCCCACTTCTGTCCATACCCTGAGTCAATATTGGCTTTTGCGGAGAGAGGTTTTGGCAAACAGCTCATCAGTGGCCTGTGGTACCCAGTAAGGAGTCCTTGTAGCTGCTGGTATTGATTATAAAAGGTGCACACCTATTATGTGCAGTTGTTTGAAGCAGATCCAACGAGGAAGATTTGGTTTTCCCAGCCTAAAATTGCTGCTCCAGCCTGGTGGGTTTGGGCACGTGTTGGCTGCATGCCGGGGAAAAAAGCCTAAAGCAGCACAGAGCAGGGCTGAGTACTCAGGTGTTGCGTGGACCCTGTGCCCTGAAGATGCACATAGCTGCGTGGACTATTTGGGGTGGAGGCCAAATTTCCTGATTGCTAGCTTGGGAACACATTTTCTACACCCTGCAGCCACAGCCTGCAGTTCTCTGCTGCAGCCACAGCAGCCACAGGGCTTTACTGCAGCTCTGGCCCACTGTTAGGCAGTGCGGGCTGTGGGGTTTGCTGCAGGAGGGATAAATCATGTCCTTTCCTTTTTAGGATTTAAACGTGGATGAATTTGAAGAAATATTCAAAACAAAAGCCCAAGGTCCAGCCATTGATCTGACTTCAAGCAAGCAAAAAATAACTCAGAAAGGGTCGAACAAAGTCACGTTACTGGATGCGAACAGGGCCAAAAACCTTGCCATTACTTTAAGGAAAGCTGGAAAGACGGCAGATGAAATATGCAAAGCTATTCATGTGTAAGTAAAACACTTGTCAGCAAAGAAGTCATAGTCAAGATTTACTGTGGTTTTTGGTAAGTGGAATGGTTTGGAATTGGCAGTTGATGTAAATGTTTCTGCATCTGGAAAAAATCCAAGAGTAAGGATGGAACCATTCTGAATTCCCACAAATCAGCTTCCCTTGTACTGCAGTATGTTAACTTGCAGCTTTATGTTGCTGCATCACTCTATAGGCTTAACAAATTAACACGTCTTTTGTTAAAGAGCCTAATTCCTGTGTATCCGCTGTGTGCCGTTGCACGCTGAGTCTCTCCTCCTGTTTACACGATGCTTTCTGTTCCAGTGCACGCTCAGAGCCCAGGGTGTCAGGGGCAGGCAGCTATCGCCGTGCGCTCCGTAACGCACGAGTTCAGCCCAAGTGCACTGGAAGCCTCCTGCATGCAATGAGCTTTACGTAATCGCCCCACGCAGTGCCAAGCCCCGATGTGATACAGGTGTATCCCACAGACGGGGCAGGGGAATTCTGCTCTGCCCTGTCCCCTGGTGGCACAGAGCCTGGGCTGCCAGCTCCGTTCTGAGCACAGGTGGACCTGCTCCTTTGGGCTGCTGCTGGAGTCGTTCAGAACCTGGTGGTGTTCGTGGCCAAACATCTGCTATTTCTCTCAAAGTGAGATCTGCAAAATTTGCAAGGACAAGCATTTCACTGGGCCTGGGGAGGAGAGTCACACAAACCTGCTGTGGATTGAGGCAGCTCCAGGGCTTACGGGGCTCTGGCCCAGTTGTGTAAAACAGCTCTTTGTTCCTCCCAGCACATCTTTGATAAAAAGGAGATGTGGCCATGCAGGGGTGGGGGCACTGGGCACGTTGTTCAAAACAGAAAGAAGACGCCAAACAGCAGTGTTCCCTTCAGCACTTCTGTCTGTGTCATCTGTTCAGTGCTACCTTGTTCACACCTTCACGTGCAGGCAGCTTCATGTGCAGGGCTGTGTCCCTCACCCCAGCCAGGGCAACACGAGCAGGGGTAGCATCACAGCGTCTTTGTAGTTTCTCACTGCTTTAGCTGATGTGTAGCTGAGCAGTGTAGGAGGCAGAGGTTGTGCCACTGGCAGCTTTCTCATTTCTTTTACTTGTCCGTCACTTCAGGCAGACCCTTGTTGTGACACCGCTTCCTCTGTCTTTTTGTTATCCCCCAGGTTTGACCTGAAAACGCTACCAGTGGATTTCGTGGAATGCCTCATGCGGTTCCTGCCCACCGAGAACGAAGTGAAAGTGCTGCGGCTCTACGAGAGGGAAAGGAAACCCATCGAGAACCTGTCCGACGAAGACCGCTTCATGATGCAGTTCAGCAAGATCGAGAGGCTGATGCAGAAAATGACCATCATGGCCTTCATAGGCAACTTCGCAGAAAGCATCCAGATGCTGACCCCGGTGAGCAGGAGACAACCCCCGGAGATGCCCCTGTGATGCATCAGCTGTGCAGGAACAGGGTTCCCTGAGGCATCAGCCCCCACATGAGAGTTGCTCTCTGTGGCACGAGTCAAGCTTGCGGGGAGCATTGCAGCCACATGCAGGCGTGGGGCAGCCAGTGAAGGTTATAGAGGCCTTAATTTTTCTAAGAGATGGTTTGAGTGTCATGGAGTGATTATGAGTTCTCACGGAGGCAGATTGAGAAATGATTACATGAATGAAAAAAGTGTTTTTCTAGCTATGTTTTCATTTATCAATGGCTCAGAGATCTCAGGTGCTCTTTGTATGGCAGCTTGTATGCTGGGCTGCTCCATATCATCCTTCTTTTTCCCTGTAGATGTTTAAAACCAGTTTAAATGAAAATCTAGTTGTTTGTGTCATCAGAAAAAGTTACTATCAGTGCTGGGCTGGGAGCTCTTTGATGTGTGTCCCATCCAGTCTGATGCATCTTTCACAGTAATAAGGACTGAAATGTAAAGACAGTTTTACTCAACCACATCTGAATGTGCTAAATCTGCAGCGCAAATGAATTATTTGAAATCCTGACATGCCAGGGCAGGGTAACATTCATGCTAGGGCCCACTGAATAGATCAAAACTAGTTTGTTTTTTTTTTTTTGTTTTTTTTTTTCCAAAATGTGAGTGTGTTGAATTTTAATTTTCCTTTGGGGTTTGATGTGCATTAACTAACCCTCTTGCTGTGTTTACCTGCAGCAACTTCACGCAATAATAGCTGCGTCTGTCTCAATAAAGTCGTCCCAAAAGCTTAAGAAAATCCTGGAGGTAGGTCTGATTTTGGTTACGTTCAATAGCTCAACCACTCGCCCCGTGTGTGTGCTGGAAGCATGCATGGATGCCTACACACAAACTCTCCTTTCAGAGGTTGCACAGACACTGTGCATTTGTCCTGAAAATTCGTGTTCTGCTCTGTTTCTTTCTGGCAGATAATCTTGGCTCTCGGTAACTACATGAACAGCAGTAAGCGAGGAGCTGTGTATGGATTTAAACTACAGAGTTTAGACCTGGTGAGTAAACTGGAGGTGATGGGGCCGGTACCGTGTGGGGGCACAGGCTGTGATGCATTTCTTGTAAGCTGACAGTGGCTGCTGGCTGCCTGGGGGCTCAACGAGGGCTTTCCAGCCAGTAAAGGCAGCCTTCCCACCACACCGTATGAATTTACTTGGCTTATCATCATTTTGGAGGCCCCTCAGGAGAAGGACACAAATCCTCAGAGGCTTTGCAGTCCACAGTTTGAAAACCACCGAGTAAACACTTACAGGGGCGTTTGTAGCTGTCCTTGTCGGGTGGAGAAACACCAGGAAAAAGCAAACACCACTTCAGTCACTCTGTTTGGTGTCTGCTGCACCTTAACCCAGCAATCTTTTTGCCTTTTCTCCCCAGCTCTTAGAAACAAAGTCAACAGACCGAAAGCAAACCCTGTTGCACTACATTTCCAATGTTGTCAAGGAGAAGTACCAGCACGTATCCCTCTTCTACAACGAGCTCCATTACGTGGAGAAGGCTGCTGCAGGTACTGTAACCACTGGGACCATCCGAAAAATAAAGACAGGTGGTTTAATGTGCGTGCAAAAATTGGTCTTGTAGTAAAGCCAGTGTGGGACAAGATGCTGAATTCTCAGTGTCAGCAGGCTGGCTGAGCTATTGCGGGCACAGGGATTGGTGCTGTCACTGTCCTGTCACAGCAGTGACCTCCTGTGCCCCGGGAGTGGTGGTGGCAATGCTGGTGCAGCAGGCACACGTGGCTGTGTGAGGGACTTCAGGGTGAGCCACACAGGCTGTGTGACACACCGCTGTGTTTGGGGGCACTTCTTGGCGAGGAGCTGTTCATGCTGTGGGTTTGGGTGCTTGCGGAGCAGGAGTGGTTCAACGATTTCATTTTGTTTCCTAGTGTCTCTTGAAAATGTCCTCTTGGACGTGAAAGAGCTCCAGAGGGGCCTGGACCTGACGAAGCGTGAGTACACCATGCACGACCACAACACGATGCTGAAGGAGTTCATTCAGAACAATGAAGGAAAGCTGAAGAAGCTGCAGGATGATGCCAAAATAGCCCAGGTAATTCGTAATTCATGGAGATTGGCACAGGGGTTTGAATGATGCAAAAAGCAGAACACTGTCTGCGCACACACAGGTGTTTTCTGCTGAAGCCAGACTAGTTTGCAGCTGGTTGTGCTTTGAGTGAGGAGGCACTCTCCAGGTTCCCCTCCATTCTGGTTTAAATGTGTAAAATGGCCATTACTTGTGGAATGAAGATTTGTTGGCCTGTCGTGGTGTATAAAAAAACCTCCTCCATGCTGTTGTGCTCACACATACTGTTATCCTCACACATACTAACCAACTTCCTTCTTCATGGTGAGACTGAGTTTAGATTATTTGCTTGTGCTAGTATTTTCCTAGCATTTTTTCTTCTGGCTGCAGATGTATCTTACCTCTGTCAGCCTGGTGATAACCCTACAGATGTTCTTCTCAACAAACTCTGTGGTTCAAACCCTCATGCTCCCTTTTGAGGCAGGCTTTAGCCCATGAGTGACCAGCAGCATGTCACTGCAAAAAGGAGCAGCAGTTGTGTGAATTTGTCCCTGAGTTCGTATGCTAGATGTAGATGTGCTGATGTCAACCAAGTTTCACACCCTGAGGAGATGTGGACTCTTACACTGAGTTCTGCAGTAACGGCTGGCGAGTATATCATGAAGTATGTGCAGCACAGTCACCGTCTGCTTTTTGTAGGATGCCTTTGATGATGCTGTGAAGTACTTCGGGGAGAATCCCAAGACAACGCCCCCCTCAGTCTTTTTCCCAGTGTTTGTCCGATTTGTGAAGGCCTACAAGGTGAGCAGGAGCATCCTCATCTTCTCTTCCATCCTCAACATTTATTTGGGACTCGTGTGGCTCAGGGTTCCCAACACAACAGCTTGTGGCTCCCTCTAGCTTTGATGCAGCATGAGCTGTCCTAGAGAGCACAGTAACACCGCTGGAGGCAGCACAAATAGTTGTTTTGGGATTACTTTCAGGGCTGAAAGACAATACAGCTGTCTGAAACGCTGGAGGAGTCCTCAGACACTGGATTTCTGGGAGGCTGCAGTTTGCACCTTTAACCCTGAGTATGCGCCTTTTGGGATTGGGAGGGGGAGGTTGCATGACCTACAGAGGTCTCTCCCAGCCCATTTTTTCAGACTTTGTTTCGAGGTAGTTAAATTGCTACACCCTAAGCTTGTTTTCTTGGAAAGTCCTGTGGTAGCAAATGATTGGGTTATTTATTTTTAATATTTAGGTTCTCTGTGGCAATTTGAAGCTATAACCTGCTTTTTTTTGTTTGTTTGTTTGTTGTGGGTGATAAATAGCAAGCAGAAGAAGAGAATGAGTTGAGAAAAAAGCAGGAACAGGCCTTAATGGAAAAACTTATGGAACAAGAAGCACTGATGGAGCAACAGGACCAAAAGGTATGAACCACAGGCTGGAGCCATCATGTTCGTGTTTTCCTGAGAATTCAGAAACCACAGCCCTGTGTAAGAACTTGGGTTGTCTAGACTTAGAGTTGCCCAGAAATGTAGTCCTGAGAAGTTTTTTTCCTTATGGGGAGAAAACCAAACTGGGCCAAAGGAATCCAAGTGTATAGTTACGCTACTTTGACATTTGCAAAATTCAAGAAAACTGAACAGACAGAAAGTCACCTGGCCCATATTGCTGTTGGCTATTTTTTTTTTCTGCTTTGGCCTTTTATCTGTCTGAAATCCCGCCTGTATGAATTATGCAGAGCCTCCCTTCTTGCAGGGACACGTAACGTTCCTTCCCAGGTCTCTCCCTTTTAGAGCGTGGCAGCAGGAGTCAGCCCCGTGTTACCATTTTGTAGGAATTTTCCTGACCTCTTTTTTTCCGGAGCTAATGCTTTAGATTTGCTGTAGGAGGTTTCCCATGGCTCTACAATGGCTGCTTCGGTGATTGATGCTGCTTCACACAGCTCTTGTCATTAACAGGTATCTTTAATCCCAGCCAGGCATTTTCCCTGGGAAAGGAAAGCCTGTTCTCATTCCCTTCATGCTTTTCAGAGGTAAAAGGTTGGAGTTTCAGTTTCAAGTGAGGAGAAGGCTTGGAACTAAATTACAAATGTAAGAAAGAAAAACAGCCTGGCAGCCAGGGGAACTTGTGGCTCTGGCCTTCCTCTCCTTGGGATGTGAGCTCACCCCGGCCTTGGGTTTTCCTGGTCTTGCAAAATTGGATAGAAAACTGGCAGTTCCTCTTTGTTGGTTGCTGCAAGTGGGATCACCTGGTATTTGAAATATTCAGGAAAAGAGGAACAGGGTAACTGGAGGTCAAGCCTTACAAATCCTCTCTTCTTTGCTTTCAGTCTCCTTCACATAAAACAAAGAGACAGCAGCAAGAGCTAATTGCAGAGCTCAGACGGCGGCAAGTCAAGGATAATAGGCATGTGTATGAAGGGAAGGATGGTGCTATCGAAGACATTATAACAGGTAAACCCACTTTGTTCCACAGTCCCAGAGGCCCTTTCCCAAAGGACAGAAATGTGTATCTGCCTAGTAGCTGTCGTAAGTGCTTTATGTACTTCTTGAGGAGTGTTACTGGAGCACAGCTTAGGAAATTGTTTACTTGATGTGAATCAAATGTAGAAACTTACGCTACTGGTACGTAACAAAAACCCCAATACCTTGCTTTTACATGTCCACTGTCAGTGCTGCCCGAGTTTGTGACAAGCACAGGCCTTGGACATGTGCTCTGTTTCTCCGCTCTTCTCTCAGCATGTTGGGACCCACTCAGGCTGATACTAGAGTAGGCAGCTCAGTGCCTGACCTCAGCAGATACTCCGGTGGCGATATGCATGCCATGCAGATCTTTCCCAGAAATCTTTTTTTACCCTTAAGTGGAATGAATGATGGATGTTTAACATTATTAAGAGCCTACATTTTCATTAAAATGTACTAACAGTAATTGCAGCACATTATTGCACAGTTACAGCAAATCATTTAGTCAAACCTGAATGATTTATGACCCTAAACTGCTTCTGGTTTTACTGCTTTTCAGTTTGTTAGACAAAGCCCACACTGATCACCAACCTAGGGTCACAGGGAGAGGCACAGAACCCGCTGGCACAGGCAGAGACAGCCGGGACACTGTGTGCAAACGTTTGCTGATAGAGCTGTCTTCTAAATTGTACTTTGCTCAGGAGACAAGTAATTTTTTTCCATACATCTCCTCTGATTGTGGTACATGGATTTTAGTGCGTGTTCTTCCCCTGTGATGTGGAAGAAACATGATTTTAACACTTTGATAGCTGTACAGTAATTTATTTCTGTTGCACAGAAACTGAGAAAAAGGCCTTTGGGCAGGATTTCCTTGGCTCCTTCTCCTGAATGTTTTCCATGCCATTTTTTCCTGCAGGAGGGGAGGAGAGCTGTTTTATCTCTCAGTAAGGAAAGCCAGAGAATTTTTGCCCAACGAGATGACAGGGTTGAAACGCTTTTGCTGAAGCTTTCACAACTCTTTTTAACTTTGATTAATGGCTTCCTAAGATAACAGTCTCTAGGAGGCAGACTTGCTGTAATATCTAATAGCTGGCTGCTTCTGCAACTCCTCCAGACTCCTTGAAACTCAAAGAGTTGACAAAGTGGTTCTCCTGCTCTGTGGGGGAAACAGATTGTGGGAGAGGTGACAATCCACATGCAAATGGCAGTCCAGTGCAGGGAGGGCCAGACTCAAATAACCCCAGCATTTCCTATGGTCCTGTGTCCAGCATTTCTATTACAGGGCTGGCTCTGAGGGCCTCAGGCCATGTAATAACACAGGGAAGGCACCGAATGTCAGGTAGAGCTTGAATATGGCCTGCAAGATCTTTATCAATGGTATGGAAATAGTCAAAAGGAAATAGTAGAACTGGCTAGTGCCTCATGAGGCACACAGAAAAGCCCTGCTGGTCTGGAAGAGGCCACTGTCAGAAACCACAGCCCTTTCTGGAGTAATGGCTTTTCCATTTAGCAACAGGCTTTCAAAACCATTGAAAACTGTGTAGTATGAGAAATACTCAGAGACTTAGAACTGCCTCGTGCCCAAATGCTGGTAGTGTCATGAGACAGCTGATGGGAACATGTCAAACCGTTCCTGGATGTCCTTAACCAAGCACTAACAGTGTACTAATGCGACAGATCCTGCTCCTCACTGCTCTGTTTGTCTGTTTGGCTGTTATTCCCATGCAGTGCTGAAGACTGTGCCCTTTACAGCTCGAACCGCCAAGCGTGGCTCTCGGTTTTTCTGCGAACCTGTTCTCACTGAGGAATTCCATTACTAAACTATTCCTCTTTCACATCTGATGCTCTTAGACAAAAAAAAGGTTGCTGTAGATTTTTGACACTTCTCCATTTGTACGGACCCCAGCCAGGACCATGTGAATGTTGAGTGTATAGTAACGTCCGGCGTCCGCCTCAAGTTGTCTTGTTGTCACCATCGTTGCATGCTCTCGTCCTGCCCTAACTTTTTATTCCATCCCATCGACTTTGTCTTCGATGCTTTTGGCCATCCTTGCACCTCAAAGGCATCTCTAATCCTCATGACAAGTGCCATAGAACAGCAAGTGGTGGAAGTCACGGCAGCGTGGTGGGGGCTGGCAAGGCTCAGGGGCCAAACGCAGGCGCGCAGTGACGATTCACTTGTCTTTTCTATGGCCTACAGCTCCTCCCTGTCTGCAGGTCTCCATATTTAATACGCATGTAATAAATGGGCTGTGTGCCACGCAGAGTTACGGTCTGCATGAACCAAAGGGGACTCTCGTGGGCTCTGCTTTCTGGCTTGGAGGGGTTGTCCGTAGCAATGTCCGTCCTCTGCAAGGAGCCGCGGTTTGTTTCCGACTTTCTAACCAGCACCTGCATGCCTGCATGCCAGATACGGAATGAAACGGACAGCATCGAGTCTCCTCTCATTCGGTCACATCCACGTTTAACTTTTTTCAGTTCCATGCCAACTTTATCTAAAATCAGAAACGTTTATGGAGCATTACCCAGCTCCAGTGCTCTTGGTGGGCTCAGCACGAACGGGGGGAGACGGAGGCAGCAACGCTGGGGAAACTCAGTTATTTGCCAGAAGCAGGGAAATTGTGACGATGAAAAGCTTGACATGGAACTGAGCAATTTACATCTTGTGGTGTAAGGTGTAAGAAGGGTGTGTTTAACCCCGCATGTTTGTTAACACTGTTGTCTTGAATTAAGGATCGAGTGGCTTAAGAAGACAACAGTGTTTCACTTTGCCATGTGTATTTTTATGAATGCTTCTAATAAAATTGCAAACTATAATCAGCTCAACAATTATTTGCTCTTTCAAGTTAATTGCTGTGTTATCTTCCTGGAGCCAATCTTCAAAGCAGCTTGGAATTTGGTTAGCAAGAGGCAAGGGTGGCCCTCTTGTCCTTTCCTCTCCTTGTCTAACCTCCTCTCGTAGCCTCGGCCTTACCCCTCCTGGTGCTCTGTTGGCTCACGTGCCCGGATCTTTGAACGCTGAGTTGACTTGCTCTTCATTTTCCATCCCATTTTTACTTAACCATCATTTTGTGTTTGTTTTTTTTTCTTTTTTTTTTTTCTTCTGTTTAGCCCTAAAGAAGAATAATATCACTAAATTTCCAAATGTTCACTCGAGGGTAAGGATTTCTTCTAGCACACCGGTGGTGGAGGATACACAGAGCTGGCAAGCATCACTTTTTACTTAGCTTCCTCCTCTCTCTGTATGCCAGACAGCCTCTCAGTAGTCGTGGCTAAGGGTAGAGCTGGTGAGAGCCCAGAGGCCAGTGCAGGTCCAGGCCCTGTCCTCACCCTTCTGTGTCAGGGGCTCGGTAGCCCACTGGCTGCTGACCCCTGCGTTTTCCCCTTTCCCTCCCGAGGTTAGCCCCAGGTTGGAGGTTAGCAGCCTCGTCCCCAGGTTGGTTTAGCTCCTGGTTCCGTGGTCCCCATCACCCCCCCTTTGGGTCCCAGGGATGGACCGAGAGCCCCGGCACAGCCCCTTCTGCCAGGGGCTGCGGGGTCTGGGACTACCAGGAGGTTTGAGGGAGGCCGTGCCCAGCCCAACACAAATTCATTTCCCAGGCAAAAAAAAATTAAAAATCTGCCTGCCCAGGAGGTGCAGCCCCTCACATACTGCACCCTGCGGGGAGGCAGCTCTGCAGCACAGGGAGCCCCCCGGTCACCTCCACAGCGCTCCTAACACCGGCTCTCGTTCCAACGTCCATCTCCAGCTTTCTCCATCGCTCGACCCATCGCATGCTCAGTGTCTCCCTTCTCTTCCCTCCCAAGCTGTCACCCCCTAAGCAGCAGCCAGGGGCGGGCGGGGGCAGTTTTTGTGCTGTGCAGGGGCGTTGGGGTCAGCAGCAGCTCTGCGGGCTGGTGGTTGGGGGGCAGCCGTGGGTCTGCAGTGGGTCGCAGAGGAACGGCTGCTTTTAACAAACGGGTGGGTGGGGAGCATGAAGTCAGGCTGTTCTGATAAACTCACAAACCCCTGTGCCCTGCGTTTCCTATTCAGCGAGTTTCATGCCACATTGCAAAATGCCTGCAGCTCGCACCAGGGTTTTAGAAGCTGCAAGGCCGAGTACGGCAAACTGGCTTCAGCTGCTGTTGCCTTTGCTAACGAGGCTCATCAGCACCAGCTGCCCAGGGGTGGGACGAGGCTCAGGCCAACCTGATGTGCTAACTCCATTTGGGCTCAGCTGCACCTCGGCGCTTCCCCCAGCGTTTCCTGCTGCTTGGGCGCGTGGCCAAAAGGGCCCCTCAGCCAGCGTCCGCTCACGGCTGCGCCCCTCGGGGTGACAGCCCTGCTGCTGCTCCTACCCAAGCTGCTTTGATTGGCTTCCAGCAGGACCTTTCCTTGTCTAGAGAGCGTGTGTGTGCGTGTGTGTGCCCCGGGGGCGAGACCCCTGTGCTCACGGCGGCCGCTTTCCTCTCCGCAGATCTTAGAAACCAGCCGTACCGACGGGCCGATGCGGTGAGGAGAAGCGTCCGGCGGCGCTTCGATGATCAGAACTTGCGCTCTGCAAACGGTGCTGAAATAACCATGTGAGCTGGAGACCTGCGCCTGCAAAGCCGAGGGGGTGCTCGAGCGATACCTTGTCCATGTGAACTGTGTGCTCTGCCGCTTTCCGACAGCCTTGGGACCGGTCACGGTACTTTCCGAAGGGCTCAGAGACCTAGAAAATGCATAGGAACGTCAGCGATGGGCTCTCCACTCAGCTGTAGCTAACAAGTGCCTAAAACTGAAGTACCTGCTCAAATTAATCAAAGCAATAGGACTTGATTTGATTGGGTATCTTTTTACACCAATACGTTACTCAGTATTTTTAACCAAAATGTAAAATATGTGTTGGTTTCGGGTGTTTGGTTTGGTTTGATTATATAAAAGTTTAGCGATCGGCCGTCTGTCGACCGTACCTGGATCCCGACTGGTTGTGAACAGGTGGTACCGGGATGTGCTCTGCGGAGAGCTCCCTGAGCTCGGAAACGCGTTCCTGCGCTGTCAGCTGAGGGATTTACCTTGGCTTCAGATGCACTTATTGGCTTTTTCTTTTTTTTTTTAAAAAAAGAAACAAAACACTTAAGGGCTTTTTCTGTATGTAACAGGGAGATGATGACAAGAAGACCCGTTCCTTTTTCCACCATACACAGACTCCACAGCACTGTAGGTAGGACGTGGGAACACGTAGGTCAGCGATCACACGATTAGTAACAAACGAACCCTGTTCTTCTCCTTAGGATTCTGATTTTGGCGGTGTGCAATGCGGGGCTGAGGCATGCGGGATACTTGCGGGGACAAACGCATTGCCAATGCACAGGAGAATGGTGGCTGCGGCAGTTACTGTGCTCTTCAGATAGGGGCAGCTTTTGAGTAACAGTGTATTTATTAATTAGCACTAAGGTATTAACATCTCAGTAATCAGTATTAGGCTTCTGAGGACCATTCCAGTTCAGTTACTAGCACAGAGAACTCATCCCGTGCCCTGCTGTGTAGGATTAACATCCCCTTACACCCCAGTTCGCATCTACGTTGTAACCTCCCGGCGTCCTTCGACAATCGAGTTCAAATTAAGTCCTAAGGTTCGTTTGTTGGGTTCATCTGTTCAGTAACACTCCAGACGGGTTCCACATCGCATTTCCAAAGCTTCAAAAGGGACGGGAGCTGCGCTGTGCACGCCCCGCTGCCAGTTTGCCCCAGTACCCCAGAGTAACGGGACACAGCGCTCCGTGCCGGCCGGGCACTCGATTTTCTCAGACGTGAAGAACTGGACTGCAGATCAAGTTGTACTTTCCAAGATACATTTTGCTTACAGCTTACCTTTCCTGGTATCGATGCATCAATATGTTAATTGTAAAATTTATTGTATAGTATTTAACCACTGAATTTCTTTTCTTTTACGTTGTGCTTATGTGAACCACTGGTGAAGGTCCCATTTTCCTCGGATAATGTGTAGTTATATGATAATCTGTTTTTAAATGTACAGATATTTTGCTACAAAATTGGTGCAGTTTTTTATGGTTTTTACACTTCTCTTTTATTCCCACTTTAGCCTCTGGGTAATATTGTAAATATTGTTTAAAAAAATGCATCAGCCTGTGCTATACAATCTGAATGTTATTTTAACTTATAGTTTTTGTTTTTATATTTAACTAAATGGACAGTTTGGGGCTCAGTTACCACATTGACCTCTGCTTACCTATTTACAGGAAGTTTACTTTAAAACTGCCACCTTCTTGCATTTACAGCAACATGTACTTGACATGCTAAAGAGAACATGCCACATGGCCTCTTTCTTCACTGCTTGTGACAGAAGAGTGTTTGAATCTGTGTAAAAAATTTGGCAATTAATTTAATAATTTGGTAGTCAAACAGTTGAAACCAGTAGCTTTCATATTCTTAAGCTCAAAGGTATTTTTTTAAAACTTCAGACAAAAATTCTCATTCAACTGGACTCTAACGCTGGCATGTTCTCTTTAATATTTTTCTAGTAATAGACCTGCTTCTTAGCAATATTAGAAATGTTTTATAAAAGCAGTTCATGTTACTTTCCTGGTCTGTTCCTGGCATAAGATCAAATAAACTATTTACACTACTAGCCCGCAATCCAGGCTTTTTGGGCTGTGTGAGCTGTTCAGTGCCCCTGCTCCTGGTGCTGCCGGTGGGCACGGCCACGGTGTGCTGCAGCCTACACCTGGCTTCAGCTCAGGGCTGGGTTTTAAAAAGAAAAAGGACCAAGAAGGAAGGAAGAGTGGGTCTTTGGGGCAGTTGGAGACTGGACAAGGCTGGAAGCGAAGCACCGAGGCCAGTTCGCCCTCCCCGGCCACCATCCTGCCCAGGCAGAGCCTCCTCTTGCAGTGGGTGCCCCCAGCAGCACTTGACTCATGCAATGCCCACTGAATGCACAGCGCTGCTGCCCACCGGCCCCAGCACCTCAAATATTCCTCTTGTGCTTCACTATGGCCTCGCCCAAGGCCCCAGGTCCCTGCACGACACAGCCTGCGGTAGGAAATACCCAGCACAGGAACACGGCCGTGCCCCCAGCAGCCGCTCTGCAGCAACTGCCAATAATCACCAGTCAGCGGTGGCAAGAGTTTGGCCAGCAAAACACAAAACCCCCACTATTAAAGGCCTAAACTAAAAGAGACAAACTTCATATTTTAGCCAAAATTCAGATTTAATTTTAGAAGGTTTAACAAAATAAATACAGCGGAATGTGGGGGGGGGAGCATGGGGCTGCCAGCCCCGGCCCCCAGGCGGCTCCGAGGGTTGGTTGCCTTCAGGACGGCAGCAAAGCAGAGCAAGTCAAACACAAAGTTAAACATCATCATAGGTAGCCTTAACATTTAAAAATAACTGCTTTTGCTAAAATCCTTTAAAGTTCAAGGCAGAAATGAAGCATTTGAATGCAAAGCATCTTCGTGCTGCCCAGCGGGGAGGCACAGGCAGGGGATCGCCACTGCAGCCTGGACAGGCCAGCAGAGAGGTGAGGCCACAGAAAAGGAGGGAAAAATGAAACAAAACAAAATGCCCACTTAAAAAGTCTTGTCATTTCCCTTAAAATGAAATTATGCCTTACCAGGATTATTTTCTAAAAGCCTCGTTTTAAGATTTTTTTTTGGAAGATCTGATTAATCTGATTAAGAGACGTAAAAAAAAACATCTGATTTTTTAATTATTTTTTTTAATGGAAAAATAAAGGCAAACCTTTTTAAAAGCAGTATTTTCTTAGAAACACATTTTCCTTATGTAAGTTCAGCAAATGCAAGGCATTAGCAAAATACTGTACACAAGTTCTGTGTTTGCAAACCATTATGACCAAACCCTAAATCCGTTCCCCCTGCATTTCCCCATCCCGCATCTATACCAATGTAAAGCCAGTGTAAGACAAGATTTTCAGCTAACCTCATATTCTAGAAATCATTTGCAGTTTATTTTTTTCACTTGGGCATTGCTGCCTGTTCCACTATTTACACATTTCCATCTTAAAATACAAATCCAGGGAAGTGAGCTTACAAGGGTAACAAAATACGTGGGTGAAGTCGCTGCTGACCACGCGCAGCCCTGGGAGCGCCGAGTCCCCTCTCCGCTTCATGCTGCCGGGGAGCGGCCTGGAGCAAAGCCCCCGCCAACGTTTCAGGCTGCAGCTTCCCACATTTGACACAACCATTTCACTGTAATGAAGGAAATACCACACATCCTGCTGCCCAAACCCCTGCATTTATGTAAGTGATGGGCAGTGAGTGGGGGATGAGCAATTAATGCTCAGCTGGAAAGCAGCAATACCACAACGGGCCCTGGACTGACCCTCATCTCCATACCAAATCATCTCAGTTAAAAAAAGTTATCATTTCCTGCTAAATAGATCAGCTGTCTCCAGCATTTTGCATTTCAAATGACTAATTCTGATCTCGAGCAGTATTCTTAAGAAGCCTGAGTCACGTAACCACCCTAGCAAGAAAATGCGCTGCATGAATTGGACCTTTGGGGTTATTTTTGTGCTAGTAACAGCTGTCATACATTAGGAAAAAATGCACTGAAAACAGAGCTAAACTCTAAATACAGCCTTCAAGTATTTTTGTGTGAGCATACATTGCTTAAATCCAAGAACCAGAAGATAGCAATTTATCAGAGCTGTACACAGTATTTAAAACTAGAAATAAATACTAGTACACACTAGGAGACAAGGTTTAATAATTGATAAAAATGTACAAAAATATTCCAATCAAACGTTTCAGAATGTGTACCACAGCAGTCACTGCTTGTCGCTGAACTTTCCTAAGAGCAATCAGAAAGGAGACGGAGCTCAAGCTTCTTCCTTTTCCCTTTTTAAGGAAGGGTTTAGCACACACTGAGCTTCTAGACACGGATACTGCAGCTGCTACTGAAAACCCGGTGGTACATTCTTCAGCAGGTTCTTAAGGCAACATACTGAAATTAATTTACAGGATTTTTATTTTGTTTAAGATTTTAACGTGAAGATAAATGCTGAAACAGCTGCAGCTGTTCTGGATCAGGTTTTACACTAATACAAAGGGCAGCTGCGAGCAGCAGCACCCTCTGCCGGCACTGCACTGAAGCACCCACTGCGTTTGTCGGCCACATCTGCATTTTATTTACCATAAACATTCGCTTGGAGATGAGACAGACGTGAATCTCAGCCAGGACGTCAGGTCTGCTGCTTCACATAAATGCTCAAAATTGGTTTGGCCAGGAATGTAGTTCATAAAAAACCAATTCCAAGATCTGATTATTTTTGCAGTAAAGATGAAGAAAGGGATTCATTACTCCCCTTCCATTGCCTTCCCCTTTCAAAAATAAAACCAAATTCATAAGACAAATTAAGCCACAAGAAACTATATTAAAAATCTTTCTAAAAAACGAAATTTTACCTGCCTACATTGGCCAGGAGAGACAGTGTTACTACCTTTCTAGGAAGGACCGTACTTAGGAGATGCTTTGCTAGAAAGGTGCCAACACTTTCCTTAGCCTGCAGACAAGATCCAGCAAGAACTGAAATGCCTTCCACCGTGTTGTTCCCTTCAAAGGGCTCTCTCCATGGCGAGCAGAACACACATTCTGCCTAGCAGGTCAAGGACAGACATTCAACTTGTAACTCAGAATTTCGTTCACTTTTCTAGATTTGATGCCCGTAATAATAGTACTTGAATGTATTTAGGTGGTCAGATTAAAACCCACTGTTATTCCAACAATGGAACTCAGGATATCAGAACCCACATCCTGAATCAGACATTGGTTTCTTTTATTATGCCACAATGTAAACATATTTGGTATAAATAACGTTCTCATTGATCTTCATCCAGTTGTTCCAAAAGAGTCCGCCTCTGTTTTTCCAGCTCCCCTTCGCTCAGTTCACTGCCTGAAGTATCCCAGTTACCCTGCAGAGAGAAAAAAGGCTAATGGTGAGTGATTTATTTTCCACGCTTTGTTCTCTGGCTGAGGCACAGCAGGGGCCCCCTGTTAGCCTCCTAACCCTAATGCAGCGCGTTAGGGAACGCTCTGCACTGAGGCTCCCAGCTGAAGCCCAGGCTCTCTGAGCACGAGAACCCCCCAGAACCTACCCTGTACAGCACACACCTGTCTGCAGTTGTTCCTGCACAGGATTTTCCAGCAGGACTTCTCTACAGACACCTTACTGATAAAACACATTCAAGAGCAGTGTTTCTGGTGCCCCCTGATGCCTGTAAGCCCTGCAGTGTTTAAGCCACCTCCTCACGGTCCCAGCGCGCTGCTCAAAGCCCCGCGAGCTGCTCGGTGCCTCTCTCGCAGGGCGTTCAGGCAGCAGCAGTCACAACAAGAGGCGGGGAGGGAAAGAGGGACATTGCAAGCTAAGCTGAGGTCCTCCAGTAGACAATGACCACTTAATCACACCTGAGTTCATGTTCGCATTCAGCCACATAATTGGGTTTTTCAGCGGCGTTCAGATGAGGCCAAAGCAGCTTATTTTAAGGAGATAATGCAGAGAGCAGCCATCTGCCCTCCCACCTCCCCAGGGGAGGCAGAGCATGTGGGGCGCTATCCAGAAGGACAGCGCCATCAGCACCACCCAGCTAACCACAGCACGGCAGATGATTCCCACAAAGACACCCCGAGAAGCTGATTCCTCCCCCCTAATTATTTTTTTTCATTAGGAAATGTTTGCACGTCTTTGAAAACACTGTCCTAAACATTCCAAAACCAGTTCCATGCAGCACCACCACAGCAGAGAGCAAGATCCCAGTTACAAGTACACTGCTGTACGATTTTCCAGCTTGAGAAGTGCAAGAATTTAGATTTTCTTCCCGTATCAGGCTACCACCACTCAGCACAGCAATTGCTACCTGAACAGTGACAAGAGGACTAAAATTTTAGAATGGAAGAGCCCCACAATCAGTCAGATCTTTACCCAGCTGTGCTGCTCATTTTCCTTTGAGATCAATTTGGCAAATTGGATGGAAAACCAGAAAGGCAGTCTAATCATAAATAGCACTTTGTCACAGTATGGACTGTGCTCCAGTACGGTCTATAAAATAATGTGCCTCATTCACACTTTACATCACCAGCAACAAACAGCATTTAGCCAAATAATTTCACACATCAATAACTAAACACTAAGTGAGGGCACAGAGTCTGCATGGCTCAGCTTTGGCTGAACATTCAGTCTTTTTATATATGGAGTGGGAACATAAATAAAGCTTTAGCACCTTACTTAAAGGTAAACCTGTTATGACCCTTTAAAATTGCATACTATAGCAACCCACTGATACATAAAGCCCAAAGGCATTACATAAGAAGGAAATAAGAAAGCTTACAGAATCTTTTCCAGGTCGTTTTTTAGTCGGAGATTTATGTTTTGATTCAGATCTTTGTCTAGCTCTATCCTTTTCACTTTCTCTCTCTCTTTCTTTTTTGTCTTTGTCTCGTTCAATATCTGATTCTGGTGAATCCTTTGTAAACAAAGGGAAAATATTAAATATTAATATTAACCGTGTTAGATATTAGTTTACAGAATACCAACACTTCAGAGAAGTCCGACTTCATTTTAACATAGGCCATATTAGAAAGAAACTGCTTGAAGCGGTTACTAGTTTAACACATCCTATTAACCAGGGCAGAAACAAGCCATTTCAAATCACATTACTAAAGTGATTTGAAAAGAAAAGGAGAGAGATTTAAGAAAAACCATTTACCATTTTCAATGCATGCTAAGACAGGGCACGCTGGGTGCCATACAATAATCTCTTCCATACACAAATGCCATTCCTTTAACAAGATTTTTTCCTGCTCCAGCAGGGGGATTGGACTAGGTGATCTTTCAAGGCCCCTTCCAGTCCCTGACATTCTGTGATTCTGTGATCTCTGGAAAGGGTGAAGGCTGGTACACATTTTTTTCTGCTAACACAGTTGCTTTGCTGTATTTGACTGCTTTAATGCTGCTGGGCTTTTATTGGACTGAGGGATTAGGTGCTGCAACCGTGCTTTCGTTCTGCTTCATCCCAGTGTTACTAAGCTTATGTGAACCTGTCTGTGTTGTTATCCATTAGTACTAACGTGTTACTCAGTGCCTAACAATCAGTATCCCCACTCTTTGTGGATGCTGTCTATCGAAGGGCACAGCTACCTGCTCAGAAGTTACAGAAACAAAAGAATAGATCAGTTTCAAAAAGCTTTGCAGCAACAAGGAGTCCAGAGACACCAACTTCTTTCTTTACCCAACACCCAAATATTTTACCCAAAAATATTCTTTGGCCTCAACTGATACAGAGTGAACAAAAAGCTTTCTGCTCTTTAGGTTGTTTTGATGCTCCAGCACTTCTGATGTCAGAGCTTCTAACCCAACCCTGATACCCAAGCAGACAGAAGGAATGAAGGAACATTGCTTAGCAAAAGGCAAAAGGAAAAGATGGCAGGGATTTTATAGAGCGCTCCACGGTAAAAGCCAACGCCAAGACTTGCCATGATGATAAACAACAATTAGCAGGCTACTAGTAAGTCCTTCATACTCCCTTGATTAGTTGCAGTTACCCCCCCCCCCCCAAGATTTTGGGGTCTTAAGTAGTTTAAAATTAACGTGTATGTGACAAAGTTACTATTATACCAACACCCTGTCTGATCTCACAGAATGCTTACTGTAAAGACAGCTGGTGATCAAATACCTAAAAAAGGATTGCTAAAACTATAAGGCGTCAAGTTGTCCCTTAAACTAGCTCAAAAAAATCTAGTTGCACTTACAGACTTATGTCTTCTCTTCTTGCTCTTTTTCTTGTGCTTTTTTGACTTCTTGTAACTTCTCTCTGCAAACATATGGAGAAAAAAAAAGGTAAGATTACAATTACCCAGCCATAACAGAGTAACACTAATTTTAAAGCAAAGAAAAAAGTCTCATACCAGATTCCGCACTGGAAGAACGCTCAGACACAGATCTAGATTCTGACCGTTGCCTTTTCTTCTTTGAATGACTATCATCATCCTCAGACTCTGAGCCCTTGATACAAAAAATGGGGTTAGCAAGAAGACAGCATTCCAAGTAATTAATTACACGAGTACGTTTTACAACAAACGCCTTACCGAACGAGAGCGAGACCGCTTCCTGTGATGTTTTTTAGACTTTTTAGAATGTTTCTTGTTCTTTGAATGATGGTGCTGACACTCGTGCTAGAGTACATGAAAAGGCAAATGTTAGAATTGATCTACAGGGCACAGCAAGAAAGTAATGACATCTCTCTTCATCCACAAGGCACCTATAGCTAGTAGTGATTAAAGATAATCAAGCACCTTTTGTGTCAAAAAAAAAATATACACCACTACCAGTACTGCCATATTAAAGCTGTAGTAACAAGTGCTTAGGAGCAAGGAAACAGACAGCTAGCTTCAGGCACGGATGCACACAGCTCCCATCACCTGTACCCTTGTTTCAATGCATCCAAGTACTTGTTCAAGTTGGCCTAGGATACACTGCATACCTGGCTTTGCAAGATTTGAAATTCTGAAATTAAGCCATTTTAAAGTTTCTTAAGCTTCAGAAAATGAAACAAAACCCATATAGTGTACGTGTTTCAAACTCCTATCTCACACTGTCTAGTAAAAGACAACACCTTTTTCAACGAGAACAGTTAAAAAAAAAAACCAACACAGTAAATGTTGATTTTAAAATTTAAAATTTTCAAAATTAAAAGAACAACTACATATCAAATAATAACATGTTTCTTCAGAGCCTCACTTTCAAAATGAGGTTGTAACATCCATCCTTTTGGGAAATGCAGAAGGTCTGTCTCTTAAATTATGTGGAAAGGGAGACAATCAGGTAAGATTTTTTTCGGTATATTCTCTAATCAGGAAAAAATAAAGTAATTACCTCTAGTACATGCATGAAATCTTTAAATATTCTTTTTCTTTCGGACTCTAGAGTGATGTCTTCAAATGCTGGCTCTTTCACAAATCTATCTCTGATCTGTAAGAAAAACAGCAATGAATTACTAACATGAAATATGGCCATTCAGAAGTGCTAGCATGCAACAGCATGCTAAATATATTTGGAAAGACTTTCATAGCTAAGTGACAATACATACATCTTCCCAGACAGCATCCAATTCAATCGGAGGAGTAGCTTGTTTCAGCATACTCTTGAAGGCAGACTCTTTCCGCTTCATTTTACGAGCTTCTTCTTTTTCCCTCTCTCTTTCACGGGCTTCTGCCTTTTCTAGCAGCTATAATAAATTAAAGTTGTGAGATTATTTGAAAAATATCAAAATGGAAGATTAATAATGCAGTTTCATGCTATTTTTGGAAAGCCCAATGACAGTTTACCTTTCGAGTTTTCTATTTGTCATTTGCACCTACCTGCTACTTTAAAGTATGCAAGTGTTTCTCAAACAGAACCTAATACCTGATGCAAGCCAGACTGACAAATGCATGAAAACCCCTTAACAAGATAAATTACAAATAAGCATGGTAACATTACTGAATTCCTAGTGAAGTGTTTCACTTTTCTCAAGATGAAATGCTTATGGTTTCAGGTAAAAAATCTTCTTGGAACTGTTACAGGATAAGTGGCTCTAAAACACAGCCTTTTTCTTAAATGTTGTGACAGCAGTGATAACAATACGGTGAAAATAAGTGCCAATTCTTATTTTACAGGGATTTTGTATTATAATTTTGGAACATTCCTATATGTTAATACTTACACTATTGAAAGCCAGCTTGATATTTCCTGCATCTAAAGTTGTAGCTCGTTTAGTTGAACTGATGACCGTAACAAAGTCTTCAAAAGAAGTGTTCACTTCAACCACAAATCCTTTATCCTGTAAAAAAAATTCCTTTGCATCAGGTAAGTAAGGAATTCTCACATTAGTGGCGACATACATGACATTAACACAAAGTAAAATCCTACCTCCTGGTAGCAAAGATTTTACTTGAAAGAGATATTTGGCATTAGAAGAGAAACAACATAATGGGGCGTTTTCCTGTCTCACCTTTAAGATGTCTTTTATTATCTTCTTTTCATCATGGTAACGTGCTTTTAAGTCTTCAACATAGAACTTGAAAAGATCGAGTGCTGTTGATCCTGATGAAAAAACTAAATAAGTCAAAAGCTAGCTCTAATAAAAGAGCTGCATTTTTGAAAAAAATTAGAAAATATACAAACAACCCTGCTTTACTCTGCCCCAAGATTAAGAGCTTCACACCTTACTTTTTACAGGGTTGGAAGGAAAGAATTCTTACCAGGTTGACCAAGCATATTAGTGAATCTGATGTCAGAGCTTATGGTTGGGTACAACTCCATCCAAGAGGACATTGAATGTAATTGTCCATGCTCATGAAGTTCATCTAAAAATATCTGTAAAATACAAGCAAATTGGAAATTCATCATCACTTATACTTCCGACTTTGCTAAGAGCTGAAATGAATACTCCTGACAACTGGATTTCCGTATTCATTAAATTTTTAATTTTCCATATTCTCGCAGTTTCTGGCAAACAGATTTATTACATCACAAAGTGGTGCACCTCTGATATTCGATTCATTATATGTACCCATAGCCTATCCTATGGGATAAGAAAACACGGAGTATCTAATCTATGTGACGTGTCTAGGACAGAAAAATGAAGTCCACCAACCTGGAAAGATTCTCTATTTTTACGCTGCCGCCTTCTTTCTCTAAGCAAGCTTTTCTGTTTTTCTTCTTCCTCCTCTTTTTCCAGTGCCCTGATATGTTCTTCAAAACAGATCAGTGCATCTTCCTTATCCATATCTAGGAACAGGTAACAACAGAGCATTAAGAGTAAAAACTAAGTACTGTTACTCAGTAACTGTAAGAAAAGTCTTAAGAGATAACTGTTGCCAATTTTTACTATTAATAGAGTGAGGTGAAAATTCATTGACCACTGAAATATATTAAAGACCTGTGCAGCAGCAAAACCACCAACCCTCCTCCCCTCCAATCTGGCAACCGGGCTAAATTTTCTTTGCCAATACAGAGCATGGAAGTCTTGATGAGAAAAATATTGTGGATGAGCACTTGTGCATCTCCCTCTAACATCCCAGGTATCTTACAAACGCAGGAAGAAAGTTAGAACACAGTAACTCTATCAAATACTTCAGCAGTTGTGTAGAAGCATATGCTGCTCTTAAAAAACAGGATCAACCTATTTACAACAAAGATGTAAACATAATGGAAAAAAATGCCTTCTTACTCAGAAGAGTAAAAAGGATCACTGCTTATAAGAAAGCAAACACAGAAGAACCTCGGTCTACCAGGAAGCATTGTATTTGCCACACTGCTTACGCTGTCAAATAATCCTTCAAAAGTTTCACAGGATAACAGCTACTGAGGTAGTTTAAACCCCATGAAAGAGGGATCCATTGCTTTATTATTCAGATTATTCAGTAACAGTTTCTGAAGCTGATGTTGTTTCTGAGGAGCCAAAAGAAGACAGGTCCTTTTACATGCACTGCTCAGCAGCTGTCACAGCTGCTCCCAACCACACAAGAGCAAGCCATAGCCAGGAACCCTCACTGCTAAAGACAAATCCATTCCCTCATCCGGAAGAAACATGTAGACTTTTTACATACTCTGAAGCTCCTCGTCTTCTGCAAATGTAGGATTGTCCATCAGATACTGCTGAGCCTCTGACCACGTAGTGCAGTAAGTGACATTAGCCATGTTATCTAGTATGTTCTTTAATGCTTCCCAATTCCTCTTTCGCAACTGTTTGGCTTGTTCCTGAGAAGAAAATGTAGTAATGTAACAATGCTTATTTGGCTCCCAATCTCTTTCCTACAAACTCCCCCCCTTCTGTTTGCATTTTGACTGTTCCTGAACTACACACAGATTTGTGCTGCTTGTAAGATCTCTTTACCAAGGAGTGTAAACTAATTTACTGGTAAGTCAAAAAAAACAAAAACAAAAAACAACAAACAACAGGTACAAAAGTTACCTTCTCTTTCTTAGACAGAAAAAAGAGGACATCCTCATAAATTTCAAGACGATCACGCTCAGATATTGCATTCCAGACTTCCATCTCCCCAAACATTTGTTCAGCTTTTCTAGACAAAGAAAGTAAAAGCACACCACAATTTACTGGTGAATACTGATTTAACATGTTATTGCAAGACAGCGGGACATCAGCTACATTATAGGCAGTAACGCTTTTGTACATCTCCCTAATTTCTCTCTTGGACAATTTCTGTGACAGCATTATCTCCCTCTTACAAACAATGAAAACAGTTGAACATCAATATTCCTCTCCATAAAGTCCAGGCTCACCTACAATTCTAGTAAGCACCCTGTGAAAGCAGCTGAAGAAAATTTTCAATGACAGGCCTATCAGACACACCTCCCTTTGGGCAGTTGCAATGTCTTTCTTTTTTCTTTCCTATTTGTGAACTGGACAGAGAAGACTAAAGTTGCACTGTCCGTTAGATTCAGTAATGTTACACAATAGCTATCAGACTTAACCCTTAAAAAAGAACACGCAATAAACAAAATCAAATTAAAAAAGAATATGGGTTTTAAAAGCCACACATCTACCGATTTTTTGTAGGTGGGACATTACCTAGAATAAGTGGTTGTCTGCATTCACCTAGAAACTTTATCACTTAGAAAACCACAGACAACGTTGAGTTTATCCACTACAGTCACTTAAACTTCTCACAACTGTTTCTCAACACTTCATCAAGACTTTCTGGAGAGAATAAAGCCTTACCAGTCTGCATGCCTACTACCTGAAACCAACCATCAGTGTTCTGGATTAAATTGTGCTTTAGAATCAATCCAAACAAATGAAAGCAACTTCTAAAGATAATCTAGGCTTAAAGCACAGAAGGGACTGTTCATGTGCTTAACATCACACATCTAATGAAGTTATCACAGCTTTACACTCAGACCACATTCCAACAGACTCCAGATTCAGTATGCATAAATGCAGGATGCTGATTCACCTGTCTTACACTAAGTTGCTTGATGTCAGTGCTCAGAAGTACTTGACACAGTACTCAGAGAGAAGAAAAAAATCTGAGTCTGGACAATTTGTCAACTGAGATTTTAAATTTGACTGAACTTTGATAATACGGATTTCTGGCAGGCTTGGTATTTACTATGGGCTTAATAACCTGACAAGTCTATCACACTTCTATTTTAACACTTGGGATGTTGGTCCCAGACATGCCAAAATTTGACAGCATTTACACAATATCACACTTCAGGAACAAGCTATCAGACTTTCTTTGTTCTTAATGGCAGATGTAACAGAACAGCTCTCAGTGTTACTGTTCACCGTTACTTATTTGAAATTCAACCATATGGGTTGAATCAGTACACCACCCTTCTGTGTTACCTCTTTTTTCTTTCTTTCCTGCCTAGTTTGCCTGACTTCAATACATTCTGTGAAAATGAGAAGAGTTCTTTTCCCATAAATATTTTACTTCCCTTTACTTTTTACTTTCCTTTACTTTTTCAAGGCTGAGCAAATGCAAAGGCTAGCATTACCAAGAGCAAGCCAGGAACGTTTAAGGATAAACTTGCCAAGTTAGCAAAAGTCAGAATTTCATTTAAGATTGATCTTACTTGTATCTTGTTGTGGATGTCATCTTTTCATGGTTTTCAAGAAAACGTTGGAAGGATTCTTTAGCTTCTTTGTATTTTGATCTTGCTTCTTCTTTTTCTTCTTTTTCTGTTTGAACTTTGTAAGCATTAAAGGCTTGCTTTTTTTCACTCAACTTTGCCAAAGCACTTTGTATAAAAACAAAAACACGAATATGAATTACAGTCAGGAAATTAAATTATAAAAACAAAACTGAAGAGTCAAAACATAAAACAGATCTGAACAATTCAAATCTTTGAGACAAAGTTCTATTTAATCTGTATGGCCAGTCATTGCCCTCTCTCTCCTTCAAGAGAAGTGAAATATCATTTCAAAAGAACGTAGTAAGAACAAGTCATAAAGAAAAGCAGTTAAGAATAAAACAAACTACTATCCTATTATCAGGTTGTGTTTACACATTTCAATATTATTTTTATAATTGATATGCAACAGTTTTCCTGCCAATGTTTATGGCAGCCGTCCATTTCAAGAAGCAACCTAGAAAGTCTTCAGTTCCAGTCAAAAGCATGCCTTTGTTCTCAAGCAAGTCATTTAAATTGACAATACAACTGTCAATTGCCTCATCTTCTGCAAATCAGAAATTAAACCTAAGACTTGTGCTTTACATAGTAAAGGAACAGCATTCCTTGACAATGGCATATGTTCACAAGTGGACAAGTATATACTAAACCGATCAAAAAGTTACAGTAAAGTCAAACTACCTCAAATAATATTTGTGTAGAAATGTAACGAGAAAAGAATCAAGCAGTACCTGTATCTAGGATCATTAATGATCATTTTCATAGCTTGCTCCCAGGATGCATTAGATGGTACTCTCTGTCAAGACATGACATCGTTACTTTGGCACCAATATCTAACCATGAGAGCTTCCTTAACAAAAATCCTTAGAAAGAAAAGCACTGCATATTTTGGGCTTAAGACAACATTCATTGTTACAAAACTTTATTAACAGTCAACTTGAGAAATGAAACTAGATTCTTTGGTATTATCACTATTCCTACAATAAATTCTCCTGGAAATTTTTCTCACTTGAGAAAACACAGATTCTATACACTGAGGGAAAACCAATGTGAATCTCATTTTACTCTCATTTCACCTCCATCTTTAAAACAAAGATGATAAAAATTCAAGACTTAAACACTCGTACTTCTGAAAAAAGCTTGATCTGTACATTGTTTTCACTGTATTTATTTTTCCACGATTCTTGTCTAGCATGTAAGTCCTCTTTTACAATGCTGAGAGACTTTAAAAACAAACACACACAAAAGCCCTCTAGCTGTATCTAGCAAATGTAGCTTGTGCAGTTCTATAAAGCATTAAGAATAGTAACCAACTGAAATACCTTTTCTTTCAGGAGTTCTTTAAATGCTTGCTTTGCTTCTTCCTTTGTATTCCATGTATAGGTTTTTTTAACTGGCTGTGAATCATCGTCCTCTTTCTTTGAAGAAGCACTATAAACAAAAATGAATTATTTTACTATTTAAGCATTTTTTTTCCTAAGTTAAAGTCACTGAAGAATCATATAGGGTAAGTGTATAACATTACGCACAGAAAATTTTCAAGCTATTCAAAATTTATCAGCTGTGAGCCACAAATGGCTCTATAGTAGCTTTAGGGGAAGGCTGACAAGAGGGCATTAGATTTTTAAAAATAGATTTAATACTCCTTCCTCTTTCTTATTCATTCTTCACTGCTGCCACTGAGATCCGTGCTCATGTTTCACTGAAGAAACAGCTAGTTGTCAAAGAAGCCTGGCCACCTAGAACTGGAGATTAACCAGATCTGACAAGAAATACAGAAGTTCAAAACCCGTAAATCCTATATAATTTTACTTACTCTGCTGAACCCTCTTGCTTGGAAGAATCATCTGTTGCATTAGCTGCAGCTTCTGCACTCTGTTCCTGTGCAGCAGGCGCAGAAGTCGCTTGCTGTCCCTGTTCCTCTGCTGTGGCTGCGGCAGTACTCTCATTTTCTGTCCCAGAAGCTGCAGCAGTTTCTCCTTCAGAGGCTGCTGCCGCTGCAGTAGTGGTGGTGGTGACAGCTGCTGCGGTTTCCGCAGCAGTTGTGGCTGTGGTGCTTGCATTTGCTGCTTCTCCTGTAGCAGATGATGCTGCAGTTGACTCCTCAGGCTTGGTGCTGTATGTATCAGAAAAGGCAACAGTAACATTTAAGCACTGGAGACCTTAAACTACAGTTTTCTCTAAACTGTTAAAGAAGTTCAAGTAGGAAGGGGGAGGTTTAGGTCAAGTTACAAGTATTTTATCTCAGAATAACATAAAATAATCAGCTCTGAGATAGGAAGGCTTCACTGAAACTATGCATTTATGCATTATATCATAGGATGTCACAGAATGGCTTCGGTTGGAAGGGACCTTGAAGATCACCCAGTTCCAATCCCCTTCCATAGGCAGGGACACCACCCACTAGGTCAGGTTGCCCAGGGCCTTCTCCAACCTGGCCTTGAACACCTCCAAGGATGGGGCATCCCCAGCTTCTCTGGGCAACCTGTCCATACAAGGACCACGTTTAAGATTCAAGGACTACATTCTACTTTTAAGAAGTAAAGGCAGCCTAACATAAAACACAGCACTAGTAACACACTCAAAACATACCTGTTTTCTTCTGCTTTAATCATTGCTAGAGGAAAAGAAGGAAAAAAACACAAATCAAAATACAGCTTTAAAAAAAGATGTTTTATGTATGGTAAGAAGTCACTGTTAGCATGATTTAATAAAAGCACAGCTTTAAGTATCTTTATTACCACTGTTCTTTGAAAACTGAATTCAATTACAACTGAAACAACATTTAGAAAACCCATTAGGGTATATGAAAGGGATTTCCTCATTTTAAAGTAATTATTTCAACTTCAGACTATTTTAAAGAACAGAATGTCAAGCTTATTGAAACAGATCTTTCCTTCTTTCTTATTCGAACATTCATTGATGCTTATGAATTGTAGTATTCTATATATTTATTTCATAGACAGCTGATCTTTTAGTTTTTCATCAAGATCTTATTTCCCTTATTATATCAAACAAAACTGTTCTAAAAGTGAAGAACAAGAGCATATCATCATGTTTGTTTAAAAAAAAAAAAAAAAGAAGAGACAACATTCTGTGTCCCTCCCCTCCTGTTTTTACAACAGAGGACAATACAAACATACGAATATATTTTTGCCAGAACAGTTTCTCATATTTTTTTTAGAGAAATTAACTGGAAATAATTACCTAAGCAAAACCTGACACACAGTTTTGGCTTTCAGTATAAAACATTACCATTCTTAAAATTCTTCCAAGACACCAAAACAAAATGCATTTCCTACTTGATTATAAGCTATATAATATTATTGGAGTCCGCACCCTTTTATCCTGTTTTCCAAAGTGAATGAGGATTACTATGGTAGCCCCTCTGCTTCTTGTCTTCCCTCACAAACCAGAACCCATTAAAAAATTCTACTGAAAGCTCACGTTTCCAAAGAATCAGTGGCTAAGAGTGAAATCATACAACAGACTTAAATGAAGCATCACCTAATGTAATGAGAACATGCACATAGCCCTGAACCAGCCACAGCAATTACATCCTAATTCAGTTCCTGTTTAAGGACACCAGGGGGAGCTTCTGCTGCTGCCACTACATAATTAGGCAAGAACTAAGGGCATTACGGAAAACTGGGTTGCAACGAGGTAGGAAAATACAAGGCAAACAAGAATGCTCCATAGAAATCTCAGACTGCACTAACTCTGTAGCATACAGCTAATTCCAGTAGTTTTCATTTCTAGCAGAAGTGTAACTCCTGTGCTCTGACAACAATCTTTTGCCATAGCTCATGCGTGTATGCGCACAGCTTGCAACCCTCTGTCACTGTCCTTACTCAACTTTGTTGACATTACCTTCAAGATCTTCAAGTTCTTTGGGTTTTGCCCAGCGTGATTCCTTTGTTTGGGAATTATAGTAGTATGGCTTTCCAGAATCAGATTTGTACTCTTTCCAGGGACACTTTGACAACAATTGCTAATGGAAAAAAAACAAAAGCATAAAATCAAGTTTACAGTAATATTTTATAATTAAGACTGCCAGAAGTAAGCCATAAACACTAAGCCAAGAAATCATTTAAGGATTGACAATATTTAAGGATTGACAAATAAAAGGCATCTACTTGCCAACGAAAATCCTCCCTAGTTATGTAAACACATCACTTATCTAAATATTGAAGAATGCCACCCTTTTGATTGGGAAAATTTACATATAAATTGAGGAGAACTATTTTAGTTCTGTCCATTTCGCAGCTTTAAGTTCCATCAATATAAGGAATTGTATATAACATTTTTTCAACATTTCTAATTTTAGCAGTTTGCTCCCAATGATAAAAATCAGTTGACACACCTATTCTGCATGGTAGTCATGTAGTAAATTCTTGCCTTCACACAAACTTCCACAATACGTTAACTTTCCTTTGAAATTAGTTTACCTCAGCTGGTGTTTTGAGATCATCTGGCTTCTCCCACGTGGACTGCTTTGTTTCAGTATTATAGTAGTATGTTCTTCCATCAGGTGATTTGTGTTCCGTCCATGTAGATTTCTAGGAAATTTGAATATGACATTAATGATGAACAGTAATTGATGACCAAGATGCTACCAAAAGCCACTACAAAGTGCAAGACAAGTGGAAAGCAGATAAACCTGTTTAGAGTGGTCTTCATTAACAGAACTGTTGGTTGTGGCGGTTTGCTGAGCTGCACAAACTACAGGATGTGTTGTCTGAGGGCGAAACAAAACAGAGCTCTGAAAAGACATTCTGGTTACTATTTGTTTTTCATTTCAACGTGCATATTAAACATAGTAAATAATTCAGCAGCAAAGAAAATGCAGCAAAACAAGATCTAAACCGTTAAGTTGGTATTGTTTTCAAGAATCTAGTTTGTGCTAAGCTATTAAGTCTTCTACCCCCTCCCATTCAGCAATCCAAGGTAGCCAATTGCCATCAGAAAAGGAAAAGTTAATGGGATCAGACCCTAGCAACTTCAAATAATAATCCCCAAAGCATGCCATGTTTTCAAAACTAAGAAAAATTTGCTTCAAGGAAATCCAACTTCAAGAGTTCAATGTGAACTCAGGAGTACCTTCTTAATGCTTCTCAACAACAGCTTACATAAACTTACTGAAATCAGAGGTGGCAGAACTCAGCTTTAGCTGAAATCTGTTCTGAAAATCTGCCATTTCAGTTACTGACTATGGCTGAGAAGAAACAACCCTTTCACAGGTCAAGTACACAGAACGCAAGTCTCAGAAATAGAAGGACAACTGATAGTCACTTATATTCATCAAATAAGTGATATTCATTTAATAATTACACTAGGCAAAAATGTGCTTATAAACAGCTCTTGTAATAGAAGGGAGATTTTAAAAAGAAAAAAATGTTGGAACAACTTTCACTTCTTCAGTGCAAAGCTACAACGCTACCCCGAACAACTGCCTAGCCTGACACTGGCAGACTTAGAACTCAAGAGACAGCTTTAAAGTAACATGGGTATTTTTGACCCATCTGAACAGCAAGTAAATTATATCCTAGACACCTAGAAAAAAATCAAAACAAACTGCCCTGCATACCAGAATAACTAGACAAAGATTAATTTCAAAGCTCAAAAATTCATGGAAATAACAAGAAAAGCACACCTTCTACTTAAGTTCAAGCTCAATTCCTTTCAATAAAAATACTAATGTCACAGAAAACATTATGAAAACCTTGGCAAAGCAGAAGAAATGCATTTGAAGCTATTAATTTTAACATTAACTACCAATTGGTAATCTAATGAAACCTTAAATCATAGATAGGCCAGTAAGCTCCATAAAAGGAGGACAAAAAGAAAGTTTTAAATCAGTAAAGCCATGTTTGTGCAACACCACGCTTCTATCAAAGACTTCTAGAATTTTGATTTTCACCTACCTGAGTTCCAGGTGGCGTTACACCTGAAAAAAAATAATCAAAAAATGCTGGTTACTTTTTTATTCCTAGGTAAAAACACACAAAATTAGAAGAAAAATAATTTCTCTGGGGACCAGTGACAGCTAAATTATGTTTTACAGAAATGTGTGTGTTTTTTTTTTTTTTTTTTTGGTACTTCACCTAATTTTGGTGAAATACTTTCAAACAGTAACAAAGAGCTTATACTTACCTACTTGCGCGTCCATGCTGTTCACTCCTGGCTGTAGAAACAATCAGCAGATATTTAAGCACCAAGTACAATTGTAATTAGATCAATAAATACAGTACTTATCCAAACGAGTGTGTCTAGCAGCAAAATGCTCTGATGTCTTAAATACGGATTCCTTGCTTCCCATCACCCACACACTTATTACTGTTGACTTGAATTAGGAACATCAAGCTACTTCTCAGAAAGGCAATACACAAAATCAGCCACAGCGGGGGTCTCTCCTGCCATCATCCCAATATTTCTGTCTTTATCTCCCAAATAAATTATCTCCTACATAAAGCTTCATCACAATTAGCAATTGCTGTTTTCTTCAGCTGGACTGTGAAAAAAAGATATACCCTTGCTAAACAAAAACAGCTGACACGAAGACATTTTAAAATTCAAAAAAGTGAAATTAAACTCACCGGAACTGTAGGCTGCATAGCAGCTTGGGACATGTGGGACATCATCATTCCAGGCATTACTGATTGCATCATTCCAGGCATCTATAATTAAACAGTATTTCAGATATACTTTATGATATTTTAAACACTAAGTATGCCACCTCTCATCTTTGTTCTAAAATAATTACATGACACTTGCTTTAATATAAATGAACCTTCTAAGCATTTGGCAACAAAAAGTAAGTTACATCTGTAGAATCCTGATTCCTACGAAAACTTACATCAGGAGTAACACATCTCAATTATTTTGAAGCCTGATATGTAATATTAACAAAGACCACCACTTCAACAAAAGAACAGCAGCAAATGATGAGGTATGTAATCTGTGTGATAAGCTATTACAGGAAGAAACACTTTACAGGGACACCAGAAGAATGAATTTCTGCAAATAACTTCAAGATGAAGAGAGCTATTAAATTTAAACACCAAACCCACTAATTTCTCAACTCTTTTTTTTTTTAAACATGGATGAAAATCTTCATGTAGACATACAATATTAAACCATATACAAGATGAACTTGGTAATGGGGATAAACACTGTACCACAGCAAGGAAAAGTTTCAGTCTAGCCTCGTATCTGAGTTTGTTGGGTGATCTGATGAGATACAAAACACGGAACTGCTACTCTGATAAGCTAGCCTTGAATCAAGTATTTATGCTGACAGTCTCAGGATGGTAAAGGGATGGTTATGTAGAAGTTACGCACTGAACCGATACGCTGAAAAGCTGATAATGCTACTGAAAAAAAGTATTTAATATTTTGTATGTTTCCCATTATTATGAATATTTTTTTTTACTGATCCTGACTTCTAAGAACTGCTAAGCTTTTAATAAGTGGCAAAAGGAACAAAATATATAATCGAGGTATTGCCTCAACACAGTTTTTTTGGCCACTGATCCCAAACAGATCTCTAGAAGTCAACCCCCTTCATCCTTTCCATTGTGCCCCTTTACCTTTATTGTCCTTGGCAGGCTGGCCAAGAGACCCCATCCCCCCGTATCTTCAGGGAGCACCAGGTTACCACTCTCCTCATCTTGCATCTCGTGGGGAAAGAGGGTATGTGGTAGGGCTACTGCTCCACCCTCAATCCACAAGGTTTTCTTGGGAGGGTGAGGGAGGAAGGAAAGACTGGAAGGCGGTCCCTCCTATTCCTCGCCATCCTGTAGAAGCAGGAGAAGAAAGCACTCTTGCCCCACTGCTGCTTCCAACTAAGGGGGCTCTGAGAGCATCAAGCTTCTTAAAAGCCCTGGCCCAGGTCCTGCAGAAACCCTGAGCACTGCTCTGTTTCTGTGTGTCACTAAATCACAAAGTAAAAAAAATAAATAAAAAAATCCGTTGGGGAGGTGACCCTACTCTTTTCCAAAAGGCTTTCCTTCCTCTGACTGATGCTGAGAGGAGGCCACACTACTGCTGCTATTACCTATGCTAGGAGACACTTGTCCTACAGGGGCTCACCTCAGAAAGGAGACAAGCTAGGAAAACACCTCATCCTGCAAAGTTTCCCAAGTAACCCCCAATAACTACTTGAAAAACTGGTTATCACCGAAGGAAACAAGACAACACAAGCTGACACTTCCACCTGTTCCACCCTCAAGGCCGCAGGATGATCAAACCTCTAATCCCCTCTCTGCTATGCTGTTTTCTTTAGCTTTTTTACTCTACATCTACCAAAAATTCCTCAGTTCTCTACCTACATTGCTCACTAAAATATTAGACACTGAAATGGGTAAGAACATTACACACGTTACATGGGTAAGAATCGTGGAATAGAAGTAAACAAACCAAAACACCTGTTAAGCAAAGGAATAAAACAGAATTGCTATTTAAGTTTTTAATAAACACACAGAAAAGCTCACACCATTAGCTATCATACTAAGCTCCTCCTCACCTTTTAAAACTGCATTAATTTTGCAGATCTAACAGGCTGCAAAGCCATGCTGACGAGTCCTCTCAGGCTCAGTGCATCAGTGGAAAAAAAAAGATAGCACATGCTCTATCCAAGGTACTGCAAAGGAGCACAAGGAGCGGCCAGGATGACCTCATGGGCTCTTCTTGAGGCCTTAACCACTCATGTCATCCCCTTACCAGTCTATTTGCAAACCCTCAGCTTCTACTTGGGCAAACCACTATCACAAGTACTTCTTACATCCAGCAAGAGATCTGCTTCTTTACAAGTTCAAAGTTCAATTGGAAACCACACAGGAAAGGATTTTTCATTATTTAAAATAAAGCTTTAAATGTGCAAAAGGCACAGCTATGATTCTGGCTACTGTACCTGTCAACCCAGCTTCACACCAGTCAATGTGAATGGCCAAGTTTATTTGTCAAACTGCGCATTCCACTAGCAACAACAGCATATTATACATCACTCCCTAAGATTCTGGAAGGAATTCTGCAAAAACTCAAGTTGTAAGTGTTTTTCCCATGTAATTTTCATCCACCTGGACAGAGCAGATAGCCAAGAATGAAAGAAACACAAAGTTCTCTACCTTTTCTACTTCCGAGAAGAACCAACACTTCTCGATCCTAATATGTACTAAGATAACAACCTGACTTCTCCAAAATCCATGCAAAACCAGCAGCAAGTTTTTTATTCAATTTACAGGTTCATACCTACATCTACTGATGCTTAAAGGGCAAAATGAAGTACCCTGATTATCTGCTATAACGAGAAGAGTTTCTGTGTGTTCCACATGGACAGGAACTGTGGCATGAGACACCCTGAAAGATTAACCTTAGCACTGCAAGCTAAGGTGAGACTTACCTACACGCGGGGATGACCTGACATCGTTATGGAAAGAAAGAAAAAGACACTAAAAATGCGTTACCTGCCCCATCGGTGGTCCTCCCATGGGAGGCATCATCTGAGGCATCATACCATGCGGAACCGGCGGCATGTTCGGTGGCCTCTGCCCCATGGGGTGCATTCCCATGGGCGGGTAATGTGGCATCCCTGGGTGTCCCATCTGAAAGGCAGCAATGAAGGAAATGCAATGAGTGAGAAGACACCAGTTCAGAAATGCATTAAGAACAAAGAGAGGCTGAATGCTGAACTGAAAGTTATTTGATCAATTTTAACTCAATACTGTGTAACAGTAACGACTGTAAGCATTTGATCTTCCAGGTCCTCTAGAGTCATGAACATTAGATCGAACAAAGCTTCAAAACCAACATCCAAGTGAAACCTCTGCAAGCCTTTCTCAAGCCACCTTATAGCTTGGCACAGACAAATCACAGAACTGTAGGGGTTGGAAGGGACCTCGAAAGATCATCGGGTCCAACCCCCCTGCCAAAGCAGGTTCCTTAGAGCAGGCTGCCCAGGTAGGCGTCCAGACAGGCCTTGAACATCTCCAGAGAAGGAGACTCCACAACCTCCCTGGGCAGCCTGTTCCAATGCTCCATCACCCTCACCGTGAAGAAGTTCCTTTGCATGTCAGTGCACAACTTCCTGTGCTCTAACTTGCAGCCATTGCCCCTTGTCCTATCCCCACACACCACTGAGAAGAGGCTGGCTACATCCTTCTGTCCCCTATCCCTCAGATATTTATACACACTGAGGAGACCCCCTCTCAGCCTTCTCTTCTCCAGGCTGAACAGACCCAGGTCTCTCAGCCTTTCAGCCTCTCTGTGCCACCTTATGGCTTGGTACAGACAAGTGTGCTAAGCTTGGGTTTGTAACTCTTTCTACACACTCTTCTGCACAACTCTGAGTGATTTTGCTCATGGTGCAAAGTTACATGCGTTCCTTTCACTCCCCATATCCTAGTCTGGAAGAGTTTTTATAATGGATGAGATCTGGAAGGGTTTTTACAGTGAATGTGGTCAGCACCTCTTTATTAAACAACTGAACTCTGTTGCTCTTGCGATGCCTGATACGGTCCTGCCGCAAGGACAGAAATGGCTACAGATAAGAGATATCATTCATTTAAAATTTTTGAATTAAAGCATGAGCCTTCAGTTGTGGCTGCAAGTACTTGTTCTAGGAGTACTTCAGGAGCCGCACAGCGAGGGAACTTCCTCGCAGAGCACACAGCAGAGCCTCACAGCGCATTTCTGCAGGTAACTGCTCCAGCTCACTACAGACCCACCCCCTGAAGGGGCCATTTCACTGCGGGGGCCGCACCCCCACCCCCCCACCTCCCCCAAACCCCCTCCCTCCATCCTCCCGGCGCTCCCCCCGCACTCACCATCAGCGACCCGCGGTCCACGGCTCCGGGCCGCATGGCGGGGCTGAGCAGGCTGCCCCCTCCGCACCTGCCCAGCAGCCGGCCCCGCAGCGGCTGCCGCGAGGAGGGCCCGAAGGGCATCAGCGGCTCGGGCTCGCCGCGGGGCGGGAGCAGCGGCGCCAGCAGGCTGACGGGCTTGCCGGCCGGCCAGTCGGGGCGGCCCGCCAGCCGGCTGCCCTTCGGCGATTGGTCGGCGGCGGCGGCGGCCACGGGCCGGACGGCGTCCCCCGGCGTCAGCTGCATGAGGGGGGGCGGCTTGGGCAGCGAGAAGGGCAGCGGCTGAGGGGAGGCCGCGGCCGCCGCCGCCGCGGAGTCGCCGCCTGACATGGCCCGGCCGGGAGCGGCTGCGCCGAGCCCTGAGGGGAGAGGGGGGAAGCGGGGGGGAGGCGGGGGCGGCCCCCGGGCTGGGCCGGGCCGGGTGGGGGCGGCGGGGCCGGGGCCGGGCCCGGGAGCGGAGCCGGAGCGGGCGCGGGGGAAGCTGCGGCTGGGCCGAGCCCGGGGCACGCCGGGAATCTGGTCACGTGGGCGCGGAGCGGGGCACCAGGGGCTGGGCGGTACCACAGTGTCTGAGGGAGGGGGGGAGCAGCGCCGCGGTGGCGCCCTCCCTGATTGGGCAAGCAGGGAGGGGGAGTGAGATACCCCCCCTGCGCCAGGAAGTAGATGGAATGCACCGGCTCGAAGGCTTGCGCGCGGCCGTCCCCCCCCGCGTCGCGGCGCGTTGGTACGGACCGGGGCTGGGGCGCGCGCGCTGCAGGGCGGCCGCGGCTCCCCCCGCCCTGGGCGCGAGGTGGTTGGCGCCCGCTGGGCTGGCGGGACCCGGCCTGAGGGGGGGGGGAGGGGTGTCCCCGGGGTGTCCCCATTTTTTGGGGCAGATTTGTGTGAAATCGCGGGGTTTTGGGTTTTTGGGCTTTCTGGGAACCCCGGCCTGCGGCCTCCAGCGAGGGCCGGAGCCGGAAGCCCTGAGAGAAAGGGGAGGGGGAGAAAGGGGAGCTGGAAGTTGGTCTGGTGTGGAAATCCACCTCAGCTCTAACCGAAATGGGGCGTAACCTCGGTTTTCAATAAAAAAGTAAAATATGAAGTTGTGTGCTCTTTGTGTGTGGTACTTACACGGGTTTTTTAAATCGTGCGTCTCCTGAAAGTGGTTGGCGTGAGGAATAAAGTCATTATATCTAGATAAAACCAGTAGGGCATGCACAAACCCTCTTTAATTACATACACTTATAGGTAGCACCAACACACGGTTTTGTTTCTGAGTATCTGTAATTTAAAATGCAGGTGAGCTCCATATAACTCCTGTAGTTCATTAAAATCTGGCGTGAGTGTGGCCCTTTAGATCTAGTGGTGTTTGGGTGTCTTTTTTTGGGGTGGGACACGCTGGATACCACAAGCGTAACAACTTCCAGGTGTGGAAGTACTCTTACAGCTGTCCTCCTGTCATTTAACATGTCCATTCAGTGGCAGCCTTCAGTCCCAGGTGACGATTAATAGGATTTGTGTGAGATGGGATTCAACAAAGATCCAAAGTTACCATCTATGTGGGCCTGCAACACGATCCTACCACTGCAGCAGTGCTCTTTTGGCAGAGCACTTTTGATAGAAAATGTTTCTAGCTCTGCCAGTGGCTTTCCTCATCATCAAATGTGCCTGTCAAATTAATTAATTATCTCTTAATAATTAAGGTTCCATGTAGGTGGTGTTGTATGAAAGGCACAGATCCTGCTTGGCAGGGGAGTTGGCCTAGGTGATCTTCAGAGGTCCCTTCCAACCTCGGATACTGTGTGGTTATAAATCTCTGTAAATATGATATACCCAGGCTGAAAGAATACACATCAAGCTTCACAGGGTTTAGGTGAGAGCATCCAATTAAGACTTCTCGTCTAAGTAAGGTGCTAAATTCCCAACCAGTTGTCCCATGGGAGCCGAATGCTGTTCTCTGTGCTGCATCTGAAGGGAGCAGAATAACGTGGCTCTGCCAAATTACTGTTGGAAAGCATTACCTTGATACTTCCAGCTGGCTTTTTTAGGTGTATTATAAAAGAGTTAACAATACCAAGCCTGTTTTTGGGTTCCTGTTTGAAAGATGGAGACAAACACATTGGGCAAATGATATTTGAGCCACACACCTTGCTTCTGATTGTCAGTGTCTTTTTGATTAAGTCTTAGTTATCCTTTTATGAAGACGTATGATAAATTTGCTCAGACTAATGTTAACTTCTGGTGGTGACCAAAGGAGGAAATTTAAAAGCATAAATAGTAATATGGGAGGATTGAGTTGTTGATCTGTAAAGGTGCTTTTACTTTAATAAGCTTTTTTAAAACCATGTTGAAGTTTTGAATGTTTAATCACTGTGCGATAAAACAGGACAGCTTGTGAACAGGATATTAAAACTTGATTTCTGTCATACCAAACAATTGGTGTAGCTTCATCTGTTTCTCAGATCGGTGTCCTTTCCTGACAGGTTGGCATGTCCTACTATATTTGTGTATTAAAGACTTGATTTTCTTTTTAATGTTTGAATATGTTTCTAAATGCAAAATTATGTACTTTAGTGACTGCTGTTTCAGCCAACTTCATTGTGAAGCTGAAGCAATTCTTTTGGAAACTGCTCATCTCTTGCAGACTGTCCGGTTTACACTTTCCTGGCCAGGTTTCCATGTAAAGGGGCTGCACGTGCAGCTTTCTGCTACGTGGCTCAAATCCAGCTGCAGACAGCACACTGCTTGGCAGAAGGTCCTGGTCTGGTGTTCATCATGGGAAGGAGTCAACCCAGCCATGAATTCCTGGGTCTTGGCGGAGGAGTTACCAATCCCATTCACCTGTATTGTCTGCATGGTTGAGAGATGAATAAAAGGCTACACTCTGTGTCAGAAAAGCATTGGAAATTTGGCTTCATAATTATTTATAACTGCTATGACTTAAAGATGTGGTCAGAGCAGGTACGAATGGCCAGGCACGTCTGCATGCATGGAAGGGGTGCAGGCTCTGCTGGGGCTGTAGCCGTACTGGTGCCAAGGTAACTACCAAGGACAGGAAACCGTCCTGCTTTTGGCAGGGAAAGCTCCGCTGTGTTAAGGTACTTCTGCCTTCACTCAGTAAACGCTTCGGTTCAAAGTTCAGTGCAAAACCAGTTTCAGACGTGACTTCCTGATTTATTTGTTTATACCTGAAAGGGGGGAGCAAGCAGAGCTGTGAGATCTGCCATCAAAATCTAAATTGTGAAGACTTGTGTCTATGAATGTGTTCCTGGGTGAATTCTCTGCTGTCTGGGGAGGGCTGAACTCATGATGTGCCCATCACAAAAGTGATGAGTATCAGTCCTTGAACACTTCTGTGAAACTTAGGTTTCACAAATGCTGTGAAAAAAAACCCACCATCTAGTTCCCAAGTGTTACAAGAGGGGTGGATGCATACAACATGAACAATAGTCTCGAGACAATGGAGGCAGGAGTTTTGCTAGAAACTAAGAATTTACCTAATGTCTTGTTTAAAAACATCTTGTGAAGCTGAGCAGTTTGTTTGACACAGCCAGCTATGTTACAGCTGTTACTGTGTTCTTGCATTCATCTCCGGCGAGTGTGTGGGCAGATCTCTTCGTTTGCTGATTACACTGATACAATGCGTTCACCTGGCAGCGTGATTAACCAGCCACTGATAAGTAGCCCCAAAAGAAGTCAGCTGTGTCAATTGGGTGTGTGGCAGAGTTGTCCTTAGGGGCTGTCAGAAGAGCTAGAAATCTTTGGGACTGTTTCTAGGGATTTTTTTTTTTTCTTTCCCAAATAGAATGGAAGGAACTAACATTGATCTATATTACTGTGGTAATAAGTTACTTACTGTGTATATAAACTAGGGAGTAACCTGCCTGAATAATTGTTAAAGTCCAACAGTTGATATATATGGCCGTTATAATTATGGTGTTGTGGATTTAGATGTAGTGATTATTGCTGAAATATTTATTATTTTAAAATATGATGCACTCATAAAACCTAGACAAAATAATTTCAGTGAAGACAAATGAATCTGGTATGAATGCGCAGGTGGAACAGCATACATGTATGTAATAAATGATTGCATGTGCACTTAAGATTATAGTAAGTGGGACAGATAATGAGTAACATGGGAGAAGGGATGGAGATATGGTAAAGAGTTTATATAGAGAGAAAAGTATAAAGAACTTATATATAAATTCTGTATCACTTGCAGTTGTGTTCTGTGCCGCTGAACTATAACACCAGATTTAGTAGTGATGCAGGTTGTTTGCTAAATTCCAGGTGTGAAAACAACTGGAGCAGTAGTGTAAAAAAAAAAAAAAAAAAGAAATAAATGAGGAGGTTGTTCAGTATAAGCTGAACTTGTGATAACCATGCCATGGTACTACAGAACAGACAAATGCTGCACTGAGATACACAGGAACGTAGCTTAAGAGGTACAGGATGCAATCTTTGCCGTGCTTTGGAATAAAAAAATAAATTTAAAACTTAACTTTGTCATAAACTCAAGTTGGAGAACAATAATTTATTTGGAATTTAAAAACTGGCATTGTTGTCTTGATACTGCCATGCACAGAAAGGGTAGTTTCTTTACTAAAAGTATCTGATTGAAAATTATTTGCTGCTAAAACGAGTTAAAATTCAACAAGTGTAGTCAAAAGGTTCTGCAAATAAGTTCTTTAGGAACTAGAACAAATCACACTTAGCCCCGGAGCATGAGTTGATGTCAGTGATGGTAAGTTTAGCTTTCTGTTCCTGTGGCGTGTACTTCCTGCAATTGCATAACTCGTAATGCGTCTTTCTTTTTTTGAATTGCACCGCCTACCTTACGGTGTGTTGTTTCCTCCTCATTTGAAGGGAGCAGACGTTCAGGGAATGGGGATTTTATGTCTGTGCCCGACACCTGGTTCCCACCCTGGCACTATCAGAACAGTGTTACTGCTGTGCTGTGTGGGTACAGGCATTGGAACAAATGCTCTGCAGCCAGGCGTGAGCTCGTTGGGCTCAGATGCTGAGCTGGGGAGCTGCCCTGCCTCGTTAGTGTGGCATGGGCATAACGAGGCAGGGTGCAGCAGTGCTCAGCTCCAGTTTGGAGCCAGCCCAGGTGTGGGTGCTGCAGCGTGAGGGCAGGGAGAGCCCATAGAGACCTCCTTCAGACATTTTTAAGTGTCTTGTCTTATGGTATGCTGGCCGTGGCAGTAGCCTCGTACCCTTTGTGTTTTACTTTTAATCTTTCTTGGATTGTGGGATCAAGGAAAATTTCTTTGCAAATATCCACTGTAGTTCTTAGGTTGCGGATAAGAGATTAAAAATGCAATCGGCTTGCATAGCTTCAACACTGTGTGTGCTTCAGTATGTATTTATGTATCGAAGGACTGTGCTATGCGTCGTGATTTCTGTGTTGTTGCCTATGAAATAAGGGTATTCTGGTGAGGAATGGATTTGTTACCTCTGATATGTTTGCTAATCACATATTGCTTTCCAGTGCCGGAGAAGAAAGCCAGTTTTACCACACTTACAGACATTGCTTCCCATGGTCCCAGGTTTGTTACAAGAGGCAAAATTCAGCCAACTGCAGGACCAGGACCAGGATTTAACAGGCAGAGCTTTTGCTGTTTCCAGTCCTGCTCCAAGCCAGTTCTGTCGCTTCAGGATGGAGATGCTGAGCAGCTTGGGAATTAGCTCCCCAGTCACCATTTTACAAGACTCATACCTTGAAATCAGAGTTAAAACTGTAAACTCGCATCCTAGTGACTCCAACAGAACTCAAATTAACAGTTTCTTAGTACACAAACATTAAAAGGCTTTTCCTTAATCAGTCTTTTCTGGCATGTATAATTACATTTTTTTTGATCTCACATTTGCTGTCTAGAGTTACTGAAGCCTCCCATTTCACCTGAAATGTTGTCAGGACCTGATGTCCTTCTGCTCTGGTGCGAGCACTCCACCCTCATTTTTGCATGCTTTGCTCTGCAAGCTACGACTCTGCTTTTATTTACTGCACACTTTCGCCCGCTGCCACCTCCCTTCCCTGTTGGAGCAGACTTGAGCTTCAGTGGTGTGAAAACCACAATTCACCGCAGGAACCCCAAATCTGGAAGGACTTCAGAGTGCAGCTTGTCCTCAGGACTGATGTGATTGAGTTTGCATTTGGGTTTAGGAGAGCTGAATTTTCCAGGATGCTTTTTTTTTTTTTTTGTCCTCACAGTAAGCATAGCTTAAGAAAGTGGGGTTGAAATTGCTTTTGTTACCTCAAGGTGCAAGTTTGCTATTTACACTCTCATTTTTATTTGCATTTAGTAGACTTACTTTAGGCAGTAATATTTAAAGGAAACGATATATATATATATATATTTTAAAGTTTTCCTGAAACTTTTTGCATTGCTTTGTGTTTGTTTTGGTAGAATACATATTTTTCTTGCAGCCTGCCTTCCTTTCCAGTCCCCCAGGAAAAGTCCCTGGCAGTACATCTGTATTCTGAAATCCGTGGGAAGCCAGGGGGAAGGAGTGCTTGATCTCAGTCGCTTGTACAAGGGAATGGTAGATTAAATTAGTTAAAATACCAAATATTTTAATTATATTTATTTTTTACTCTTAGAATTGCACTTTAGGTTTCTATGTATAAACTAAACAGATAACTAGTCTCAAACATCTTTAGACACCTGTCACTTCATATATAGGCGGCTACTTTTTGGGAGCACAGCAGTTTCAAAGGCAGTTTGTAATCTGGCCAGCAGGGTGAGGGCTTGCACACAGAATATGCTTAAAGACTGCGAAGCTAAAAGAAAATATTAGTGAAGCTTCCAGCACGTCTGTCTTGGGATTCAGTTAATAAACCAGGAACAGCTTGTTAAGGGAAAAAAAAAATCTAAGATTATTATTTTTATTTATATAAATAATATGTATGTTTTAATTTCAGAGTGCCATTTAGAATTCTTCTACTTGATGTGCACTGGTACAATAATTTCAAATGTTGTCATATTAAGCAAAGAACAAGGGACTCCAAAAAGCAATGTTGCCTTAGCAACTGCGGTCTTGGTTTCTGGAGAGATTAGAACTATTGTTTTCTAACATTGACTTTAAGAAATATCTCTGGGCATTGGAAAAAAAATTGGTGAAATCATATTCTACATGAAGCCAGTTATGTTTTTGTTTTGCAGGTGAGCCTAAATGATTACTTCATAGCACATGTGCTCCAGGCTACAGAGTAGGTTGCTTTTTTTTTTTTCTTTCTGTTGGAGCTTCATAACTTATTCAAGGGTTGAATGGATTCTGTTTATTAAAAGTATAGTATAATGATGTTGTTTTTTTTCTTCCCCTTGCAAGGAGTCCCAAGATGTATTTTGTTTAGAAGCATTCAGCTCACAACCTCAGCATATTTGTCAAGAATTATAGGGAACTTTTCCCTGTTCCAAAGGTATTCTTTGCAGCTTGTTTCTTCCCCCTCAACAGGGGTACTTATTTTTCACTCCTTTATCCTACGAAAAATGAAATGAAATTTTCCAGTGGTGTATATTGCATTATAAATAATGGAATTGCACCAGATGCTGGGTGCTATGTTATCATGACATTTTGTTGTGATTATTTTCTGCTTCCACTCATGCTGTCAGCTATCATGGAAAAAGTGAGACCAAGAGTAGACCGGCTTCAGACTAGTCCAATGTGGGGACCAAGGTAATGGGAGTGTATGTAACTTTTTTTCCTAAAAAAAAATAATAATCTAAATCAGAGAATGAATGCAGTGTTGTTTCTGGGGAGCTCTTGGTGTATCATGCTCTGAGGAGAAAAGGAATGGAAAGCGTAGCCTCTGGGGAACCTGAACCTTCTGTGAAGCGTGTTGGTCCTGGAGGTGCTGTTGTTTGGATAACTTTAGAGCCTGATGAATTCAGGATCTGGGAAATCATTTGAATCCTGATTCTTCGGGTTAGTTCAGGAAGATAAGATTTCAGATGTTAGGCGTCGTGAGGAGCAATGCATCTAAAACCAGCATCCTCTCTGATGCCTGGAATTGGGAGAGAGTAGAACTAATGTCTGTCAAGCTTTAGGAAGGAAGAGTGAGAGGCAGATATAATGAAGTTAGTGGAAAATGCAGAGCAGAAATATGTGATGATAACACATGATTCTCACTTTGTGTAGCTTACTGCTGCCTGAGTGTGTGTGAGGCTGAGGGGAGCTTCCCTCCGAGGTGAGTAACGTGCGTGTGCTGCAGATCCCATGGGTAATGGTTGGACTCTCACCTGGCTTGCTTTCACCAGAGTCCTTGTTAAAATGCAGTCCAATGACTAGTTACTGATTTTGATAAAGCTAATCAGGGATTTTGTGCTGTATAATTACGTATCCCACTTTATTGTTTTCATATGCTTGTTTTGTTTCATAAAAATCATGCCATCAAACATAGATCAGTAATGCTTGTTGCTTGATCCTATGGCTGTATAGCTGATGAATTCATGGATTTAAGACAAATAATCCGTATTTCATTACTAGCAAGTGCTAGAAATAAAAATGTACTCTGGACTATTGGTTGAAAAACAAATCCTAAAGTCATAAGAGAGGATTAAAGTTGGAAAAAAATCTCTCAAGAGAAATGTTTAAAAAACGAAGGGAGTAATGACATCTGCTTAATAGCATCCAGCCCCCTCAGCCAACAGCTATGACCCTTTGAAGCCTCTACATACAGGAAATAAAACCAAGGAGGGCAGAAAAAAAAATAATTTTAAAAAATGACTGTGAAAAACCAGAGTAAAAAGTAGCCTGGGTTATCTGAAATTTTTATTTTCTACATGGGAATGCTTTGAAGTCTGTCTGAAATGTGTTCTAAAATCCACTAATGAAGCTACAGATAAAAGCATAGGGATAAAGCTTAAAGGGCAATAGAGCTACATTTAATTCACAAACAATGCTAGCAGTAGGGAGAGAAATCTTATAATGCGTGGACATTTTCCTTGTTTCTAGAGGTGGTTTCACTTCAGAGCACCTATCAGCAAGGAGTTGTTTTTCTCTCAACTAAAAAAAAAAAAAAAAAAAAAATGACAGGCTTTTAAGTTAATGTCAAGTGTGATGGAAAAGTCAGGAAAAAAAACCTAAAAGGGTATATTTGGAAATAATGTGGAGATGCAGCTCACTCAGTGCTAAGTGTGGCCTGTCCCTCAGGAAGGGAAGACAAATCAATTCTTTGACAATCTTCCTGAAAGAAGATTTTTTTTTTTTTTTTTAATGTGCTAAATTAAATACCTTATTTCACTTCTCAGGGAAACTTTTTAGTGCACTGGGAAAGAAATCCATTTGTTGTCATCCAGAAAGTTGTCTCTTCAGTTAATTATTGTCTCCTGTGAAATTAAGCTTGAAAATCAGGGTAAATTGAGCTTCACTGGGTGGAAGAACATATTTCATTGGGCTTCTGATGAAAATACATTTCCTTGTTTCTGCTGGTCTCGTTTGGAATTCAGGTGGCTAAACAAGCAATGGGTGTTACTGGTATAAGACCACTGTAAGCGCTCACCTTTGCCAACAAAAGTCATGCAGACCACTGCAAAAATGTTTCCCTTTATATGCTAATGCAAATCGTGCTACAGATCTGCAAATCATAGTATAGGAAGAGCAACAGAATCAACATTAATGCATTAATCGGATGTTGAATGTGAGAAATAATCTGAACATGGACAGAGGTTATGGATGTGTGGGGAAAAACCAGTTCCCTTTCCCATAGTGTTCAGTGTCACAAGCAGGCATCAGAAAAGCACTGCCCCAGAGGTGTTAAAACCGTCTCCAAATGATCTTCTCCATAGTTACTCTAAAAGGCTTTTTAATTACCCTGGCATATGCCTGCAGAATGAAATAAGAGGGAAGCTGAAAATGCCTTTTTCAATAATCAGTTTGAAACAAGTAAACACTTTCTGGCTGGTCGTTCTGCCAAATTTCTATTCAGCATAAATGTTTGGGCTTTTAAAACGAGTAACTTCTTAGTATTTCATTTGACTTTGACTTAAATGTTTGCTGCTCCTACCCCTCTCTATAGAGGCCTTTTTGTGAATGGAAAACTTCATCCTGCATAACTGTAAAGTGTTTTTCCTTAATTTGCCATCATGTTTGGGTGTATTGCCAGTCCACATGGCGTGCTATGGAGAATGAAATCAGTCTGACAGTACCAAATGTTACCTGCACACCTGCTTGCTTTTGGCCCTGTCCGTGTTCAGCAGCAGCGTTATTCTTCCCAATGCACGATGGAAGACGGCGTGTGCCCAGCAAGAGAGAGCAAAAGGGCCTGGAGCTCTCTGATTTCTCCTGCCTTCCTCCTGGCTCGCCTTCCTCGGCAGAGAAATCCAAAATCTGAAGTTGAAGGGAAGCCCTGCAGCATCGAATGGTAGCTATAGAGGAGAGGGATTTCCTGGTGGTTGACTAAATGGAGAAACTTCACGCATGAAAGACTGCAGTTGTCATTAATCTAATTCGGAATTCGCTTTATTTCTACAGTTATCCATGGTTAGGAGAGAGTTTTTGAATTTTTTATTTTTTGTTAGCATGTTTAAAGGTGTCAGACATGCACACACGACAGGAATAATATGCAAAATATGAATAAAACGTATTTTAGTTAAGGCACTCTACTGTGTTGTGTTGGCCCAAGTTCTGAACAAACACTCTCCATTTTCATTGTTTCCCTCGTTCTCCTTAAACAACCTCAAATTTGAGGGTTCATAAGTACTTTCAGGAGGTATTCGTCTGGTTGGTTGTGTTGATGAACGCCTTTGAATGCAGCTTGGGGCACCCATCACAGACCGTGTTAGGCTGGAAGGGGCCTTGGGGCTTCCCCGAGGCTGGCTCGCTGCCTTGGAGGGCTGGGGGCTGAGCATCCCCACGGGTGGTGGTCCCAGAGGGACATGTGGCCACCCAGCCCTGTGCAAATTCTGCACAGGAGTGATGCCTTTGGGCTTCCTCAGCAGGGAAGCGATGGTTTGGGCACCCCTCTTGCTCAAGCACTTATGGTGGGAAGCAGCTGCGGTATTTCTGCGCTGTGTTCCTGCAAGAAAGGGATGTCGGAGATATAGTTGTATCATTGCTAGCACATAGCAAACGTGGCAATGAACTTTTTCCTGGTACTTCAGAGCATTAAAACAGCTGTTTGAGATCAGATCAGCAGCTGTAGCAGTGATCCGATGGTGATTAGTGGGCTCAGGGACTTGCGGACTCGGAGACAGGCTTTTTTTGTTTTTATCCGTATTTTGCTTTTAGGGCTCCTGCTTTTGCGCTGTGTGCTTCTTTACATGCAAAAAGTTCTCCCAGCTATAAATTCTCACCGAACCCCACAGCAGAGAGCTCGTGGTTTAAATGCCTCCTGCAAAGATTTGTTCCGAATTATTGTCATCACCGTACTGTCAGCATCCCGATGGTGCAAACAGCGCTGATTGCGTATCAAAGCTATTGTTCCTGCCACAGGCTGGGAAGGAGAGCGGAGTGCAAGTCCGCCTCGGGACCTTGAGGATAATGCATTATAAATAAACATCTGAAATTTGTCTGAGGCTGCAGCGTACGATGGCATGGAGCGCTGGATTCTGACCGTGCTATACAAAGATTGCTGCTAACGGGTTTTGGCAGGGTCGCCTCTCAATCAGAAAGCCGAAATGATTGCAAATTGTCTGCCTCAATACAGATCATACAGCTGCCTGGAAGACCGTGGAAGGAGGGTTTAATTAATGTTTGTTCTTGTCAATGTACTGATCAGGTTTTGATGCAAGGTTCTCTTCTTTTGTGCTTTTTTTGGTCAAATTTTATTTTAAACTCGTATTCTATGCTAAACAGTAGCTCCAGTGGAAACACAAGCATCTGCCAATGAGGAGTTTAAATTTAGGACGTGTTGTAGAGATCTGAGAATGTTTTTCTATTTGGGTAAAAATGTTTTCTATGTTTTCCTCCTCAGCTGCTGCTACGGGATGCTTTAAAACAACAATAATCCAAGATGCTTGCTTTCCAGAACGCCTCTTGGTGCTCCCCTGCTCGGGCTGTGCGATGCCCCAGTGATCCCGCTGGCGTGCCCGCGCCAGTAATTCACCGTAAGCTGGAGGAATCCATCTGATTTCTGAACTCCTAATCCCGCAAAGCCTTTAAATGATGGTTATTTTAGCTTCGTTTCTGATAAAACGGGGCTTGGGAGACGATGACATTTGCTGTCTGTTTCTTCTCTGCTCTGCTCCCTGTCACCACCCAAACAGACCTCTGGAGCCTGTTAGCTGGTGGGACTGGGAGCCTGGGGTGTGCAACGGCACAGGGTGGTTGGCAGAGGAGACGGTGTTTATCCCCAGCTTGAAAGGAAAGCTGTTGGTTGAACCTAGCTTTTATTACACAGCTAAAATGATTGGAGGCTGGGGATAAAGCCTACAAAGCAGTACACATCCTCAGCGTAAGGCACCTGGCCTGCTGCTTTTGGTTCGTCTTACCCCATTGCACACCTGAGGGAGAGGGGAAGCTTTAGCCTTGGTAAAACCACACAGAATTTTAATTTGAGCCCCCGCAGAGTGTGGTGAGTGTGCTGCTTGCCTGGGTACAGGTCTGAGCTCAGAGAAGGCTCAGTGTGGACAGCTCTGGTCGAGGCCCTGCCACGGTTCAGAGCTCGGGCACCTCTCCAAGTCCAGCTCTCTGGAGCAGCTCATGCAGAACAGGCACTGACGTGCAGTCTTTGGACGTAGGACTTTTTTTCTCGTCACAAATTAAGAAGGAAATAAGTTCCCTATAATGCATTTATACATCTTCTTGCACTGTCCTCATCCTCCTAGTCTCATGGGAATTAGTGTGAGCCTGCGTTTGGTGCTCCTCAGGGCCTTTTTGGATCCCCATCATCGCCGCTCAGCAAAGGGCGACTTCTTCAAAGGGTGAGTGCTGCAAAGCTCTGGTCAGCAGAGGCTGTGTTAGCCTAAAGTGCCTGATTCCCTTTTCGACTGATCCTTTATACATTTGCCCTTTTATATTATGCACTACTTTGTTACAGTTTGAGAAAATAAAATAAAAAGCCCAGGGATTTGGGGACTCGATTAGTACTGCTGCGAAAGGAGGTGGCTGATCGGAAAAGGAGCTCGGTTTAAGAAGTGGCAGTATGGGAGGGTAAACTGTGACATCAAAGGTGCGTGCTGGGCTTTTTGCTTTTACTGAAACGTCTGGGCATGGAGCACAGCTGTACCGAGTGCAGGCTGGCCATGGAGGGGAGCGTTCTTTGAATTAGGCTGGCAGTAAGGGAACGCTGCCTTTCTCTTGCACCAAGTCCCGCTGAGAAAGGTGTTGCAACCTTTTGTGTCGCCTGCCTAGCCCCCAGCTCCTGCCTGCCTGCATGCAGCCTTTGTCAGCCAGCTCCTCGTCCAAGCTGCACTTTGTGCTTTATAGGGTAGCCGCGAAAATGTGTCTGGCAAAGGATTTTTTCTGAAAAGATGTGAATAAAAAGCATAATCACAGCAGGTATTTTATGACTGGCAGCTCAAAATGTATGTATTAATAAAAAAAATTATTTTTATAAATTTTAAAGTCTGTGAAAACTGGCAGCAAACTTTTATACTTGTGATCCAAGGCAGTGAAATGTTCTGTCCTGCTCTTCTGCCAGCTGCAGATGTCACGGGTGGGAAAACAAACTGCTGCTTCTGGTTCAAGTTTCTTAACTACTTCTGGTTCAAAATATTTGAAAGAAGCACATTTTAAAGCCAATATGATTTTTTGCAGGGCCTGGTTAATATATTTCAGAAAGTGTTTCTGTTAAATAAAACACATTGTGAAGTTCAGCAGGACTTTTGCTGCAGAGGGGCTCCTGGAAAGGCAGGGGAGGGAGCAAGGTGCAACCTGAGGCATTGCTCCTCGCAGGGAACCTGCTCAGCTCCGTGGGAAGAGCAGGGCCAAAGCTGCGTGGTGGCCTTGGCTGCTGCAGGACGAAGGGAGGCATCTCTCGGGAGGGATGGGGATAAAGCTCTCCAATGCCAGCCAACAAGAGGTGCACCGTGAGTGACAGGATGCTGCTGACAGTACTCTGATGGGTAATTTTCCATCTGCTTGTCTTGAAATACGCAGCAGAGTGCTCAGACGCTTTTACAGCATGGCTCAGGAGGTGGCAGCTGCGTCTGATACCATCGAAGCACCCCTTGTGCTGAGCCTTACACCTTGATTTCTGAGCAGCCAGGTTTTTTCTGTAGCTTTAAGATTTCTTTCAACACCCAGCTTTCCAGAAGCGCAGGACAGGAGAAGTGCAGTCCAACCCCACGTAATGAAACGGTGGCAGATATGTAATGCAATCATGCTTATTTGGTGTCATACCCTCTGTGCGCTTTTTTTTTTTAAACTCCGTTGTGGATTGAAATGTGATCTTTCAGCCCTAGTCATTCCACGCAGTGTCCGCCTCTTGGACAAGTGTGAAATGGCTTCAGCACTTGTGGATGATTCACAGTTTCTTTATTACACCGTGTGTGAAATTGTTGTCTGTGCTTTGTTGAGCATGCATGACATTCACTGGGGATTTTCAAAGTTTATTTTTAGCTTTTCCAAATAATTCACAGATTTGGATTAAATTTCAGTCTATGTAGCAATTTAAAACAGTTGGTGTATGCTAAACGTCTGTCACTGAAAACCGTGACCTACAAAAACTGTGTTATAATATCCTAAGCAATGAATTATTCACATACTTGCACATACTGTAAATGCAACGCCAGCTTCAAAAATCCAGACTGAGCTTTTGATCACATCATCCCAGCAGGTCTGGCACTTGGCCTGCGCTGCAGCTTTCTTCCACACCCCCGGTGGAAAAGGAGAGGAAAAGCCAAATAAAATTGTACAAAGTAAAGCAAAGAAAGAACAGAAGATGGAGAAGAGAGAAAAGATGGAATGGCTCTAGTAAAGGCATAATGCCCAAGTGTACCATGTCAGGAGTCTCTGCTTGCTGCCTTGAATTATCAGGGACTTGGGGAAGGTTTTTTAGAGAAGGTGAAAAAGAACAGAGTGCTGGGAAAGCAGTTGATGTGTTTATACATGCGCATTTCCAGCCACTGCTGTCATACAGCGTGTAGCAGGATCACACTTTACACCAGAGGACCAGTTCTTTACAAGCGATATATTCATATGAATTGCAAAATGATACAGGCTTTACGCATAAATCTCAGAGCAAGTGAGCCGCTATGGTTTTGAGGGAGGATGGTTCAGTGCGAGGACACCGGCTTAGAGCCTGTATCGGCTTTATGAGAGGAAAACACGTAAGGCTGACGTTTCATAGCACTGTTGTCTCTGCAGTTTTAATTTGTGTGTCTCATAACGGAGATATTTTTTCAGTTTAACTTTCAACCACGATTGGTACGGAGCTGTATGAAGAGCTGACCGTGTATGCAGAGAAAATGACATCCGAGTCGAATGTTACTTTATATGAGCTGTTAACTACAATGTACTGTTCACTTTGGTTTTGTAGGACTTTTAAATATTACCTGATCAAAATGAAACCTTTGGCTTTATATTTGCATTTTTGTAATTAACTGCACCATGTGAAAACATGCAAATCGCCCTCAAAAGCTGCAGGTAAAACAAGCGATGTTATTTCAGCTAATTTCTTCATCAGTAGAGCTCTCTGTGATTTTATTGCAAACCAGATGAGAATTTCTTGCTCTTTCAGCCACTCGGAACAGTTTTTGGCTGCCCCGTTTTGTCAGCAGTGATGTATTGTACATCTATTTTGAGATGCTTGCTATTTTATTCTTTAAGCAATGAAAATGCATCACAAAAACACCCAGCGCATCTACTGCATGATCTCGAGAACAAAGCAAAATCTGCCTGTGAGGATTTAGCTCTTGACAGGAGAAAGTGTTTTTATTTGTTTTATCAAAGATGGGGTCTGAAACAGTGAATAAAAAGAAGTATAAAAAGGCCCACTAAACTACTTCCTTCTCATCTTTTCAGCGGCAGCAGAAAGGGAAATTTGTTATTAATCTGAAAAGACTTAAAAATTATCTCAGTGGTTAAATTGCCTTTTGCTGAGCCCTTTATGCTTTTGATATAAATAAATAGAAATTTCTATTGTTCTGGGCTTTTATCTAAAGTTATTACCATTCTTAATGTGGAAGTGATTCATCTGTGGCATTGGTATTTAATAAATTTCAGTTCTGATGCTTGTACAATCACACTAAGTAGTACTTTGCGTTGAAATCGTATATAGGTATTAAATGCTTTCCTGAAGGCTGCTCTTCACATAATGATATCTTCGGAGCTCTCTGCAAGGATCTTGTAATTAATCGTCCCGGCAGCCTTGCGAGGAAGCTGGAAAATGCAGCGGGCGCTTGAGTGTGCGGATTGCAGCCCCGGCTGCCCCAGCAGCATTCCTCAGAAATAATTAGGGAAAATATTTTGGTTTCTTTTTGGACTTTGTTAACCAAAACCAGGTTTTATTACTCAGATTAAGAACACTGCTACAGTGGAGCCAAGCCTAGTGCATCTCTCAGTGTGCCCATACAACCAGAGTTTGTGCCCATATAATTCCAGTGTGTGTAAAGGAGGAGGAAGATGAAGCCGTGTGGGAAGGTCCCAGGAAATTACTCCAGGTTTCAAAGTCATTGGTTGCTGGAGTTCCCAACCCCAACTTTCCCTTGGTATTCAGAAAAACTACCTTTCTCTGCTGGATTCAACACGCATCCCTTCTCCCCCTCCCTGTAAAGCAGGCATGCGCTTTGAGAAGAAAATTAATTAAACATGTTTGAGGAGAAAACCAAGTGTGAGTGAGGCTGCGGGTGGCAGCCACTTGTGTGGGGCCCTGCTAATGGGGCGGGGGGCTCCCGAGCATCCTCCGAGACCTCTGCTCGCCCTGCCCATGGCCTGCAACAGCAGAGGGAAGTGTTTTGGGGGGGCTCCGTACCAGTAGCAGGGTCCTCTGCTTGCAAGAGGGACTTCCAGCATCTGAATGTGCCGGAGAGCCTGAGCGTTGGGGTCATACCTTGTTTTCTTACAAACCTTTAAAGTCCAGGCTGGGGAGGGCTGCACAGCATCTCCCTCCATAAAAAAGTGAACAGTCTGCAGTGGAAGCAGGGGGTGAGGCAAATTACACCAACACCCTTTCCTCTCCCTTTCTCTGCCTTCTGGCTTCTGCCCTGACCCCTGCCCGTTGCTCCCCCACCCATGCTGGTGGGCTCAGCTGGCCAGGGCTGAGGTGAGCGTGCATCTGTCCCCGCAGTGCTGCTGGCAATGCTCGCCCTCCCCTGGAGCATCACTTGCCGACCGAGCGGCTGAGGTATTACAAAAGGCTTTGCAAGTGATACAAAATGATTGTGCTCTGCTTTTGTACGACTGCAAAGTGATTTTGTCTCGTCTGTCATCCGAGTGCTCATTTCTATCTGAATTCCAGTTTTGCTTCCACTCGTATTGTACAAAGATCCATTGAAACAGATTAAAATTAAAAAAAAAAAAAAAAAAAAGAAAGCAGCAATCAGCATACCTCAGTGGCATCCATGGCAACAATTTTCCCCTTGCAATTAGTTTGACTCAGGAGACAATAAGACTGTTTACCATGCTAAAGGAGATAAATAAAGACTAATAGCCATCTTTTTAATAATGCTTCCCCCTCTAAGTCCTTCATTTTCTCTGGATTAATATTCATGATTTATGTTTGGGAATATGTTATCTTGCAGATCTGTATTTTTTATTTGGATACTCATCTTTTACATTTTTTTTTTGGCATCTGGTCAGTGTCATTTCCTAAGCAGAGTTTCATACGGTGTATGCCCAAATGCAGTTCATGTACTTAAGAGATGAAGAACTAGACTATTTCCACAAAGTGTAAGCTGCATAGGAAATACGTTTTCAGCAGCATGTGCCAATATCAACGCTCACATCTCTTGGTAATTCCCAAGAAGCCATCCTCCCCTCCCAGTGGCACCCCTGTGGTGCCCGCACGGGCCGGGACACGGCCTCAGCGTGGGGAAAGTCAGCAGGTGCAGGGCTGAGCTTTCACACTGCAGCACGGAGCAAATGGGTCTTTTTCAAAGAATTTTATCTTTTTTTGTCCTACTTTTTTTTTGGAAAGCAGAGAGGTACAGAAAGTCGATTCACTGGAACTTCAGCCGCACGTTTTTGCACATTCACTGTGTGTTGCCTCAAAAATCCCTTTCTTTGCTAAGTGAACCTGAGGTCCAGGCTTTGATATTTCTCCAGACCTGGAAGCTTTGCTCTCTGGTCACTGGCAGATTGCTGCCCTCCCTGTCTGCGTCCTGCCCCTTGGCTGCCCCTGCCTGCGTTAAGGCCCCGCGCAGCCACTGCCAAAATCAAGAAATGACAATAGAAAAACTGCAGAGAGCATCTGTTTCCATTATCTCTGTACACGTTGCAGCACACAGAATGCAAGGGCCATATATTTTTAGATATAGTGTATTATAATTATCTACAGCATATGTATTTTAAAATAAAGTCTGTCCTACAGTTTATAGTGCCTTAACCTGTCTAAAGCTCACCCATTTTGCTCAAATCTCTCATATCACAACATCAAAATGACTTCAGGGGGCTGGTGCACACTGGTCCCCCGAGGCTCCCTGATGCAGATCCAATCTACATTGTCGAAGTCAAATGTATTTTTGCCAGCTGTGCCAATTTTTGTCTTTCTGATGAGGGCTCCTGTGAGCTGGCATGGTTAGGGTGACTTACAAGTCCATGTTCTTCTGGTATTGCAGCAAATTAGCTGTCTTTTTTACACTTTAACAGGGTCTGAGATAACAAACTATAAAATCAGTATTGACACTTGCAAAAAACTCAGGAACCAAGAACTCTCTCCTAGGTCTTAATAAAATCGACTCCTGATTTGGACTGGTCATAAAGGAAGGGACAGGAAAGAGCCTTTGATAATTCCGTGGTGTTAATTTCATTAAGTCTTCTTCACATAAATATGGCAGAAGCTCCTTGATTTTGTTTGGCAATGAGCTATTTGTAACAGACAACTAACGCTGGAGTCCTCGCAAACTGTGAGGCTTGATTAAAAGACCCGGTGCCATCAAAATGACGGGAATGGATGCTCTCAGGGCTGTAAAGTCCTACTGAGAACAATCAAAAAGTTGAGTTATGATTCCTCAATTAGCTGCGGGGTTAACTTCTGATGAAAATGAGGCATCCAAAAATGCCTCAAACTGTGTCTGACAAGGCTTTCTGTAATGAATTGCTCGGCTCTTTTGTGCTCCAGCACCATTCTTGGCTTGGAAAGCTGCAGGGACGCTACATGTTTGCTGGATTTCTAAGTCAGAGAATATGGGTGCTGTATTTCTCACTTACTCTGCTGTATTACAAGGAATATGGAATATTGTCGTTAAGTCCCAAATACCCCCTGCAGAGAACAGCAATTAGCAATTCCATCACAATTCCATCAATTCCTAGCAATGGGCCAAGGCATTTCTGCAACACCTGCCTCCACCCAGGTTAATCCATAGCACCCCGGTGCAGGGCAGGCTGATAAGACAGGCATTAAGCTTAGTGTGTGCCCACAAACATGCTGGGAATGCTGTTATTCCATCTAGCTGGCCTGCCAAAAGGCAAAGAGTGACAGCAGGAGATCAGCGCAAGGTTATGTTATGACTCAATAAACTGCCTGTATGAGGAAACTCGTTAATATCTAACTTGAGTGTCTATGTCTAACATGGGAGTCCAAATGTTCCTTGAGAAAATCACTGCGCATGGTCAGAGCGGTCTCTCCTGGTACACAATAACTTCACTGACAGCAGCTCCAGCTCCAGCAGTCTCCATGGGAGACTTATGAACTGCTTGGGAAATAAGAAGAGAAATGACTTGAATTAGAAAAAAAAAAAAAAAGTGTTACAGCTGTGCAAATGTCTGGGAATTTTACCGTTGAATTAAATGGTGTGAGGATGTTGCCATGATACTCTCCTAAGCACCTTAGAAATACCTTGCACAATTTGCTAAGCAGGACTGTAGCTACATTAATTGTATGGCTGCTGCTCGTGCACTTTGAATAATAATAATTGCACTTTAAAACGAGTTCCAAAAGGAATCCTGTTAATACCCCAGGACTTGTTTAGTATGTGCAGCAAGTTTTTGGACCGTGGAGAACATAAAGGATCCAAAATAAATCTCACTTCACAGGCAGATGATGCACATCTTAATGCCTCCATAATTCACTGTAACAATACCAAGTGATTATAGTAAGCTCAGTCTCTCATTCTGCTGAAAAACTGTTCATAGGGGAGATCACCATCAAAAGTTGTTTATTCATTTGCTTCACATGCACAATAACATAAGGTAACACAATAATAACCAGATTTTCTCACTTATTCCCTGTTCCTGCTGCTGTGAATACCAGGAGGAAACAGTGAAGATTTATTGTCGAAGAACTTTGTAACCAGGCATGGCTACAGTCCTTGGCAAAAAGAAACCTACATCTGTGCCTTTTAATTTTATCTCAACTATAAAGGCCCTAAATTTTGATTATTTGAGTAAGATTTCCTGATAATCTTAATGGAATTTCATCAGTAGAATCTGAACAAACAGGAATTGAAAAGCTGCAAGTAACACAGCATCAGTTTATCCAGTTGTGTAATAAAACATAAAATATATTTGTAGGTGACAGAAGAAAACCAAAAACAGCAAATGAAAGAAGTGAAAATTCATGGCAAAGCTGGCTGTGCTATCCACCTAAAATGTGCTGTTTCTTTAGAAGAAATGGCTAATCATTAATAACAGCAGAGCTTGGGTTTTATCTAAGCACTGCTGGATTTTATGTTCCCAACTTAGGGAAATCCCCTTTAACAACATGTGTGAGTTACTTTGAGATGGGGATCCTTCTCCCATCACCGTGGGCAGCTCTCACACTTCTCATACTGTCCAAATTAATAACCTGTAATTATACTAACATTATCTTAAACATTGATGAAGATGGAGGAGAGTGGCTCTTTTTAGTTAGACAACAGAAGTAGACTGAGTCAGACTTTTCTGTAGGAAAACTGAGGACTTTTCTGGGGTAAAAGCTGCTGGTGTTTTCTTCACACCCAGCCAGCTCAGGGACAGTAACTTGCTGGGTTTCAGTGACCTCAGAATTTAACTCAGGAACAGAACTTGTGGTGTAAACAAATCATTTTGAAATAAAAATGGATTTCAAGGTTCCTCATTGACTTGTTTTCTGACAAATAAAATGTAACTCGCTTGTTAGAGTAGGTCAGTGCACACCAGTGAGTGAGGGTATGGAAGAACTCAGCTCATCCCCCTTCTTACAAGGCATTTTTTCATGGAGAGATTTATTTTCCTCTCCTTCTTTGCATATTTTTCCTTTTTTTCTTCTCCCAGGCTCTCAGAAAGACCCCCTGTGTGATATTCAGGAGGGAAGGTAGATGAATGTGTCCTGTCATCTCCCTTATTGCTGTGGGTGGGCTGGGGATTCTTTGCTCACTGCTCTCAGACCTGTTGGCAATCCAGTCAGAACTGCAAATGGATATACGGACGAATTCAGTGTTAATCTGTTTGCTGATGACTACCCCTCAGAAAGGGGATTATCTACAAATTAGGAGCCTATACTGCGAAGGGAGAGCACTCTCTCCGTCAAATCCAGGCTTTATTTGAAGATTATCTAAAGAATAAAACAGATTCTCCATCGGCTGTGTTTAACAGTTCACGTCTGGAGTGGCTGAGTTGTCTGCAGAGCGGCGTTGTGGCTGGCCACATCCATTTGGGGCAGCTTTGTCAGCGACAACCTGAATTATATCCTGATTTAAACACCAGCAACAGCACTTCCCATTTCAAATCTTCAAGAAGAGCCGTGATACCAGGGATGTGTTTCCTGCCTTGTGTCCCAACAGCCTGCACATTGCCCTGCAGTGCCCAACACACCACAGCCTGCGGGCTCCTCTGCTCCTGCTGCCTCTGCAGCCCCAGCCCTCGCCCCCAGCCCAACATTGAGTCACTCGGAGACATCCTCCAGGCTCATCTCAGCCAGGCTGTTTGTTTTATGATCAAAGAACCTAATTAAAGTGGTGTTGGTTGCAAACGGCATGAGTTAGGGCTCGCTCAGCAGGTGGCTGAGGGCTAAGCCCCGTTGCTGCCCACGTGTTGCCCTGCAGGGCCAGGCGTGCAGCAGAGGGAATATAAAACCTTCTATCTGGAGAGCCCGTTTATGGGAGAGCCTTAATGCTGCTTTTATTGCCGTGGCAAGAAAGCAAAATAATACCAGCGATGTGTCCTGTTTGTTTATCTCTGGCTCTTCTACACCGAGTGTAAATTCTTCATTTATGCACACACTCCTGGAAAGGGACCCGGAGAGTGCAGGCTGGCTGCAGGCTGCTCAGCTACAGTCCAGAACGTGATCCCAAAAATATAAAAAATGAACAGGAAAGAGAAGGGGAAGAGAAATTCCAGCTGTGTCTGAAGCAGCAGCCCAGGAACATTTTTAGGTGGTGTTGGTTCATTGCTCCCAAACCTGCTGCCAGCCCTCCTGCCGGTCTCCTTCTCCCAGTCCCCTGTAAGCAAAGGCCGGCTGCGGGACTGCAGGGTCCATCTCTCCCTGGTGTTCAGCTCTGAAGAGCAGCACTGAAAACCAGAAACTTAAAAACCTGGCGGAATGGGTACTTCAGGCCACTCTCTGGTGAATGGCTGCTTCAATTAGCATTTGGCTGTGAAAATACCGTATTGTAGGCAGGCTATTTATCTGGCATGGCATTATCTAAGTGCTTGCCCTGGTTTATAATCATTTCCATTCAGGGCAGCATTATCATTATGTTTTACTATTTGTGGCACCAGTGTGCCTTTATCCAGCCCGGTGCTTGCTTACATTGCTGGTAACTTAATGGCCAAAACAAATGCTTCAGTTAATTTTACACTTGTGTTTGTACTGATAAAACCTCACAGCTTTGTAGAGAAAGATTTAATATACGTGAAAATAGATTTATTTGGGAGAATATGTACACGGTATAAGTAAACATTATAGTATATGGCATTCTGTATAGCTGCAGTAATATAGCTGCAGTACACAGTTTGGGTTAGGCTCTCCTTTTAGATGTGAGAACTTGAATTTAGATGTGAGAACCTCAACCAGGGACAGGCTGGCAAAGCTGGCTGGCAGGCTTTGCTCTCCTGCAGCTCTTACAAGGCACAGGAGGAGCTGCAGGGAGTGGGGCTGGGGCAGAGCAGCCCCCAGAGCCTGGCTGCTGCAATGGGCATGGATGGGGGGGCTTTGTCCCACCCGGGTGCCCTGTTCCTGGTGGCGGAGGAGATGGCAGCAGCCAAAGCGAGTGGCCGTGCCCAAAGCTGCTGCACGGTGCTGGGAGCCCTGCAAGGAGGGAGGCAGCGGTGGGTTTGGGTTCAGCACTGCATACAAAGTGAGTAAAATGGTTTGCTGAGCACGTTCTGCCCAAATTATCCACGGATATCTGCGATCCCTAAAAGTAGGCTTACTGTTCGGGTCGGATTGTGACTGCTCGCTTTCCATCTCTAGTCTTTTTCATTGCTGTTTTTTAATGAGCTATTTGATTTAGCTTTCATTTTGACTTCTTTCACACCCAGCTGGAAAGCTTTGAAGGTATCAACATCACCACAAAAAAGCTATTATTTTCAATTAGCTATTAAAGGCATCGGGGTTTGATGCAGCCTTGCAGATCAGCCTGCCTGTGTTTCTTGTGAGTTTGGGGCTATCAAATATGAATTACTAGCTTTGATCAAAGTCCAAACCAGTTCTTAATGAATTATTGAATTCTCGGGGAAGCTGTACGCCATTTCCAAGTACTCTGCAAACTTCTCCTGCAGCTCCTGTCACATTCCCAATGCTGCCTGATTCTGCAGCATTTCTCCAGGAGAGGTGGGTGCAGTGTCTGGCTGGGTGCTGAGATGCAGGCGTGGACCCACACACCCTGAGACTTCGTGGGGAAGGACTGAAAATAAGCAAAGAGCAGACACAGCAAAGGGGGCGAAGGCACAGGGGGTTAGCCCTTCTTCCACATCCAGACTTCGTCTCGAGAAATGAGACACCATCTGGTTTGGGTTGCTGAGACCTTTGGTGTCTTCCAGAGACTTAAAGTTAACCAAGGAACCGGCCTTTACAGAGGTAAATTGGGGAGAACTTGAAATCTAAGGCAAAACTTAACAAAAGGGCATGAAGTGACTTACATGTTTGGTATGCTTAGTATTCTGAATTCTCATTTTGATAGCGGAGAGCACGGTTTTGGGTTATTGATGCAATTTTTTTTTCTTGCGTCTCTCATACTAAATTGAAAGAATAAAATCTGGACAGCTGCCTTGGCATCTAGCAGAGATGTGAATGCTCAAGAAACAGTCTGAATAATGTATTGCTGCTTTCCTGGCTGATGTCCTTAATATCAACTTCCCTACTCTCAAACATGTTGGCACGACTCTTTTGAAATATTATATTGCCAGACCAAGTCTATCAGGCCACAGCATCCTGGCTGGGAGTCAGCAGATCCCTTCTGCTGCCCCTGTTGAGTCTCTGCAGCATCTCTTGGCCACTTGACATCTCTTCTGCTTCCCCACCCGTGCAACAGGGCAGTAACAGCACCCAGTCCACTGGGAAGCAGCTGGGGACCCTGAGATGAGAAGTTTTAAGAGTCAATATTAACATTTTAATGCATATTGCTAGTGGTTTCAACATTTTTCTCATATACACAGCAGCATTTTCCAAGAATTGGATGTTTTTGAAGTGATATCACCACATTGGTGGTTACTAGAGTGCCCATGAGCTGATATAGAGAGATTTGCCTTTTGCAGCACAGCTCCTTCTTTGTTTCCACATTTCTCCTTTGCTTCATTTCCACATTTTCCCGTTAATATGATGTGTGTTAATTTTGGTGCTCTTCAGCCCTACATACAGACTTGCACATTCACAGCCCCTTGGTGCCAGTCAGCCGTTACCACCAAGTTATTCACTCCTCTTTCTTGTAAATGCCTCCACCTATAAATAAATCAAACAAAATAAACAATTAAGATATAAAATAATTGAGGAGTAAATATTAACATATAAATGAATCCAGGACCTGAACCCTCTCCCAGTGGATCAGACCAGTGCAGAGCAAGGTCCCCTGTGTAGCTGTTGTGCTGCCGTGGGTGGCTGTAGAGGGATGCCAGCTCACGGCAGCCAAGGAGATGTTCTTGGGAAAGTAACTCCGGGTCAGAATTTATTTTTTATTTTCAGGATTTCCAAATCTGGGATTGATTACACAAAGGGTTGAGTCTAAATCATGTTGACATCTGCTCAGGGGTGAACTGACCCCTCTTGCTTGCAAAGTTGGACACGGGTGAAGCTCTAGCCAGGCCTGTTGGTGAGGTACTGCAGCAGATCGGAGTGAAAAAAGGCTAACCATTGTAAGGAGCAAATTATCTGAACACCTGGAAGTAAAACCATATGCTGGGGAAATTAAAATATTAGAAAAGAATACAAGCCAGGCAGCTATGAAGAAGGGATTCTTACATCTCTTCTGTTGTTTTCTGTCACATTTAATGTTTCCAGTAGATTAACCCCAACTTTTAGCTCCCAACTCTACCAAAATATCTAATATGCTTCATTTTCGGTGTGCCTCACCTCAGTATCTTACAGCCAGGTTCCACAGAAAAGGGCAGTTTGTTCTGCCACTCGTTCTGCCCAGCTCACTAAGACAGGAAAACTTGGAGACCATCAAGGGTTGAACACCACCATCGTGTATGAGAAATGGTTTATAAAGCACAGGAGGGGTGGAGAACTTTCTTAAAGCAGGCTGTGCTTTGCCTTAAGGAGTGGGCAGCCTGAGTGTCTAACTTTATGATTCCTCACACTTTTAAACGGTGCAACTGAAGTCAGTGTGACCTGCACCGAAGTAACCGGGTTGTGCCTCATACAGCTGGCTCTAGAGAGGCAATCTGTGATTTTTATATCCATCTTGGCAAGCTTAGCCCTCAAGACTAGTGGAACAAGCACAGCCATGCACTTAGTGTCAATAATTTATTTGTTCATTAGTGCATCCAGATTCGGTCCTGGGTGCTGTTTAAATTGATGCTTAACTAAGTGACAGCCTTTCTTACTGCGAGCAGGTGCTGCAAGTGCTTCTGTCAGTGCATCGTGAGTTCAGTTACCAGTCCCTGCTGTAGTTCCTAATAGTTTGTTGCACGGCCATTCAGAAAGGATTCGCTGTACTCTGAAGTCCCAGCTCACTGCAGGCTTGGAGACTTCAATCTTAGGGATATGGTTTAGTGGTGGGCTCAGTAGTGTCAGGATGATGGTAGGATGGGGTGATCTTAAGGGTCTTTTCTGACCTAAGTGACTCTATGAGCTGTGGTGCTACCCAAGGGCTTGGGGGTGAGAGCTCTTTCTTCCCTTTGTGTGTTTCTTCAGTGGTTGGCCAGGCTGGTGCAGCAAGGCAGCTTTGTGTTTGATATACCTGACCTCAGAGGTTATGCTGGCATTTTGCCTTTGTACGAGCAAGAACACTGCAATGTCCCACGTTGAATGCACAAATACTGTGCCATTTACAACATCTGATAACATGCAGATCCACATGGACACACGCCAGGAGGAATATGCCCCAAGAGAAAAGAAATTAAGATGAAAGTCACAAACTGAGCCAAACGTGCTGGATTTGGGGACATTTGGAGATTTAACAGCCGTTAGCACAGATTTTGATGTTTGTGGTGCCGAGGAAGCACAAACTTCAAGAGGAGAAAGTCTCACACACACACGTACGGTGGTCTCAACTCCTGCTCTTGTGGTGGCACAGGACATTTCCCTTCCCCCTGACCCCACAGCAACCTCCCTGTGCCAACTGCAGGGATGGGAGACATGGGAACCCACGCTGATCCCCTCGCAGAGCATGGGGAGCTGTCTCCAGAGAGGGCTCAGCACCTGCACGCTGGGCAGGACGCGCCCCAGGACCAGCCAGCTATTTGCAGACCACTGCTGGTTGCTCTGCAGATAGGTTTGGATAAGGGATTTAGGCCAGCAGCCAGGAGCAATGGAGACAAGTAGTCAGAAAGGAATAAAGAGAGAAAGGCTGCTCTTCCTAATGAGTGCAATAAAACAATAAAAGTGCAATTATGCAGTAAAACTATTGTCATTTTGGGTTTAGAAGATAATGCACTAGGCAATAACGCTCATTTTAGCCTGTGTTTTCAGGCATTTTTTACCCTCTGACATTATAATTATGTACTACTATCTGATTCCTGCATCTCTTCATTTTTATGGGTACTGAAGCATTGCATCAGAACAGTGTCAGATCCAGAAATTCTGTAAGCCCATGCTCGTCCTTAACTTCATTTTGCCAGCTCTTTAACATACACTGAATTGTAGTCTCTCCGTCCTTCACATTTGTTGAGTAACACGATAGCATGAGAGAAATAATTACAGCCAAAGTATAAGATGCATTCCCAATGCTGAGCTCACTGTATCTATTTCTCTTGCACATCAAATCTAGAAATTGTGCATGAAATCATTTTTATCAACTTCCCCCTTGCTTCCTGTTAATAGCATAATTTTATGGAGGATATAAATTATAGCTTCTGTTTAATTTTGAAAAATGTCCTATTCCCTGCAGTTACATTTTGTCATAATAACCACAAATACTAACAAAGGCAGAATAATCTGCCTTATTGGTGCTTTGTTTTCTTGGTTGGCAAATAGTATTTGTCTTCCCCCTCCCTCTCTGGTTCCCCTGTTTTTTGGGGAATCAGTTTGATGGTGGGTTATTAGAACAAAAGGAGTGAAACATACCCATGTTCTGTGTGTGTGTCTATGCTTAACTATTTTTAATATGATCCCTTGGCTTTAAGCCATTTCATATGTAGTTTCACGTCCTAGTGTTTTGAAGCTTTCAAGCTGAGCTAGCCGCAGTTGGTGGAGGCATTTCTGCTTTGGAGTGATCTAAAATGATCTCCTGGGAGTTTGAGCAAATGTCTTCCTTGCGTGTTAAGAACAAATGCCAGTATTTAGATTGAAAATTCTAACTTTAACTTATATCTGCATGCCAGTTTTACAGCAGAGGAGAGCCCCGCTTCAACCTTACTTTTTTAGTACTGTTCTTGCATTGGTTTAGTAATAATAATAACCACCCTCTGTCCTTTAGGAAAGCACCATCCTTCAATTTGTAATTGACTTGGGTCTAATTCTTAACAGTGGTTCATTTTGAACACCGGGATTTAGTCACTGCTTTTCTAAAGGTTAATATAAATCTGTAATGAATGGTACAGATTAAACATTGGTGACATTCTGTTTTCCCATCTTGTATAGATAAAATATTTACACTTTAACAGAGATCAATTTAGAAAGCAGGTGCAGCTTTGATGTTTACATCTTTTAATCAGCAACCTTAATTAACAAGTTGTTTGCTAATGATTAATCACCTGCACAAATACCGTGTGGATTTGTCAGTTCTGAAGTTACAGGCATCTTGGATTACTTTTTTTTTTTTTCTTTTCACCTCAAGATGAAAAATGACATAGGATGGTGACGACTGTGTCCTACTGAATGCTTGAGCTGGGAAGGTGCAGAGGCAGGACTGGGTATTTTCCAGCAGCCCTGCTCTGTGCGCAGAGCAACACAGGCGCTACCTATCAGGCTTTGGTAATTGCTATAATTCCTTTAATATTATCCTTCCCAGATGCAGCTTTGCAGGGAGGAGGTGGGGATGATTGTTCCTTGCACCTGCAGGTAGCTCCTAGCACATAAATTAGGCTGGGGAGGGTAGGAGAGCCCTCCTTTTGGTGTCAGCATGACTAAAGGCACAGGTTTGCTTTCATTGTATAGTTGGGGTACAAGTTGTTAGTGTTTGAATTACCTAATAAGAATTTTAGTTTCAAGTTCTTATCTTTCCTTTGAGTGTTTTGGTGAAAACTTTGAGGCTTTTTTTTTTCCTTCTTTGTTCTAGTAGCTTCTTCTGCCCTCAGTGTTGTGCTTCTGCACACAGAACCAAGCCTTCCTTGCACAAATGTGGTTGTGTTGATGACTTCAGAGGTACTAGAAGCAGCAAAACCAAAACAGGTCTGCCATGAGAAGAGGGATTTGCTGCTTCTGTCCTGCAGCTGCTGTCATGGGGGGTTTTGCCTGGGTGTAGCCTGAAGGTGCCCCCTGGGGGCAATGGGAGCTTGGGTGCTGTGTGAGGGCAGTGCTGGTGGGAGCAGTGGGGGCTTCCCTCCTGCAGAGCCCCCCCAGTATTTTTTGTTGATGACAAATCTCTGGGCAAGCTCATTAAAGATAAACTCCTTGCTCTACAACTTGCAATAATTTATTATCGTTAAGCTATAGTTTGCTTTCTGAGCAGAAAGGCGAGGTTGAAAAGTGCCTCTGTTCTGGTGGTGTCATTAAGCCTTAATTCAGTACTTCACGTTACGAAGTACTTACTGGCTTTGTTTATTCACAAAGGCTTTGACAGTGATGAAGTTGGAGAGGTCTGTGTCCTCCTGGGTAGTCTTCATGGATGCTCCCCATAAAGCTCCCAGGCCACTAATGACCGGCTTACTTGCAGCAGTCCATTAACTCATTTTATTCCTACATCACAAACCATACAGCTGACCTCTTGAGTGATGAGGAGGTGTCGAGATGATTTGTATCTCCTCGGCTGTTTTATATTACTCTGCCTCCTGTGAAACGAATTATAATGCAGTATCGTTGAGGAAATAAGATTTAAGGGAGGCTTTGTGAAATGAGTGCAATATTTCAGGAGGTATAATTGGGAAATACTTAGTAGAACAAGACACCTTAATAACTGTCTTCAGTGGAAGTCAAAACATCTGAATCTCCTTGAAGACAAGGAATTGATTGCTCTGCAGTACAGTTCTCCAATCGATTGGTAGCCCAGCTCTGGAGACAGGAGCTTGGCATTTAACCTCGCACAGCAGAGGAATGAAACCTGAACCCAGTGTACGGGGAGCTCCGTGCTATGCTTTAGTGGGAAATCTGTCTCAAATGCCAGAACAAGAGCTGCTGCCTTTTTAAAATGGACTCTTATTTCCTTGCTTGACAGGCTGATAGCAGTTGAACTTGTGAATAATTTAAGGATTAATTGGAATGTATTTAGGAGAGTAGCCATCACTGGAGACAAATGCTGAGCTTGCACTAATGATGGTGCATGTGTGCTAGGTGAGGAGGAAGCGGGAGGTATTGTCTGTGATTTCTTTGTTCTATTACCAATATGTACCTTGGCTAACTACATGCAGGCTTGGGTTTCTGGACTCAAAACTGATAGTTATTGTGCTCCTGCATTATGAGTTGGTCATTATGAGTTGGTTAGGCATCTTTAATACCCTACAGAGCACTACTGGGTTTTCCAGCATGGCACTGACAATTTAGGAAGTGCAGGTTGCAGGCTGGTACTGGCTATCTGTTCTGGGTGCTGGAATATGGATTGCAAGAAGCCTTAAACCCACTGCTGTTAGTTTTTTTTTTTTCCTTCATGTCACAGCGAGGAATAAATGATCTCCACTGAGATTCACGCTTGATGAAATATCTCCACCAGCCTGAAACTTTAAATATTTAGGAGGTAAGTTCCTGAAGAAAATGAAGTGATAGGCTGGGATTTGACACTTGGCAGAGCTACAAATGGAGAAGCCTGTTAGCAAGCCAGGTGACATGGTCATATCTGCAAATACTAACCAGGAGGGCCTCCTAGAAAAGTCTGGGTTCAAAGTCATGCTTTCTCTTGTGCTTTCCTTCCTAGGGCTGTGTCCTAGTGAGTCTGGGCACGTTTCTGTGTGAATCAGGGCTGGAGGGTCCAAGAGGGCTGCTGTGCTCCACTCTGACCTGCCATTAAGTGATCCCTGGGCTCAAGCTCTCTGCCAGGATATATCAGCACCGGCCTCTCAAGGGGCTTAAGCAGAGAAACATCTCGATTTGGTGAGAGAAGGGGCTGTGTATGCAGAACTTTAATCTAGTTTTGCCCTGTAGCATGGTTCATGGGAAGCTATTTGTAAATGTTGAGTTACAGCAACCAGAAAGGCTTTTGGTTACGGTACAAAGAGAATGTGAAAGATGACTCCGAATGGGGGGAGGACAGGGAGAGAAGTCAAACCCTTGTCTGGCTGTGCTCCAAGGCTGCCCCTCCAAAGCAGAACTCATTTTCTTGCTCCACCATGGAGATCATTGCATGTCCTTTATTCTAGGCAGAGAGAAGGGATGTGACATGCTGGACATTAGAAGCTGTGCTGAAAAATGTCTTTAAGATGTGTGTTCATTGTAAGCCTCCATTGCAGAGGACAAGCTGACTTCTCAAATGAGTGAGCAAAGCATTAATCCTCAACTGAAGGCTGTGTTTTACCCAGCCTGACTCCATTGTCCAGAAATGCTGGCCCTGATAGCTCAGACGCAGGGACTCAGGCACTTTTTTTGTTTTGGAGCATTTTTTTAGTTGTATCTGAACAGTCCTGAGCAGCTTTGTGGCTGAGACATCAGGTGCACAAAAGGGATAAAAGTCCTCATCCAGCCCACAATTCTTAGCATTTAACAGCACCTTTCAGCTATTGTGAGATGTATTATTCCATAGAGTGCATGAGGGTTTGGTCTGGTTTAAAGAGGTGATATGTGACTATTAATTTACTAGGGAAATGGCAAAGATGTTTATAGTGTTATCAATGTGCTCCTTTATTTCCATATACTATGATTTTATGCCTCCTTGTCTGCAATGATTTAAAGGTTGATGCATAGTAATTGATATAGCTTATAATGGGACAGGATTTTTTAAATTTGTGTTTAAGTGCATATCAAAGTTTTTTAAATCCATATCTTAATGAAAGTGCACTTAGAGATGAACTTCAAATATGGAGTTTCTCATTATTTCTGTTAATTATTTGGCAATGAAATACTTTGTTTTCCTTCGTGAACTTACACCTCTGTAATCTGTAAAACAAGATTGTGTTTCAAAAGATAAAACTGGAGACTGATTTAGTACCAGAGTTCCCAAAATGGGGTGTTCTCATGCAACAGTTTTCTCTGGAGTATAAGAATTCCTAGGGAACGCACGAAGTCATCAAGAAAAATAGAAACCTTATATATGTGTACACTGCCAGTTTACATCTACAGAAATGCTATTTAAATAGTAGCATGTCCAAATGTTGTTGTTTTAGTGGATTTTATTGGGCACCAATTTAACTGTAAAGAGTAGATGCATTTCAGGATAGCAAAAAAATGTTGTTTTCCCATTCTGGGAGGCTTGTCAAAATCTTCATGTCTCTTCCTCTTTCATATTTAGAAGAGATGGATATCTTTCAAAGATTCCCATCCCAGAATAGTAAATTGATTGAAAAATGCAGATGTAGCAAATGGTTTGGCTGATGGTGAGAGCATTTGCTTCAATCAGCAACTTGAGCTTCTAGTCAAGATCCACTCTCCTATAGGGATTTGTGAGGTATGGTGCATTTCTCTAATCAAGTACGTGGGATTTTTAGTAGTTTTGGCCTATTATCTTCACTCACCAGGCTACATCCCTCCAGTGCCCTTCTTGGACATCAGGTACATACAATTGTCCTTTTGTTTTTGCATCTTGAAATTTATTTTCCTTTAAATAGGGATTTACAAAAATGCACTTCCCTCTGGCTCTTCATCATGACAGCAACACCTGGTTGGCTGTAACACACAAGGAGTTTTAATTGAGAGATCTGATAGTGCAGACAACAGCACTGCATTACTAACTTTTCCTGTGCAGAGCAAAAAGTCTCCTGGTGTTTCCTTTTGTTTGCCTTTAATTCTGGCAAAGCATAGATGCTGCTCTGTGATGCTGTGTGAGTATCTTCTGCAGAGTGCTAATATCTTGTGAAACCTACTCCACAAACGTGGTATTTGAGTTTATTTCAGCTGATGACTTGTTCTTCTTTCCTCTATCAGTAATACTTACATGATCTTATTCTGATTATTTCTTCCCAGGGAAGAGGACTGAGGCTTCATCTGAGAAGTGATTTTTAAAGAAATGAAAGCCTCCTCTGCTTCCTTAATCATAAAGAGGAAATATAAGGCCAATCTTGATCCTGTTAGACTCTCTAGGCTTCCACACACTACCAGTCTTAAGATTAAAGAATATTTGTATGACTGATCTTAAGTTCCTGCTGCTTCCCATCAGTATGCTGCAAGTTCAGTGCCTGTTGTGCAAAATTAATTCCTGTAATATCCAGCTGTGATACCCAAGGGAACTGTGACTTCAAATGGGGAATTAACACAAGAAGCAAATCAGCCCTTTAAATGAAACCTGGGTTTTGTGCAGATGCTGTTCAGAATGAAGAACTTGTTTGCACCTTTGTTTGACATGGTAGAGTCATTAGAGAGCCACAGGTCATTGGATGATGAAATGTATGCATTTCTGCAGATTTTAAATGCTTGGTTTAATGTTGACAAGTGGCAATAATTCAGGTGTTTCATAAGCATCAGGCTTTTTCTTCTCCTTAATGAGGAAGACAGTACTGAAGGAAGAAGCCATCTTCTGAGCTAATTGTCAAGATATGCTTAAGAAGAGAATTGTCAATCACTCCCTTGTCAAAAGTGTATGGAAGAGAAATCATCTTTTCACTATTTATTTCTGCTACAAACTTAGGTATTCCTGCTTTTTTTTTTTTTTTACCTTGAGGGAGATCAGAGTGGTTTAATGCTGAATGGCAAAATACCATAACAGCATGTGTGCAGCGGAGGCAGTGGGCTGTACACAATCAAATTGGAGGGATTTTCGGTGGCAGATCACATTAAAATAAGAGCTCAGGAAGAAATTGGCTTTGCTTTTGCATTTAGTAGCACATCTTATTCTTGGGGACATTCAAAAAAAGGTGCTCATCTTCTTGCAAATGGATCTTTGCTATTCCCAGGTAGCCTGAAATCTTTCTGTGAAAACAACATAAGCTGATTTGGAGGAGGGAGGTGGTAGGAGAATTGCTGAGAAAACACTTTGTGGAGTTGTTCCAGGAGCTTCGTGTGTGCGGTGCTCCTCTGCTTTCCTGGACCAGCACAGCTTGTGCTGAAGGATGTAGGTAGAAATGAGGATAAATTGGAAAACTGCAGTGTTTTTTTGTCTTGGTGGTGGTGGTTTTTTAAGTTTCCAGGAGATTATCAAACACACAAAAGAACACTAATATATCTTCCTGTCAAATAAAGATATTCTATAAAATCTTCAGCCTGCGTGGGGTAAATGAAGGGGGAGAAGATGTTTAATGAATGCAAAAATATTGCAAAACTTCCTTACTACAGGCTTGTGCTTAAAACTTGATTAATGTATAAGCAATGCATGGGGATGTATGACCAAAATACAGTTGGTTTTTATCTTCAGTAAAGTGAAACTAACACCACAAAAGTTGAAATACACAGGGAAACAGTCTTTTGTAAATTGCCACTTTATTTTTCATTTGTTGCTCAGGGAGACGGCATAGACAGGCATCATTGTTTCAGTGGCCTCTGGATATTTTTTCATTTTGGGACTGATGTGAATCCCATTAAAACTTGCTGGGAATCATTTGATTCACCTGACAGCTTTTCCCCCACTCAACCCTGTAAAAGATCAGAACAGTCTTGTTTTTACTGTTTTTTAATTATTTTTTTATATGCTCCTGGGTGTGCTATTCGAATTATTCTAATATCCCCCTTGCTGAGGAACAGGGATTTTGCAAGTGACACCTAGAAAATACCCTACTGCTAACCAGAGCCATGGGAGAGCTAGAGGAGGGAGGTATTTATGGCTGTAGGAACACTGCCGTGCACCAGCTATGTGCAGTTTGCATGGGCACTGACTAAACTAATTGGCTTTCAAGCAAAAACAGTGGCCCCTGGATCTGCATTTTCAGTATTTCTGAGTCACAGCATGGCTGATTTGGAAGGGACCTCTGGAGGGCATCTGGTCCAAACTCCTGCTTGAGCAAAGCTGCCTGGAGCAGGTTGCCCAGGGCCATGTCTAAATGAAGCTTGTGAAGCAGCACCTCTTTACTCCAGCTGGGATGTAGTGAGCACATTGACCTGGAGTGTGGGGGCTTATGTGAGCCCCCAGTGTGTGAGTGCATCACCGCCACCTGATATCTGACTGCATTTGATCTATGCTCTTATTCCTAGAGCAGGAAGGCAGGTCCTGTCCTGGAGAGCAGATCAAAGGCTTGTGCTCCATCTGATCCACGTCTCTTCTGCCCCTTGCTATAGCTCCAGGCACAAGTGGCACCAGTGGTTTGGCACCGGTGTGTTGTGTTCTGCCCAAAGCATCTTGGCACGTGGAGCAGGACCTTGACAGGAATTCATTGTGGGCTGGCCCCTGGGGGAATGCATACTCTTCACATTTCTCAGAAGTTCTTTATTTGTATATTTTTACATTTTATGCACAATGAACGAAAGCATCTGGGAACTTGCAGTTATCCAATTTAATAAAGGAAGAATTTACTTTTTGATACTTCCCCGTTCTTGTCAGTTGCTGGGAGTTTATTAACCTGACCTCTAAGCTCAGGGCAGGAGCGGAGAGCGGATCAGTGTCACTTGCAGGTACCTCTTCCCAGCAGTGACAGCATAACCAGCAAATTCGGAGTGAAATATCATTCCTCATCCTTGTGACAATAAATTGTCACACTGAAGCATGAGATGTGACTAATCACACTTTAACATGCATAAATGCATGCCTCATTACAGGCTGTAAAATGAGCTTGCCCCTCTTTAATATCTCCAGCTGCTGTGCTTGACTCCAGCCTGCTGTATTGAACAACTGTTCAGCTTTTTGTCACCTGGTTGCGATAAATGTCCCTGCTCTGAGCTTATAGAGCGAGGCTGCAGTTGTGTGCCCCCCTTTACCTGTCTGAGGGAAGAGGCAGAGAATGGGCAAGTCGGCTGTGGTGAGCTACCTGCTCATTGCTATAGCTCTGGTCACTGGTGGAGATGGGAGTGCATTAGCTTCCAATTTAAAAAATCTGTGTTCAGATCAATTTGTGATGCTTCTCACTGACTAGAAACAGATGCGAAGGTAGCATTTACTGATCACTGCTTCAAATAAAAGCTCACAAGCATGTTGTGTTAAGAATTTTCAGAGTCCAGCGTTTGCCTGTTTCAGAGCCTGGCCGAGAGCTTTCACTGAGACAGTCTCACAAAGTTGAACATATTTAATTTGGCAACAGATACAATGGATTTGGAACTGCTGTTGATAAATACACTTACTGCAGTAGTGCTACTATATGATAACAGCACTAGCAAAATGCTGTCCTAGCTCTGCCTCACCAAAAACTGCAGAGCTTACTAAGAAGACATCCTTGTCTTGGTGGAGGAGAAAGGGTACAGCCTCATCTAGGTCCCCAATTCCCTCCCTCTTCCTTACTCTAACATCTTATTTTTCTTCCTTTTTTCCTTCTCACGCTGACTCCTAGTGTTTTTATATCCTAACCATATCTGTTTCCTCTCTGGGGTGACGTCTAGTATGATTTGGGTGAGGAGTTAAGTACTATAGTCATGTGTACTTCTTTAAGTTCATCATATTTTGGGGTGTGAACTTCAATATTCATTTTACAGATGATGAAGCAAAAGGTTTCACCTTGGCGCTCAAGATTCTGTTCAGCTGAAATTCAGTGATATTTTGAAGAAATGCCCACTAGAGAAGATTGGGTTTGAGGCCATCTAAGCAACATGGAGATAAATGGGTCCATGAGGTGCATCTGAGGGCCCTGGGGGAACTGGCAGATGAAGTTGTTAAGCCATCGTCCATCAGATTTGGTGAGTTGTGGCACTCCAGTGAAGTTCCCACTGACTGGAAGAGGGGGAACATAACCACGCCTTTTTAAAAAGAGGGGAAAGAAGACCCAGGGAACTACAGGCCAATCAGTCTCACCTTAAACCGTTTTATGATTTTCTCTAGGCTAGGAAAAAAATTTGGGGTAGGCTGTTGTGGGGGACAAATGGTTAACTACTGCTGTTGTGTTCTTCTCCATCCAATTTCCTTCTCTTTACTTTAATTTTCCAAGGAGAAGTTGGTGTTACTGTCATCTGAGCCACTTCAGTGTTATGTCTGTATAAGCGAAAATACTCTTTGGAAATGCTAACCCTTGTGGGACAGATGGTTATATTTCTAAAGCACGAACAGAAAAGAATGGTGGGAGCAGGTGGATGGAGTGGTTAGGTGTGTGATAAAGGTTCTGTAAGAGCAGTTCTTGGTGGCAAAAGGGGCTGGCTGAAGGACAATGATGCAGTTTCACAGCAACTGCCTCAACTTTAAAATCTTATTTTGCCACTTGAAAGACACTGGTGTGTTACCTAAGGTACTTCCGTAACCTCCAAAGAGGGTTTTTCCTTGGTATTTTGCTGTCTGGTAGCTCCGAAATGGGCACTTCAGTTCCTTCAGAGCCAGCAAAGATCTCTGCAGCCCCTGGGGAAGGGCTGGGCTTAACCCACAGGCTGCTTCACCCACGGAGTCAGTGCTGAGAAACAGGTGAACAAAGGGCACAAGACAAAATCCATCTGAGAAGTGAGGCATGTGGTGAGGGGAGGGGAGGCTGGAGAGCAGTGTTATTTCTAAAACGTGGTTATAAGTGACCTTTAAATGTTCACAGAGGTCTTAAGAAAAGCGAGAGGAGAGGGAAGATATTTTTTGTTTAGCTAACTTTAGGTCACAGAGGACAGCAGAAATATTGGAGTTGTGCAAAATATATAACGTCCTCCTTATAAGCAAAAGTTTAGAGTCAGCCACGGGGGTTTTGCACTGTAGCATTTCATTTGGCCCCATGTATATATCAGAGGTGGCTGCTTGGCTGCGAGCAGAAGGAGGAACTAACGACACCACCGAAATATCAGTTCCCGAGGAGAAGTTTCTCCTCACCAGTAAAAATCAGGATGTCAAGTCCCAGATCTATATATTTCACTCTATCTTGTAGAAAACCAGCAGTTCAATGTAAGCAATCATTTCCTTGTCACTTTGGTATGTTGGCAGTGAAGCTTCTGCCTTCGCCTGCACTTTGATTTCAGGCATTAGCTGTCACCTACTGTGAGCTAAATTGTTTTAAGGCATGAAAGTAAAATTTTTCATCTAGACTTGATTCACGCTTCCAGTGTAACTCATACTCTTAATTAAGTCCTAAGTGAATTTGCTGTCATTTTTGAGGGCTAAGTCGCTTGTCTTTTGGTACCAGTTCTGCCTGCGCTAGACCACAGCTAAGCTTTTGGAGGTCCCTTGCTTCCAGCTCGACTGCAAACCAGCGGGCTTTGCTTTCAGCCTTTTGGGTGCCAGCATTGGTCTGAACACTTCTCCCCTTACTTAACTAGGAAACCTAGGACCCAGGAGCCTGCTATTGGAGTACCAGAAAGGCTGAGCAACCGTAAGACTCTGCCATCCTTCATATTACTCTTTTCCTGCCTAGAAAAGCATGAAATAAATACTGGCTGCTGTGTGATGATGGTTATTTAGTGAGTAACACTGAAGTTAAACTGCTCCCTGCACAGCTCTCAGTGGTATGAGCAGAGGGGGTGGCGAGTATTAGGCATGTATCAATATAAAGGCATTAGAAATTGCTTTCCTTGTTCGCTTAGCTCTTTCCTTGCTTTACTGTCAAATTCTGTTTCCAGAATGAGAGACTTGAGCAACCATTATAGCATCAGTGGCCAGTCAGCAAACCTGTCTTTAATTTGCTCGGGGTAAATGTGTTTGCAGGGGAAGAGATGTACAAGTCTCAGAGACTCAGTCCTGGACAGCAAAGTATGGGGGGAGAAAAAAACGCCTCTTTCAAGGATTCAGTTAAAAGATTGCGAAGCAGTGACAGTGCACACGTGTGCTTCTCTGCCAAAATGTAACAGCAGCGCTGGGAGTCCCTTCTTCTGCATTGCACTGGTAACGGGGGCTGCTTTCCAGCCAACAGGCATCACGGGGGGCACCTGCATGAGCACAAGTGGGCTCATCTATTAACGTCATCCCAGAGACAGAGTGCCACTACAGCCTCTATTTTTAGCAGTATGAAGTGTGATGAGCAGGGATTATCTTGTTTATGGTATTATTATTACATAAAATATGCTCCCGAATCTGTATAAGGCTAATATGTGCTTGGAGGAGGAAGAAGTCATTAGGTTTCTCCTGTAAAGATGGATGTGTAGTTTTGAGGAACAGTATCTGTCCCAGAATAGTTAGCAGCTGCTGCAATAATTCTTCCGAGGTTATAAAGAAAGCGACAGGCTTTCTGGGGTTTGTTTTGGTAGAAGTCCAAGAAAGAAGAAAATTGGGCTTCAGGCATCAGATTCATCACCAGGGCTGGAAATGAAGGAAAGGCGGTGCAGCCCTGAAGCTTTGCTTCGTGTGCAGCAGGAGAAGGTCCTGCAGCTGCCAGTCCTGCTCCCATGAAAAGGGGAAACAGCCCCATGGCCCCAGCTGATCCTGGGTCAGAGCAATGTGCTAGGCTGGTCACATCATTTACAGACACTGCTTTGGAATAGCTGTGGGTTTAAGCACATTATTCTGTGTTGGTTGATAAATATGTCTACTGCTCGATGACTTTAAAAGTACAGGAGTAGATCTGTTTTTAGAATGAAGCAAGGAGAGTGGTTACAGCCACCTTAAAGCCTGATCTCCATGTAGTCATATGGCTAATATTCCTTGTGTTGATAAATATTCCTGCGCTTCTGATTTCATAGTGGTCCTTCACTTTAGAAGAATACACAAATAACTCACATACCTGAACAAAATACCCCCTTCCCCTGAAATAGCCTAACTGGAGGAAATGAAGCATAAAATACTGCGCAGCAGGTGGCAATGATGAAATGATAAAGAAATGAAGCTGGCTGTATGGTTGCTCTCTCTTTTTTTTTTTTCCCAACGGGAAAAGATGATTCACAAAGTGATTTGAGGTAGATGCTTCAAGCCTGAGCAGCCTCAATGACTGAGGGTACGTGGTACTTAATCCACCTCCTTGGTCTACGTGGGCAGCAAGCATGTTTTATTTTTATATTTTAATGAGCACACAAGTCATATCAGGTTTCCGGAAAAGACTAAATCATAACAGCATTCCCAGAAGCTTTGTTTCCTCTTTTAAACTGTCTGCTCAAAATGAGAGGGAAAGCAGCAAGGCTGGCAGGCAGTCACCAGACATCTGCTCGGGGAATCCAGATTCACGCTCTGTGCTTGAGCTTGCCTCTCCTTCAGCAGGCAGCAAAATAGGGTGGGAGAGAGCCTGTAGGTGCCTTATTACTTTGTAGTCAAGGAAATTTTGTAATTAGCGATCTTTTTATGGACTAGTCTCTCCTGCCTGATTTCCCTGTGCTGTTCTGGGCAGTAATTTAGCCCTTGGTGTCGTCTTGGGATGAGGTGGCTTCCATCCGAGGAGCATGGGCAAACCCCCAGCAAATATCTGGGTGCTGTCGAGGAAGATGAGGTTGCTTTTCTGATAAAAACTTTTTAAGGGATGAAGTACAAGTAACAAGGAGTAAATTCATCCTAACACATAGGTTCTACAGGCTTCACATGGTGTAATTTGGTTTTGACTTTGAGTTTTGTGGAGCAATGGTTTTAGCTAAAACCTGCCAAGTTCTCAAACTGGTGTAACTTTGCAGGCAATTTTTTTTAGGGTTCCTCTGAAATCCTGGGTACAAATAGCTGTAAGGAAAGTGTTACTAGAGGAAAGAAACAGCTTATCTGTACTCCTGTGCTCTCTTATAATCAAAGTTTTGTGTTATGTGGTGAAAACCTGTGGATCAGTTGATTTTTTTTTTTTTTTTCTAGTCTTCACTGTGTCTGCTGGTGGTCCTGGTAAAGCCCAGCCTTAGATGGACCACGGAAACAAACTTTGTGTACTGACTGTAGCCTTCTCCATTTAAAAACTGGGACAGAAGCTGCACTTTTCAATTCCCACTGCATCTTTCCGTTCCAGGACTAGGCAGCACGCTTGCCTCTTCTCAGGAATCCATTTGGCACTTCTTGTGAGCAATAAAATCAAACTTGAATCAAAGGAAAAAGTAAATGAGGACAAGAACAGCCTGTTGTTTTGATGTCAGATCAGAGCCCATAGGAAGCACTCTGGCTGAAGCGGGTTGCTGTTAGGGTTTGGTCAGTTGACGTGAAGATGTGCTGCAGGGCTGCTTTCAACAGGGGCTTCAGAAATGAGGGACAAGGCTTGGGCAGAAGCAAACCTGCCATGGAGCTCCCATGGCCCTGTGGATAGGGATCAAGCAGGGGGAAAAGAAAAACCTCTCAACACTGGGAAAACACCAAAAGGGAGATGGCTTGCACAAGTCTGCTCTGGCACCATAAATGTGTGCATTACGAAAATTACAGGGTAAAGCATTGCACCCTTCATCCGTAAGACTTTTCTTAGTCATAAGACTATATATGTGTGTGTTTGTATCTTTCAAGTTTTATATTTGATCATCTCTAGTAAGAGTAAGTTTCAAAAGTTCATTAAATTATTGAGCAGTTTTTTGTTTTTCCCAGGAAAAACATCTTTAATCTCATACATTCCCCCGAAGAGGCGAATCTTTAAAATGTATTTGCGTCTAATGTGGAATTTATTTTATGACAAAACAGGAGATACTTGTACATGAAAAATAAATACCAAGAATAAGTCATGCATTTTTCATTTTGAGTCTGAGTACGGAGAGTTGAGAAGTTTAAATATTTAAAATAAGCCCTCTGGTGCCCAGTAGAGCTCTGGGCTGTGCATATAGGGGTGTGTGTGTGCTGGGTGGGGGCTGAACCCCTGTGCCTCAGGGGTCTGTGCCCTGCACTCTGGTAACTTGGGGGTGGAGGGTCCCGTGAGGAGGGAGCTCCCTTGCCTGGGGAAATGCAATGTTGGATGGTGGGTGTCCCAGCTGGGATGGCTGTTTGCAGGGATGGGGATGGGGAGAAGCCCTATCTGTGTCGTGTATGTTTTGCTGGACCCTCACAGTACCTTATTTACTTTGTTGTTTACTGCATAGGTGAAATCCTCATTGCAAAGGCTATCTTGGCTATCCACATTCACCAAAAATTAAGTGGACTCTTGTCTGTTTTTGTGGCTAAAGTCCATGTGATCCAAGCCCATAAACCAAGCTGGGGAAGAGGTGAGGCAGAGAGCAAACCCCTGACCTCGTGGTGATTCCTCTGCAAGACAGAATGGTGTTATGTCTCTAAGTTAGCACCTTTTTATCATCCTCAATTACAGTTTCTCCTGCTTACGTATAGGAAAGCTCTGGTATTTCTCCAATTTTGCTGAGAAAGCTTAGTTTTAGCATAAAGATCAAAATTATTTGCTAGCCATTGGGACTAATGATCACCTGCATCCTGTGAGCCTTCAAAACCATCTTGCTGTCAGACAATCACACAATGCACCATCATATGCAAGAAGAATAAAGCTTGGCGTGGTTGTGCCAGGCAGCACGTACCTGAACTGTGCTGCTTGCCCTGTGTGTTATGTCAGATCACCACCTCTGAAGTGCCTGCCTTGCTCCTAGGTCACTACAGACATCATTTGTATGGGTGTCTCTCTGTTGGCAAGTGGAACCCATAGCATCATCTCTGAGTTGCTGAAAAATAAAGGATAGAGCAGGAATAACAAACTTCTCAGAAGTTAATAAGGTCCATATGACTCATGTAGTGAATTTGCATTTTGTCTTCCTTGGTTTCCAGATGCAATTATTTTTTTTTCACTGCTTTCTTCCTTTGCTTTTTGTGAGCTGGTTTCCTCTGACCAGTACCAGTCCAGTTGAGCAGCCTGTAGGTTACCAGATTTTCATTATCACACTTTTTCTTACCTTCCCCTTTTGTGAAAAGCTTGCCATTCTACAAATTGTTCTTCATCAGAGATAATGTGCCCAACTGAAATGGAAGCACTCCTCCCTTTAGTTGCTCCCAGAAAGTGGCCAAAACACCTGCAGATGCTGATGGGTTTTAAAAAAGGAAAATCAAATGTTGTCTCAGCCAGAAGGCTGTTCAATTAACTTTTCCTGCTGGGAATTATTAGACCTGAGGCTGTGCTGTTGGGAGGAATCATTTCTTCGCATCAATGCTAAATGAATTAGGACTTTGTTGGTAACAGAGAGGAACTTATCAGAACATGAGAGGCAACTGCAAAGCTCTGAAACTTTAAAATATACAAACATCAGATGGAGTTACCCTTTGGAGCACCATAACATTTCACTGAGAAATGCATTTAAATGAGAATGTCCAAAAGTAGATTTTTTTTTATCGAATATCAAGATTTGCTATAAGGATGGCAATGTGGACATGTTAAGGGAAGATTTTTTTTGGGGGGTTATTTTTCTAAACTTTACCACTTCCTTAGCACAAGTTCTGTCAATCCTGCTTAGCTCAGCCTGTCTGAATCAAGGGCAAGCGGCTCCTGTAGGGCCAGGACCTCTTGCCATGGTGCTTAGACATCATTTGAAGGGCTCCATGGATTGCCAGTCAGAACCAAAGCCTGCTTTGCCTGAGCACTTGCTTGTATCCAGGTGTTTGGGCAAGCGCTCTAGTTCAGTCTAGCAACCAAACTCTTGAAGCTTTTGAAATACTGATTTTAGTAGAAAATAAAGCACGGAACACTTTATTTTTAAGGAAGTGAGGCTTCCATCCACATATTGTTTTTGGAAGAATTTGAGCTGAACCCCAAACTCTTTTCTCAAGAAACTTCTCAAATTGTTGTCAAACTCTAAGGTATTTTTATCTGAATCTGTGTTTTTAAACAGTAATAATTTCTTACCTTTTTTAATGAATGCTACCAATAAACTCTTCTGCAAGGCAGTGATGCGTTTATTTTTAGCAGTTTTAACTGAGATATCTGGTATTGCTTGGACATGTGTGACCAGAATGTTGGCCTCATTTCATGAACACCTGAGTCCTGAGCAACTTCTTGAAATTAATACTGATAACAGCCCTGTGCTTTCTTTTTTGACCATTTTATTCAGCAGGTGTGGGCTGATTTTGGCAGTGATCACTGATCACAAGTAGGAGGAAGCCCTGTATTTTGTAGAAGACCTGTTCTACTTCCATTATTTCATTGCTTTCCTGATCTTCCCTTTCTCTATATCTTTGGTTGTGGTGTGATTTTACTCCAGTCCTTCTCTTGCCCTCTGGAAAAATAAGTTCAGGGATGCCACCTGCAGCTGAGCAGGAGGTGCGGAGATGCCCAGCTAGCAGGGTGTATTTCTAGTGAAGGGTTCCAGTTTCTGTGAATTGCTGTGGGAGAAGCAGAGGCAGGGCTGTGGCTGGGGGGCTTTGGTTTGTAGGGACAGCAAAACCTGGGCTTGATGGATACCAAGTGGCAAACCACAGCAAGTCACTGGGTGAAACCCATCCCTCTGCCACCATACTGCATGTTTTTTGGAGGAATTGCACGTGTAATCGACAAGAAACCCAGTTGCTACCTGGTGGTGTCAAATAATGAGCTGAATAATTGCCGTGTGAGTGTTGCTTTTTGTGTGAGAGCCTCTTTGAATTTGTGCCTTAATGCATGTGTGAGCATTCCAGTGGAGCCAAGTAGGAGACCTTAAAATGAGTGCTCTGACCTGAAGCCCTGCTGTGCTACCGTGTCCTCCAGAAACCAGCTATTACCTCCCCTCCAAAACCTGTCTCAGAAGTTGCAGGGGGTGACCTGCTCACATTCCTCACTCCAGTCTATACTTGTTAAATGGCTGCTGGTGAGGGCTCGGCTGCTCCAGTTGTGGTTGTGGGAGAGGTTTGGGCACGCTGCTTTAGGGGCTGCTCCCAGGTAATTAAAGCACGTCATGCATCACCTCCACAGGCTGTTTTTGAACTTGTACATATTCCCCAGGGTTGAGCAATGTGAAAATTTGAGAATTGGGCAGAAACTGTAAACCTGTGCTGTTGGGATTGAAGTGGCTCGGTGTGGCCAGGTTGAGGAGGAGCTGAGCTGCTTGGCTGCTGGGGACTCGCAGACCCTCTGGCAATGAGCTGGGACCCAGCCACAGGCAGAGCTACTTTCCAAAAAGAAATGTGTGCCAGTGATGGGTATTTGGGCTTTAAGCTAATAAGCAACCTGGAGAGTGGGCACAGCTCTTGGCAGTGCTGCCAGAAAGGAGAGGGAGAATCACAGCCTCTGAGCAGCGTTGGTAATGGGAAGTGCAATTAAGGCAGGTATGTCAGCTTCTCCCTAATTGTGTCCGTGCTGCAAATATAGATGTGTGCATGTGAGTAATGGCAGTGACTCTGCAAGCTGCATGCATCTGATAAGCTGAAGGTGCTGGAAAAGAGACCTTCAGACCGTGCTGTTGTTCCTTGCAGTGTTTTGGGCACATCTGTCCCGATTTCTGTGACTTGTTTGGATTTGGGAAGGTGATATGCCTACCGCTCTGTGCCGAGAGTCTGTTAGTGAGAAACTTTTCTTCTGCATCATAGTCCTTGTGGATGAGCTGTAGGCTGACTTTTTGTACCTTCTGTGCTTTAATTACTGGAAAATCCCTGGAATCAGAGGATGGCATCACATGGTTTATAGCTCTGCTTTAGCCGGGATTCAAATGCCTTACTCGGTCAAAATTTGCTCTGAAATTCGAAAGAACTTGTCTGGATAAGGCACACAGGATGCAGTTTATCGTCGGCGTGTGCCGTGGGTAATTGTACTTACTCAGCTGTCCCAGCCACGTGCAGCCTGATAAGGCGAGCAGAGCCAGACGTATCGCAGGCTAAACCAAACAGTAAGATAAATCCTTACTTTCAGAATTAACTAGGCAGTAAAGCATGTTGTTTTTCACTACGTGTCCATAAGATGTAGCTGAATAAGGTATTTGTTCTCTCTGAATGGAGCAACAGCTCTATTAATGTATGGCGCAGCCTGGATTTCCTCTCCCCAGCATCATAGTGATAGCAGCATTACAGGGACTTAAGGGAGAAGATGCTCCCTGTGGCTTGCTGAGAATAAAACGTGCCCTGCTATGACTCCTGAAGCCATGGTCGTGGTGATGGGCACTTCCACAGCACGTGGGCAGAGCCGTGTGTGATGTGCAGCTGGGTGCCTGCCGGCAGGTCTGGGGCACAGGTAACAGCTAAATGCAGTGACACAATTCCCTCAGAAAATACGTGGACCTGTTATGTTGCAGTTGTAATTAAGAATGCATTAAACCTGGCGTTATCAATTAATCAGACTTTCATGCCAATTAGGCTGAGGCTTGGGGGGAAATATATTCAGGGGCTTTATAAGAGACAAAATGGTCTGAGAAATTTGCTTTTATGTGTGATGAACAAGACAGCTCAAAGATAGCACCAGCCTTTGACAAGCTGCTCGAAAGGGACACAGGGTTATCTTTATTTTGAGCAAATCATAGTTGTAATAAAAATTGGAAAATTGTCAGTTTCACAAAGCACGAGAGAAATTCTTACCATTGGTTTTCTGGGAGCACCAAGAAAGAACAACAGTCTGGGGTTACTTAGTCATCCGAAACAACAAAAAGCCCTGCTGCCTCGAGTGTGTTGCCAAAAGTGGGGGTTTGGGTGAAAAACTGGTAGTGTGAAAGCCTTGGGGGAAAGAACTTGGGGTGAACCTACTCCAGTTAGTTTGGTGTGGAAGAAAGGTGGACTTATTAAGCACACTTTATTACTGCAATCCACATTGATCTTTTTCTTTTTTGAAGATGAGTAAATACTAACAGCTTGTTTAAGAGAAGCTAACAGGTGCTAAGCACTAGACAGAGGGGGTTGGCAAGACATGGAACCTGCACAGGGCAGCCTTGGTCACTTCTATAATGATGAAACCATGGGCTGAGAAATTTTCTTCTGCATTGGAAATTCATTGGGAAACATGAGATCAGCTCTATTGTGGAGGGAATAAATACATTTAGTTGGGTAGTTGTCTTGCTGAATAAGAAAAAGATCAGTAAAATTCTGTATGCAAGGGTAGTGTGGCTTTTTTCTTTATACATGTAAATTATGTGAGCTTAGGAATCCTCCGTAAGCTTATGGGAAACCGTAGAGAACTAAAAAATAAAATGAAAAAATGAGGCTTCAGCCTTTAGCTTGAAGGTTTCCTTGGATAAGGACAACAAATGCCAATAAAATAAGAGTTTCTTCACTTTTTTTCCGTTTGTGAATTACCTTCTGTCTCCACAAACTGTGATGCCTTCTGTTGCCATGGCTCTGCTGAAACTGGGGGTGAAGTTGCTGGCTGTGATGAGGACAGGTTTTTGCAGCATGTAATCAGGTAGATAAGCGCTCTGTTTGGATCCAAAATGCAAACTTTCTCAGTTGTGTGTTTCAGGAGATAGCCTTGTTCAACAGCTCTAATGCCACGGTGGCAATTGCTCGTTCTGCTGCTGCTGGTTGTTTTTTTTGGATAGGAAATAAAAGTGAAATTGTTGTCTTAAAAGTTAGAGGGTACAATGCACTGAAATACCAAACTCTAATTTTTCAGAGTTTGTTAAATATTTGTTTGGAAGCATTTCAGGCTCTTCGGGCTACTAAGATGTTCTCAACATGAAGCCATTTATGAGCTTGCTTTGACTTCCACACCATTTTCAGCTCCAGACAAACCATTCTAGTGATGTAATTGAATTAGAGAAATAAGGTCTTAGAGGCAGGAGCAGAGTGTGGGGTTCAGGAGGCTGAGCAGGTGGGGGCTCTCTGAACCCATTTTTGGCAGGACCAGGACCCCTTACTTTGGTAACTACCTTTCTCCATTGCTTGTTGGCTGGTTTAGTTGATCGCTGTCTATTTATTTCTCCATGTCCCTATTGTGGAAACAAGTATCTTGTCTGTTAATGACCTTTTCCCAAGTGTTTTTTTTTTTTTTTTAATATCCCATACCTTTTGCAAACCCTTCTTATACCATTGTATTGCATTTGCAGATGAGATTGAACCTAAACAACTTATACCTTTGCTTTAGCATAATAGAGTTCTTGAATAAGCAAAACCATTTGGGATGTCTGTACTCCGGGCCTGGATGCTGAGCTCTGGGATCACATCTGCATATTCCCATGACACCTTACTCACGGACTGTGTTCCTTTGTTTTTGTCTGTGACTGATTATAATTAATGGTCTGGGGATAGAGTTACTTTCAGATGTGAAGTAATGAAATACAGTTTTCATTGCAATGAACTTTACAGTGTCAGAATTTGGCATTTTATTTGTTGTTTTTATTCTGATAAGGCTGCCTTGAAAGATGTGACATTTTGTATGGTTACCAAAACGGAAAATTTCCTCTGCAAATGAGTCTTATGGAACTGATTAGAAATGAGTGTTTTGAATGATCTCCCACTGCTGCTGCTCGTCTGTCTGATGAGACCTGAGATACTGTAAGCCCAATTCGTACCAGCCTCTCAGAGGCGATGAAAAGCAATTTTGTGAATTCTTTAATAATGTCTTCAACTTAATTGACAATCTCAGGCACTCATGGAGCAGTTTGTTGCTTACCAAGTGAAAATTCCTGTCTGTAAAGCTGATCCCATATCATTCTTTCCAGAAGTTCTCTTCAGAATCGATAGATGAAGAGGAAGGCAATGCAATACACAGGAATGGAAACCCATCAAGATGGTCATTTTTATATAGATCTGTTCTGATGTTCTCTGAAGCCAGTGCAGAGAGCCCCTTCCAAGGGGCTCTGTGTGCAATAATCCCAATCAAACCTCAGGGAACTAAACTCACAGTGAAAATTTTCAGATCGATAGCGAGGAGGAAAATATAGCTGCTTTTTATTTAAGACTTTAGAGTTCAGTGTTTGATACTCATGGCTTTCTGATTGTTTTGTGTGCTTTCCTTTGTTATAAAGGGTGTAGGACAAGAACCAGCCCTCAGCATTCCATGCCTTAATACCAGGCTACCATATCAATACCCCACCTATACCTACACTTACCTAGCTGGTAAGGCACCCTTCTCTATCTAGGTAAGACTCTTTGACTTAAGCTTTATTTTAATGTTTTGAGTTCAGATAAGTCACCTGAAGATTTGATACCCTTTAGCTTTCAGCTTGTATTTGGTCTGTATTAGGGCTGTCAGATGTTCTGACAAATGGGCCCCCAGTGGTTTGTCTTCATAATATGATCCCACCCAGTCTTTCCCCAGTCTAGGTTAAGAAAACTGATGGTCAGACTTTGATGCAAAAGTGTTTTTTCCTTCCCTTTACAGACCAAATTACCTAGGGATGTGTCACTATGTGTTCAGTTTAGTCATGTATATTGACACTGTCTAGATTACTTGTAATTTTTAGTGAATAAAATCATAACATTGAGTAATGATGGAAAGGAGCGAGGAACAACTTTTATCCTACGTCTTGATTAAAAAGAACTTTTCTCAGTGAGCCGGAAAAATATTTGCCTTCCTGAGGAGAAACTTTTTCAGACTATCAAATGAAATGGTTGCCAGTTGACAAGCCTGAGAAACAAACACATACAAGTCAAGATCTTTTAGTTGCTGTGTGACTCATGTTGTTGCAGCTGAAAATGTTTTTTGATGGACAACTTGTCAAATAAGAATTTCATTATAGGAGACCTATGAATAAATGTATCTTCAAGACATAGAAATTACAGTGTGGCCTCTGAAATGAAAAAGTGCAAAAAAAAAGTAACAATTTCCAGATGCTCTGAATAAAATAGGATATACTGGTAGGTTTATGATTTTCACTTCAAAGTAAAAGGTTCATTTGTCTGAAATAAGAAGTGTAATTTATAAAATTAGTATTCTGGAATGTGCAATCATAAAATAATACAGTATTCTCTGGTGTTACATGGCAATTGCTGTCCTTGAAATTGAAAAATAAAGCAAGGGGGAGGTGTAATAAAAGGGCAGGAAAAATACCGGTACCAGAGGCACTGAGAGTAACATAGTCCTAAGCCATCCCTCCACATGCTGGTGTCTGTGCGGTGTGGCCCACCCTTTGGTATAAGGCTAATATTTATAAATTCAGAGGTGTAGTTTTGTGTCTGCAGCTGTGTATTTGTTTCACCTCTAGCACATGTAAGCTTGCTTCCCCAGAAGCTCAGCACAGGCAGCGTTCCCTAACCCCAAGCCTGCTCTTTCCCCTGCTGGTGGGGAGCTGTCTCCGTAATTAAGGCTATCAAACACGTGGCTGATGCCCCCGCTCGCTGGCTCCATGCTCCATCTTATGGCATTGCTGTTTGGAGTGGTGGCGTACTGACCATGAATGAAATTCCTCCTTGAAAAGGGGCCCAAAGTCATCAGCCAGCACCATCGATTGTGTTCGGACGCTGATCGATGGCTTCTGTGGCGAGCCCCGTGGCTCAGCTGGGCTAAGCCCTGGTGTGGCAGGGACCAGCAGGCACGAGCCTCCGAAATGTGGTGTGGATCCCACTTCCCAGAGGTTCTCCTCCTGCACCTTCACAGCTCTTTTTTTTTTTTTTTCTTTCTTTAGCATTTGTTTTGGGTGGGTGAGTTATAATGAATCACAGCCTGCTCAGATTGCTCTCTGCTGGCATCTCTGTGGATGGAAAACACGCAGCTGGGGTTCAGCAGAGGGATTTGCAAAAGGAGGAAAAAAGAAAAACAGCAGGTGACCAGTGCTGAGGTTATGAGCACCTTGCCTTCCTCCCTTCTGGATAAGGAATAGCTGCTGCTTGATGGGGATGCAGAGCCTGGATCAAGCTTTGTGTAGCCATTCCTTTATGGACAGGGTTTATTTATATAGCAATTTGAAGTGTTAGAGTTCTTGTTGTTGTTGTCCTTTTTGTTTTGGCTTGGTACACTGTGTGGTGCCTCAGCCAGACTTCTCTGGGCATCAGAGTTCGGATCAGGAGCACAACGTGATGTCTGCAGCCCAGGAGCTTGCTACAAACTCATCAACACTATTTTTTTTTTTTTCTTTTTCACAGCTGTAAATCAGCTGCGGTCTTTGCTTGGGCAGAATACTGCCAAAATCCTACTTTAATCTAGAGTCTTCAGCCTCTGCCACCTTTAAACACAATTTGGATGTACTGATGCACTTCCCATGTGGGATGAGTTTCACGATCCTTGTGCTGGGACGTGAGCCGAGCAGTGGCAAGGGCAATGGCCAGGGCTGGCTTCATCAGACCAGGCAAATCTCAGCTGATCCTTTCTGCTGGCTAATTGGGCATTAATGATCAAAAACTCTCAAATGGCATCATCTTACTCTCTTTTTTCTGTTTCTAATCCCACGGTTTTATTACCAGGTGTCTGGGGACATTAAATGGCAGAGAGAAGGGAGAGTGGAAGAAGAGACTCTCAAGCCCAGTGGAAAGAAACTTCAAAGCATCACCAATTTATCTGAAAATCTTTAATGGTTCAAATTACCCAAGAATCTCAAGAAGCACTCAGAGAGGGATGAAGAAGTAGTAGTGTGACTTACATATGATTGACAAGGAGAGAGCAGGATCTTCCCCAGCACGCATTTCTGCAGCTCTTCTGTTCCATTAATATCAAGTTAAAATATTCTTTTAGGAGTCCTTCCAAAACAACAAGTTTTTCTACATCCAAGCGTCTTTGTAGGAAAAGACTTTGTAGGAAAAAACTTCGTGGGCTTTTTTGGTTATTTTCTTTTCTCCTTGTATAGAAATGCTAATGGAATGGGCTGGAATAACAAAGGATAAGCAGACTCATTTTTAAAAACCATTTCTGATAAAGCTTCCCCAAAGCCTCTGCTGTGCAGAGAAGTGATATCTCAAGCTACAGACACAATTACCACCAGTAACAGAGATCTTCACTTGGAAACAAGACCGAGCTGCGAGCCCTCCTCACTCCCACTCCTCGTTTGCTGCATTTCAGGGAGCTGTGCAGGGTGCTGGGGTGGCCGCACCCAGGGATGCTCTGCGTGGCTCCATCCATCACATGGCACATGTCCTCCCTGCACCACGGCCAGCAACAGCTTCAGATTTTCTCAAGGGTTCCCATTTTACAAGCACAACTCTTCTGTTCATCAAGCTACAGTGCAGGAATAACTTAGCTGGCAGCTCGTCAGGCTGAAATCTGGAACTGCAGTAATGGTTGCTCATTTGGTAGGACCAAAGAGCTTAATTACATACACCAAATGACTCGAGTTCCAAACAGTTGTATTCTCATTTTAATTTAACTGTAGGAGCCAATAATTATCTCCTCTTTTCTTACACTGAGCAATAGTGGTGTTCATCCTTCATGAACAGCATCCTTGATAATGAAGAAAAAATGTTATTTGAATAAAAATTTATTGCTGAGTACTAAAGTGAAGCCTTGCACAAAGTGTCCCAGTGAGTACCAAGGAGCTATGGGGAGGGATTTCTTCCTTTTACATCTTTTCCCCAGGTTTTGATGCCTCTGCTGACGTTGTCACTATGCTGGTGGATGAGCCTCTGAATGATGTGCACGGGTGTGTCTGAGTGTTTCACAGACTTGCGTGTGGAGAGAAAAAATCCTGTTCACTAACTTGATGTTGGATGTTTAATGGGCTTTAATTATTTAAAAGTTTTCTGAGTTGCTTCTTGAAACCAGAAGATGTGTTTGGACCACCCTAAGGAGGAATGCTTGGGTGCCATAATGACCAAGGGGTGAGTTTCATAGGCTTTAAGTTATTTCACAGCGGTAGGAAAAGTGCCCCCCATGCTGTTACACCTTGTCTTGCATCCTGGTGTTAGAGCCCCTTGTCTGGGGAATCCTTGTAGGAAAGGCTGTGGGTCTGAGCGCACGAGGGGCTGTCTGTTCATTTAACTCTGCCAGGAGAGGTGAGCGATGGTCCCTTAGCCTGGGGAAGGAATAAATATTAAGAATGATGCTCTGTAAAAACGTCACTTTAGGAAAAGGAGCCCACTTTAGAAGAATATATTGATTTTTCTTTCCCTCCCCTCTGTGTGGGTAATGCGAACAGCATTCCCTCGCCGTTACCTGCCTGGCAGTGGCTGCTACAGCCTCTGATTAATGGCTCTCTCGTCTTGCCAAGTGGCTTTAATTCTGCTGCAATTTGAGTGGTGGTGCACCATACACAGCAAAAGCAGGTTTTCACGTGCAATATGGTCAGCTCCCAGCAGCAGGGTAAACTCCTGCCTTTCAGAAGCAGCCGTCCTCGGGCAGGAGCATGCAGGCAGCTTTTTTGGGGCACGGGGCTTGGAGGAAGGCAGCAGTGGCTGGAGCCTTCCCCACTGCCCTGGGCAGTGCATGCCCGGCAGGCTGTGTGCCCCTGCTCCCCCTTGGCTTTCCCCCGGCACGTCAGCTCTGCCTGACAGCATGCCAGAAGATCCAGGGCACGTCTTTCCAAAGGTTAAAGATGAAAGGTACAAGGCGAGGTAGACAGTTTAAATGCTTCAAATGAAGGGAAGACAGCTGCTATCCGTATGCGTGACAGCCCTGACAGGCTCGGCTGGGGTTTTATGCAGAAAATACCCTTGACAGTAGCAATCCGGGCTTTAAAAATATGATTTACCCAGCTAAAAGCGATGGACAAAAAAAGGCTCTCCCATAGTTTTATTATAGCGTAAATATGCTGTGCTCTCAGTTCCACCCTTAGTGTTGGTCTCTAAGCACTGTAAGAGTTTATAGGTAAATTGGTCAGTTTTTGGTCATGTTGTCTGCAGACACAGCACAGCTCTGTTGGTCTGGGGCTGAGGGCTTCCAGCCTTCTTCCTCCTGCCTCCTCCTCTTGTCCTGGTGCTAGTGCTTCTCCTGCTGCTTGACGCTGCTGCCCGGAGCAGTGACTGCACGTGGCTGCAAGAAATGCTGAGAAAAAGCCTTTGTGCCAGCCCAGTGTGCTGGGAAGCCTGGCTGTGCCTCGAGCAGCACCTCAAGCTCTGGTCGTGTCTCTGAATGAAGAATGTGTGTGTAGCACATGTTACAGGATGAAGTGTGTGTGTTGCACATGTTACAGGATGCTTTCCTTGCTCATTGTCAGCTTGGGGACAGCTGCTAGGAGTGGCTTTAGGGGACAGATTTTAGGAGAAAGAACTGCATTACAGAGCTGCACCATAATTGGGATTATCTAGAACTAACTCCAAATACTTAGTGTTTAAACTTAGTGTTTAAAGTGGCCAAAACCTGATGCAAACTGGGAGGCAGCTCCCAGCGGTGCCCTGGTTTGCTCCCCCAGCCCCGCTCAGTGGCAGAGCTGCTGGGGAGGGGGCGAGGGCAGCCCTGAAGCCTGGGACCCCCCCCAGACACACAGCCTGGCAGCTCTGTGAGCATCTCCTTGGGCAAAGGCACCTGGCTGCGGTCTTGCTCCCAAACTGGCATCGTTAAAATGTTACCTGAGGTGATGCTGAGCAGTTTTGGAGGGTTGAGTTGGTTTCTGCTGAAAGTAAATATCTGTGCTGGGATGGAGGCTTGCGTGCAGGTGACCCAAAGCGTCAAGACAGACTTATTTCATTTAAATATTTGCTGCTGTTTGGGTTTCCATCACTTCTAAAAACCCTGCAAAGTTCTGCTCAGTAGCTATGCAAGGAGTCTGCAGTAACAGCATTCGGCTTGATCTGGTGCTTGTTACTGGTCTGCTGAGCTCGGTGAGCACGGCCTGAAGCCCCCTTGCTGATTCAGGAGAGCAGCAGGACGGGAACATCGCCGTGCTGGGCTCCTGCAGCCAGGCACGGGAGTTATGGCTGTGAGCGCTATTAAAAGGGAAGTCACTGCAGGAGGGCTGTAGCTTTGAGGCGTATCTTCTCATTTGAAATATTTCAAAATTGCTTGTAGCACAGGAAGGCGTATTACAAAACAGCAAATAAAATATTGCTCTCTGCTTTTATTCACCTCTAAAGGTAATAAACAGTCAGAACAAAATGCTATTTTATTAGTGTCTCCTATTTTTTTTTTCCTCCCATGATGTAATTTATACAGTAAGAGGAATAAATATCAATCTTTAAATTGCTCTCAGTGGTGCAATACCAACATGCATTGCAGCTCTGATAATGTGCTTGATTTTTTTCTAGCTCAGTTAGTGTCACGCTGCAAAAGTAAGTTGTATTTACACATATTTCTAAGCAATGTGCACGACAAGCTGCAATATAAATCAAATCCTGTGAGCGCAATGCGAGACTACTACTCTGCCCCTGATTTTGTTATTCCAATTTCAGTTCCTTACGCCATAGTTTGTGGGGGAAAAAAATCTTTCCAAATCCAGTCTGGTTGCTGCTAGCTCTGCTTTAATGTGATTTTGCAGCGTTTGGAAGGCAAGGTGTATTTATCCTAAGCACACGCCTCCTTGCATGTAGTGGGAGCAGCTGACTGAAGTGCTGCTATCAACCTGATGTGAATCCATATGGGCAGAGTTTCATTAAGCTACATACATTTTATTAGTAGTATGTCAAAAGTCTTAAATTAGAGCTCTGAGTAATGAAATTTGCTTTTGTATGTGCAAGTCAATGTGAAATAATGCAACCTGCTCTAGCGTGGCCATGTGAGGAAAGGCACGGGCACAACCAAGGGTACGCTGAGCAGTGTAAGGGGACAGGAACATGGCAATCCCTGCTGGTTTTGTTGGCTGAGAGGCGAATCCCTCCTTCTCCAAAAGAAACTGCCAGTTCTTTCACCCTTAATTACAGAAGCTCACTGAGCAAGGCTTTTAGCTTGCCCTGTGGATGCTATGGCAAAAGCTCATCAAATACTTCTACTCCTTGGTGAAAACAGAAGGGCCTCATGTCTGAGGCCAGTGTTTTCAGTCCTGCTTTACTTTTGTGTTGTGCCATTGAAGTCTAACATGGCATTGCATTTGACCTAACAATAAGTGACTGGTGTTGGAGGCTGCTGCAGCACCAAAAATGGTGAGCCCAGCTCTCAGTTCTTATGTATTTTGTCTCCGGCAAACTAGTGACTGTCTTAAGATTAATTTTAAGGATAGTGTTATTTCAGCTCTACATTCTCCTCTAGTTTGGACACACAGTACAATTACTCCCATTTGAAAGAAGCGTGTATTTCTCAAAATAACTATTAAATTTCACAAAACCTGGCTATTGCCAGGGGAAAGAAGTCCTGGTGATGACTCCTGCTGAATGACATGCTGCTGGGGGTCCTGGGTTCCTCTTCAGTCTTTGCTTGACCCTCGTGGTGTGGCTGTTCTCCAGGGACACTCGGTGTGCCTGCCCCTCGCTTTGCTATGTGGGGACATGTGTTGGCAGTGCTGAGCATGAGGATGTGTCCAAGCACCGTTCCTCACCTGGTGTAGGCTGGTTTTTGCTCAGAGCACCATCCATTGATGGGTATGGATTAGCAAGCTTCAGTGATGCTTGTATTGCCACTGCTTTTAATTAAGGCTGGGTTAATTGCCCCGGGTCTGCCCAGCACTGGCTCTGCTCGCCCGTCGTGTCCCCAGCACGCTGGTTGCTGCTGCCCATCTCACCCAGCTGGCAACAAATCAGAACTTACAAAATACTTACCTGCAGGGTTTTTCTGCTTTCTTTTGTCTGGTCTCCTGGAAAAGAAACCCATCATAACCCACATATGAGCCTTCAGCAGTTCGATTTGTCTGTTTCTTCCTGCTGTTCTGCACAAGGGCGTGCATGCTCAGCCTGCCCAAGGATGTTCACATTTGCATGTTTCAGGAGCAGTTAAGGTTTGTCCTGGAAAAAAAAAAAAAAGCCTTGCCACAGACAGTGCTGTACAGCTGCTGCCCTTGAGGTGTCATTTTCCCTTTAATAGAGATCAGTTCAGTAAAGCTATTTTTTTTAGTTAGCACCTTGGCCACCTTCCCCTCTACCCCTCCTTGCCCTCTGGGGCTCGACTGACAATTGTTGAAGAATTTATTTTTACGCCTGGGAACCTCGCCAGCTTGGAGCAGTTTCTTTTGTGGCAGATGCTTCACGCTGTCCATGTGTTTATTAAATCTCATGCTGATTACTGCAGGTTCCTAATTTGTCCTCTGGACTATATGCTTAAAGAAAAAAGGGTGGACAAAAAGACTTGAAATTTCAAGAAGGCGTATAGCGAGAGGGTGACATACGGCTGGTGTCATGGCTCCTTTTTTAGTCTCAGTTTACTGCACCATCTTCTCATAAAACCGAGATGGGCCTTACCTTTTAAATTTTATTTGTACAGCTCCTCGGGATGTGAGACAAGAAAAGTACTTTTTACAGTTTATTGTGGTGTACTCTTGCATCATCAGGTCCCCAAGGCTACGAGTTGCGTAGCCCTCCACGCAATATGTCAGACAGTAACAGGGAGGCGTGGGAGATGCACAAACTGACGTGTGCCTTGCCCCTGTGAAATCCCTGATAATAATATAATATTATAATATATTATAATAATAATCCCTGATTCGGCCAATAATAATAATAATTGGCCAAATCAACAGTAGTAATTAATACTTCAGGACAGACAGCATGAACAGGTGAAGTGTAAAATCAAATATTTAATTTTCAATCAAAACATTTTCAGATCAAAGAAAAAAAAAATCTGTGCAGGGATGAAAACAGTTTTTACCCTGATTGGCTTCCTCCTGCTGCTAAACCAGTATGTAAATTATTCACCAAGTCTAACACTAATGCTAACGATTTTGTGCTAAGTTAATTTAAACAATAGCTTTACCTCTAACCTCTGTGTTTGTAGTGCGAGGTGTCCACTGATGGTGTTCTTTGGGCTGTTGTACAAGAAGAAACCAAGGCAGGACACACAGGTGAGGGACAGGGGTTCCTCTGGCTGTCCCCAGGGGGGGCACAGGGAAGAGCCCCCCAGCTTCACGGTGCCCCAGTCTCTGCCCGTGCCCTGCTGGTGTTCAGAGCTGGGTGCACCATCCACCCCCCTTCAGCTAGCTGCCACGGCTATTCAAATTAAGCCTTTAATTAAAATAAACGCAGTAGGCTTTCAATTAGACCAGAATGAAAATTGGGAAAGTTGACTGACTGTTTCTCAAAATCTTCATGAAATATGATAAGACTTTGGCGTTATTATAGGACTTAATTATACCTTCAGTGCAGCATGCCGAGCTGGTCTTAAAATAGTGTGATTTGTTTCCTACCGTTTGTTCCTTTAACAAGCTGCTAAACTGCTGCTTAGTGGCCCAAATTATTTCCATTAAAGAAATATTTATTGAACTTTATCTTAATTTAAATGTGAATATTTCCCTTAAAGAAAAACTCGAGTAAGACAACAGGTGCTAGTGCAAAGAAAAGGTCTCCGGGAGCCTGAAAAAAGCAGTTCTGTTTGGAAATGATGGTTTTGGATGGAAAACAAAAATTTGATGGTAGAGGTAAAGCCAAAATGTTGGGCTGGGTATAACTAACTGGCACCTTATGATGAGTTATCCAAGCCTTGAGGTCTTTAGAAGACTTCATATATTCTGTGAGGTGCTGGAGACGAGCAGTGCTCTGGATGGGGCAGATGTGGGGTGAGGTACCAAGAGGCCTTGTGGCACTATTGCAGTGATTCCTTCAGCCCTTATCATGCACCAAAACACTTTGAGAAGGAACGCGCCTGTCTGACCAGAACAATAAAACATTAATTTGCTACCTTTGACTCCACAAACGGTACCTGTGGCTAAGTAGAAGGCACAACAGGACGTTACTTTTAGCCAATTAATTGCAGAAAGTGATGGTCGGCTTTATTTCTGCTCCTGAGTTTAGAGGTGGGTTTTGCAGTTTTATTATTACACTCAGCTGTCTTAAAAGCCTCATGCTGGCTTCTTCAAAGATCTGCTGAAGCTGGAAGCAGCCACTTACCTTTCTTTTGATTTTTTTTGGGGTTTGTTTTCAATAATGAATGTGTTATTCGACTATGTAAATGTGAAGTCTTCCTAAAAATAAGAAGTATTTTTAAGGTGCTGTTTTTGTAACATCACCTGAACCAGTTGTTCGTGTTCCCTCTGCTTTCAGTATTCTTCCAAGCGCCTATTTGGGGTTAGCACCTGATGGGCCCGTAGCACCTCCTCAGATAGCATTTAACAAATGGGGTAGGACGTCAATTTGGATGTAAAACACCGCTGAAGTTGATGGCACAGGTAGCATTGGCACCAGCAGGGCAGTGCTCCATCCTCGGGTTTTTGTGCTTGGCTTTCAGAGTTTTTAAATTATTTTCATGCCTGAGTGCTCCGTTTGGACAAGGTTCATCTATATTCATACAGCTGTCTGCAGAATTGAGTTTCGTTCTGGAGTTGCTCAGTCCCTTTGTCTGAACTCGGGGCTGGGACTGCAGGACTTGGGAGGCTGGTAGTGAGTAATGAGCGGCGCCGCCTCCTGCGCAGCGCCGGGGCCGAGAGCTTGCTTACCAAATTTATCTCTGCCTTTGCTCTGGGCGTAGTTCCAGGGATGAATTTGGCACTTTTCCCATATTTTCACCTGAGGGAAAAAACACTTCTCTGTTCCAGCAACCATTTCTAATTTTAGTTTGCTGGAGGATAAGCATGATAAATAATTCTGTTTTCACACAAGAGTTTCTTTGCGTTAACTGTTGAATTTTTTGCCCACAATAAGCACTCTGACCAGAACATATATATATATATTTTTTTTAAGTTACTCAGACTGAAATTCCCTATGGGAAAAACTAACAATACTTTATCACAACCTGATCTCCTTAGTCTCACTTGAACATTCAACAAACTCTAGAAGCAGCTGTGCTTTGCTTGATTTATATTGCTAAATTATTCAGCATGTAAGTCCAATTTACCAAAGGGTTTAATACAGCAGTTAGAAAACTTGTGACAGGCCAGAAATTGCTTTGTGCTTACCATTTTGTGTGCCCCAGCCCCCTGCCCCTTAAAGTATGGCACTTGGAGATGTGGGAGCAGTGGGTAAGTACTGAGCATCTCCTTTGAGGTCATTATTTCATTAATTATTTCATTAATGACTTCAAATGAGAGGGGGGACTGAGGCCTGTTGCATCTAGACTTTGGACGCACAGATTTTCATGGGAAAGAACTATTTCTTCACGTGAAAGATTACCACTTTGCCCTATGGCTTCTCCAGACTGTTCTTAAGTGGCACTTTGGGATTCTGGGCATCCAGCTGTGCCTGCAAAGGTCTGCTTTGTGTTCTCATTGAACTCTACACCTGCCCAGTTTTGAACCGTTCCTATGAATTTCCTCAGAAAATGTGACCCTGGTTCACACCGTTACACAGACAGGGTCAAGCTCTGTAGTGCTGCTCGCATTTTCCTTCTTTTTAAGGTGTCATTAAATAAATTGCATTCTTAGAAACTCAGTAAAACCTGTATTTTTCATCTTGTTGGACTTCTTTTATACACTGCCAGTGTCATTTTCTTCCTCTTTCAGACAAGGAGAGGCCCTGCAGTGCTCCCTCATGCTCTGCTCTGGAGATCTTGTGGGGTGAACGCTGCTCTGGCAAAGCAAGCACAGCACTGAGCCCTACTGCGGCAAACCAGATAAGCAGAGATTTAAAAAAATAATAATAATTATTGCTTTAGTGAAGGCTAATTTTGATTTTAAAGTGATTGGTGATCCTTGTGATCTGTCCCAGCAGCCTCTGGATTCACTCCTAGCAGGTGCTTTAGCTTTGCAGTGATTTGGGAGCAGCATCACAGACCCGTCCTGCTTGCAAAGTGTTGCAAGGTGAGCAAATTCGTAATTGCAAACTGTTGGCAGTGGAATTTTTTTGAGTTTCCTTAATGAATGGAGAAGATTATTTTTAAATGCAAATTTGACTTAAAAGTACCAGATCATGAAGTTCCCTTTTTGGGTGTATGTAGATCATTTACGTAGCTATCTTGTCATTTGCCTTGACTCTTTCTTCATGCTGTCCTTGAACCAAAGGAATCAATGTGACTGTTCATCACTGAGATTTCTATTCTCTGGAGATCCTTTGAGCCCCACTTAGGCAATAAGCATTCATGCTTCTATTGTGGCTGGGAAGAAAGGTCAGAGATTTTTCAAAACCCACAAAGAATCAGACTTTTCTACAGGCAAACACTGTGCCAAATGCATTACTGGTTTTGAAGCTCACCCCCAAAATCTGGGGAACAGAGCTGGGCAGACTGTCCACATATTTTAATCTAAGACGGGTTTAAAATATATTTAAATACATCATTAAATGTGCAAAAAATAGGAATAAATAACATCTGTTTTTCTCATTTTTATCAAACTAGAAGGGCTCATTAAATCTATCACAAGATATATGTCTGCGAGTGTTTGTAATGTATCTCATGCAGATATTTTATGTTTAAGGCAAGATCATGAACTGAAATTTTGAGGTCAGATTAAACCTTGTTAGCAAACCATCTGTCTAATGGGTAACAGCCAGTGATGGATATCATTGAAAGATGGAATAATTTATGAAGCTTTTCCCTTTTCGGCTGGGTTCTGCTCAGTGGGAACAGCAGTGCTGGGGGGATCGGTGGGGCTGCAGTGGCCGGTCCCATGGGATGGGGCTGCCACCTCGAAGCACTCCCCTGGCACCCTGTGCCCATCCTGGTACCATAGGTGAAAATAACCCAACGGGGATTTACACGGAGCCAAGGCTCCTTTCGCAGGTTCCTGCTGCTCTTGAACAACGTGGGGCCCTGACCTTTAAATAAAGGCAGAGGGAGTTGTCAAAGGCAGATAGAGCAGTGTGAGGGAAAAACAGGCTGCTACTAAGTGCAGATCAGAAGCTTACCATGGTAAGGTTTTCTCCTTATTGTACCTCAGGAACAGGAAAGGACCTTGGGCAATGGGAGGCTGCTGGTGGCATTATGCATCCCATTTAAAACAAACATCTGACAGTGACAGTGAAGCTGTCCTGGGAATTGACTGCTTTTTCTCTGGAATATGATAATTATTGAATTTGAGTCTCTTTTTTATTAACTGGTGGTCTTTACAATAGAAGGGAGGCTTTAATTGCTGTTGTTTTGATTTCCTCTCCTTTGTTGACGAGTTGAAGACTTTCAAATTTTAAACCTGTCAAAACATGAATTCGTCATGAAAAAAGCAGTCAGGGAGTGTTTGATGATTGAGCCCTGCTGGTAACACAAGTGGTGAATAATTGAAAAGATCAAAAAAAATAAAAAATAAAGCCAGCTTGTGGATGACTCTGTTGTGCTTTTCCCTGCAAAGCTGATGGCCTGTTTTAATGAAGTCTGTATAGCTGAAGTCCTGCTAGTCCTGCTAAAGAAAGTAGCCAAGCTAGTTTATTATTATTATTATTATTATTATTATTATTATTATTATTATTATTATTATTATTATTATTATTATTAATTTTTCATTTTATTTTATTTATTATTTATTTTGTTATTATTAATAATAATTTTAATATATTTTATTATTAATAATATTTTTATTATTAATAATAAATTATTAATATAATTATGATAATATTTTATAATATGATATTATATTTATATTATATATTTATATTATTTGTTAAATAATAATATTTTTTATTTAACAAAAAGAAAGAAACCTCTCAGGCATCCTTGGGTGGCCTGTGGTTCTCCAGTCATGATCTTGCTCCTTTGCTTGTCCTCAAAATGTACCATTTATCCTGTTGCCTCCAGCTGGGTGGCACAGTGGATGAGTGTGACCATGGGATGCTTCCTGCACTGAGCTGTCCTCCGATGTGATGCCCTCTCAGGACACACGTCTGTCTGCCTTGGTTTCCTGCAGCTGCCCTCCTGGGAGGGCAAAATGTTCAAATATCTCCGCGGGCAGGTGGTGTTGCGATGCTGAAAGCTGGTGCTGGCAGAGGGGTAGGTCCTTATTCAAAAGGAAACGTTTCCCACCCAAATGAAGATGGTTTTTATGTTCTCAGTTGGCTTTTCATACAGATTGGGCAGCACGTGGAGGGAAACTGGCTGATTTCTTATGTGAAGGTGTACCCAAGTTTTAATGTGGTTGTCTTTGGGCTTTCACAGCAGAGCCCTGCTGAGGCTGTGGTTCCTCGCTGAGGTTCAGTATTTTGTTCAAATATTGGAGGAGAGAAAGTCAGGGGTAGGAGCTGGACATGGGACATGCAAGGCAGGGGTGGTCTGCCTGAGAAGATGAAGTACTCTGCCCACTTTAAAATGGTAATAATAAAACCTCACCCACAAAACAAACAAACAAGAAAACAACAAAGGCTTGTCAATAATGAATGACTTGCTGGCCAGAACGAAATTCTGGGGGCCAGCTGTGTAAAGGGGTAATGATTAATTCCCAGCAGGGTCTGGAAACTGCAGGTCTATGGAGGTATTTTTATCCCCAGCAATGTGGGGAGGCTCGCTGTACAGATTAGGGCAGTTCGTGTTTAGCAGCTGGGCTTTTTAAAACAGACATCAGCATCGGTGTGAAAAATGTCCAAGGGAAGCAAGGATGTTCTCCAGCGATAGGGCACCACCAAAGAGCGCCCTGGAAAAAATAATTGCCCTGCAGCAGTATTGAAACCTAATGGATTTTCCTGTGCAACTCCAAGGCAGGCAGGAGAGGAAAATCAGCGTGTTTCATTGGGCACAGCATCGTGTCGTTTTCCCATGAGGATGTGTTGTAGCTGCAGCGTGGTTATGTAAATGCCTCCATGATAAAGCAAGTTCTTCATTTCTTTTATGCTCGAATCAGTATGTAAAAAAAAAAATAAATAAAATGAGAGAGAGAGAAACTCTGGGCGATTTGAACAGTGCAGAAAATGCCATCGTACCCTGCTGTTACATAAATTCAGGTTCTCTCCCTCTCTAAAATCAATTGTCCTGGGAAGCTGCACTGCAAGCTGACACATGGAAGCACTTTGTCACAAGCAATTATACCATGCTACAGTAAATTGCTGCACAATCTATTACATTATGGGACACTCGATGTGTGCAACATTTTTCTCTAATCAGTCTGCCTAATTACCCATTAGCAGAAATGAGATTTGCAAGATTTTCCTAAGACTTTTCCAAAGAAAGGGTATTTTTAAAAGGAAATGGTAAGTTTCCCTATTTAGTATTTTGAGTTGTATCTGTTGAAAAGACTGTTCTGTTCTGAAATCGGGGAAATTGTTGTTTAACTAATGCCTTCTCACTGGAGTGCATCCTATGGCACAAGCCACCACCCTGCACTGATCTGGCAGCCCCATACACAGGACTGTGGTTCTGGGTGGGTTGTGCGGGATGCTGGCCGGCTCTAACACTGACTAGAAGACAAAGCTGAAATATTCCTTTATCAAGTACAGGGGAATTTGAAAATGTAAGCAGCTCAAAACCACCTTATTGTGACTTTTTTCCTGTTTGCCATGACTAGCAAATCCAGTGCAGCAGGATGTGAGCAGAGGCAGGCTCAGTTTAAATCCATACAGCCAGAGTACCTTTGCTTCAATTAGATCATGACCACTTGCACCAAGACACAGCTTAAAAATATCATAAATGCCATTTTTTTGAAAAAAAAAATGAGGAGACATTGCTGACTGCTAGGTGAGATGGGAGAAGGAGTATGAAAACTGAAGCTGGTACAAGGGAGCAGAAACAGCAATTCTTTTTGTGACACTCTTGCAGATGCAGTCGGTGGGGCAGGTGGCTGTGGCAGGGCACGTGGCACCGTTTAGTCTTGGATAGCATCACAAAGAGCTCTGTGCTGAGGCTTTAGGAGGTCTGCCTGGAAATCCTTTAGTTCAGTCTACTGCTTTATGTACACAAAAAAAGAAGGTTTTGGTACCTCTTTTGCCCTTTGGCTGGCATGCCTCCCACAGACTGTATATAGATTGCAGCGGCTACACAAAGGTTATGTTTTTTAAGCGAGGTATTCATGTTCGCCTCGCTGCAGCTGCACATCTTCAGTAGCAAAAGGTAAGCTGAGATAATAGCAGCCTTCGTACAAAGGAGAGTTTGTCTACTCTCAATGGAGAGCATTTTATGGTCACCTTTCTGCCACTTCACCTCCTTGATCACTTGAGGCGTTTATCCCACTTTTTCCTGACGTTCTCCTCTCCGTGTGCCAGCACCTCCAAAACCAGTGGCACCCTGAGCATCCCGTTCTGGCAGCTGGGAGGGATGCGGGGCCGTGCTCCAGCTGCACCCCCAGCACCCTGCTGCTGCCTCCAGCTAGCGACAGGTCGGTGTTTCACACGGGGGCTGGGAGCCCGGCTGGCTCTGCTCGAGCAGCCGGGCGTCACGACAACATCTGCTCTCCGTGCTCGTCTGCAGACGCCTTGGCTGAGACAAGAGCAGAACGAGCATGGTTTTCACCGCTTCCCCCTCTGCTGTTTGTAAATTGCTTTTCCCAGATGAACTACTTTATCTGTTAAGTGCTGCACTTCTAGCTAGTTTTGCCATTGCTTCTTGTGAAGTCTCCTTTCCTTCCTGCCCTTCGCTTTCTCATTACGCTTTTGTACGTCTGTTCTGGCATAATTTGGCTGGTGCTTTAAACTCTGGTGCCTTTACGAGTTATCGCTCATTCTGACCATCTTGACAAAGACTTGAGAAAGGCTTGCTCCTTCCTGCAGCCTTGCTTGGGTTTTGATTTGATTTGGAGGTCTCATTTTAATTCACTTTCACCTTAGGAACAGGCATAATTTTGTAGTGACTTAATTTCTTTGTTCCCCCTGGGTAGCAGGGAAATGCAATCACACTTAGGTTCCTCTGGTAGCTCCCATCCAGCACGCAGCAGCAAAGGGTGCTTTGTGGCTCAGATGTGCTGCACACACACTTGGTTTTGGGGAACATGACAGCCTTACCTATTTTGAAGGAGACGTCCCTTAGGCAATAGCCATGTTTCATTTAGCAGTTAAATTAGATCGGTCCCAGCAGCTGCGTTTAGGATATTTGGAAATGTGACCCCTGGAGATGCTCTCTCCTTGCCTGCGTGGTCCTGCAGCTCCTGCAGCACTGCCAGGAGGTGCATTGGGAGCTCCGACCCACGGCGCTTCCTCGGGAGGGAAGCTGGAGAGCATTAACCTTTTGCTCCAACCTGCCACTAATTGCAAAGCTGTGCACAGACAGAACTGCAATCAATGTCGCTGAGGAGTAAAGGGGGGTAAGGAAGTAATTTGGGAAGCAAACAACAAAGTGCTGCTGTACAGGGCAGCTGAGTGCCATAATGAGCTTTGCTGCTCTGCTCGGCGATGTCTGGAGATGATGTTTGAGTTATGGGATAACACAGTGTGGGCATTCACAAAACCTGAAATGGTCACTTTGCATGCAGCCTATAAACAGCTCCAACCTGGACTTTGAAAGTAGCAGATTGGGCTCCCGAGCAGCTTTTCTGTTTGGTTTCTGGTGCTCAGCTCCCTTTTCTCTCCCAGAAGGCACACAGTGAGACCTTACGCGTGATTATTTTTTTCCTAATGTTCCTCGGAATGACTTTATCCATCTTTCCCCTGCTTCACTGGTTGCAGCATGCCCACTGCTGGGTGTTTGTCAACTCCCAGGCTGGTTTTTCCCCTCTCTTTATAGGAGTTATGTAGTGGATCCAGACAGAACAAGCTAAAAGGCAATAGTAACCATAAGGTGAATACCATCCTTTCGAAGATAGGACTGTGGCACCTATGCAAAGACGTGGGTTTTTGGACATTTTTGCTGGGGCACAAAACCCAGGTAAATCCTGACTCGCCAGGCCTGACCCAAGCACATGCAAGCCCCGTGGCCGAGCTGGCTCCATCCCTGCAGGGCTGGTGTTGGGACGGGGATGCTCCTGCCTCCCCTCTGCTCTGCCGACGTGCTGTGGGGCCAAGCAGAGCTGGGACAGACATCAAAACGTGTCCACGTACATATATACACACGTATATATGGCTTTGGCAACGGGTAGATATTGCCTGGGCAGCTAGTGCTTGTGTAGCAGAGACGTGGTATTTTTAAACTAAAGGAAGAAAGACTTTAAAAAATAATCTTGTTAATAAAAGCTGATTGGTTCCTAACTTAATTAGAGATGGGAACAAGGGAGCCCGAGTGACATCTGTTACTTCTGCCTTCTGCAACGTTTTGTTTTTTCCATGGATGTCACTCAAGGAGAAGCATATTCCTTATCCATTTCTTCTGAGATACAGTTCCAATTCCTTAGCAATTAATACCAGAAATAGCTGTTATGTGAAATGAAGCAAACAGTGACATTTTTTATACTGTAATCTTTTTGTTCATTCCTTTTATTACACAATTTTATTTCCGACTGTTAGTTACAGTGTGCGAAACAAACCTCCTATGTTTGTTTGAATGCTAATGGCTGTGTGCTGGTTCTGCACGTCCATCTGATCTCTGGAAGGGGCCGGGCTGGCAAGGCACGCTGCCACCCGTGGGAGCTGCTGCCTGGGGACACCAGCCCCATCCACAGGAGTGGCTCTGAGGAAGAAGCTGAGGTGGTTTGTCCCCTCCCAGGAAAACCTTGCCCTGTGCCTGAGGCCTGGGTTTGAGAAGGAGAACAGGCATAAAGCAAAGTTGTTGCTGCCTCCTAGGGCAGCCGAAGGGTACCTGGACCTGGAGCATCCCCTGCTCTTTTGCGACTCGCAGGGATGTAGCCAGGGGCTGAAGTGCCCAGCATGTCCCAGGGGCCCCCCACATAGGTGGGAGGAGGCTCTGGGGGAGCTGAGATGGTAAATGGCCGAGCAGGAGCTGGCTCGGGGGGCCGTGAGGGTCGGGTTGTGTCTGCTGGCTCCTGCCCTGAGGAGGAACACAAGAGAAAAGCCTTGAAACTGTTGCTTACACAAAACCACAATAACGCACGGGGGATGCACATGAGAGCAGTAAATACTGTTCTGCAGTTAATTCAACTGCTTAAAGGACTCTTGTGTAAAACAAATCTCATTGCACACAAATCACATTGCATCCCCGACATTACCTGGGCACTTTGTGCTCCACCTTGTAGCCTGCTTTGTACCAGAAACCCTCTTTCTCTCCCTCCCTCATCCCATGCTTTATTTTTGACATGAGACACAAGCTCCCATTGATGACACTTACCATAAATCAGCAGCAGTCGGGAGCAGGGCCCAGGACGGGCTGCAGAAACCTGAGTGCCATTGATCCGCGTGATTACCGCAGGCACCAAGCCTGCCCTTCCTCCCGTCTGGTCGCCATCTGCAGGCTCGGTGTGCCCATCCTCTCATTACTTCCGCAGCCATAAAATGCCTGATTTATTGTATCGGGCTGGGGAAGAAGGCTGTTTAACTCGCCAGTGCCCTGTCTGGGCCCCTGGGTGGGTGTGAGGGCTGGGGACGCAGCCGTGCATGGGGCAGCGCGGTGGGGACTGTGCCAGGCTGTGGGGACAGACGGGAGATAGAGGACAAATCAAAAAGCATTTAGCTCTGTACTATGTACCAAAGGATCTAGCTCTTTACTAAGTACTACAGCAACAGAATTTTACTCTCTGAGCTGTGGGACTGCAAGATTAAACGGGTGCAATAAAGATTCAGGAGAGAGCAGTTGTTTGGGATGTCTCTGCGACCGACCTGCAACTGCCCACGTTTGCATTCCTCACCACCAGGATCTGGCTAAAGGCTGGGAAGGAAGGAAGAAGTTGCATGCTGCCGGTGACACCAAGCTGAGAAGAAGACCAACAAATGCCATGCAAAGAGCAGTGAGCAGCAGAGGGGTGTTAAAAGCCACTCAGGTGACTTTCATTGTGCTGGCTTGAAGTAGTGTGCGTGGAAAACACACCTGAAAGCAGCTCCTGCTCCAGCCCCAGCCTTGTGCTAAAGGGGGGTGTGTTGGCTGCTGTGATGCTTTTGGGTACTAGCTGTGTATTTCTGGTCAAAGCTTGCCCCGAGCATTACTGGGGCTCTCAGAGCAGCACATCTCCACCAGCATCGCACCCAGCAGCGGCTGCCAATGCCTCCGGGACCGCATCTCCAACAGGTTGGGGTGTCCCAGGGGGGTTCAGGAGCACTGCTCATCCGTGACATCACCTGAAAGTTCCTAATCATGTTTAATTGCAGAACCCAGGGAGTACAACACACATCAGATTTGAACGGGCTGTGGAAAGGACAAAAAACATTAGCAGTTGTAACACAGAGCAAGTTACTGCTCCCCCGACAGATATTTAGCCTTCTGTCTTTAAACATATGCAGGAAATATAAAACAATAAAATAAAACATCACGGGAAAGCTGTTACCTTTCAGATCCAAGTATAAATATTTAAAGTCGAGGTGGCTGAAGTTTCGTGGCTCACTGTCAGAAACGGGCTGAGGGAAACCAGCCGGGCTGGCAGCCCCACGGTACGGAACATGTCAGAGGACAGCACCGGGGTGGCTGCGTAAGCTCTTAAACCCAGATGGGTAAATTAATTTATTCTGTGCTTAACGGTGCCTCGGCATGAGCCCAGGTGCTGCTAATCCTGAGGGCAGGCTGCCCACAGCACCAGAGCCGGGGCATTTTCTGGTTTGTCTCTTTGAGTTTATTCCCAGGGGGTTGTGTAGTGAAAGGTGACGATGCACTGCTGGGTTCACTGGAAATTTAAACGTTGGTGTCCAAGAATTTTATTGCAAGCTAATTTTAGTTAAATAGCCTACCTGGAATTCACATGGAAGTGAATGCTTCATAGTTTTCATTTCATAAGAGCTGGAAAATTTGCTGGCTGGGCCATGTCCCCCGTTCAGCTGCAGCCCCAGCAGGGCCCAGCTGCCCCTTGGTGCCGAATGCACCTTTGCTGTGCGACTGGTCTGAGAAATCTCACATGTAAAGTCCACAAAACAAAATTGCTAGTTCAGTCCTTTAACTCACTTTCTGCAGGAATTTATTCATCGTCTCCAGCATAGTGCATCTCAGGGTTAAGATCTCAGAGATAAGCAATCAATATCCTCGTAGTGGGGGCCTGGGGGTTTGGGAATTACCAAGACCCTGGGCTCCCCAGGAGGGTGCGTGTTAGCTAAAAGTGCATTTACAGACACAGCAGCTGGCATCTGTTAGAGGTAAATGGTTTGAAAAAATATCTTTCCGTTCCTCACTCTGCACTATTTGTTTTGATCATGATATAAACAGATAGCTTAATAAAACGCTGAAGTATAGCTGCTGAGACTAATGCCCAGCTGGCAAAATATGTGATCTCTGAAGCAAAATCTGCCACATTTTGAATGCATATATTAAAACTAAGGCTTGCTGGTATGTTTTTATGATGATTAATATTTACAATGCTGTGTTTACAACTCACTATGAAATGAATATCCATTTACTATTTTAAAGTGCTTAATTTTATGAATCATTTCCAGCTACAAACCCAGAATTTAGAGCAGTGCGTAACTTCTGTATAGCTGGAACTCTTTTGCCTATCCATAAATTCAAGCAGTACTTCCCCAAATCCCCATTTCCTTCTTCTCCAGTAAAGCCCAGCCACCACTACATGCCTCAGAGAAAAGTATTGTGTTTTGGTAAACCATCGTAGGGGGATGTGGTTTGCCTTAATGGACTCATTATTTGCAGTGACACCCCTGTCCCCGTGCAGCCCCCTCCTCCCTGTTCAGGTCCCAGTTCTGGGGTTTAATGTTGCTGTGAGCAGAGCTTCCTGGTTAAACCAACCTCCACCTATGCAGTGGGATGGCTGAAAAGCCACACATTTCCATAAAAGCTAGTTTTACTAAAGCCTTTGAGATCCTACATATTAATATTAATATTAATAATAATAATATTTTATTTTATTTTATTTTGCATTTTTCCTCATCCTGCAAGGTAAGGTTTCCTTGGAGAGCACAGTTACCTTTCTGGCAGGAAAAACTGATACTGGAGCATCTTATTTAAAAATAAGGATGGGGTAGGTGGGCTGGGAAATAACAAAGTGACTCATCTATTGCATGAGGAGAGCATTAATTATCTTAAACATTTTTTAAGAGAGGGCTGAACTGACCTTTGGGTGAAGTTGTCCCATCCGTGCCAGTGCCCTTCCACTGCCCAGGACTCCATTTTCTCCAAATTTCTGCCACATTCCTCTGACTGCTTGCAGGGTGAGGTGCTGGTTTCTTCGTGGTGCATGGTGCTTGTGCCATGATTGTAGTGGTTTGCCTCCAGAGCAGCTGGTCACAGCGTGGGGACATTTGAACCTTGCATCTTGAAGGTCTTCTCCAACCTGGGCAAGTCTGTGATTCCATGAAATACAGCAGGGGTTATAGAAGTTGGTGGGTCCAGGGGTAGTTCGTGGGGATTCCAGCTAAATGTGGCACAAAGGAGGTTTGTGCGTGGTGTATTGATGCAGGGACGGGTTGTTCTGGAACAGCTTCTTCAGCCCTTCCATCAACACCACTCTTCCTCCATCAGCGTTACTCCACAGTCCCGATTCCTGTGGTAAAATTGCTAGAAAAGCCGAGCTTGGCCTGAGCCCAGGCTGCCATTAGGCGACGAGGAGGGCTGGAGGAGGCGGCCCTCCTCCTTGTGTCTCGCTAGAGGCAGGACCAGGCCCCTTGCACACGAAGGGCACTGCACCATCACGGCCTGCTGCTGCTGGGTGCTTGGTGGACTGGGTCAGGGGAACCCATGGGGTGCCACATAGGGCTTGCCTCTCACCATCCTGGCATCTCCTGTGGCTGGAATTAAATGCAATGTCCTCTCCTGGGGGACCTCGGCCTAGCCTGGGCGAGATACGAAGCCCCAGGAATTATTTGCCCCTTGCCCCGCCGTACAGAGGTGGGGGTCAGTGCAGGCAGCCCAGGCTTGGCCTCAGCAGGCTCGCTGCAACACAAAACCGCTCACAGAGGGAAGGAGCTGGCTCCTCAGGTGATAATTTCCAGTAATTAATACCTCAGGGACAGCTCTACCCCCTAATAGCATAAGAGCCCAGAAAGCCTGCTAGGGAAGTGCCTTTTTCTCAGGGTAATGCATTTCGTTTCTGCGGGTCATTTTCCTGACAGAAACCAGAAATATTGCCTTGTAACAGAGCAGGGCTCCGAGCCTGGCTCCTCACACACACCTCTGTTTGTTTGCACCTAGCAAAACTGATAAATGTTAAAATAAAAAGCTGCGCCTCGTTTTTTAGCTAATTAATCAATTAAGTGCTCTTTGATTTAATATTTATATAAGGTTCATGGATCAAATCCTGCAACTTGTAACTATAGGTAACTAGGGATCTCTTCTTGCTAGGTGGCCTCTGAATTGGGTGGGAATTCTTATTGCAGGGAGGTGTAAATACAGGTGTTAAGGATTCAGGTGGCATGACTCAAAATGTGAACATCTTCAGGCAGAGCATTCACTCAGCCCTGAGCAAACTCTGCTGTGGCTCCTTCAGAATTGGCTGCAAGCAGCTAATTATGGATCAGCTGGTAAATGACATGCTTTCAAGAGCTGTTCCAGGCCCGAATGCAGGACACAAATAAACTGAAGGAGGGAAAAGGAGCGGAGCCCCTCACTAGCGCGTCTCTGTACATGTGGCTAGTTGTGTTCAAGACTTCGTGTTCTGGGGGAAGCATAAAAATTAGTGCCTGCTGGAAATGTATCAGTTACATTTAGTGGAAGGAAATAAAAAGGCAAACACCGTTCCCCTGGTGCTCCCCCATCCCCTGGTCCTCGCCATGCACACACTGCGCTGGCTGCACCGGGTGAGGCAGGTGGCAGTGAGGGCTGCAACCAAACGGTGCTGTGCCTTACACCCAGAGCCAGTAACAACGTGCTCAACGAGAGCACACAGACAAAGAAAAGTATCAGGAGCCTCATCCCCCCAAAATGAAAATGACAGTTTATAGGAATTATTTCTTTTTATTTTATTTCAAGAAGCTCAATTAAACAAAAGTTTAAAAAGCAAAGCTCTCTGGAATCCACCCCAAAATGCTTTCTAGAGAAAATAATATATTTCAACTGGCTTGACAGCTGTAGCGATCCTTTTGTACTTTATTAGGATAAAGAGTCAGTCTTCTCCATCCATCGTGGAGATTTAATAAAACCTGCTTTCTGTAGCTCAGCGTTTCCTTTGCTTTTCTCTGCTTCTTCGCTTTCTTCTCCAGCTCGTGGCAGAGGGGGAAGCAAGGCACAGCAGTTTTGCAGTTTGCTCCTGCTCTGGGAGCATTTTGCACACTCTCACGACAATGTTCCTGCAAGTATGGGGTGCAGGACTGAGCATGGAGCCTGGCTGCAGGGTGCAGGGGTGGGATGCTGATGCCTTTCCTCCCTGGGATGTTGCAGAGGGAGCAGGGTGAGGGGTCTTGGCTCAGAGCATGTTTGTAGAAGGGAATTGGAGAGAGCTAAAACAGTCCTTTGGCTTTTCTTTTCCTTTACATTACAAGTCTCCCACTCTCACTCTTTTTGCTCATGTTGATTTGGGGGAACACAGGAGGAAGAGAAGGTTTTGTGCCCTCAGCCCAGCTCCCAGCCCCATCCATGGGGGACTCCCAGCTCTGTGCCCAGCCCCCCAGCTCCCAGCTCCATCCTCCAGAGCAGGGATGCTGCAGGAGGTGGGTGCCCAGTGCAGGATGCCAAGCTGGTGCAGAGAGAGGAATCTGGGGAAGAGGAGGAAGGGGATGCTGGACTACACTGCTGGGGCTTGGTCCTGGCAGCACGGCTGTTGCAGCGCTTGCTCGTAACTACCCAGCGAAAAACCTCGATTCTGAGAAGCTAATGAATGCACAGCAGTCTCAGACAAGTACAAAAAGCAGCATCTTGCTTGGCCCCAGGGGAAATTTTCCATTACAGCAGTGGAGACCTCACTTCAGCAGAGCCAGCTTCTGGTTTGCAGGACAGTCTGCGTTAGCAGCACCAGCAGAGTCTGGCCAAGGATGCTGCAAGTGCCCCCCCAGCTCTCATCATGCTCTGTGCATGGTGCTCGCATCCCTGCTTAAAAAATGACAAGGAAGGTGGTTTTTTTCTTCCTTTTTCTTCTTTTTTATTTTTTTTTATTTTTCTTTTTCCCTAAGAATCCCAATAAAGCAGAGCCTGGCTCGGCCCCCCTCCTGTCCGCTGTCCTACACGTGCACCCCCAGCATGCCCATGCAGGCAGGACAGGCACGAGGCAGCCGTGAGGACAGGTTGGCTGCAGCCGGTCGTGCTGACCCCAGCAGTCCTCGTGTCCCCAGGTCAGGATGACAGTAAAACGAGCACAAAGAGCCAGTGTTAACGACTGCTGAAACTGAAAAGGAGGAAAAACCCTCCTGGCTTCCTCCCGCTTTGCTGAATCCAAGTGCAATGAGCAAGCAGTTTTATCTCCAGAGGCAGCATGGAAGTAGTCTGACCCAAACGAGTCTACATTAATACTTTCTTGCATAAAATGTCAAAATGAAACACAGAGTAATTCATATTTATGGGGAATATAAATTGCTTTTTATTTAATCTTGCAAGCATGAGAAAGAAAATTAAATTAATTCCTGAAATCCAGATATAAATAAGTTTTGCTGTATGTATAGTAACTTGCCAGCTATTACTCTAGGAGATTTCTTATATTTTGTCTCTGCTTTATAAGTTGGAAGTCTCAGCAAGATTTGCAATAGAATGGAGGATCTTCCAATCAGACAATGATGTTCTTCTCCAGCTCCAAGGCTAAAAGCGTCCTGCTTTGAAACCCAAAGGGGCTGAGTGGCTCTGGCATCATGGCACCTGCATTACTTTGTCACTGGGAAGATGAGTAGTAATGTGGATTTGTTAAAATCAGGAGAGGATCGGCAGCTTTGAGAATGGAAAGATGAAGGGGCTGCATCATTTACCCTGCCTGTCTTATTTGTGATGAATTTGGGGTTTTTGCACGTGCACCTGTGTGCAGCAGATGACTCTTCCAGGCAGCTGGACTGCTGCTGGCTTTACGTGGTTTCCAGCAAGGATTTCCCATCCCTGTACTGGTGCCCCCAGGCAGCCCCCGGTGCACATGGGTGCAGGGAGGAAAGTCCCGATTGCCCCCAGCATCACCTCCCCTCCCGCCCCCACTGCGGAAAGCACAAAAGCCAAAATCAGTGCTTCCCCTTAGTCCTGCTTCCCTTTGTCAGGTAAAGGCAGTGTTTGATTTGCTTCAAGTTAAAAACAATCCAGATACTATGCTGTAGTGTATATATTACAGTATCTCAT